>NW_027490185.1:0-707193 GCF_050948175.1 Xylocopa sonorina | reverse complement strand
TTCATGGTAAGATATAATATGATTTGCGAAGTCTTATGTATTCCTCGTCTACACTTCAAATGAATGTATATGCGACACTTCCATGCAAGGAAATAGCGTTTGTAGATGTCTACGTATCGTAGCAATAGAGTTCTTATGAATATTAAAACGCGATATCGCATCACATTTCTATGTTTCATGGTAAGGTATAATATGATTTGCGAAGTGTTATGTATTCCTCGTCTACACTTCAAATGAATGTAAATGCGACACTTCCTTGCAAGGAAATAGCGTTTGCAGATGTCTACGTATCGTAGCAATAGAGTTCTTATGATTTTTAAAACGCGATATCGCATCTCATTTCTATGTTTCATGGTACGATATAATATGATTTGCGAAGTGTCATGTATTCCCCGTCTACACTTCAAATGAATGTAAATGCGACACTTCCTTGCCAGGAAATAGCGTTTGCAAACGTCTACCTATCGTAGCAATAGAGTTCTAATACTTCGTAGAACGCGATATCGCATCTCATTTCTATGTTTCATGGTAAGACATAATATGATTTGCGAAGTGTCATGTATTCCTCGTCTACACTTCAAATGTATGTAAATGCGACACTTCCTTGCTAGGAAATAGCGTCTGCAGATGTCTAGGTATCGTAGCAATAGAGTTCTAATGCTTCTTAAAATGCGATATCGCATTTCATTTCTATGTTTTATGGTAAGATATAATATGATTTGCGAAGTGTTATGTATTCCTCGTCTACACTTCAAAAGAATGTAAATGCGACACGTCCTTGCTAGGAAATAGCGTCTGCAGATGTCTAGGTATCGTAGCAATAGAGTTCTAATGCTTCTTAGAACGCGATATCGCATCTCATTTCTATGTTTCATGGTAAGATATGATATGATTTGCGAAGTGTTATGTATTCCTCGTCTACACTTCAAATGAATGTAAATGCGACACTTCCTTGCAAGGAAATAGCGTTTGCAAACGTCTACCTACCGCAGCAATAGAGTTCTAATGCTTCTTAAAACGCGATATCGCATCTCATTTCTATATTTCATGGTAAGATATAATATGATTTGCGAAGTGTTATGTATTCCTCGTCTACACTTCAAATGAATGTAAATGAGACACTTCCTTGCAAGGAAATAGCGTTTGCAGATGTCTACGTATCGTAGCAATAGAGTTCTTATGATTCTTAAAACGCGATATCGCATCTCATTTCTATGTTTCATGGTAAGGTATAATATGATTTGCGAAGTGTTATGTATTCCTCGTCTAGACTTCAAATGAATGTAAATGCGACACTTCGTTGCAAGGAAATAGCGTTTGCGAATGTCTATCTATCGTAGCAATAGTGTTCTAATGCTTCTTAAAACGCGATATCGCATCTCGTTTCTATGTTTCATGGTAAGATATAATATGATTTGCGAAGTGTCATGTATTCCTCGTCTACACTTCAAATGAATGTAAATGCGACACTTCCTTGCAAGGAAATAGCGTTTGCAAACTTCTACCTACCGTAGCAATAGAGTTCTAGTGCTTCTGAAAACGCGATATCGCATCTCATTTCTATGTTTCATGGTAAGATATAATATGATTTGCGAAGTGTCATGTATTCCTCGTCTACACTTCAAATGAATGTAAATGCGACACTTCCTTGCAAGGAAATAGCGTTTGCAAACGTCTACCTATCATAGCAATAGAGTTCTAATGCTTCTTAAAACGCGATATCGCATCACATTTCTATATTTCATGGTAAGATATAATATGATTTGCGAAGTGTTATGTATTCCTCGTCTACACTTCAAATGAATGTAAATGCGACACTTCCATGCAAGGAAATAGCGTTTGTAGATGTCTACGTATCGTAGCAATAGAGTTCTTATGAATATTAAAACGCGATATCGCATCACATTTCTATGTTTCATGGTAAGGTATAATATGATTTGCGAAGTGTTATGTATTCCTCGTCTACACTTCAAATGAATGTAAATGCGACACTTCCTTGCAAGGAAATAGCGTTTGCAGATGTCTACGTATCGTAGCAATAGAGTTCTTATGATTTTTAAAACGCGATATCGCATCTCATTTCTATGTTTCATGGTACGATATAATATGATTTGCGAAGTGTCATGTATTCCTCGTTTACACTTCAAATGAATGTAAATGCGACACTTCCTTGCTAGGAAATAGCGTTTGCAAACGTCTACCTATCGTAGCAATAGAGTTCTAATGCTTCGTAGAACGCGATATCGCATCTCATTTCTATGTTTCATGGTAAGATATAATATGATTTGCGAAGTGTTATGTATTCCTCGTCTACACATCAAATAATTGTAAATGCGACACTTCCTTGCTAGGAAATAGCGTTTGCAGATGTCTACGTATCGTAGCAATAGAGTTGTTATGATTCTTAAAGCGCGATATCGCATCACATTTCTATGTTTCATGGTAAGATATAATATGATTTGCGAAGTGTTATGTATTCCTCGTCTACACTTCAAAAGAATGTAAATGCGACACTTCCTTGCTAGGAAATTGCGTCTGCAGATGTCTAGGTATCGTAGCAATAGAGTTCTAATGCTTCTTAGAACGCGATATCGCAATCTCATTTCTATGTTTCATGGTAAGATATAATATGATTTGCGAAGTGTCATGTATTCCTCGTCTACACTTCAAATGAATGTAAATGCGACACTTCCTTGCAAGGAAATAGCGTTTGCAAACGTCTACCTACCGTAGCAATAGAGTTCTAGTGCTTCTTAAAAAGCGACATCGCATCTCATTTCTATATTTCATGGTAAGATATAATATGATTTGCGAAGTCTTATGTATTCCTCGTCTACACTTCAAATGAATGTAAATGCGACACTTCCATGCAAGGAAATAGCGTTTGTAGATGTCTACGTATCGTAGCAATAGAGTTCTTATGAATATTAAAACGCGATATCGCATCACATTTCTATGTTTCATGGTAAGGTATAATATGATTTGCGAAGTGTTATGTATTCCTCGTCTACACTTCAAATGAATGTAAATGCGACACTTCCTTGCAAGGAAATAGCGTTTGCAGATGTCTACGTATCGTAGCAATAGAGTTCTTATGATTTTTAAAACGCGATATCGCATCTCATTTCTATGTTTCATGGTACGATATAATATGATTTGCGAAGTGTCATGTATTCCTCGTCTACACTTCAAATGAATGTAAATGCGACACTTCCTTGCTAGGAAATAGCGTTTGCAAACGTCTACCTATCGTAGCAATAGAGTTCTAATGCTTCGTAGAACGCGATATCGCATCTCATTTCTATGTTTCATGGTAAGACATAATATGATTTGCGAAGTGTCATGTATTCCTCGTCTACACTTCAAATGTATGTAAATGCGACACTTTCTTGCTAGGAAATAGCGTCTGCAGATGTCTAGGTATCGTAGCAATAGAGTTCTAATGCTTCTTAAAACGCGATATCGCATTTCATTTCTATGTTTCATGGTAAGATATAATATGATTTGCGAAGTGTTATGTATTCCTCGTCTACACTTCAAAAGAATGTAAATGCGACACTTCCTTGCTAGGAAATAGCGTCTGCAGATGTCTAGGTATCGTAGCAATAGAGTTCTAATGCTTCTTAGAACGCGATATCGCAATCTCATTTCTATGTTTCATGGTAAGATATAATATGATTTGCGAAGTGTCATGTATTCCTCGTCTACACTTCAAATGAATGTAAATGCGACACTTCCTTGCAAGGAAATAGCGTTTGCAAACGTCTACCTACCGTAGCAATAGAGTTCTAGTGCTTCTTAAAACGCGATATCGCATCTCATTTCTATATTTCATGGTAAGATATAATGTGATTTGCGAAGTGTTATGTATTCCTTGTCTACACTTCAAATGAATGTAAATGAGACACTTCCTTGCAAGGAAATAGCGTTTGCAGATGTCTACTTATCGTAGCAATAGAGTTCTTATGATTCTTAAAACGCGATATCGCATCTCATTTCTATGTTTCATGGTAAGATATAATATGAATTGCGAAGTGTCATGTATACCTCGTCTACACTTCAAATGAATGTAAATGCGACACTTCCTTGCAAGGAAATAGCGTTTGCGAATGTCTATCTATCGTAGCAATAGTGTTCTAATGCTTCTTAAAACGCGATATCGCATTCATTTCTATATTTCATGGTAAGATATAATATGATTTGCGAAGTGTTATGTATTCCTCGTCTACACTTCAAATGAATGTAAATGCGACACTTCCATGCAAGGAAATAGCGTTTGTAGATGTCTACGTATCGTAGCAATAGAGTTCTTATGAATATTAAAACGCGATATCGCATCACATTTCTATGTTTCATGGTACGATATAATATGATTTGCGAAGTGTCATGTATTCCCCGTCTACACTTCAAATGAATGTAAATGCGACACTTCCTTGCCAGGAAATAGCGTTTGCAAACGTCTACCTATCGTAGCAATAGAGTTCTAATACTTCGTAGAACGCGATATCGCATCTCATTTCTATGTTTCATGGTAAGACATAATATGATTTGCGAAGTGTCATGTATTCCTCGTCTACACTTCAAATGTATGTAAATGCGACACTTCCTTGCTAGGAAATAGCGTCTGCAGATGTCTAGGTATCGTAGCAATAGAGTTCTAATGCTTCTTAAAATGCGATATCGCATTTCATTTCTATGTTTCATGGTAAGATATAATATGATTTGCGAAGTGTTATGTATTCCTCGTCTACACTTCAAAAGAATGTAAATGCGACACGTCCTTGCTAGGAAATAGCGTCTGCAGATGTCTAGGTATCGTAGCAATAGAGTTCTAATGCTTCTTAGAACGCGATATCGCAGTCTCATTTCTATGTTTCATGGTAAGATATAATATGATTTGCGAAGTGTCATGTATTCCTCGTCTACACTTCAAATGAATGTAAATGCGACACTTCCTTGCAAGGAAATAGCGTTTGCAAACGTCTACCTACCGTAGCAATAGAGTTCTAGTGCTTCTTAAAACGCGATATCGCATCTCATTTCTATATTTCATGGTAAGATATAATATGATTTGCGAAGTGTTATGTATTCCTTGTCTACACTTCAAATGAATGTAAATAAGACACTTCCTTGCAAGGAAATAGCGTTTGCAGATGTCTACTTATCGTAGCAATAGAGTTCTTATGATTCTTAAAACGCGATATCGCATCTCATTTCTATGTTTCATGGTAAGATATAATATGAATTGCGAAGTGTCATGTATACCTCGTCTACATTTCAAATGAATGTAAATGCGACACTTCCTTGCAAGGAAATAGCGTTTGCGAATGTCTATCTATCGTAGCAATAGTGTTCTAATGCTTCTTAAAACGCGATATCGCATCTCATTTCTATGTTTCATGGTAAGATATGATATGATTTGCGAAGTGTTATGTATTCCTCGTCTACACTTCAAATGAATGTAAATGCGACACTTCCTTGCAAGGAAATAGCGTTTGCAAACGTCTACCTACCGCAGCAATAGAGTTCTAATGCTTCTTAAAACGCGATATCGCATCTCATTTCTATATTTCATGGTAAGATATAATATGATTTGCGAAGTGTTATGTATTCCTCGTCTACACTTCAAATGAATGTAAATGAGACACTTCCTTGCAAGGAAATAGCGTTTGCAGATGTCTACGTATCGTAGCAATAGAGTTCTTATGATTCTTAAAACGCGATATCGCATCTCATTTCTATGTTTCATGGTAAGGTATAATATGATTTGCGAAGTGTTATGTATTCCTCGTCTACACTTCAAATGAATGTAAATGCGACACTTCGTTGCAAGGAAATAGCGTTTGCGAATGTCTATCTATCGTAGCAATAGTGTTCTAATGCTTCTTAAAACGCGATATCGCATCTCGCTTCTATGTTTCATGGTAAGATATAATATGATTTGCGAAGTGTCATGTATTCCTCGTCTACACTTCAAATGAATGTAAATGCGACACTTCCTTGCAAGGAAATAGCGTTTGCAAACTTCTACCTACCGTAGCAATAGAGTTCTAGTGCTTCTGAAAACGCGATATCGCATCTCATTTCTATGTTTCATGGTAAGATATAATATGATTTGCGAAGTGTCATGTATTCCTCGTCTACACTTCAAATGAATGTAAATGCGACACTTCCTTGCAAGGAAATAGCGTTTGCAAACGTCTACCTATCATAGCAATAGAGTTCTAATGCTTCTTAAAACGCGATATCGCATCACATTTCTATATTTCATGGTAAGATATAATATGATTTGCGAAGTGTTATGTATTCCTCGTCTACATTTCAAATGAATGTAAATGCGACACTTCCTTGCAAGGAAATAGCGTTTGCGAATGTCTATCTATCGTAGCAATAGTGTTCTAATGCTTCTTAAAACGCGATATCGCATCTCATTTCTATGTTTCATGGTAAGATATGATATGATTTGCGAAGTGTTATGTATTCCTCGTCTACACTTCAAAAGAATGTAAATGCGACACTTCCTTGCTAGGAAATAGCGTCTGCAGATGTCTAGGTATCGTAGCAATAGAGTTCTAATGCTTCTTAGAACGCGATATCGCAATCTCATTTCTATGTTTCATGGTAAGATATAATATGATTTGCGAAGTGTTATGTATTCCTCGTCTACACTTCAAAAGAATGTAAATGCGACACGTCCTTGCTAGGAAATAGCGTCTGCAGATGTCTAGGTATCGTAGCAATAGAGTTCTAATGCTTCTTAGAACGCGATATCGCAATCTCATTTCTATGTTTCATGGTAAGATATAATATGATTTGCGAAGTGTCATGTATTCCTCGTCTACACTTCAAATGAATGTAAATGCGACACTTCCTTGCAAGGAAATAGCGTTTGCAAACGTCTACCTACCGTAGCAATAGAGTTCTAGTGCTTCTTAAAACGCGATATCGCATCTTATTTCTATATTTCATGGTAAGATATAATATGATTTGCGAAGTGTTATGTATTCCTTGTCTACACTTCAAATGAATGTAAATGAGACACTTCCTTGCAAGGAAATAGCGTTTGCAGATGTCTACTTATCGTAGCAATAGAGTTCTTATGATTCTTAAAACGCGATATCGCATCTCATTTCTATGTTTCATGGTAAGATATAATATGAATTGCGAAGTGTCATGTATACCTCGTCTACATTTCAAATGAATGTAAATGCGACACTTCCTTGCAAGGAAATAGCGTTTGCGAATGTCTATCTATCGTAGCAATAGTGTTCTAATGCTTCTTAAAACGCGATATCGCATCTCATTTCTATGTTTCATGGTAAGATATGATATGATTTGCGAAGTGTTATGTATTCCTCGTCTACACTTCAAATGAATGTAAATGCGACACTTCCTTGCAAGGAAATAGCGTTTGCAAACGTCTACCTACCGCAGCAATAGAGTTCTAATGCTTCTTAAAACGCGATATCGCATCTCATTTCGATATTTCATGGTAAGATATAATATGATTTGCGAAGTGTTATGTATTCCTCGTCTACACTTCAAATGAATGTAAATGAGACACTTCCTTGCAAGGAAATAGCGTTTGCAGATGTCTACGTATCGTAGCAATAGAGTTCTTATGATTCTTAAAACGCGATATCGCATCTCATTTCTATGTTTCATGGTAAGGTATAATATGATTTGCGAAGTGTTATGTATTCCTCGTCTACACTTCAAATGAATGTAAATGCGACACTTCGTTGCAAGGAAATAGCGTTTGCGAATGTCTATCTATCGTAGCAATAGTGTCCTAATGCTTCTTAAAACGCGATATCGCATCTCGTTTCTATGTTTCATGGTAAGATATAATATGATTTGCGAAGTGTCATGTATTCCTCGTCTACACTTCAAATGAATGTAAATGCGACACTTCCTTGCAAGGAAATAGCGTTTGCAAACTTCTACCTACCGTAGCAATAGAGTTCTAGTGCTTCTGAAAACGCGATATCGCATCTCATTTCTATGTTTCATGGTAAGATATAATATGATTTGCGAAGTGTCATGTATTCCTCGTCTACACTTCAAATGAATGTAAATGCGACACTTCCTTGCAAGGAAATAGCGTTTGCAAACGTCTACCTATCATAGCAATAGAGTTCTAATGCTTCTTAAAACGCGATATCGCATCACATTTCTATATTTCATGGTAAGATATAATATGTTTTGCGAAGTGTTATGTATTCCTCGTCTACATTTCAAATGAATGTAAATGCGACACTTCCTTGCAAGGAAATAGCGTTTGCGAATGTCTATCTATCATAGCAATAGTGTTCTAATGCTTCTTAAAACGCGATATCGCATCTCATTTCTATGTTTCATGGTAAGATATGATATGATTTGCGAAGTGTTATGTATTCCTCGTCTACACTTCAAATGAATGTAAATGCGACACTTCCTTGCAAGGAAATAGCGTTTGCAAACGTCTACCTACCGCAGCAATAGAGTTCTAATGCTTCTTAAAACGCGATATCGCATCTCATTTCTATATTTCATGGTAAGATATAATATGATTTGCGAAGTGTTATGTATTCCTCGTCTACACTTCAAATGAATGTAAATGAGACACTTCCTTGCAAGGAAATAGCGTTTGCAGATGTCTACGTATCGTAGCAATAGAGTTCTTATGATTCTTAAAACGCGATATCGCATCTCATTTCTATGTTTCATGGTAAGGTATAATATGATTTGCGAAGTGTTATGTATTCCTCGTCTACACTTCAAATGAATGTAAATGCGACACTTCGTTGCAAGGAAATAGCGTTTGCGAATGTCTATCTATCGTAGCAATAGTGTTCTAATGCTTCTTAAAACGCGATATCGCACCTCGTTTCTATGTTTCATGGTAAGATATAATATGATTTGCGAAGTGTCATGTATTCCTCGTCTACACTTCAAATGAATGTAAATGCGACACTTCCTTGCAAGGAAATAGCGTTTGCAAACTTCTACCTACCGTAGCAATAGAGTTCTAGTGCTTCTGAAAACGCGATATCGCATCTCATTTCTATGTTTCATGGTAAGATATAATATGGTTTGCGAAGTGTCATGTATTCCTCGTCTACACTTCAAATGAATGTAAATGCGACACTTCCTTGCAAGGAAATAGCGTTTGCAAACGTCTACCTATCATAGCAATAGAGTTCTAATGCTTCTTAAAACGCGATATCGCATCACATTTCTATAGTTCATGGTAAGATATAATATGATTTGCGAAGTGTTATGTATTCCTCGTCTACACTTCAAATGAATGTAAATGCGACACTTACATGCAAGGAAATAGCGTTTGTAGATGTCTACGTATCGTAGCAATAGAGTTCTTATGAATATTAAAACGCGATATCGCATCACATTTCTATGTTTCATGGTAAGGTATAATATGATTTGCGAAGTGTTATGTATTCCTCGTCTACACTTCAAATGAATGTAAATGCGACACTTCCTTGCAAGGAAATAGCGTTTGCAGATGTCTACGTATCGTAGCAATAGAGTTCTTATGATTTTTAAAACGCGATATCGCATCTCATTTCTATGTTTCATGGTACGATATAATATGATTTGCGAAGTGTCATGTATTCCTCGTCTACACTTCAAATGAATGTAAATGCGACACTTCCTTGTAAGGAAATAGCGTTCGCAGATGTCTACCTATCGTAGCAATAGAGTTCTAATGCTTCTTAAAACGCGATATCGCATCTCATTTCTATGTTTCATGGTAAGATATAATATGATTTGCGAAGTGTTATGTATTCCTCGTCTAAACTTCAAATGAATGTAAATGCGACACTTACTTGCAAGGAAATAGCGTTTGCAGATATCTACGTATCGTAGCAATAGAGTTCTTATGATTCCTAAAACGCGATATCGCATCTCATTTCTATGTTGCCTGGTAAGATATAATATGATTTGCGAAGTGTTATGGATTCCTCGTCTACACTGCAAATGAATGTGAATGCGAAACTTCCTCGCTAGGAAATAGCGTTTGCAGATGTCTACGTATCGTAGCAATAGATTTCTAATGCTTCTTAAAACGCGATATCGCATCTCATTTCTATGTTTCATGGTAAGATATAATATGAATTGCGAAGTGTCATGTATTCCTCGTCTACACTTCAAATGAATGTAAATGCGACACTTCCTTGCAAGGAAATAGCGTTTGCGAATGTCTACCTATCGTAGCAATGGTGTTCTAATGCTTCTTAAAACGCGATATCGCATCTCATCTCTATATTTCATGGCAAGATATAATATGATTTGCGAAGTGTTATGTATTCCTCGTCTACACTTCAAATGAATGTAAATGCGACACTTCCTTGCAAGGAAATAGCGTTTGCAGATGTCTACGTATCGAAGCAATAGAGTTCAAATGCTTCTTAAAACGAGATATTGCATCTCATTTCTATGTTTCATGGTAAAATATATTATGATTTGCGAAGTGTTATGTATTCATCGTCTACACCTCAAATGAATGTAAATGCGACACTTCCTTGCAAGGAAATAGCATTTGCAAATGTGTACGTACCGTAGCAACAGAGTTCTTATGATTCTTAAAACGCGATATCGCATCTCATTTCTATGTTTCATGGTAAGATATAATATGATTTACGAAGTGTTATGTATTCCTCGTCTACACTTCAAATGAATGTGAATGCGACACTTCCTTGCAAGGAAATAGCGTTTGCGAATGTCTACCTATCGTAGCAATAGTGTTCTAATGCTTCTTAAAACGCTATATCGCATCTCATTCCTATGTTTCATGGTAAGATATATTATGATTGGCGAATTGTTATGTATTCCTCGTCTACACTTCAAATGAATGTAAATGCGACACTTACTTGCAAGGAAATAGCGTTTGCAGATGTCTACGTATCGTAGCAATAGAGTTCTTATGATACTTAAAACGCGATATCGCACCTCATTTCTATGTTTCATGGTAAGATATAATATGATTTGCGAAGTGTTATGTATTCCTCGTCTACACTTCAGATGAATGTAAATGCAACACTACCTTGCTAGGAAATAGCGTCTGCAGATGTCTAGGTATCGCAGCAACAGAGTTCTAATGCTCCTTAAAACGCGATATCGCATCTCATTTCTATGTTTCATGGTAAGATATAATATTATTTGCGAAGTATCATGTATTCCTCGTCTACACTTCAAATGAATGTAAATGCGACACTTCCTCGCTAGGAAATAGCGTTTGCAGATGTCTACGTATCGTAGCAATAGATTTCTAATGCTTCTTAAAACGCGATATCGCATCTCATTTCAATGTTTCATGGTAAGATATAATATGATTTGCGAAGTGTTATGTATTCCTCGTCTACACTTCAAATGAATGTGAATGCGACACTTCCTTGCAAGGAAATAGCGTTTGCGAATGTCTACCTATCGTAGCAATAGTGTTCTAATGCTTCTTAGAACGCGATATCGCATCTCATTCCTATGTTTCATGGTAAGATATAATATTATTTGCGAAGTATCATGTATTCCTCGTCTACACTTCAAATGAATGTAAATGCGACACTTCCTCGCTAGGAAATAGCGTTTGCAGACGTCTACGTATCGTAGCAATAGATTTCTAATGTTTCTTAAAACGCGATATCGCATCTCATTTCTATGTTTCATGGTAAGATATAATATGATTTGCGAAGTATCATGTATTCCTCGTCTACACTTCAAATGAATGTGAATGCGACACTTCCTCGCTAGGAAATAGCGTTTGCAGATGTCTACGTATCGTAGCAATAGATTGCCAATGCTTCTTAAAACGCGATATCGCATCTCATTTCTATGTTTCATGGTAAGATATAATATGATTTGCGAAGTGTCATTTATTCCTCGCCTACACTTCAAATGAATGAAAATGCCATACTTCCCTGATAGGAAATAGCGTCTGCATATGTCCAGGTATCGAAGCAATAGAGTTCAAATGCTTCTTAAAACGAGATATCGCATCACATTTCTATATTTCATGGTAAGATATAATATGTTTTGCGAAGTGTTATGTATTCCTCGTCTACACTTCAAATGAATGTAAATGCGACACTTCCTTGCAAGGAAATAGCGTTTGCAAACTTCTACCTACCGTAGCAATAGAGTTCTAGTGCTTCTGAAAACGCGATATCGCATCTCATTTCTATGTTTCATGGTAAGATATAATATGATTTGCGAAGTGTCATGTATTCCTCGTCTACACTTCAAATGAATGTAAATGCGACACTTCCTTGCAAGGAAATAGCGTTTGCAAACGTCTACCTATCATAGCAATAGAGTTCTAATGCTTCTTAAAACGCGATATCGCATCACATTTCTATATTTCATGGTAAGATATAATATGTTTTGCGAAGTGTTATGTATTCCTCGTCTACATTTCAAATGAATGTAAATGCGACACTTCCTTGCAAGGAAATAGCGTTTGCGAATGTCTATCTATCATAGCAATAGTGTTCTAATGCTTCTTAAAACGCGATATCGCATCTCATTTCAATGTTTCATGGTAAGATATGATATGATTTGCGAAGTGTTATGTATTCCTCGTCTACACTTCAAATGAATGTAAATGCGACACTTCCTTGCAAGGAAATAGCGTTTGCAAACGTCTACCTACCGCAGCAATAGAGTTCTAATGCTTCTTAAAACGCGATATCGCATCTCATTTCTATATTTCATGGTAAGATATAATATGATTTGCGAAGTGTTATGTATTCCTCGTCTACACTTCAAATGAATGTAAATGAGACACTTCCTTGCAAGGAAATAGCGTTTGCAGATGTCTACGTATCGTAGCAATAGAGTTCTTATGATTCTTAAAACGCGATATCGCATCTCATTTCTATGTTTCATGGTAAGGTATAATATGATTTGCGAAGTGTTATGTATTCCTCGTCTACACTTCAAATGAATGTAAATGCGACACTTCGTTGCAAGGAAATAGCGTTTGCGAATGTCTATCTATCGTAGCAATAGTGTTCTAATGCTTCTTAAAACGCGATATCGCATCTCGTTTCTATGTTTCATGGTAAGATATAATATGATTTGCGAAGTGTCATGTATTCCTCGTCTACACTTCAAATGAATGTAAATGCGACACTTCCTTGCAAGGAAATAGCGTTTGCAAACTTCTACCTACCGTAGCAATAGAGTTCTAGTGCTTCTGAAAACGCGATATCGCATCTCATTTCTATGTTTCATGGTAAGATATAATATGGTTTGCGAAGTGTCATGTATTCCTCGTCTACACTTCAAATGAATGTAAATGCGACACTTCCTTGCAAGGAAATAGCGTTTGCAAACGTCTACCTATCATAGCAATAGAGTTCTAATGCTTCTTAAAACGCGATATCGCATCACATTTCTATACTTCATGGTAAGATATAATATGATTTGCGAAGTGTTATGTATTCCTCGTCTACACTTCAAATGAATGTAAATGCGACACTTACATGCAAGGAAATAGCGTTTGTAGATGTCTACGTATCGTAGCAATAGAGTTCTTATGAATATTAAAACGCGATATCGCATCACATTTCTATGTTTCATGGTAAGGTATAATATGATTTGCGAAGTGTTATGTATTCCTCGTCTACACTTCAAATGAATGTAAATGCGACACTTCCTTGCAAGGAAATAGCGTTTGCAGATGTCTACGTATCGTAGCAATAGAGTTCTTATGATTTTTAAAACGCGATATCGCATCTCATTTCTATGTTTCATGGTACGATATAATATGATTTGCGAAGTGTCATGTATTCCTCGTCTACACTTCAAATGAATGTAAATGCGACACTTCCTTGTAAGGAAATAGCGTTCGCAGATGTCTACCTATCGTAGCAATAGAGTTCTAATGCTTCTTAAAACGCGATATCGCATCTCATTTCTATGTTTCATGGTAAGATATAATATGATTTGCGAAGTGTTATGTATTCCTCGTCTAAACTTCAAATGAATGTAAATGCGACACTTACTTGCAAGGAAATAGCGTTTGCAGATATCTACGTATCGTAGCAATAGAGTTCTTATGATTCCTAAAACGCGATATCGCATCTCATTTCTATGTTGCCTGGTAAGATATAATATGATTTGCGAAGTGTTATGGATTCCTCGTCTACACTGCAAATGAATGTGAATGCGAAACTTCCTCGCTAGGAAATAGCGTTTGCAGATGTCTACGTATCGTAGCAATAGATTTCTAATGCTTCTTAAAACGCGATATCGCATCTCATTTCTATGTTTCATGGTAAGATATAATATGAATTGCGAAGTGTCATGTATTCCTCGTCTACACTTCAAATGAATGTAAATGCGACACTTCCTTGCAAGGAAATAGCGTTTGCGAATGTCTACCTATCGTAGCAATGGTGTTCTAATGCTTCTTAAAACGCGATATCGCATCTCATCTCTATATTTCATGGCAAGATATAATATGATTTGCGAAGTGTTATGTATTCCTCGTCTACACTTCAAATGAATGTAAATGCGACACTTCCTTGCAAGGAAATAGCGTTTGCAGATGTCTACGTATCGAAGCAATAGAGTTCAAATGCTTCTTAAAACGAGATATTGCATCTCATTTCTATGTTTCATGGTAAAATATATTATGATTTGCGAAGTGTTATGTATTCATCGTCTACACCTCAAATGAATGTAAATGCGACACTTCCTTGCAAGGAAATAGCATTTGCAAATGTGTACGTACCGTAGCAACAGAGTTCTTATGATTCTTAAAACGCGATATCGCATCTCATTTCTATGTTTCATGGTAAGATATAATATGATTTACGAAGTGTTATGTATTCCTCGTCTACACTTCAAATGAATGTGAATGCGACACTTCCTTGCAAGGAAATAGCGTTTGCGAATGTCTACCTATCGTAGCAATAGTGTTCTAATGCTTCTTAAAACGCTATATCGCATCTCATTCCTATGTTTCATGGTAAGATATATTATGATTGGCGAATTGTTATGTATTCCTCGTCTACACTTCAAATGAATGTAAATGCGACACTTACTTGCAAGGAAATAGCGTTTGCAGATGTCTACGTATCGTAGCAATAGAGTTCTTATGATACTTAAAACGCGATATCGCACCTCATTTCTATGTTTCATGGTAAGATATAATATGATTTGCGAAGTGTTATGTATTCCTCGTCTACACTTCAGATGAATGTAAATGCAACACTACCTTGCTAGGAAATAGCGTCTGCAGATGTCTAGGTATCGCAGCAACAGAGTTCTAATGCTCCTTAAAACGCGATATCGCATCTCATTTCTATGTTTCATGGTAAGATATAATATTATTTGCGAAGTATCATGTATTCCTCGTCTACACTTCAAATGAATGTAAATGCGACACTTCCTCGCTAGGAAATAGCGTTTGCAGATGTCTACGTATCGTAGCAATAGATTTCTAATGCTTCTTAAAACGCGATATCGCATCTCATTTCAATGTTTCATGGTAAGATATAATATGATTTGCGAAGTGTTATGTATTCCTCGTCTACACTTCAAATGAATGTGAATGCGACACTTCCTTGCAAGGAAATAGCGTTTGCGAATGTCTACCTATCGTAGCAATAGTGTTCTAATGCTTCTTAGAACGCGATATCGCATCTCATTCCTATGTTTCATGGTAAGATATAATATTATTTGCGAAGTATCATGTATTCCTCGTCTACACTTCAAATGAATGTAAATGCGACACTTCCTCGCTAGGAAATAGCGTTTGCAGACGTCTACGTATCGTAGCAATAGATTTCTAATGTTTCTTAAAACGCGATATCGCATCTCATTTCTATGTTTCATGGTAAGATATAATATGATTTGCGAAGTATCATGTATTCCTCGTCTACACTTCAAATGAATGTGAATGCGACACTTCCTCGCTAGGAAATAGCGTTTGCAGATGTCTACGTATCGTAGCAATAGATTGCCAATGCTTCTTAAAACGCGATATCGCATCTCATTTCTATGTTTCATGGTAAGATATAATATGATTTGCGAAGTGTCATTTATTCCTCGCCTACACTTCAAATGAATGAAAATGCCATACTTCCCTGATAGGAAATAGCGTCTGCATATGTCCAGGTATCGAAGCAATAGAGTTCAAATGCTTCTTAAAACGAGATATTGCATCTCATATCTATGTTTCATGATAAGATATAATATTCATTGCGAAGTGTTATGCATTCCTCGTCTACGATTCAAATGAATGTAAATGCGACACTTCCTTGCAAGGAAATAGCGTTTGCAGATGTCTACGTATCGTAGCAATAGAGTTCTTATGATTCTTAAAACGCGATATCGCATCTCATTTCTATGTTTCATGGTAAGATATAATATGATTTGCGAAGTGATATGTATTCCTCGTCTACACTTCAAATGAATGTAAATGCGACACTTCCTTGCAAGGAAATAGCGTTTGCGAATGTCTACCTATCGTAGCAATAGTGTTCTAATGCTTCTTAAAACGCGATATCGCATCTCATCTCTATATTTCATGGCAAGATATAATATGATTTGCGAAGTGTTATGTATTCCTCGTCTACACTTCAAATGAATGTAAATGCGACACTTCCTTGCAAGGAAATAGCGTCTGCAGATGTCTAGGTATCGCAGCAATAGGTTTCCAATGCTTCTTAAAACGCGATATCGCATCCCATTTCTATGTTTCATGGTAAGATATAATATGATTTACGAAGTGTTATGTATTCCTCGTCTACACTTCAAATGAATGTGAATGCGACACTTCCTTGCAAGGAAATAGCGTTTGCGAATGTCTACCTATCGTAGCAATAGTGTTCTAATGCTTCTTAAAACGCGATATCGCATCTCATTCCTATGTTTCATGGTAAGATATATTATGATTTGCGAAGTGTTATGTATTCCTCGTCTACACTTCAAATGAATGTAAATGCGACACTTCCTTGCAAGGAAATAGCGTTTGCAGATGTCTACGTATCGAAGCAATAGAGTTCAAATGCTTCTTAAAACGAGATATTGCATCTCATATCTATGTTTCATGATAAGATATAATATTCATTGCGAAGTGTTATGCACTCTTCGTCTACACTTCAGATGAATGTAAATGCGACACTACCTTGCTAGGAAATAGCGTCTGCAGATGTCTAGGTATCGCAGCAACAGAGTTCTAATGCTCCTTAAAACGCGATATCGCATCTCATTTCTATGTTTCATGGTAAGATATAATATTATTTGCGAAGTATCATGTATTCCTCGTCTACACTTCAAATGAATGTAAATGCGACACTTCCTCGCTAGGAAATAGCGTTTGCAGATGTCTACGTATCGTAGCAATAGATTTCTAATGCTTCTTAAAACGCGATATCGCATCTCATCTCTATATTTCATGGCAAGATATAATATGATTTGCGAAGTGTTATGTATTCCTCGTCTACACTTCAAATGAATGTAAATGCGACACTTCCTTGCAAGGAAATAGCGTCTGCAGATGTCTACGTATCGCAGCAATAGGTTACCAATGCTTCTTAAAACGCGATATCGCATCCCATTTCTATGTTTCATGGTAAGATATCATATGATTTGCGAAGTGTCATGTATTCCTCGTCTACACTTCAAATGAATGTAAATGCAACACTACCTTGCTAGGAAATAGCGTCTGCAGATGTCTAGGTATCGCAGCAACAGAGTTCTAATGCTCCTTAAAACGCGATATCGCATCTCATTTCTATGTTTCATGGTAAGATATAATATGATTTGCGAAGTGTTATGTATTCTTCGTCTACACTTCAAATGAATGTAAATGCGACATTCCCTTGCAAGGATATAGCGTTTGCAAATGTCTACCTATCGTCCCAATTGTGTTCTAATGCTCCTTAAAACGCGATATCGCATCTCAGTTCTATGTTTCATGGTAAGATATAATATGATTTGCGAAGTGTTACGTTTTCCTCGTCTACACTTCAAATGAATGTAATTGCGACACTTCCTTTTAAGGAAATAGCGTTTGCAGATGTCTACCTATCGTAGCAATAGAGTTATAATGCTTCTTAAAACGCGATATCGCATCTCATTTCTATGTTTCATGGTAAGATATAATATGATTTGCGAAGTGTCATGTATTCCTCGTCTACACTTCAAATGAATGTAAATGCGTCACTTCCTTGCAAGGAAATAGCGTTTGCAGATGTCTACGTATCGTAGCGATAGAGTTTTCACGATTCTTAAAAGGCGATATCGCATCTCATTTCTATGTTTCATGGTAAGGTACAATATGATATGCTAAATGTTATGTATTCCTCGTCTACACTTCAAAAAAATGTAAATGTGACATTTCCTTGCAACGAAATAGCGTTTGCAGATGTCTACGTATCGTAGCAATAGTGTTCTTATGTTTCTTAAAACACGATATCGCATCTCATTTCTATGTTTCATGGTAAGACATAATATGATTTGCGAAGTGTCATGTATTCCTCGTCTACACTTCAAATGAATGTAAATGCGACACTTCCTTGCTAGGAAATAGCGATTGCAGATGTCTACGTATCGTAGCAATAGTGTTCTAATGCTCCTTAAAACGCGATATCGCATCTCAGTTCTATGTTTCATGGTAAGATATAATATGATTTGCAAAGTGTTATGTTTTCCTCGTCTACACTTCAAATGAATGTAAATGCCGCACTTCCTTGCAAGGAAATAGCGTTTGCAGATGTCTACGTATCGAAGCAATAGAGTTCAAATGCTTCTTAAAACGAGATATTGCATCTCATTTCTATGTTTCATGGTAAGATATAATATGATTTGCGAAGTGTTATGTATTCCTCGTCTACACTTCAAATGAATGTAAATGCGACACTTACTTGCAAGGAAATAGCGATTGCAGATGTCTACGTATCGTAGCAATAGGGTTCTTATGATTCTTAAAACGCGATATCGCATCTCACTTCTATGTTGCATGGTAAGATATAAAATGATTTGCGAAGTGTTATGGATTCCTCGTCTACACTGCAAATGAATGTGAATGCGAAACTTCCTCGCTAGGAAATAGCGTTTGCAGATGTCTACGTATCGTAGCAATAGATTTCTAATGCTTCTTAAAACGCGATATCGCATCTCATTTCTATGTTTCATGGTAAGATATAATATGATTTGCGAAGTGTCATGTATTCCTCGTCTACACTTCAAATGAATGAAAGTGCCATACTTCCTCGCTAGGAAATAGCGTTTGCAGATGTCTACGTATCGTAGCAATAGATTTCCAATGCTTCTTAAAACGCGATATCGCATCTCATTTCTATGTTTCATGGTAAGATATAATATGATTTGCGAAGTGTTATGGATTCCTCGTCTACACTGCAAATGAATGTGAATGCGAAACTTCCTCGCCAGGAAATAGCGTTTGCAGATGTCTACGTATCGTAGCAATAGATTTCTAATGCTTCTTAAAACGCGATATCGCATCTCATTTCTATGTTTCATGGTAAGATATAATATTCATTGCGAAGTGTTATGCATTCCTCGTCTACACTTCAAATGCATATAAATGCGAAACTTCCATGCAAGGAAATAGCGTTTGCAGATGTCTACGTATCGTAGCAATAGAGTTCTTATGATTCTTAAAACGCGATATCGCATCTCATTTCTATGTTTCATGGTAAGATATAATATGATTTGCGAAGTGTTATGTATTCTTCGTCTACACTTCAAATGAATGTAAATGCGACATTCCCTTGCAAGGAAATAGCGTTTGCAAATGTCTACCTATCGTCGCAATAGTGTTCTAATGCTCCTTAAAACGCGATATCGCATCTCAGTTCTATGTTTCATGGTAAGATATAATATGATTTGCGAAGTGTTATGTTTTCCTCGTCTACACTTCAAATGAATGTAAATGCGACACTTCCTTGTAAGGAAATAGCGTTTGCAGATGTCTACCTATCGTAGCAATAGAGTTCTAATGCTTCTTAAAACGCGATATCGCATCTCATTTCTATGTTTCATGGTAAGACATAATATGATTTGCGAAGTGTCATGTATTCCTCGTCTACACTTCAAATGAATGTAAATGCTACACTTCCTTGCAAGGAAATAGCGTTTGCAGATGTCTACGTATCGAAGCAATAGAGTTCAAATGCTTCTTAAAACGAGATATTGCATCTCATATCTATGTTTCATGATAAGATATAATATTCATTGCGAAGTGTTATGCATTCCTCGCCTACACTTCAAATGAATGTAAATGCGACACTTCCTTGCAAGGAAATAGCGTTTGCGAATGTCTACCTATCGTAGCAATAGTGTTCTAATGCTTCTTAGAACGCGATATCGCATCTCATCTCTATATTTCATGGCAAGATATAATATTCATTGCGAAGTGCTATGCATTCCTCGTCTACACTTCAAATGAATGTAAATGCGACACTTCCTTGCAAGGAAATAGCGTTTGCAGATGTCTACGTATCGTAGCAATAGATTTCTAATGCTTCTTAAAACGCGATATCGCATCTCATTTCTATGTTTCATGGTAAGATATAATATGATTTGCGAAGCGTCATGTATTCCTCGTCTACACTACAAATGAATGTGAATGCGATACTTCCTCGCTAGGAAATAGCGTTTGCAGATGTCTACGTATCGCAGCAATAGCTTTCTAATGCTTCTTAAAACGCGATATCGCATCTCATTTCTATGTTTCATGGTAAGATTCAATATGATTTGCGAAGTGTCATGTATTCCTCGTCTACACTTCAAATGAATGTAAATGCGACACTTCCCTGCAAGGAAATAGCGTTTGCAGATGTCTACGTATCGAAGCAATAGAGTTCAAATGCTTCATAAAACGCGATATCGCATCTCATTTCTATGTTTCATGGTATGATATAATATGATTTGCGAAGTGTTATGTATTCCTCGTCTAAACTTCAAATGAATGTAAATGCGACACTTACTTGCAAGGAAATAGCGTTTGCAGATGTCTACGTATCGTAGCAATAGAGTTCTTATGATTCCTAAAACGCGATATCGCATCTCATTTCTATGTTGCCTGGTAAGATATAATATGATTTGCGAAGTGTTATGGATTCCTCGTCTACACTGCAAATGAATGTGAATGCGAAACTTCCTCGCTAGGAAATAGCGTTTGCAGATGTCTACGTATCGAAGCAATAGAGTTCAAATGCTTCTTAAAACGAGATATTGCATCTCAAATCTATGTTTCATGATAAGATATAATATTCATTGCGAAGTGTTATGCATTCCTCGTCTACGATTCAAATGGATGTAAATGCGACACTTCCTTGCTAGGAAATAGCGTTTGCAGATGTCTGCGTATCGAAGCAATAGAGTTCAAATGCTTCTAAAAACAAGATATCGCATCTTAATTCTATGTTTCATGGTAAGATATAACATGATTTGCGAAGTGTTATGTATTCCTCGTCTACACTTCAAATGAATGTAAATGCAACACTTCCTTGCTAGGAAATAGCGTGTGCAGATGTCTAGGTATCGTAGCAATAGTGTTCTAATGCTTCTTAAAACGCGATATCGCATCTCACTTCTATGTTGCATGGTAAGATATAAAATGATTTGCGAAGTGTTATGGATTCCTCGTCTACACTGCAAATGAATGTAAAGGCGACACTTCCTTGCAAGGAAATAGCGTCTGCAGATGTCTACGTATCGTAGCAATAGATTTCTAATGCTTCTTAAAACGCGATATCGCATCTCATTTCTATGTTTCATGGTAAGATATAATATGATTTGCGAAGCGTCATGTATTCCTCGTCTACACTACAAATGAATGTGAATGCGATACTTCCTCGCTAGGAAATAGCGTTTGCAGATGTCTACGTATCGCAGCAATAGCTTTCTAATGCTTCTTAAAACGCGATATCGCATCTCATTTCTATGTTTCATGGTAAGATTCAATATGATTTGCGAAGTGTCATGTATTCCTCGTCTACACTTCAAATGAATGTAAATGCGACACTTCCCTGCAAGGAAATAGCGTTTGCAGATGTCTACGTATCGAAGCAATAGAGTTCAAATGCTTCATAAAACGCGATATCGCATCTCATTTCTATGTTTCTTGGTAAGATATAACATGATTTGCGAAGTGTTATGTATTCCTCGTCTACACGTCAAATGAATGTAAATGCGACACTTCCTTGCAAGGAAATAGCGTCTGCAGATGTCTACGTATCGTAGCAATAGATTTCTAATGCTTCTTAAAACGCGATATCGCATCTCATTTCTATGTTTCATGGTAAGATATAATATGATTTGCGAAGCGTCATGTATTCCTCGTCTACACTACAAATGAATGTGAATGCGATACTTCCTCGCTAGGAAATAGCGTTTGCAGATGTCTACGTATCGCAGCAATAGCTTTCTAAAGCTTCTTAAAACGCGATATCGCATCCCATTTCTATGTTTCATGGTAAGATATAATATGATTTGCGAAGTGTCATGTATTCCTCGTCTACACTTCAAATAAATGTAAATGCGACACTTCCTTGCAAGGAAATAGCGTTTGCAGATGTCTACGTATCGAAGCAATAGAGTTCAAATGCTTCTTAAAACGAGATATTGCATCTCAAATCTATGTTTCATGATAAGATATAATATTCATTGCGAAGTGTTATGCATTCCTCGTCTACGATTCAAATGGATGTAAATGCGACACTTCCTTGCTAGGAAATAGCGTTTGCAGATGTCTACGTATCGAAGCAATAGAGTTCAAATGCTTCTAAAAACAAGATATCGCATCTTAATTCTATGTTTCATGGTAAGATATAACATGATTTGCGAAGTGTTATGTATTCCTCGTCTACACTTCAAATGAATGTAAATGCAACACTTCCTTGCTAGGAAATAGCGTGTGCAGATGTCTAGGTATCGTAGCAATAGTGTTCTAATGCTTCTTAAAACGCGATATCGCATCTCAATTCTATGTTTCATGGTAAGATATAACATGATTTGCGAAGTGTTATGTATTCCTCGTCTACACGTCAAATGAATGTAAAGGCGACACTTCCTTGCAAGGAAATAGCGTCTGCAGATGTCTACGTATCGTAGCAATAGATTTCTAATGCTTCTTAAAACGCGATATCGCATCTCATTTCTATGTTTCATGGTAAGATATAATATGATTTGCGAAGCGTCATGTATTCCTCGTCTACACTACAAATGAATGTGAATGCGATACTTCCTCGCTAGGAAATAGCGTTTGCAGATGTCTACGTATCGCAGCAATAGCTTTCTAATGCTTCTTAAAACGCGATATCGCATCTCATTTCTATGTTTCATGGTAAGATATAATATGATTTGCGAAGTGTCATGTATTCCTCGTCTACACTTCAAATGAATGTAAATGCGACACTTCCCTGCAAGGAAATAGCGTTTGCAGATGTCTACGTATCGAAGCAATAGAGTTCAAATGCTTCATAAAACGCGATATAGCATCTCATTTCTATGTTTCATGGTAAGATATAACATGATTTGCGAAGTGTTATGTATTCCTCGTCTACATTTCAAATGAATGTAAATGCGACACTTCCTTGCAAGGAAATAGCGTTTGCAGATGTCTACGTATCGAAACAATAGAGGTCAAATGCTTCTTAAAACGCGATATCGCATCTCATTTCTATATTTCATGGTAAGATATAACATGATTTGCGAAGTGTTATGTATTCCTCGTCGACACTTCAAATGAATGTAAATGCGACACTTCCTTGCAAGGAAATAGCGTCTGCAGATGTCTACGTATCGTAGCAATAGAGTTCAAATGCTTCTAAAAACAAGATATCGCATCTCTATTCTATGTTTCATGGTAAGATATAACATGATTTGCGAAGAGTTATGTATTCTTCGTCTACACTTCAAATGAATGTAAATGCGACACTTCCTTGCTAGGAAATAGCGTGTGCAGATGTCTAGGTACTGTAGCAATAGAGTTCTAATGTTTCTTAAAACGCGATATCGCATCTCAATTCTATGTTTCATGGTAAGATATAACATGATTTGCGAGGTGTTATGTATTCCTCGTCTACACTTCAAATGAATGTGAATGCGATACTTCCTTGCAAGGAAATAGCGTCTGCAGACGTCTACGTATCGCAGCAATAGCTTTCTAATGTTTCTTAAAACGCGATATCGCATCTCATTTCTATGTTTCATGGTAAGATGTAATATGATTTGCGAAGTGTCATGTATTCCTCGTCTACACTTCAAATGAATGTAAATGCGACATTTCCCTGCAAGGAAATAGCGTTTGCAGATGTCTACGTATCGTTGCAATAGAATTCAAATGCTTCTTAAAACGCGATATCGCATCTCATTTCTATGTTTCATGGTAAGATATAATATGATTTGCGAAGTATCATGTATTCCTCGTCTACACTTCAAATGAATGTAAATGCGACACTTCCTTGCAAGGAAATAGCGTTTGCAGATGTCTACGTATCGCAGCAATAGAGTTCAAATGCTTCTTAAAAAGAGATATTGCATCTCATTTCTATGTTTCATGGTAAGATATAACATGATTTGCGATGTTTTATATATTCCTCGTCTACACTTCAAATGAATGTGAATGCGATACATCCTCGCTAGGAAATAGCGATTGCAGATGTCTACGTATCGTAGCAATAGCTTTCTAATGCTTCTTAAAACGCGATATCGAATCTCATTTCTATGTTTCATGGTAAGACATAATATAATTTGCGAACTGTCATGTATTCCTCGTCTACACTACAAATGAATGTGAATGCGATACTTCCTCGCTAGGAAATAGCGTTTGCAGATGTCTACGTATCGAAGCAATAGAGTTCAAATGCTTCTTAAAACGAGATATTGCATCTCATATCTATGTTTCATGATAAGATATAATATTCATTGCAAAGTGTTATGCATTCCTCGTCTACGATTCAGATGGATGTAAATGCGATACTTCCTTGCTAGGAAATAGCGTTTGCAGATGTCTACGTATCGAAGCAATAGGGTTGAAATGCTTCTTAAAACGAGATATCGCATCTCATTTCTATGTTTCATGACAAGATGTAATATTCATTGCGAAGTGTTATGTATTCGTCGTCTACACTTCAAATGAATGTAAATGCGACACTTCCTCGTTAGGAAATAGCGTTTGCAGATGTCTACGTATCGTAGCAATAGATTTCTAATGCTTCTTAAAACGCGATATCGCATCTCATTTCTGTGTTTCATGGTAAGATATAATATGATTTGCGAAGTGTCATGTATTCCTCGTCTACACTTCAAATGAATGTAAATGCGACACTACCTTGCTAGGAAATAGCGTATGTAGATGTCTAGGTATCGTAGCAAGAGTGTTCTAATGCTTCTGAAAACGGGATATCGCATCTCATTTCTATGTTTCATGGTAAGATATAATATGATTTGCGAAGTGTTCTGTATTCTTCGTCTACACTTCAAATGAATGTAAATGCGACACTTCCTTGCATGGAAATAGCGTTTGCAGATGTCTACGTATCGTAGCAATAGAGTTCTTATGATCCTTAAAACGCGATATCGCATCTCTTTTCTATGTTTCATGGTAAGATATAATATGATTTGCGAAGTGTCATGTATTCCTCGCCTACACTTCAAATGAATGTAAATGCGACACTACCTTGCTAGGAAAAAGCGTCTGCAGATGTTTAGGTATCGTAACAATAGAGTTCTAATGCTTCTTAAAACGCGATATCGCATCTCATTTCTATGTTTCATGGTAAGATATAACATGATTTGCGAAGTGTTATGTATTCCTCGTCTACACTTCAAATGAATGTAAATGCGACACTTCCTTGCAAGGAAATAGCGTTTGCAGATGTCTACGTATCGAAAGAATAGAGTTCAAATGCTTCTTAAAACGCGATATCGCATCTCATTTCTATGTTTCATGGTAAGATATAACATGATTTGCGAAGTGTTATGTATTCCTCGTCGACACTTCAAATGAATGTAAATGCGACACTTCCTTGCAAGGAAATAGCGTCTGCAGATGTCTACGTATTGTAGCAATAGAGTTCATATGATTCTTAAAACGCGATATCGCATCTCATTTCTATGTTTCATGGTAAGATATAACATGATTTGCGAAGTGTTATGTATTCCTCGTCTACACTTCAAATGAATGTAAATGCGATACTTCCTCGCTAGGAAATAGCGTTTGCAGATGTCTACGAAGCGAAGCAATAGAGTTCAAATTCTTCTTAAAACGAGATATCGCATCTCATTTCTATGTTTCATGATAAGGTATAACATTCATTGCGAAGTGTCATGTAAACCTCGCATTCACTTCAAAAGAATGTAACTGCGACACTTCCTTGCAAGGAAATAGCGTTTGCAGATGTCTACGTATCGAAGCAATAGAGTTCATATGCTTCTTAAAACGAGATATCGCATCTCATTACTATGTTCCATGATGAGATATAATATTCATTGCGATGTGTCATGTATTCCTCCATTACGCTTCAAATGAATGTAAATGCGACACATCTTTGATAGGAGATATCGATTGCAGATTTCTACGTATCGTATGGATGAAGTTCTAATGCATCTTAAAACGAGATATCGCGTCTCATTTCTATGCGTCATGATAAGGTATAATATTCATTGCGAAGTGTTATGTATTCCTCGTCTACACTTCAAGTGAATGCGAATGCGACACTTCCTCGTTAGGAAATAGCGTTTGCAGATGTCTACGTATCGTAGCAATAGATTTCTAATGCTTCTTAAAACGCGATATCGCATCTCATTTCTGTGTTTCATGGTAAGATATAATATGATTTGCGAAGTGTCATGTATTCCTCGTCTACACTTCAAATGAATGTAAATGCGACACTACCTTGCTAGGAAATAGCGTATGTAGATGTCTAGGTATCGTAGCAAGAGTGTTCTAATGCTTCTGAAAACGGGATATCGCATCTCATTTCTATGTTTCATGGTAAGATATAATATGATTTGCGAAGTGTTCTGTATTCTTCGTCTACACTTCAAATGAATGTAAATGCGACACTTCCTTGCATGGAAATAGCGTTTGCAGATGTCTACGTATCGTAGCAATAGAGTTCTTATGATCCTTAAAACGCGATATCGCATCTCTTTTCTATGTTTCATGGTAAGATATAATATGATTTGCGAAGTGTCATGTATTCCTCGCCTACACTTCAAATGAATGTAAATGCGACACTACCTTGCTAGGAAAAAGCGTCTGCAGATGTTTAGGTATCGTAACAATAGAGTTCTAATGCTTCTTAAAACGCGATATCGCATCTCATTTCTATGTTTCATGGTAAGATATAACATGATTTGCGAAGTGTTATGTATTCCTCGTCTACACTTCAAATGAATGTAAATGCGACACTTCCTTGCAAGGAAATAGCGTTTGCAGATGTCTACGTATCGAAAGAATAGAGTTCAAATGCTTCTTAAAACGCGATATCGCATCTCATTTCTATGTTTCATGGTAAGATATAACATGATTTGCGAAGTGTTATGTATTCCTCGTCGACACTTCAAATGAATGTAAATGCGACACTTCCTTGCAAGGAAATAGCGTCTGCAGATGTCTACGTATTGTAGCAATAGAGTTCATATGATTCTTAAAACGCGATATCGCATCTCATTTCTATGTTTCATGGTAAGATATAACATGATTTGCGAAGTGTTATGTATTCCTCGTCTACACTTCAAATGAATGTAAATGCGATACTTCCTCGCTAGGAAATAGCGTTTGCAGATGTCTACGTATCGTAGCAATAGCTATCTAATGCTTCTTAAAACGCGATATCGCATCTCATTTCTATGTTTCATGGTAAGATATAATATGATTTGCGAAGTATCATGTATTCCTCGTCTACACTTCAAATGAATGTAAATGCGACACTTCCTTGCTAGGAAATAGCGATTGCAGATGTCTACGTATCGTAGCAATCGAGTTCATATGATTCTTAAAACGCGATATCGCATCTCATTTCTATGTTTCATGGTAAGATATAACATGATTTGCGAAGTGTTATGTATTCCTCGTCTACACTTCAAATGAATGTGAATGCGACACTTCCTCGCTAGGAAACAGCGTTTGCAGATGTCTACGTATCGAAGCAATAGAGTTGAAATGCTTCTTAAAACGAGATATTGCATCTCATATCTATGTTTCCTGATAAGATATAATATTCATTGCGAAGTGTTATGCATTCCTCGTCTACGATTCAAATGAATGTAAATGCGACACTTCCTTGCTAGGAAATAGCGATTGCAGATGTCTACGTATCGTAGCAATCGAGTTCATATGATTCTTAAAACGCGATATCGCATCTCATTTCTATGTTTCATGGTAAGATATAACATGATTTACGAAGTGTTATGTATTCCTCGTCTACACTTCAAATGAATGTAAATGCGACACTTCCTTGCTAGGAAATAGCGTTTGCAAATGTCTACATATCGTAGCAACAGTGTTCTAATGCTTCTTAAAACGCGATATCGCATCTCATTTCTATGTTTCATGGTAAGATATAATATGATTTGCGAAGTATCATGTATTCCTCGTCTACACTTCAAATGAATGTAAATGCGACACTTCCTTGCTAGGAAATAGCGATTGCAGATGTCTACGTATCGTAGCAATAGAGTTCATATGATTCTTAAAACGCGATATCGCATCTCATTTCTATGTTTCATGGTAAGATATAATATGATTTGCGAAGTGTTATGTATTCCTCGCCTAAACTTCAAATGAATGTAAATGCAACACTTCTTTGCTAGGGAATAGCGTTTGCAAATGTCTACGTACCGTAGCAATAGAGTTCAAATGCTTCTTAAAACGCGATATCGCATCTCATTTCTATGTTTCATGGTAAGATATAATATTCATTGCGAAGTGTTATGCATTCCTCGTCTACGATTCAAATGAATGTAAATGCGACACTTCCTTGCTAGGAAATAGCGTTTGCAAATGTCTATATATCGTAGCAATATTGTTCTAATGCTTCTTAAAACGCGATATCGCATCTCATTTCTATGTTTCATAGTAAGATATAATATGATTTGCGAAGTATCATGTATTCCTCGTCTACACTTCAAATGAATGTAAATGCGACACTTCCTTGCTAGGAAATAGCGATTGCAGATGTCTACGTATCGTAGCAATAGAGTTCATATGATTCTTAAAACGCGATATCGCATCTCATTTCTATGTTTCATGGTAAGATATAACATGATTTGCGAAGTGTTATGTATTCCTCGTCTACACTTCAAATGAATATAAATGCGACACTTCTTTGCTAGGAAATAGCGTTTGCAAATATCTACATATCGTAGCAATAGTGTTCTAATGCTTCTTAAAACGCGATATCGCATCTAATTTCTATGTTTCATATTAAGATATAATATGATTTGCGAAGTATCATGTATTCCTCGTCTACACTTCAAATGAATGTAAATGCGACACTTCTTTGCTAGGAAATAGCGTTTGCAAATGTCTACGTATCGTAGCAATAGTGTTCTAAAGTTTCTTAAAACGCGATATCGCATCTCATTTCTATGTTTCATGGTAAGATATGATATGATTTGCGAAGTATCATGTATTCCTCGTCTACACTTCAAATGAATGTAAATGCGACACTTCCTTGCAAGGAAATAGCGTTTGCAGATGTCTACGTATCGAAGCAATGGAGTTCAAATTCTTCTTAAAACGAGATATTGCATCTCATATCTATGTTTCATGATAAGATATAATATTCATTGCGAAGTGTTATGCATTCCTCGTCTACGATTCAAATGAATGTAAATGCGACACTTACTTGCAAGGAAATAGCGTTTGCAGATGTCTACGTATCGTAGCAATAGCTTTCTAGTGCTTCTCAAAACGCGATATCGCATCTCATTTCTATGTTTCATGGTAAGATATAACATGATTTGCGAAGTGTTATGTATTCCTCGTCTACACTTCAAATGAATGTGAATGCGATACATCCTCGCTAGGAAATAGCGTTTGCAGATGTCTACGTATCGTAGCAATAGCTTTCTAATGCTTCTTACAACGCGATATCGCATCTCATTTCTATGTTTCATGGTAAGATATAACATGATTTGCGAAGTGTTTTGTATTCCTCGTCCACACTTCAAATGAATATGAATGCGACATTTCCTTGTTAGGAAATAGCGATTGCAGATGTCTACGTATCGTAGCAATAGAGATCATATGATTCTTAAAACGCGATATCGCATCTCATTTCTATGTTTCATGGTAAGACATAACATGATTTGCGAAGTTTTATGTATTCCTCGTCTACACTTCAAATGAATGTGAATGCGATACATCCTCGCTAGGAAATAGCGTTTGCAGATGTCTACGTATCGTAGCAATAGCTTTCTAATGCTTCTTAAAACGCGATATCGCATCTCATTTCTATGTTTCATGGTAAAATATAATATTCATTGCGAAGTGTTATGCATTCCTCGTCTACGAATCAAATGAATGTAAATGCGACACTTCCTTGCAAGGAAATAGCGTTTGCAGATGTCTACGTATCGTAGCGATAGAGTTTTCACGATTCTTAAAAGGCGATATCGCATCTCATTTCTATGTTTCATGGTAAGGTACAATATGATATGCTAAATGTTATGTATTCCTCGTCTACACTTCAAAAAAATGTAAATGTGACATTTCCTTGCAACGAAATAGCGTTTGCAGATGTCTACGTATCGTAGCAATAGAGTTCTTATGTTTCTTAAAACACGATATCGCATCTCATTTCTATGTTTCATGGTAAGACATAATATGATTTGCGAAGTGTCATGTATTCCTCGTCTACACTTCAAATGAATGTAAATGCGACACTTCCTTGCTAGGAAATAGCGATTGCAGATGTCTACGTATCGTAGCAATAGTGTTCATATGATACTTAAAACGCCATATCGCATCTCATTTCTATGTTTCAAGGTAAGATATAACATGATTTGCGAAGTGTTATGTATTCCTCGTCTACACTTCAAATGAATGTAAATGCGACACTTCTTTGCTAGGAAATAGCGTTTGCAAATGTCTACATATCGTAGCAACAGTGTTCTAATGCTTCTTAAAACGCGATATCGCATCTCATTTCTATGTTTCATGGTAAGATATAATATGATTTGCGAAGTGTTTTGTATTCCTCGTCTACGATTCAAATGAATGTAAATGCGACACTTCCTCGCTGGGAAATAGCGTTTGCAAATGTTTACCTATCGTAGCAATAGTGTTCTAATGCTTCTTAAAACGCGATATCGCACCTCATTTCTATGTTTCATGGTAAGATATAATATGATTTGCGAAGTATCATGTATTCCTCGTCTACACTTCAAATGAATGTGAATGCGACACTTCCTCGCTAGGAAACAGCGTTTGCAGATGTCTACGTATCGTAGCGATAGAGTTTTTACGATTCTTAAAAGGGGATATCGCATCTCATTTCTATGATTCATGGTAAGGTATAATATGATATGCGAAGTGTTATGTATTCCTCGTCTACACTTCAAATGAATGTAAATGTGACATTTCCTTGAAACGAAATAGCGTTTGCAAATGTCTACGTATCGTAGCAATAGAGTTCATATGATTCTTAAAACGCGATATCGCAGCTCATTACTATGTTTCATGGTAAGATATAACATGATTTGCGAAGTGTTTTGTATTCCTCGTCTACACTTCAAGTGAATGTGAATGCGACACTTCCTTGCAAGGAAATAGCGTTTGCAGATGTCTACGTATCGAAGCAGTAGAGTTCAAATGCTTCTTAAAACGAGATATTGCATCTCATATCTATGTTTCATGATAAGATATAATATTCATTGCGAAGTGTTATGCATTCCTCGTCTACACTTCAAATGAATGTAAATGCGACACTTCCTTGCTAGGAAATAGCGATTGCAGATGTCTACGTATCGTAGCAATAGAGTTCATATGATTCTTAAAACGCGATATCGCATCTCATTTCTATGTTTTATGGTAAGATATAACATGATTTGCGAAGTGTTATGTATTCCTCGTCTACACTTCAAATGAATGTGATTGCGATACTTCCTCGCTAGGAAATAGCGTTTGCAGATGTCTACGTATCGTTAGCAATAGCTTTCTAATGCTTCTTAAAACGCGATATCGCATCTCATTTCTATGATTCGTGGTAAGATATAATATGATTTGCGAAGTGTCACGTATTCCTCGTCTACATTTCAAATGAATGTAAATGCGACACTTCCTAGCAAGGAAATAGCGTTTGCAAATGTCTACATATCGTAGCAACAGTGTTCTAATGCTTCTTAAAACGCGATATCGCATCTCATTTCTATGTTTCATGGTAAGATATAATATGATTTGCGAAGTATCATGTATTCCTCGTCTACACTTCAAATGAATGTAAATGCGATACTTCCTCGCTAGGAAATAGCGTTTGCAGATGTCTACGTATCGTAGCAATAGCTTTCTAATGCTTCTTAAAACGCGATATCGCATCTCATTTCTATGTTTCATGGTAAGATATAATATGATTTGCGAAGTATCATGTATTCCTCGTCTACACTTCAAATGAATGTAAATGCGATACTCCCTCGCTAGGAAATAGCGTCTGCAGATGTCTACGTATCGTAGCAATAGCTTTCTAATGCTCCTTAAAACGCGATATCGCATCTCATTTCTATGTTTCATGGTAAGATATAATATTCATTGCGAAGTGTTATGCATTCCTCGTCTACGATTTAAATGAATGTAAATGCGACACTTCCTCGCAAGGAAATAGCGTTTGCAAATGTTTACCTATCGTAGCAATAGTGTTCTAATGCTTCTTAAAACGCGATATCGCATCTCATTTCTATGTTTCATGGTAAGATATAATATGATTTGCGAAGTGTTATGTATTCCTCGTCTACACTTCAAATGAATGTAAATGCGACACTTCTTTGCTAGGAAATAGCGTTTGCAAATGTCTACATATCGTAGCAACAGTGTTCTAATGCTTCTTAAAACGCGATATCGCATCTCATTTCTATGTTTCATGATAAGATATAATATTCATTGCGATGTGTTATGCATTCATCGTCTACACTTCAAATGAACGTAAATGCGACACTTCCTTGCTAGGAAATAGCGATTGCAGATATCTACGTATCGTAGCAATAGAGTTCATATGATTCTTAAAACGCGATATGGCATATCACTTCTATGTTTCATGGTAAGATATAATATGATTTGCGAAGTATCATGTATTCCTCGTCTACACTTCAAATGAATGTTAATGCGACACTTCCTTGTTAGGAAATAGCGATTGCAGATGTCTACGTATCGTAGCAATAGAGTTCATATGATTCTTAAAACGCGATATTGCATCTCATTTCTATGTTTCATGGTAAGATATAACATGCTTTGCGAAGTGTTATGTATTCCTCGTCTACACTTCAAATGAATGTAAATGCGATACTTCCTCGCTAGGAAATAGCGTTTGCAGATGTCTACGTATCGTAGCAATAGCTTTCTAATGCTTCTTAAAACGCGATATCGCATCTCATTTCTATGTTTCATGGTAAGATATAATATTCATTGCGAAGTGTTATGCATTCCTCGTCTACGATTCATATGAATGTAAATGCGACACTTCCTCGCTAGGAAATAGCGTTTGCAAATGTCTACCTATCGTAGCAATAGTGTTCTAATGCTTCTAAAAACAAGATATCGCATCTCAATTCTATGTTTCATGATAAGATATAATATTCATTGCGAAGTGTTATGCATTCCTCGTCTACGATTCAAATGAATGTAAATGCGACACTTCCTTGCAAGGAAATAGCGTTTGCAGAAGTCTACGTATCGTAGCAATAGAGTTCTTATGATTCTTAAAACGCGATATTGCATCTCATTTCTATGTTTCATGGTAAGATATAACATGATTTGCGAAGTGTTATGTATTCCTCGTCGACACTTCAAGTGAATGTGAATGCGACACTTCCTCGCTAGGAAACAGCGTTTGCAGATGTCTACGTATCGCAGCAATAGAGTTCTAATGCTTCTTAAAACGCGATATCGCATCTCATTTCTATGTTTCATGGTAAGATATAATATGATTTGCGAAGTGTTATGTATTCCTCGTCTACACTTCAAATGAATGTAAATGCGACACTTCTTTGCTAGGAAATAGCGTTTGCAAATGTCTACATATCGTAGCAACAGTGTTCTAATGCTTCTTAAAACGCGATATCGCATCTCATTTCTATGTTTCATGATAAGATATAATATTCATTGCGATGTGTTATGCATTCATCGTCTACACTTCAAATGAACGTAAATGCGACACTTCCTTGCTAGGAAATAGCGATTGCAGATATCTACGTATCGTAGCAATAGAGTTCATATGATTCTTAAAACGCGATATCGCATATCATTTCTATGTTTCATGGTAAGATATAATATGATTTGCGAAGTATCATGTATTCCTCGTCTACACTTCAAATGAATGTTAATGCGACACTTCCTTGTTAGGAAATAGCGATTGCAGATGTCTACGTATCGTAGCAATAGAGTTCATATGATTCTTAAAACGCGATATTGCATCTCATTTCTATGTTTCATGGTAAGATATAACATGCTTTGCGAAGTGTTATGTATTCCTCGTCTACACTTCAAATGAATGTAAATGCGATACTTCCTCGCTAAGAAATATGTAACGTCAGGCGTACCGCCTGCCACCCTCCGGCGTCCACCTCATCATCCCCAGCATCCGTATCCGGAGCCCCTGCACACGGGCCACCCGCCGACTCGCCGTCCCTACAGAAGGAGACAAAGGTACGAGAGGGAAGAGGGATGCAGCATGCCGCGCCCACGCGCGATCTCCACACACGAGGGGGAGGACTTCACCCCGTATTACGAGGGCGAGGAGCTCTCCGACACGTACTGGGTCGAATCCCCAGCAATCACGAAGCCCTATACGTACTTCTCGTACATGTGGGATTAGAATAAGCACACTACTCACCTATGTACATACACACCAACACACACCTAGATTTAAGTGAATATATGTATATATTTTATTCATGCACGGTTATGTTCCGTGCACTCGCGCGCACACTCGACGCTCGCGGCTCACGCTTAACGCGGGCCGCGCCCCACTCCGAACGGCCGCCCCACCACGAGGGCCGAGCGGCCGCCCTACTCCGACCGTCCGCCCCACCGCGAGGGCCCAGCGACTCGCGCGCCGCGCGACCCGAGGAGGTCGCGGACGCGAGATCCGAGAGTCAGTTCCAATCTCACCTCCGAACGGGAGAGTTGGTATCTCATCTCCGAACTGGAGAGTTCCAATCTCATCTCCGAACTGGAGAGTTGCTAACTCATCTCCGAACCGAGGAGTTCTAATCCAGCATCCGAACGATGCACCTCCGATCCGAGCAATAGGCTCATTCGCAACGAGCAATTAGCTCTAATGCATTCGTCTCTATCCATACTCCCATAGCGGAGTCCATTCGATACTTTATACTATTTCTAATTCTCATTGTAATCGCTAGTCAGTAACTTAGAATTTAGTCAAGTGTATCTAGTATAGTGAAATCATAGAATATAGTTTATTTTTACCAGATTCAAAGTATCTTTATTCGAGTTCAAATACAATTCCTTAATTCTAATCCACGGGTACGCTCGCGATTATTCTAATTCTATATCTCATCTACGATAGTCTTGAGGCTCGACGACTAGAGCGAACCAGCGCTTAGTTGCTCCATCCTCACTTCTACCGTGTACAGAATATCTTGCGCCCAGGTCGATCCCGGTAAGCTAGAGCGAACCAACGCTTAGCCGTGCCGTATTCAACCGAAGTTCAAGTATTCTCGATGAGCCTTGCACCTCCGACAAAGCGTACACGACGCGCGGGGAGGAGAGAGTTCATTCGTCGTCTCGCTCGGGAATACGTGGGTGATGCACCAGAATATTCAATTTCCTACGTTCGAGTCCTGGTTCCTGTGAAGGAGGTTTCCTTCGCCGCACGACCCGTACGAGTCGCCAATCGTCAGGGCCAAACGCCGATACCTGCCAGCCGGAGTCAACCCGCCTGGACGCTTATTCCCGTAGACGTACCTCCGTTCCAGCCGTACGCCGCCGCCATCCCGGTTGCGGATCCAAGGCGTTCCAGGTACCTGGAAAGAGAAATCAGACAGCGGAATCAAGCCTTCGCAAGGTAAGTTTAGTGTTAGTTACCGTTTTATCGAGTCCGAAACGCCAACGAACCCGGTCCGGACGCAATTCGCGTTATTTTCGGGAACGGTTACGACTTTGTGCCACCGTTGCGAGCGCAACCGCACCTCGGGACGTGACACGAAAGTTATTTTTGGTGACAGCGGTGGGATAGCCACGCGTTTCCTCCGGAAATTCCGCCGAAAGGAACCGCGAAACTAGATATGGCAACCCGGACTCCGACAAAAACGCGCCAGCAGACACAGCGAGCCGCCGCGATGGCCGATTCCGAACGCGAAAAACGCACTAGCAGAACGCTCGACTTCCAAGACGCTATCTCCGAGCCTCTTCCTAGTACCGCGCAACAAAATACTTCCGCGAAAAATACGAAAACGACCGATCCTAGTAATGCCGCGTTGCTCCAGCAAATAGAAATTCTACGTCGTGAAATAGAATCTATCCGCAGAACGCCTGATTTAACGCGCGACGATACCGTTTCTCTGGATATTCCTCGGGGAAATCCGCTTTCCGGACATAATTCGAGCTCCGATTTTAATACAAATAGTTCGCAACACGACGAGCTATCGCTTAAGCAGGCCCTCGAAGCCGTGCCGACATTCGATGGTCAGAACATTCCAATTCTTCAGTTTACCCGAGCGTGTAAACGCGCTTATGAGCTTATCCCTAATGGGTGCGAGCGAACTTTCACACGCCTGCTTAAGGGAAAACTCAAGGGTCGTGCCTACGCCGCGCTAGAAGACGAGCCGTGTTACACAATACTCGAATTAACGGACGTTCTTCGCAGCACTTTTTGCTCCGTAAAATCAGCTCATCATTATCGGGGTGAACTTGCTAATATATTTATGCGCGCGAACGAGCACATTCTAGATTACATCGGTCGAGTAAAAGATCTTAGAACCGCTATAATTGATTGCGAGAGGCTTGCTCGACGAGACACACCGGAATCGCTCGATGACGTAGACGCGCTCACCCTACAATGTTTTAAAGACGGTCTCATTCCGGAAATTCGAATGCAAATGACTATAAGTTCATTCGGTACATTGCGAGAAACGTTCGCTCGAGCGCGGGAGCTCTATCAAATGCACGAACGTGATTGCAACCGGCTAGGTAGATCGCGTGTCGCGCGACCAGAATCGCGCGAAAAACCAGCCGAAATTATTTGCCGAAAATGCAATAATATCGGACATTACGCGACCGAGTGTCGGCTCAGACCGCCATCGCCGTACCGACCGCAGGAATACTTGCGATCCAGGGACGTACCGCCTCCTACTCGAGGCCCCGCGTACGAACAACCAAGACAAATCGTAGCCAGGGACGCGCCCAAATTTTGTCGCTATTGCAAGACCCCGGGGCACGAAATAGGCGAGTGCCGCAAAAGGCAGTACAACAACGCGGTAAATAAAAATTCGGGAAACGACAATGGCCTCCGCACCCGCCGCGAGACAGGTGGCGAGGCCGCGCACCAAGTCCGTCCTCTCGCCGCGAACAACTCCAACGCGGAAATCGACGAAACGCCGCGATAAACATAACCGGAAAAACTAGCACGCCAAACGTAATTTTAAAGTCCGACCTTCTAATTTCACCAACTCGCTTCATGGTGGACACTGGGGCGGAAATAAATATTATAAAACGTTCGGCTCTAAAAGCATCCGCGCGAATCGATAAGTCCGAGATCGTCATAATAACAGGGGTAACCGATGGCAAAACCGCAACCTTAGGGACGGTGAATCTTGTCATTTTCGGTCGCGTCGTTCCTTTTAATGTGGTCGAGGATGATTTTCCCCTTAAACCAAGCGGGATCCTCGGCTCCGGGTTCTGTATGGACGCAGAAATCTCTTTTCCAAATAAAATAATCAAATGGAATGGTAAGAGAATTCCTTTCGAAGACGATATCGAAGCACTCGAGGAACCGTCACCGGAGTCGAAAATAAAGCCTCTCCTATCGCCGAAACGTAAACAAGCGCCGCGCACGGAATCTATTCCCCCTCCGCCGCCGCGCCCGCCGCGTAAATCATCGCCTCCGCTGAAACGCGATGCAACAACGAAATCGAAGCTTCGAACGCAAGACAAAGCAGCTTCTCCGAAGTCAGGAGACCGTATCTCCATTCCGCCGAGATCAAATATCGGTATCAAGGTCCGCGTAGTTAATTCGAATCTCGCGGAAGGTATAATTCCTCGTATCGATCTTGCGCCGGGCATATTTTTCGGAAACGCTCTCGTCAGAGTAATTCGGGGCAAAGCGGTAACTCGAATAATTAATTCATCCGACCGCGCCGTCGAAATCGCGTTACCAGAGATCATACTCGAGCCCGCGCAAATCATGACTCCCCTCCACGAGGAGGATAGTCCGTCGCTCTATCCGGTTTTTTCTAAATCTACTAAATCTAACGTATCCGCCGTACCGATCGGCTCATCCCAAAAAGGGAAAACTTCTATTTCTTTCTCGAATCAGACACCATATTCGACAATCGAAACTCCTCCTTCGCGTTGCAAAATCGCGAATACTCAGCAAATCTCCTATGCTCAGGCGGTTAAAAATAATATACAACAGGCGCCGTTGAAACAAACATCGAAATCCGCCAATCCTTCGAAATCTCGCCTAGACCGAATTCTTAGTCTCCTCCGTCTCGACCACCTCAACGCAGAGGAAAGAGAGCACGTCGTCCGTCTCGTTCAAAGCACGCAGGAGCTTTTTCACATTGAGGGGGATAAATTAGGGCATACGTCAGCAACCACGCACAAGATTCCAACCGTCGACGACCGCCCCGTCAATGTGAAACAATACCGGTTCCCACCAGCTCATAAGGAGGAGATTCGACGACAAGTCGACAAATTTTTACAAAATGGTGTCATCTCTCCGTCAAAATCACCATATAATTCGCCATTGTGGGTTGTCCCAAAGAAACCGGACTCCTTGGGCAACAAGCAATGGCGCGTCGTCATCGACTACCGCGCACTCAATGAGAAATCTGTCGCCGATGCCTATCCCCTCCCTTGCATTACCGAGATACTTGATCAGCTCGGGAGCGCGAAGTATTTTAGTACATTCGATCTCGCGAGCGGATTTCACCAGATCCCAATGGAGCCCGCCGATGCTCCCAAAACCGCTTTTTCGACGCCTCACGGGCATTATGAATTTAAAAGAATGCCATTCGGATTAAAAAATGCGCCAGCGACGTTCCAACGACTTATGGACAATGTCCTGTCCGGTCTCCAAGGGAACGAAATTTTCGTCTATTTGGACGACATTGTTATCTACGCTAGCTCTCTTCAAGAACATCGACTTAAATTCGAGAAATTAACTCAACGGCTCAAAGAAGCTAATTTAGTATTGCAGCCGGATAAGTGCGAATTCTTGAGGAGAGAAGTAAGCTATTTGGGTCATATTATCAGTGAGCACGGTGTAAAACCTGACCCTGCGAAAATTAGCGCCGTCAAAAATTTTCCGCGCCCGCGCAACGCGAAACAGATCAAACAATTCCTCGGGCTCGCGGGGTACTACAGGCGGTTCATCGCAAATTTTTCTAACATTGCTAAGCCTCTTACAAATTTGTTAAAAAAAGACGCGCCCTTTGTATGGCGTAACGAGCAAGAGAATTCATTCGTCAAACTCCGAGATTGCCTATGCGAAGCGCCTATCTTGCAGTACCCCAACTTCAAACAACCATTCGTGATAACGACCGACGCGTCCGCCGAAGCTATTGGTGCTATCTTGAGTCAAGGACCAATAGGCCGCGACTTGCCAATCGCGTACACGTCGCGACTGTTAAACGCTGCGGAGAAAAACTACTCCACGATCGAGAAGGAGTGTCTGGCGATTGTCTACGCCGTCCATTACTTTCGTCCATACATATACGGTAATCAATTCAAACTCGTTACCGACCATCGACCGTTAGTGTGGATGAATTCGGTCAAGGACCCGTCAAGTAGACTCGTACGGTGGAGGCTTAAGTTAGCGGAATTTGACTACGAGATGGTCTATAAAAGTGGAAAAACGAACCTTAATGCGGACGCATTGTCGCGGAATCCCGCTCAAATTTTTCCGCTCTCGTATTCAGAAAACTCGGAGGACGACATCTTCGATGTGCCTCCGGAAACCCGTAAAAAGTATACTACACTAGCGCCTCCTCCTACTCCGGTAACATCAGAACCTGAATTACCGACTCCAGGCACATCCTTCCGTACCAACACAGCATCTCCTCCGCAAGTCGCCAGCGACAGCACCGACTTCTATACTCCTGCTCCAAATGAATTTTTCCGACGCGAACCTCTGTTTAATTTCAGCCGTGACGCATTATCAACGCGACGAGACAATGTAGTTGTCTTCGTCACGCAATCTGGGCACCCCTATGACACGGGCGCCAAAGATCTAGCGAACACTGAAAAATTCCTTCCAAACAAAAATCACGTTCTTACCAAAGCCAAAGTCATACAAATCGGAAACGAATTCCAAATCCAGCTTCCAATCATCGAACATTCCACCAGATCAATCAATTTCCAGACCGTAATAGAAACATTCAGATCCTTGTGCGACGTTGTAAACGAATTACAATTACAAACATTTAGTATCGCACAAACCTATCTAGACTCCGTATCCTGGTCCCGAATCCAGAAAATCCTTCAGGACCTGTTTTATGAAACAACTGTCCAGATTACGGTCTGCCAGGGCCTCATTAAAACCCCTTCGGTCGAAGAGCGACTGAAAATAATAAGAGAAAACCACGACTCCCCTGTGGGAGGTCACAAAGGGGTTAATAAAACTTATTCTCGCATCAGACAACAATACTTTTGGCCAAACATGAAAACACAAATACAAGAATATATTGGCAAATGTAAAAGTTGTCAGACAGAGAAACTGGTCCGGGTAAAGACCAGACAGCCTCTCACTTTAACCGACACCCCTGGCAGGGCATTCGATAAGATTTCAATGGACGTAATGGGTCCTCCTCCCGAAACTTCCGACGGTTATACAAGTATCCTCACGATCCAAGATCTCCTCACTAAATACTCAGTCGCAGTTCCTCTCAAAACCACCACCGCAGTAGACATTGCCGAAGCTTTAATAAAAGAATTCATTTGTAAGTACGGATGCCCGAAAGGCATACTCACGGACCAAGGTTCGAACTTTATAAATAGCTTGATTAAAGCCATAGCAATCAAATTCCGTATTAAGCAATACAAGTCCACTGCGTTCCATCCACAAACAAACGGGTCCGTTGAACGATCTCACCACGTCCTGGCCGAATATCTGAAGCATTACATAGAGTCGAGTAACGATTGGGTGAATTGGTTACCGTATGCAATGTTTTCATACAACACCAGTGTGCACGAGGGTACATTATACACCCCACACGAACTAGTGTTCGGCAGGATAGCTAGGACGCCGTCAGCCACTCCTTTTCAGGACAGCTCTGATAACGAAACTTATAGCGACTATCTTATACAACTTCAGGAGAAAATCTCGAAATCTCAGGATTTGGCTAAAGCCAATCTAGACAATGCGAAACGCCGTTCTAAATATTATTATGACCGAAATCTCAATGTCCAAAACTTCGAGGTAGGCCAATGGGTCTATCTTTTAAAAGAGCCGAACAAACATAAGTTCCAGGCACAGTATTCTGGACCGTACCGTATCCTCGAAATTTTGGGCAATTGTAATGTTAAGCTGAATGTAAAAGGGCGCCATAAAATTGTTCATACGAACAAAATCAAAATTTGTAAACGAATGCATAGTATGCAGAGTGTGGATGCTAGTGAAAGAAAAGTGCGAAAAACTGAAAATGAAGCCAGTGAGAGCAGTGACATTCAAACGAACGCTGAAAGTGAAAGCGACGAAAGTGCCTGTAATCCGAAGGAAGCCCGCAGTCACGGTCCAATCTCCAAACGTTATCGCCAGGATCAACCAGGCGAAAAACCTCAGATTCCGCAGCATCCAGCCGACAGGACCAAGAGAAGGATCCAGCATCCCGAAATCTACCCAACAGACAAGAGATCTCGGCATGGCCGAGATTCTTTTTCCAAGGGGGGTGGTGTAACGTCAGGCGTACCGCCTGCCACCCTCCGGCGTCCACCTCATCATCCCCAGCATCCGTATCCGGAGCCCCTGCACACGGGCCACCCGCCGACTCGCCGTCCCTACAGAAGGAGACAAAGGTACGAGAGGGAAGAGGGATGCAGCATGCCGCGCCCACGCGCGATCTCCACACACGAGGGGGAGGACTTCACCCCGTATTACGAGGGCGAGGAGCTCTCCGACACGTACTGGGTCGAATCCCCAGCAATCACGAAGCCCTATACGTACTTCTCGTACATGTGGGATTAGAATAAGCACACTACTCACCTATGTACATACACACCAACACACACCTAGATTTAAGTGAATATATGTATATATTTTATTCATGCACGGTTATGTTCCGTGCACTCGCGCGCACACTCGACGCTCGCGGCTCACGCTTAACGCGGGCCGCGCCCCACTCCGAACGGCCGCCCCACCACGAGGGCCGAGCGGCCGCCCTACTCCGACCGTCCGCCCCACCGCGAGGGCCCAGCGACTCGCGCGCCGCGCGACCCGAGGAGGTCGCGGACGCGAGATCCGAGAGTCAGTTCCAATCTCACCTCCGAACGGGAGAGTTGGTATCTCATCTCCGAACTGGAGAGTTCCAATCTCATCTCCGAACTGGAGAGTTGCTAACTCATCTCCGAACCGAGGAGTTCTAATCCAGCATCCGAACGATGCACCTCCGATCCGAGCAATAGGCTCATTCGCAACGAGCAATTAGCTCTAATGCATTCGTCTCTATCCATACTCCCATAGCGGAGTCCATTCGATACTTTATACTATTTCTAATTCTCATTGTAATCGCTAGTCAGTAACTTAGAATTTAGTCAAGTGTATCTAGTATAGTGAAATCATAGAATATAGTTTATTTTTACCAGATTCAAAGTATCTTTATTCGAGTTCAAATACAATTCCTTAATTCTAATCCACGGGTACGCTCGCGATTATTCTAATTCTATATCTCATCTACGATAGTCTTGAGGCTCGACGACTAGAGCGAACCAGCGCTTAGTTGCTCCATCCTCACTTCTACCGTGTACAGATTATCTTGCGCCCAGGTCGATCCCGGTAAGCTAGAGCGAACCAACGCTTAGCCGTGCCGTATTCAACCGAAGTTCAAGTATTCTCGATGAGCCTTGCACCTCCGACAAAGCGTACACGACGCGCGGGGAGGAGAGAGTTCATTCGTCGTCTCGCTCGGGAATACGTGGGTGATGCACCAGAATATTCAATTTCCTACGTTCGAGTCCTGGTTCCTGTGAAGGAGGTTTCCTTCGCCGCACGACCCGTACGAGTCGCCAATCGTCAGGGCCAAACGCCGATACCTGCCAGCCGGAGTCAACCCGCCTGGACGCTTATTCCCGTAGACGTACCTCCGTTCCAGCCGTACGCCGCCGCCATCCCGGTTGCGGATCCAAGGCGTTCCAGGTACCTGGAAAGAGAAATCAGACAGCGGAATCAAGCCTTCGCAAGGTAAGTTTAGTGTTAGTTACCGTTTTATCGAGTCCGAAACGCCAACGAACCCGGTCCGGACGCAATTCGCGTTATTTTCGGGAACGGTTACGACTTTGTGCCACCGTTGCGAGCGCAACCGCACCTCGGGACGTGACAAATAGCGTTTGCAGATGTCTACGTATCGTAGCAATAGCTTTCTAATGCTTCTTAAAACGCGATATCGCATCTCATTTCTATGTTTCATGGTAAGATATAACATGATTTGCGAGGTGTTATTTATTCCACGTCTACACTTCAAATGAATGTAAATGCGATAGTTCCTCGCTAGGAAATAGCGTATGCAGATGTCTACGTATCGTAGCAATAGCTTTCTAATGCTTCTTAAAACGCGATATCGCACCTTATTTCTATGTTTCATGGTAAGATATAATATTCATTGCGAAGTGTTATGCATTCCTCGACTACGATTCAAATGAATGTAAAAGCGACACTTCCTCGCTAGGAAATAGCGTTTGCAAATGTCTACCTATCGTAGCAATAGTGTTCTAATACTTCTTAAAACGCGATATCGCATCTCATTTCTATGTTTCATGGTAAGATATAATATGATTTGCGAAGTATCATGTATTCCTCGTCTACACTTCAAATGAATGTAAATGCGACACTTCCTTGCTAGGAAATAGCGTCTGCAGATGTCTAGGTATCGTAGCAATAGAGTTCTAATGCTTCTTAAAACGCGATATCGCATCTCATATCTATGTTTCATGGTATGATATAATATGATTTGTGAAGTGTTATGTATTCCTCGTCTACACTTCAAATGAATGTAAATGCGACACTTCTTTGCTAGGAAATAGCGTTTGCAAATATCTACGTATCGTAACAATAGTGTTCTAATGCTTCTTAAAACGCGATATTGCATCTCATTTCTATGTTTCATGGTAAGATATAACATGATTTGCGAAGTGTTATGTATTCCTCGTCTACACTTCAAATGAATGTGAATGCGATACTTCCTCGCTAGGAAATAGCGTTTGCAGATGTCTACGTATCGTAGCAATAGCTTTCTAGTGCTTCTTAAAACGCGATATCGCATCTCATTTCTATGTTTTATGGTAAGATATAACATGATTTGCGAAGTGTTATGTATTCCTCGTCTACACTTCAAATGAATGTGAATGGGATACTTCCTCGCTAGGAAATAGCGTTTGCAGATGTCTACGTATCGTTAGCAATAGCTTTCTAATGCTTCTTAAAACGCGATATCGCATCTCATTTCTATGTTTCAAGGTAAGATATAATATGATTTGCGAAGTGTCACGTATTCCTCGTCTACACTTCAAATGAATGTAAATGCGACACTTCCTTGCAAGGAAATAGCGTTTGCAGATGTCTACGTATCGTAGCAATAGCTTTCTAATGCTTCTTAAAACGCGATATCGCATCTCATTTCTATGTTTCAAGGTAAGATATAATAGGATTTGCGAAGTGTCATGTATTCCTCGTCTACACTTCAAATGAATGTAAATGAGACACTTCCTTGCAAGGAAATAGCGTTTGCAGATGTCTACGTATCGAAGCAATAGAGTTCAAATGCTTCATAAAACGCGATATCGCATCTCATTTCTATGTTTCATGGTAAGATATAATATTCATTGCGAAGTGTTATGCATTCCTCGTCTACGATTCAAATGAATGTAAATGCGACACTTCCTTGCAAGGAAATAGCGTTTGCAGATGTCTACGTATCGAAGCAATAGAGTTCAAATCCTTCTTAAAACGCGATATCGCATCTCATTTCTATGTTTCATGGTAAGATATAATATTCATTGCGAAGTGTTATGCATTCGTCGTCTACGATTCAAATGAATGTAAATGCGACACTTCCTTGCAAGGAAATAGCGTTTGCAGATGTCTACGTATCGTAGCGATAGAGCTTTTATGGTTCTTAAAAGGCGATATCGTATCTCATTTCTATGTTTCATGGTAAGGTATAATATGATATTCGAAGTGTTATGTATTCCTCGTCTACACTTCAAATGAATGTGAATGCGATACTTCCTCGCTAGGAAATAGCGTTTGCAGATGTCTACGTATCGTAGCAATAGCTTTCTAGTGCTTCTTAAAACGCGATATCGCATCTCATTTCTATGTTTTATGGTAAGATATAATATGATATGCGAAGTATCATGTATTCCTCGTCTACACTTCAAATGAATGTAAATGCGACACTTCCTTGCTAGGAAATAGCGTCTGCAGATGTCTAGGTATCGTAGCAATAGAGTTCTAATGCATCTTAAAACGCGATATCGCATCTCATTTCTATGTTTCATGGTAAGATATGATATGATTTGCGAAGTATCATGTATTCCTCGTCTACACTTCAAATGAATGTTAATGCGACACTTCCTTGCTAGGAAATAGCGATTGCAGATGTCTACGTATCGTAGCAATAGAGTTCGTATGATTCTTAAAACGCGATATTGCATCTCATTTCTATGTTTCATGGTAAGATATAACATGATTTGCGAAGTGTTATTTATTCCACGTCTACACTTCAAATGAATGTAAATGCGATAGTTCCTCGCTAGGACATAGCGTATGCAGATGTCTACGTATCGTAGCAATAGCTTTCTAATGCTTCTTAAAACGCGATATCGCACCTTATTTCTATGTTTCATGGTAAGATATAATATTCATTGCGAAGTGATATGCATTCCTCGTCTACGATTCAAATGAATGTAAATGCGACACTTCCTCGCTAGGAAATAGCGTTTGCAAATGTCTACCTATCGTAGCAATAGTGTTCTAATACTTCTTAAAACGCGATATCGCATCCCATTTCTATGTTTCATGGTAAGATATAATATGATTTGTGAAGTATCTTGTATTCCTCGTCTACACTTCAAATGAATGTAAATGCGACACTTCCTTGCAAGGAAATAGCGTCTGCAGATGTCTAGGTATCGTAGCAATAGAGTTCTAATGCTTCTTAAAACGCGATATCGCATCTCATATCTATGTTTCATGGTATGATATAATATGATTTGTGAAGTGTTATGTATTCCTCGCCTACACTTCAAATGAATGTAAATGCGACACTTCTTTGCTAGGAAATAGCGTTTGCAAATATCTACGTATCGTAACAATAGTGTTCTAATGCTTCTTAAAACGCGATATCGCATCTCATTTCTATATTTAATGGTAAGATATAATATGATTTTGGAAGTGTCCTGTATTCCTCGTCTACACTTCAAATGAATGTAAATGCGACTCTTCCTTGCAAGGAAATAGCGTTTGCAGATGTCTACGTATCGAAGCAATAGAGTTCAAATGCTTCTTAATACGCGATATCGCATCTCATTTCTATGTTTCATGGTAAGATATGATATGATTTGCGAAGTATCACGTATTCCTCGTCTTGTCACGTCCCGAGGTGCGGTTGCGCTCGCAACGGTGGCACAAAGTCGTAACCGTTCCCGATAATAACGCGAATTGCGTCCGGACCGGGTTCGTTGGCGTTTCGGACTCGATAAAACGGTAACTAACACTAAACTTACCTTGCGAAGGCTTGATTCCGCTGTCTGAGTTCTCTTTCCAGGTACCTGGAGCGCCTTGGATCCGCAACCGGGATGGCGGCGGCGTACGGCTGGAACGGAGGTACGTCTACGGGAATAAGCGTCCAGGCGGGTTGACTCCGGCTGGCAGGTATCGGCGTTTGGCCCTGACGATTGGCGACTCGTACGGGTCGTGCGGCGAAGGAAACCTCCTTCACAGGAACCAGGACTCGAACGTAGGAAATTGAATATTCTGGTGCATCACCCACGTATTCCCGAGCGAGACGACGAATGAACTCTCTCCTCCCCGCGCGTCGTGTACGCTTTGTCGGAGGTGCAAGGCTCATCGAGAATACTTGAACTTCGGTTGAATACGGCACGGCTAAGCGTTGGTTCGCTCTAGCTTACCGGGATCGACCTGGGCGCAAGATAATCTGTACACGGTAGAAGTGAGGATGGAGCAACTAAGCGCTGGTTCGCTCTAGTCGTCGAGCCTCAAGACTATCGTAGATGAGATATAGAATTAGAATAATCGCGAGCGTACCCGTGGATTAGAATTAAGGAATTGTATTTGAACTCGAATAAAGATACTTTGAATCTGGTAAAAATAAACTATATTCTATGATTTCACTATACTAGATACACTTGACTAAATTCTAAGTTACTGACTAGCGATTACAATGAGAATTAGAAATAGTATAAAGTATCGAATGGACTCCGCTATGGGAGTATGGATAGAGACGAATGCATTAGAGCTAATTGCTCGTTGCGAATGAGCCTATTGCTCGGATCGGAGGTGCATCGTTCGGATGCTGGATTAGAACTCCTCGGTTCGGAGATGAGATATGAACTCTCCAGTTCGGAGATGAGATACCAACTCTCCCGTTCGGAGGTGAGATTGGAACTCTCCGGTTCGGAGATGAGACGCGAACTGACTCTCGGATCTCGCGTCCGCGACCTCCTCGGGTCGCGCGGCGCGCGAGTCGCTGGGCCCTCGCGGTGGGGCGGACGGTCGGAGTAGGGCGGCCGCTCGGCCCTCGTGGTGGGGCGGCCGTTCGGAGTGGGGCGCGGCCCGCGTTAAGCGTGAGCCGCGAGCGTCGAGTGTGCGCGCGAGTGCAACGGAACATAACCGTGCATGAATAAAATATATACATATATTCACTTAAATCTAGGTGTGTGTTGGTGTGTATGTACATATATGAGTAGTGTGCTTATTCTAATCCCACATGTACGAGAAGTACGTATAGGGCTTCGTGATCGCTGGGGATTCGACCCAGTATGTGTCGGAGAGCTCCTCGCCCTCGTAATACGGGGTGAAGTCCTCCCCCTCGTGTGTGGAGATCGCGCGTGGGCGCGGCATGCTGCATCCCTCTTCCCTCTCGTACCTTTGTCTCCTTCTGTAGGGACGGCGAGTCGGCGGGTGGCCCGTGTGCAGGGGCTCCGGATACGGATGCTGGGGATGATGAGGTGGACGCCGGAGGGTGGCAGGCGGTACGCCTGACGTTACACCACCCCCCTTGGAAAAAGAATCTCGGCCATGCCGAGATCTCTTGTCTGTTGGGTAGATTTCGGGATGCTGGATCCTTCTCTTGGTCCTGTCGGCTGGATGCTGCGGAATCTGAGGTTTTTCGCCTGGTTGATCCTGGCGATAACGTTTGGAGTTTGGACCGTGGCTGCGGGCTTCCTTCGGATTGCAGGCACTTTCGTCGCTTTCACTTTCAGCGTTCGTTTGAATGTCACTGCTCTCACTGACTTCATTTTCAGTTTTTCGCACTTTTCTTTCACTAGCATCCACACTCTGCATACTATGCATTCGTTTACAAATTTTGATTTTGTTCGTATGAACAATTTTATGGCGCCCTTTTACATTCAGCTTAACATTACAATTGCCCAAAATTTCGAGGATACGGTACGGTCCAGAATACTGTGCCTGGAACTTATGTTTGTTCGGCTCTTTTAAAAGATAGACCCATTGGCCTACCTCGAAGTTTTGGACATTGAGATTTCGGTCATAATAATATTTAGAACGGCGTTTCGCATTGTCTAGATTGGCTTTAGCCAAATCCTGAGATTTCGAGATTTTCTCCTGAAGTTGTATAAGATAGTCGCTATAAGTTTCGTTATCAGAGCTGTCCTGAAAAGGAGTGGCTGACGGCGTCCTAGCTATCCTGCCGAACACTAGTTCGTGTGGGGTGTATAATGTACCCTCGTGCACACTGGTGTTGTATGAAAACATTGCATACGGTAACCAATTCACCCAATCGTTACTCGACTCTATGTAATGCTTCAGATATTCGGCCAGGACGTGGTGAGATCGTTCAACGGACCCGTTTGTCTGTGGATGGAACGCAGTGGACTTGTATTGCTTAATACGGAATTTGATTGCTATGGCTTTAATCAAGCTGTTTATAAAGTTCGAACCTTGGTCCGTGAGTATGCCTTTCGGGCATCCCGAACTTACAAATGAATTCTTTTATTAAAGCTTCGGCAATGTCTACTGCGGTGGTGGTTTTGAGAGGAACTGCGACTGAGTATTTAGTGAGGAGATCTTGGATCGTGAGGATACTCGTATAACCGTCGGAAGTTTCGGGAAGAGGACCCATTACGTCCATTGAAATCTTATCGAATGCCCTGCCAGGGGTGTCGGTTAAAGTGAGAGGCTGTCTGGTCTTTACCCGGACCAGTTTCTCTGTCTGACAACTTTTACATTTGCCAATATATTCTTGTATTTGTGTTTTCATGTTTGGCCAAAAGTATTGTTGTCTGATGCGAGAATAAGTTTTATTAACCCCCTTTGTGACCTCCCACAGGGGAGTCGTGGTTTTCTCTTATTATTTTCAGTCGCTCTTCGACCGAAGGGGTTTTAATGAGGCCCTGGCAGACCGTAATCTGGACAGTTGTTTCGTAAAACAGGTCTTGAAGGATTTTCTGGATTCGGGACCAGGATACGGAGTCTAGATAGGTTTGTGCGATACTAAATGTTTGTAATTGTAATTCGTTTACAACGTCGCACAAGGATCTGAATGTTTCTATTACGGTCTGGAAATTGATTGATCTGGTGGAATGTTCGATGATTGGAAGCTGGATTTGGAATTCGTTTCCGATTTGTATGACTTTGGCTTTGGTAAGGACGTGATTTTTGTTTAGGAGGAATTTTTCAGCGTTTGCTAGATCTTTGGCGCCCGTGTCATAGGGGTGCCCAGATTGCGTGACGAAGACAACTACATTGTCTCGTCGCGTTGATAATGCGTCACGGCTGAAATTAAATAGAGGTTCGCGTCGGAAAAATTCATTTGGAGCAGGAGTATAGAAGTCGGTGCTGTCGCTGGCGACTTGCGGAGGTGGTGCTGTGTTGGTACGGAAGGACGTGCCTGGAGTCGGTAATTCAGGTTCTGATGTTACCGGAGTAGGAGGAGGCGCTAGTGTGGTATACTTTTTACGGGTTTCCGGAGGCACATCGAAGATGTCGTCCTCCGAGTTTTCTGAATACGAGAGCGGAAAATTTGAGCGGAATTCCGCGACAATGCGTCCGCATTAAGGTTCGTTTTTCCACTTTTATAGACCATCTCGTAGTCAAATTCCGCTAACTTAAGCCTCCACCGTACGAGTCTACTTGACGGGTCCTTGACCGAATTCATCCACACTAACGGTCGATGGTCGGTAACGAGTTTGAATTGATTACCGTATATGTATGGACGAAAGTAATGGACGGCGTAGACAATCGCCAGACACTCCTTCTCGATCGTGGAGTAGTTTTTCTCCGCAGCGTTTAACAGTCGCGACGTGTACGCGATTGGCAAGTCGCGGCCTATTGGTCCTTGACTCAAGATAGCACCAATAGCTTCGGCGGACGCGTCGGTCGTTATCACGAATGGTTGTTTAAAGTTGGGGTACTGCAAGATAGGCGCTTCGCATAGGCAATCTCGGAGTTTGACGAATGAATTCTCATGCTCGTTACGCCATACAAAGGGCGCGTCCTTTTTTAACAAATTCGTTAGAGGCTTAGCAATATTGGAAAAATTTGCGATGAACCGCCTGTAGTATCCGCGAGCCCGAGGAATTGTTTGATCTGTTTCGCGTTGCGCGGGCGCGGAAAATTTTTGACGGCGCTAATTTTCGCAGGGTCAGGTTTTACACCGTGCTCACTGATAATATGACCCAAATAGCTTACTTCTCTCCTCAAGAATTCGCACTTATCCGGCTGCAATACTAAATTAGCTTCTTTGAGCCGTTGAGTTAATTTATCGAATTTAAGTCGATGTTCTTGAAGAGAGCTAGCGTAGATAACAATGTCGTCCAAATAGACGAAAATTTCGTTCCCCTGGAGACCGGACAGGACATTGTCCATAAGTCGTTGGAACGTCGCTGGCGCATTTTTTAATCCGAATGGCATTCTTTTAAATTCATAATGCCCGTGAGGCGTCGAAAAAGCAGTTTTAGGAGCATCGGCGGGCTCCATTGGGATCTGGTGAAATCCGCTCGCGAGATCGAATGTACTAAAATACTTCGCACTCCCGAGCTGATCAAGTATCTCGGTAATGCAAGGGAGGGGATAGGCATCGGCGACAGATTTCTCATTGAGTGCGCGGTAGTCGATGACGACGCGCCATTGCTTGTTGCCCAAGGAGTCCGGTTTCTTTGGGACAACCCACAATGGCGAATTATATGGTGATTTTGACGGAGAGATGACACCATTTTGTAAAAATTTGTCGACTTGTCGTCGAATCTCCTCCTTATGAGCTGGTGGGACTCGGTATTGTTTCACATTGACGGGGCGGTCGTCGACGGTTGGAATCTTGTGCGTGGTTGCTGACGTATGCCCTAATTTATCCCCCTCAATGTGAAAAAGCTCCTGCGTGCTTTGAACGAGACGGACGACGTGCTCTCTTTCCTCTGCGTTGAGGTGGTCGAGACGGAGGAGACTAAGAATTCGATCTAGGCGAGATTTCGAAGGATTGGCGGATTTCGATGTCTGTTTTAACGGCGCCTGTTGTATATTATTTTTAACCGCCTGAGCATAGGAGATTTGTTGAACATTCGCGATTTTGCAACGCGAAGGAGGAGTTTCGAGTGTCGAATATGGTGTCTGACTCGAGAAAGAAATAGAAGTTTTCCCTTTTTGGGATGAGCCGATCGGTACGGCGGATACGTTAGATTTAGTAGATTTAGAAAAAACCGGATACAGCGACGGACTATCCTCCTCGTGGAGGGGAGTCATGATTTGCGCGGGCTCAAGTACGATTTCTGGTAACGCGATTTCGACGGCGCGGTCGGATGAATTAATTATTCGAGTTACCGCTTTGCCCCGAATTACTCTGACGAGAGCGTTTCCGAAAAATATACCCGGCGCAAGATCGATACGGGGAATTATACCTTCCGCGAGGTTCGAATTAACTACGCGGACCTTGATACCGATATTTGATCTCGGCGGAATGGAGATACGGTCTCCTGACTTCGGAGAAGCTGCTTTGTCTTGCGTTCGAAGCTTCGATTTCGTTGCTGCATCGCGTTTCAGCGGAGGCGATGATTTACGCGGCGGGCGCGGCGGCGGAGGGGGAATAGATTCCGTGCGCGGCGCTTGTTTACGTTTCGGCGATAGGAGAGGCTTTATTTTCGAGTCCGGTGACGGTTCCTCGAGTGTTTCGATATCGTCTTCGAAAGGAATTCTCTTACCATTCCATTTGATTATTTTATTTGGAAAAGAGATTTCTGCGTCCATACAGAACCCGGAGCCGAGGATCCCGCTTGGTTTAAGGGGAAAATCATCCTCGACCACATTAAAAGGGACGACGCGACCGAAAATGACAAGATTCACCGTCCCTAAGGTTGCGGTTTTGCCATCGGTTACCCCTGTTATTATTACGATCTCGGACTTATCGATTCGCGCGGATGCTTTTAGAGCCGAACGTTTTATAATATTTATTTCCGCCCCAGTGTCCACCATGAAGCGAGTTGGTGAAATTAGAAGATCGGATTTTAGAATTACGTTTGGCGTGCTAGTTTTTCCGGTTATGTTTATCGCGGCGTTTCGTCGATTTCCGCGTTGGAGTTGTTCGCGGCGAGAGGACGGACTTGGTGCGCGGCCTCGCCACCTGTCTCGCGGCGGGTGCGGAGGCCATTGTCGTTTCCCGAATTTTTATTTACCGCGTTGTTGTACTGCCTTTTTCGGCACTCGCCTATTTCGTGCCCCGGGGTCTTGCAATAGCGACAAAATTTGGGCGCGTCCCTGGCTACGATTTGTCTTGGTTGTTCGTACGCGGGGCCTCGAGTAGGAGGCGGTACGTCCCTGGATCGCAAGTATTCCTGCGGTCGGTACGGCGATGGCGGTCTGAGCCGACACTCGGTCGCGTAATGTCCGATATTATTGCATTTTCGGCAAATAATTTCGGCTGGTTTTTCGCGCGATTCTGGTCGCGCGACACGCGATCTACCTAGCCGGTTGCAATCACGTTCGTGCATTTGATAGAGCTCCCGCGCTCGAGCGAACGTTTCTCGCAATGTACCGAATGAACTTGTAGTCATTTGCATTCGAATTTCCGGAATGAGACCGTCTTTAAAACATTGTAATGTGAGCGCGTCTACGTCATCGAGCGATTCCGGTGTGTCTCGTCGAGCAAGCCTTTCGCAATCAATTATAGCGGTTCTAAGATCTTTTACTCGACCGATGTAATCTAGAATGTGCTCGTTCGCGCGCATAAATATATTGGCAAGTTCACCCCGATAATGATGAGCTGATTTTACGGAGCAAAATGTGCTGCGAAGAACGTCCGTTAATTCGAGTATTGTGTAACACGGCTCGTCTTCTAGCGCGGCGTAGGCACGACCCTTGAGTTTTCCCTTAAGCAGGCGTGTGAAAGTTCGCTCGCACCCATTAGGGATAAGCTCATAAGCGCGTTTACACGCTCGGGTAAACTGAAGAATGGGAATGTTCTGAACATCGAATGTCGGCACGGCTTCGAGGGCCTGCTTAAGCGATAGCTCGTCGTGTTGCGAACTATTTGTATTGAAATCGGAGCTCGAATTATGTCCGGAAAGCGGATTTCCCCGAGGAATATCCAGCGAAACGGTATCGTCGCGCGTTAAATCAGGCGTTCTGCGAATAGATTCTAATTCACGACGTAAAATTTCTATTTGCTGGAGCAACGCGGCATTACTCGGATCGGTCGCTTTCGTATTTTTCGCGGAAGTATTTGGTTGCGCGGTACTAGGAAGAGGCTCGGCGATAGCGTCTTGGAAATCAAGCGTTCTGCTAGTGCGTTTTTCGCGTTCGGAATCGGCCATCGCGGCGGCTCGCTGTGTCTGCTGGCGCGTTTTTGTCGGAGTCCGGGTTGCCATATCTAGTTTCGCGGTTCCTTTCGGCGGAATTTCCGGAGGAAACGCGTGGCTATCCCACCGCTGTCACCAAAAATAACTTTCGTGTCACGTCCCGAGGTGCGGTTGCGCTCGCAACGGTGGCACAAAGTCGTAACCGTTCCCGAAAATAACGCGAATTGCGTCCGGACCGGGTTCGTTGGCGTTTCGGACTCGATAAAACGGTAACTAACACTAAACTTACCTTGCGAAGGCTTGATTTCGCTGTCTGATTTCTCTTTCCAGGTACCTGGAGCGCCTTGGATCCGCAACCGGGATGGCGGCGGCGTACGGCTGGAACGGAGGTACGGGTCGTGCGGCGAAGGAAACCTCCTTCACAGGAACCAGGACTCGAACGCAGGAAATTGAATATTCCGGTGCATCACCCACGTATTCCCGAGCGAGACGACGAATAAACTCTCTCCTCCCCGCGCGTCGTGTACGCTTTGTCGGAGGTGCAAGGCTCGTCGAGAATACTTGAACTTCGGTCGAGTACGGCGCGGCTAAGCGTTGGTTCGCTCTAGCTTACCGGGATCAACCTGGGCGCAAGATATTCTGTATACGGTAGAAGTGAGGATGGAGCAACTAAGCGCTGGTTCGCTCTAGTCGTCGAGCCTCAAGACTATCGCAGATGAGATATAGAAATAGAATAATCGCGAGCGTACCCGTGGAGTAGAATTAAGTAATTGTATTTGAACTCGAATAAAGATACTTTGAATCTGGTAAAAATAAACTATATTCTATGATTTCACTATACTAAATACACTTGACTAAGTTCTAAGTTACTGACTAGCGATTACAATGAGAATTAGAAATAGTATAAAGTATCGAATGCACTCCGCTATGGGAGTATGGATAGAGACGAATGCATTAGAGCTAATTGCTCGTTGCGAATGAGCCTATTGCTCGGATCGGAAGTGCATCGTTCGGATGCTGGATTAGAACTCCTCGGTTCGGAGATGAGATATGAACTGACTCTCGGATCTCGCGTCCGCGACCTCCTCGGGTCGCGCGGCGCGCGAGTCGCTGGGCCCTCGCGGTGGGGCGGACGGTCGGAGTAGGGCGGCCGCTCGGCCCTCGTGGTGGGGCGGCCGTTCGGAGTGGGGCGCGGCCCGCGTTAAGCGTGAGCCGCGAGCGTCGAGTGTGCGCGCGAGTGCACGGAACATAACCGTGCATGACTAAAATATATACATATATTTACTTAAATCTAGGTGTGTGTTGGTGTGTATGTACATGTATGAGTAGTGTGCTTATTCTAATCCCACATGTACGAGAAGTACGCATAGGGCTTCGTGATCGCTGGGGATTCGACCCAGTATGTGTCGGAGAGCTCCTCGCCCTCGTAATACGGGGTGAAGTCCTCCCCCTCGTGTGTGGAGATCGCGCGTGGGCGCGGCATGCTGCATCCCTCTTCCCTCTCGTACCTTTGTCTCCTTCTGTAGGGACGGCGAGTCGGCGGGTGGCCCGTGTGCAGGGGCTCCGGATACGGATGCTGGGGATGATGAGGTGGACGCCGGAGGGTGGCAGGCGGTACGCCTGACGTTACATAAGATATAATATGATTTGCGAAGTGTTATGTATTCCTCGTCTACACTTCAAATGAATGTAAATGCGACACTTCCTTGCTAGGAAATAGCGTCTGCAGATATCTAGGTGTCGTAGCGATAGGGTTCTAATGCTTCTTAAAACGCGATATCGCATATCATTTCTATGTTTCATGGTAAGATATAATATGATTTGAGAAGTGTTATGTATTCCTCGTCTACAATTCAAATGAATGTAAATGCGACACTTCCTTGCAAGGAAATAGCGTTTTTATGTGTTCCTCGTCTACACTTCAAATGATTGTGAATGCGACACTTCTTTGCAAGGAAAGAGCGTTTGCAGGTGTCTACGTATCGTAGCAATAGATTTCTTATGATTCTTAAAACGCGATATCGCATCTCATTTCTATGTTTCATGGTAAGATATAATATGATTTGCGTAGTATTATGTATTCCTCGTCTACACTTCAAATGAATGTAAATGCGACACTTCCTTGCTAGGAAATAGCGTCTGCAGATGTCTAGGTGTCGTAGCGATTGTAACGTCAGGCGTACCGCCTGCCACCCTCCGGCGTCCACCTCATCATCCCCAGCATCCGTATCCGGAGCCCCTGCACACGGGCCACCCGCCGACTCGCCGTCCCTACAGAAGGAGACAAAGGTACGAGAGGGAAGAGGGATGCAGCATGCCGCGCCCACGCGCGATCTCCACACACGAGGGGGAGGACTTCACCCCGTATTACGAGGGCGAGGAGCTCTCCGACACATACTGGGTCGAATCCCCAGCGATCACGAAGCCCTATACGTACTTCTCGTACATGTGGGATTAGAATAAGCACACTACTCACCTATGTACATACACACCAACACACACCTAGATTTAAGTAAATATATGTATATATTTTATTCATGCACGGTTATGTTCCGTGCACTCGCGCGCACACTCGACGCTCGCGGCTCACGCTTAACGCGGACCGCGCCCCACTCCGAACGGCCGCCCCACCACGGGGGCCGAGCGGCCGCCCTACTCCGACCGTCCGCCCCACCGCGAGGGCCCAGCGACTCGCGCGCCGCGCGACCCGAGGAGGTCGCGGACGCGAGATCAGAGAGTCAGTTCCAAACTCATCTCCGAACTGGAGAGTTCCAATCTCATCTCCGAACTGGAGAGTTCATATCTCATCTCCGAACCGAGGAGTTCTAATCCAGCATCCGAACGATGCACTTCCGATCCGAGCAATAGGCTCATTCGCAACGAGCAATTAGCTCTAATGCATTCGTCTCTATCCATACTCCCATAGCGGAGTCCGTTCGATACTTTATACTATTTCTAATTCTCATTGTAATCGCTAGTCAGTAACTTAGAATTTAGTCAAGTGTATCTAGTATAGTGAAATCATAGAATATAGTTTATTTTTACCAGATTCAAAGTATCTTTATTCGAGTTCAAATACAATTCCTTAATTCTAATCCACGGGTACGCTCGCGATTATTCTAATTCTATATCTCATCTACGATAGTCTTGAGGCTCGACGACTAGAGCGAACCAGCGCTTAGTTGCTCCATCCTCACTTCTACCGTGTACAGAATATCTTGCGCCCAGGTCGATCCCGGTAAGCTAGAGCGAACCAACGCTTAGCCGTGCCGTATTCAACCGAGGTTCAAGTATTCTCGATGAGCCTTGCACCTCCGACAAAGCGTACACGACGCGCGGGGAGGAGAGAGTTCATTCGTCGTCTCGCTCGGGAATACGTGGGTGATGCACCAGAATATTCAATTTCCTACGTTCGAGTCCTGGTTCCTGTGAAGGAGGTTTCCTTCGCCGCACGACCCGTACGAGTCGCCAATCGTCAGGGCCAAACGCCGATACCTGCCAGCCGGAGTCAACCCGCCTGGACGCTTATTCCCGTAGACGTACCTCCGTTCCAGCCGTACGCCGCCGCCATCCCGGTTGCGGATCCAAGGCGCTCCAGGTACCTGGAAAGAGAAATCAGACAGCGGAATCAAGCCTTCGCAAGGTAAGTTTAGTGTTAGTTACCGTTTTATCGAGTCCGAAACGCCAACGAACCCGGTCCGGACGCAATTCGCGTTATTTTCGGGAACGGTTACGACTTTGTGCCACCGTTGCGAGCGCAACCGCACCTCGGGACGTGACACGAAAGTTATTTTTGGTGACAGCGGTGGGATAGCCACGCGTTTCCTCCGGAAATTCCGCCGAAAGGAACCGCGAAACTAGATATGGCAACCCGGACTCCGACAAAAACGCGCCAGCAGACACAGCGAGCCGCCGCGATGGCCGATTCCGAACGCGAAAAACGCACTAGCAGAACGCTTGATTTCCAAGACGCTATCGCCGAGCCTCTTCCTAGTACCGCGCAACCAAATACTTCCGCGAAAAATACGAAAGCGACCGATCCGAGTAATGCCGCGTTGCTCCAGCAAATAGAAATTTTACGTCGTGAATTAGAATCTATTCGCAGAACGCCTGATTTAACGCGCGACGATACCGTTTCGCTGGATATTCCTCGGGGAAATCCGCTTTCCGGACATAATTCGAGCTCCGATTTCAATACAAATAGTTCGCAACACGACGAGCTATCGCTTAAGCAGGCCCTCGAAGCCGTGCCGACATTCGATGGTCAGAACATTCCCATTCTTCAGTTTACCCGAGCGTGTAAACGCGCTTATGAGCTTATCCCTAATGGGTGCGAGCGAACTTTCACACGCCTGCTTAAGGGAAAACTCAAGGGTCGTGCCTACGCCGCGCTAGAAGACGAGCCGTGTTACACAATACTCGAATTAACGGACGTTCTTCGCAGCACATTTTGCTCCGTAAAATCAGCTCATCATTATCGGGGTGAACTTGCCAATATATTTATGCGCGCGAACGAGCACATTCTAGATTACATCGGTCGAGTAAAAGATCTTAGAACCGCTATAATTGATTGCGAAAGGCTTGCTCGACGAGACACACCGGAATCGCTCGATGACGTAGACGCGCTCACATTACAATGTTTTAAAGACGGTCTCATTCCGGAAATTCGAATGCAAATGACTACAAGTTCATTCGGTACATTGCGAGAAACGTTCGCTCGAGCGCGGGAGCTCTATCAAATGCACGAACGTGATTGCAACCGGCTAGGTAGATCGCGTGTCGCGCGACCAGAATCGCGCGAAAAACCAGCCGAAATTATTTGCCGAAAATGCAATAATATCGGACATTACGCGACCGAGTGTCGGCTCAGACCGCCATCGCCGTACCGACCGCAGGAATACTTGCGATCCAGGGACGTACCGCCTCCTACTCGAGGCCCCGCGTACGAACAACCAAGACAAATCGTAGCCAGGGACGCGCCCAAATTTTGTCGCTATTGCAAGACCCCGGGGCACGAAATAGGCGAGTGCCGAAAAAGGCAGTACAACAACGCGGTAAATAAAAATTCGGGAAACGACAATGGCCTCCGCACCCGCCGCGAGACAGGTGGCGAGGCCGCGCACCAAGTCCGTCCTCTCGCCGCGAACAACTCCAACGCGGAAATCGACGAAACGCCGCGATAAACATAACCGGAAAAACTAGCACGCCAAACGTAATTCTAAAATCCGATCTTCTAATTTCACCAACTCGCTTCATGGTGGACACTGGGGCGGAAATAAATATTATAAAACGTTCGGCTCTAAAAGCATCCGCGCGAATCGATAAGTCCGAGATCGTAATAATAACAGGGGTAACCGATGGCAAAACCGCAACCTTAGGGACGGTGAATCTTGTCATTTTCGGTCGCGTCGTCCCTTTTAATGTGGTCGAGGATGATTTTCCCCTTAAACCAAGCGGGATCCTCGGCTCCGGGTTCTGTATGGACGCAGAAATCTCTTTTCCAAATAAAATAATCAAATGGAATGGTAAGAGAATTCCTTTCGAAGACGACATCGAAACACTCGAGGAACCGTCACCGGACTCGAAAATAAAGCCTCTCCTATCGCCGAAACGTAAACAAGCGCCGCGCACGGAATCTATTCCCCCTCCGCCGCCGCGCCCGCCGCGTAAATCATCGCCTCCGCTGAAACGCGATGCAGCAACGAAATCGAAGCTTCGAACGCAAGACAAAGCAGCTTCTCCGAAGTCAGGAGACCGTATCTCCATTCCGCCGAGATCAAATATCGGTATCAAGGTCCGCGTAGTTAATTCGAACCTCGCGGAAGGTATAATTCCCCGTATCGATCTTGCGCCGGGTATATTTTTCGGAAACGCTCTCGTCAGAGTAATTCGGGGCAAAGCGGTAACTCGAATAATTAATTCATCCGACCGCGCCGTCGAAATCGCGTTACCAGAAATCGTACTTGAGCCCGCGCAAATCATGACTCCCCTCCACGAGGAGGATAGTCCGTCGCTGTATCCGGTTTTTTCTAAATCTACTAAATCTAACGTATCCGCCGTACCGATCGGCTCATCCCAAAAAGGGAAAACTTCTATTTCTTTCTCGAGTCAGACACCATATTCGACACTCGAAACTCCTCCTTCGCGTTGCAAAATCGCGAATGTTCAACAAATCTCCTATGCTCAGGCGGTTAAAAATAATATACAACAGGCGCCGTTAAAACAGACATCGAAATCCGCCAATCCTTCGAAATCTCGCCTAGATCGAATTCTTAGTCTCCTCCGTCTCGACCACCTCAACGCAGAGGAAAGAGAGCACGTCGTCCGTCTCGTTCAAAGCACGCAGGAGCTTTTTCACATTGAGGGGGATAAATTAGGGCATACGTCAGCAACCACGCACAAGATTCCAACCGTCGACGACCGCCCCGTCAATGTGAAACAATACCGGTTCCCACCAGCTCATAAGGAGGAGATTCGACGACAAGTCGACAAATTTTTACAAAATGGTGTCATCTCTCCGTCAAAATCACCATATAATTCGCCATTGTGGGTTGTCCCAAAGAAACCGGACTCCTTGGGCAACAAGCAATGGCGCGTCGTCATCGACTACCGCGCACTCAATGAGAAATCTGTCGCCGATGCCTATCCCCTCCCTTGCATTACCGAGATACTTGATCAGCTCGGGAGTGCGAAGTATTTTAGTACATTCGATCTCGCGAGCGGATTTCACCAGATCCCAATGGAGCCCGCCGATGCTCCTAAAACTGCTTTTTCGACGCCTCACGGGCATTATGAATTTAAAAGAATGCCATTCGGATTAAAAAATGCGCCAGCGACGTTCCAACGACTTATGGACAATGTCCTGTCCGGTCTCCAGGGGAACGAAATTTTCGTCTATTTGGACGACATTGTTATCTACGCTAGCTCTCTTCAAGAACATCGACTTAAATTCGATAAATTAACTCAACGGCTCAAAGAAGCTAATTTAGTATTGCAGCCGGATAAGTGCGAATTCTTGAGGAGAGAAGTAAGCTATTTGGGTCATATTATCAGTGAGCACGGTGTAAAACCTGACCCTGCGAAAATTAGCGCCGTCAAAAATTTTCCGCGCCCGCGCAACGCGAAACAGATCAAACAATTCCTCGGGCTCGCGGGATACTACAGGCGGTTCATCGCAAATTTTTCCAATATTGCTAAGCCTCTAACGAATTTGTTAAAAAAGGACGCGCCCTTTGTATGGCGTAACGAGCATGAGAATTCATTCGTCAAACTCCGAGATTGCCTATGCGAAGCGCCTATCTTGCAGTACCCCAACTTTAAACAACCATTCGTGATAACGACCGACGCGTCCGCCGAAGCTATTGGTGCTATCTTGAGTCAAGGACCAATAGGCCGCGACTTGCCAATCGCGTACACGTCGCGACTGTTAAACGCTGCGGAGAAAAACTACTCCACGATCGAGAAGGAGTGTCTGGCGATTGTCTACGCCGTCCATTACTTTCGTCCATACATATACGGTAATCAATTCAAACTCGTTACCGACCATCGACCGTTAGTGTGGATGAATTCGGTCAAGGACCCGTCAAGTAGACTCGTACGGTGGAGGCTTAAGTTAGCGGAATTTGACTACGAGATGGTCTATAAAAGTGGAAAAACGAACCTTAATGCGGACGCATTGTCGCGGAATCCCGCTCAAATTTTTCCGCTCTCGTATTCAGAAAACTCGGAGGACGACATCTTCGATGTGCCTCCGGAAACCCGTAAAAAGTATACCACACTAGCGCCTCCTCCTACTCCGGTAACATCAGAACCTGAATTACCGACTCCAGGCACGTCCTTCCGTACCAACACAGCACCACCTCCGCAAGTCGCCAGCGACAGCACCGACTTCTATACTCCTGCTCCAAATGAATTTTTCCGACGCGAACCTCTATTTAATTTCAGCCGTGACGCATTATCAACGCGACGAGACAATGTAGTTGTCTTCGTCACGCAATCTGGGCACCCCTATGACACGGGCGCCAAAGATCTAGCAAACGCTGAAAAATTCCTCCTAAACAAAAATCACGTCCTTACCAAAGCCAAAGTCATACAAATCGGAAACGAATTCCAAATCCAGCTTCCAATCATCGAACATTCCACCAGATCAATCAATTTCCAGACCGTAATAGAAACATTCAGATCCTTGTGCGACGTTGTAAACGAATTACAATTACAAACATTTAGTATCGCACAAACCTATCTAGACTCCGTATCCTGGTCCCGAATCCAGAAAATCCTTCAAGACCTGTTTTACGAAACAACTGTCCAGATTACGGTCTGCCAGGGCCTCATTAAAACCCCTTCGGTCGAAGAGCGACTGAAAATAATAAGAGAAAACCACGACTCCCCTGTGGGAGGTCACAAAGGGGTTAATAAAACTTATTCTCGCATCAGACAACAATACTTTTGGCCAAACATGAAAACACAAATACAAGAATATATTGGCAAATGTAAAAGTTGTCAGACAGAGAAACTGGTCCGGGTAAAGACCAGACAGCCTCTCACTTTAACCGACACCCCTGGCAGGGCATTCGATAAGATTTCAATGGACGTAATGGGTCCTCTTCCCGAAACTTCCGACGGTTATACGAGTATCCTCACGATCCAAGATCTCCTCACTAAATACTCAATCGCAGTTCCTCTCAAAACCACCACCGCAGTAGACATTGCCGAAGCTTTAATAAAAGAATTCATTTGTAAGTTCGGATGCCCGAAAGGCATACTCACGGACCAAGGTTCGAACTTTATAAACAGCTTGATTAAAGCCATAGCAATCAAATTCCGTATTAAGCAATACAAGTCCACTGCGTTCCATCCACAGACAAACGGGTCCGTTGAACGATCTCACCACGTCCTGGCCGAATATCTGAAGCATTACATAGAGTCGAGTAACGATTGGGTGAATTGGTTACCGTATGCAATGTTTTCATACAACACCAGTGTGCACGAGGGTACATTATACACCCCACACGAACTAGTGTTCGGCAGGATAGCTAGGACGCCGTCAGCCACTCCTTTTCAGGACAGCTCTGATAACGAAACTTATAGCGACTATCTTATACAACTTCAGGAGAAAATCTCGAAATCTCAGGATTTGGCTAAAGCCAATCTAGACAATGCGAAACGACGTTCTAAATATTATTATGACCGAAATCTCAATGTCCAAAACTTCGAGGTAGGCCAATGGGTCTATCTTTTAAAAGAGCCGAACAAACATAAGTTCCAGGCACAGTATTCTGGACCGTACCGTATCCTCGAAATTTTGGGCAATTGTAATGTTAAGCTGAATGTAAAAGGGCGCCATAAAATTGTTCATACGAACAAAATCAAAATTTGTAAACGAATGCATAGTATGCAGAGTGTGGATGCTAGTGAAAGAAAAGTGCGAAAAACTGAAAATGAAGTCAGTGAGAGCAGTGACATTCAAACGAACGCTGAAAGTGAAAGCGACGAAAGTGCCTGCAATCCGAAGGAAGCCCGCAGTCACGGTCCAATCTCCAAACGTTATCGCCAGGATCAACCAGGCGAAAAACCTCAGATTCCGCAGCATCCAGCCGACAGGACCAAGAGAAGGATCCAGCATCCCGAAATCTACCCAACAGACAAGAGATCTCGGCATGGCCGAGATTCTTTTTCCAAGGGGGGTGGTGTAACGTCAGGCGTACCGCCTGCCACCCTCCGGCGTCCACCTCATCATCCCCAGCATCCGTATCCGGAGCCCCTGCACACGGGCCACCCGCCGACTCGCCGTCCCTACAGAAGGAGACAAAGGTACGAGAGGGAAGAGGGATGCAGCATGCCGCGCCCACGCGCGATCTCCACACACGAGGGGGAGGACTTCACCCCGTATTACGAGGGCGAGGAGCTCTCCGACACATACTGGGTCGAATCCCCAGCGATCACGAAGCCCTATACGTACTTCTCGTACATGTGGGATTAGAATAAGCACACTACTCACCTATGTACATACACACCAACACACACCTAGATTTAAGTAAATATATGTATATATTTTATTCATGCACGGTTATGTTCCGTGCACTCGCGCGCACACTCGACGCTCGCGGCTCACGCTTAACGCGGACCGCGCCCCACTCCGAACGGCCGCCCCACCACGGGGGCCGAGCGGCCGCCCTACTCCGACCGTCCGCCCCACCGCGAGGGCCCAGCGACTCGCGCGCCGCGCGACCCGAGGAGGTCGCGGACGCGAGATCAGAGAGTCAGTTCCAAACTCATCTCCGAACTGGAGAGTTCCAATCTCATCTCCGAACTGGAGAGTTCATATCTCATCTCCGAACCGAGGAGTTCTAATCCAGCATCCGAACGATGCACTTCCGATCCGAGCAATAGGCTCATTCGCAACGAGCAATTAGCTCTAATGCATTCGTCTCTATCCATACTCCCATAGCGGAGTCCGTTCGATACTTTATACTATTTCTAATTCTCATTGTAATCGCTAGTCAGTAACTTAGAATTTAGTCAAGTGTATCTAGTATAGTGAAATCATAGAATATAGTTTATTTTTACCAGATTCAAAGTATCTTTATTCGAGTTCAAATACAATTCCTTAATTCTAATCCACGGGTACGCTCGCGATTATTCTAATTCTATATCTCATCTACGATAGTCTTGAGGCTCGACGACTAGAGCGAACCAGCGCTTAGTTGCTCCATCCTCACTTCTACCGTGTACAGAATATCTTGCGCCCAGGTCGATCCCGGTAAGCTAGAGCGAACCAACGCTTAGCCGTGCCGTATTCAACCGAGGTTCAAGTATTCTCGATGAGCCTTGCACCTCCGACAAAGCGTACACGACGCGCGGGGAGGAGAGAGTTCATTCGTCGTCTCGCTCGGGAATACGTGGGTGATGCACCAGAATATTCAATTTCCTACGTTCGAGTCCTGGTTCCTGTGAAGGAGGTTTCCTTCGCCGCACGACCCGTACGAGTCGCCAATCGTCAGGGCCAAACGCCGATACCTGCCAGCCGGAGTCAACCCGCCTGGACGCTTATTCCCGTAGACGTACCTCCGTTCCAGCCGTACGCCGCCGCCATCCCGGTTGCGGATCCAAGGCGCTCCAGGTACCTGGAAAGAGAAATCAGACAGCGGAATCAAGCCTTCGCAAGGTAAGTTTAGTGTTAGTTACCGTTTTATCGAGTCCGAAACGCCAACGAACCCGGTCCGGACGCAATTCGCGTTATTTTCGGGAACGGTTACGACTTTGTGCCACCGTTGCGAGCGCAACCGCACCTCGGGACGTGACACGATAGGGTTCTAATGCTTCTTAAAACGCGATATCGCATCTAATTTCTATGTTTCATGGTAAGATATAATATGATTTGAGAAGTGTTATGTATTCCTCGTCTACAATTCAAATGAATGTAAATGCGACACTTCCTTGCAAGGAAATAGCGTTTGCAGATGTCTACGTATCGTAGCAATAGGCTTCTAATGCTTCTTAAAACGCGATATCGCATCTAATTTCTATGTTTCATGGTAAGATATAATATGATTTGCGAAGTGTCATGTATTCCTCGTCTACACTTCAAATGAATGCAAATGCGACACTTCCTTGCTAGGAAATAGCGTCTGTAGACGTCTAGGCATCGTAGCAATAGAGTTCAAATGCTTCTTAAAACGAGATATTGCATCTCATATCTATGTTTCATGATAAGATATAATATTCATTGCGAAGTTTTATGCATTCGTCGTATACGATTCAAATGAATGTAAATGCGACACTTCCTTGCAAGGAAATAGCGTTTGCAGATGTCTAACTATCGCAGCAATAGGGTTCTAATGCTTCTTAAAACGCGATATCGCATCTCATTTCTATGTTTCATGGTAAGATATAATATGATTTGCGAAGTGTTATGTATTCCTCGTCTACACTTCAAATGAATGTAAATGCGACACTTCCTTGCAAGGAAATAGCGTTTGCAGAAGTCTACCTATCGTAGCAATAGGGTTCTAATGCTACTTAAAACGCGATATCGCATCTCATTTCTATGTTTCATGGTAAGATATAATTTGATTTGCGAAGTGTTATGTATTCCTCGTCTACACTTCAAATGAATGTAAATTCGACACTTCCTTGCAAGGAAATAGCGTTTGCAGATGTCTACGTATCGTAGCAATGGAGTTCTTATGATTCTTAAAGCGCGATATCGATCACAATTCTATGTTTCATGGTAAGATATAATATGATTTGAGAAGTGTTATGTATTCCTCGTCTACAATTCAAATGAAAGTAAATGCGACACTTCCTTGCAAGGAAATAGCGTTTGCAGATGTCTACCTATCGTAGCAATAGGGTTCTAATGCTCCTTAAAATGCGATATCGCATCTCATTTCTATGTTTCATCGTAAGATATAACATGATTTGCGAAGTGTCATGTATTCCTCGTCTACACTTCAAATGAATGTAAATGCGAAACTTCCTTGCAAGGAAATAGCGTTTGCAGATGTCTACGTATCGTAGCAATGGAGATCTTATGATTCTTAAAACGCGATATCGCATCTCATTTCTATGTTTCATGGTAAGATATAATATGATTTGCGAAGTGTTATGTATTCCTCGTCTACACTTCAAAGGAATGTAAATGCGACACTTCCTTGCAAGGAAATAGCGTTTGCAGATGTCTACGTATCGTAGCAATGGAGTTCTTATGATTCTTAAAGCGCGATATCGATCTCAATTCTATGTTTCATGGTAAGATATAATATGATTTGAGAAGTGTTATGTATTCCTCGTCTACAATTCAAATGAAAGTAAATGCGCCACTTCCTTGCAAGGAAATAGCGTTTGCAGATGTCTACGTATCGTAGCAATAGATTTCTAATGCTTCTTAAAACGCGATATCGCATCTAATTTCTATGTTTCATGGTAAGATATAATATGATTTGCGAAGTGTTATGTATTCCTCGTCTACACTTCAAACGAATGTAAATGCGACACTTCCTTGCTAGGAAATAGCGTCTGCAGATGTCTAGGTATCGTAGCGATAGAGTTCTAATGCTCCTTAAAACGAGATATTGCATCTCATATCTATGTTTTATGATAAGATATAATATTCATTGCGAAGTGTTATGCATTCCTCGTCTACGATTCAAATGAATGTAAATGCGACACTTCCTTGCAAGGAAATAGCGTTTGCAGATGTCTACCTATCGCAGCAATAGGGTTCTAATGCTTCTTAAAACGCGATATCGCATCTCATTTCTATGTTTCATGGTAAGATATAATATGATTTGCGAAGTGTTATGTATTCCTCGTCTACACTTCAAATGAATGTAAATGCGACACTTCCTTGCAAGGAAATAGCGTTTGCAGATGTCTACCTATCGTAGCAATAGGGTTCTAATGCTTCTTAAAACGCGATATCGCATCTCATTTCTATGTTTCATGGTAAGATATAATATGATTTGCGAAGTGTTATGTATTCCTCGTCTACACATCAAGTGAATGTAAATCCGACACTTCCTTGCAAGGAAATAGCGTTTGCAGGTGTCTACGTATCGTAGCAATGGAGTTCTTATGATTCTTAAAGCGCGATATCGATCTCAATTCTATGTTTCATGGTAAGATATAATATGATTTGAGAAGTGTTATGTATTCCTCGTCTACAATTCAAATGAAAGTAAATGCGACACTTCCTTGCAAGGAAATAGCGTTTGCAGATGTCTACGTATCGTAGCAATAGATTCCTAATGCTTCTTAAAACGCGATATCGCATCTCATTTCTATGTTTCATGGTAAGATATAATATGATTTGAGAAGTGTTATGTATTCCTCGTCTACAATTCAAATGAATGTAAATGCGACACTTCCTTGCAAGGAAATAGCGTTTGCAGATGTCTACGTATCGTAGCAATAGTCTTCTAATGCTTCTTAAAACGCGATATCGCATCTAATTTCTATGTTTCATGGTATGATATAATATGATTTGCGAAGTGTTATGTATTACTCTTCTACACTTCAAATGAATGTAAATGCGACACTTCCTTGAAAGGAAATAGCGTCTGCAGATGTCTAGGTATCGTAGCGATAGAGTTCTAATGCTTCTTAAAACGCGATATCGCATCTCATTTCTATGTTTCATGGTAAGATATAATATGATTTGCGAAGTGTTATGTATTCCTCGTCTACACTTCAAATGAATGTAAATGCGACACTTCCTTGCTAGGAAATAGCGTCTGCAGATATCTAGGTGTCGTAGCGATAGGGTTCTAATGCTTCTTAAAACGCGATATCGCATATCATTTCTATGTTTCATGGTAAGATATAATATGATTTGAGAAGTGTTATGTATTCCTCGTCTACAATTCAAATGAATGTAAATGCGACACTTCCTTGCAAGGAAATAGCGTTTGAAGATGTCTAAGTATCGTACCAATAGAGTTCTTATGATTCTTAAAACGCGATATCGCATCTCATTTCTATGTTTCATGGTAAGATATAATATGATTTGCGAAGTGTTATGTGTTCCTCGTCTACACTTCAAATGATTGTGAATGCGACACTTCTTTGCAAGGAAAGAGCGTTTGCAGGTGTCTACGTATCGTAGCAATAGATTTCTTATGATTCTTAAAACGCGATATCGCATCTCATTTCTATGTTTCATGGTAAGATATAATATGATTTGCGTAGTATTATGTATTCCTCGTCTACACTTCAAATGAATGTAAATGCGACACTTCCTTGCTAGGAAATAGCGTCTGCAGATGTCTAGGTGTCGTAGCGATAGGGTTCTAATGCTTCTTAAAACGCGATATCGCATCTAATTTCTATGTTTCATGGTAAGATATAATATGATTTGAGAAGTGTTATGTATTCCTCGTCTACAATTCAAATGAATGTAAATGCGACACTTCCTTGCAAGGAAATAGCGTTTGCAGATGTCTACGTATCGTAGCAATAGGCTTCTAATGCTTCTTAAAACGCGATATCGCATCTAATTTCTATGTTTCATGGTAAGATATAATATGATTTGCGAAGTGTCATGTATTCCTCGTCTACACTTCAAATGAATGCAAATGCGACACTTCCTTGCTAGGAAATAGCGTCTGCAGACGTCTAGGCATCGTAGCAATAGAGTTCAAATGCTTCTTAAAACGAGATATTGCATCTCATATCTATGTTTCATGATAAGATATAATATTCATTGCGAAGTTTTATGCATTCGTCGTATACGATTCAAATGAATGTAAATGCGACACTTCCTTGCAAGGAAATAGCGTTTGCAGATGTCTAACTATCGCAGCAATAGGGTTCTAATGCTTCTTAAAACGCGATATCGCATCTCATTTCTATGTTTCATGGTAAGATATAATATGATTTGCGAAGTGTTATGTATTCCTCGTCTACACTTCAAATGAATGTAAATGCGACACTTCCTTGCAAGGAAATAGCGTTTGCAGAAGTCTACCTATCGTAGCAATAGGGTTCTAATGCTACTTAAAACGCGATATCGCATCTCATTTCTATGTTTCATGGTAAGATATAATTTGATTTGCGAAGTGTTATGTATTCCTCGTCTACACTTCAAATGAATGTAAATTCGACACTTCCTTGCAAGGAAATAGCGTTTGCAGATGTCTACGTATCGTAGCAATGGAGTTCTTATGATTCTTAAAGCGCGATATCGATCACAATTCTATGTTTCATGGTAAGATATAATATGATTTGAGAAGTGTTATGTATTCCTCGTCTACAATTCAAATGAAAGTAAATGCGACACTTCCTTGCAAGGAAATAGCGTTTGCAGATGTCTACGTATCGTAGCAATAGATTTCTAATGCTTCTTAAAACGCGATATCGCATCTCATTTCTATGTTTCATGGTAAGATATAATATGATTTGCGAAGTGTTATGTACTCCTCGTCTACACTTCAAATGAATGTAAATGCGACACTTCCTTGCAAAGAAATAGCGTTTGCAGATGTCTACCTATCGTAGCAATAGGGTTCTAATGCTCCTTAAAATGCGATATCGCATCTCATTTCTATGTTTCATCGTAAGATATAACATGATTTGCGAAGTGTCATGTATTCCTCGTCTACACTTCAAATGAATGTAAATGCGAAACTTCCTTGCAAGGAAATAGCGTTTGCAGATGTCTACGTATCGTAGCAATGGAGATCTTATGATTCTTAAAACGCGATATCGCATCTCATTTCTATGTTTCATGGTAAGATACAATATGATTTGCGAAGTGTTATGTATTCCTCGTCTACACTTCAAATGAATGTAAATGCGACACTTCCTTGCTAGGAAATAGCGTCTGCAGATATCTAGGTGTCGTAGCGATAGGGTTCTAATGCTTCTTAAAACGCGATATCGCATATCATTTCTATGTTTCATGGTAAGATATAATATGATTTGAGAAGTGTTATGTATTCCTCGTCTACAATTCAAATGAATGTAAATGCGACACTTCCTTGCAAGGAAATAGCGTTTGAAGATGTCTAAGTATCGTACCAATAGAGTTCTTATGATTCTTAAAACGCGATATCGCATCTCATTTCTATGTTTCATGGTAAGATATAATATGATTTGCGAAGTGTTATGTGTTCCTCGTCTACACTTCAAATGATTGTGAATGCGACACTTCCTTGCAAGGAAAGAGCGTTTGCAGGTGTCTACGTATCGTAGCAATAGATTTCTTATGATTCTTAAAACGCGATATCGCATCTCATTTCTATGTTTCATGGTAAGATATAATATGATTTGCGTAGTATTATGTATTCCTCGTCTACACTTCAAATGAATGTAAATGCGACACTTCCTTGCTAGGAAATAGCGTCTGCAGATGTCTAGGTGTCGTAGCGATAGGGTTCTAATGCTTCTTAAAACGCGATATCGCATCTAATTTCTATGTTTCATGGTAAGATATAATATGATTTGAGAAGTGTTATGTATTCCTCGTCTACAATTCAAATGAATGTAAATGCGACACTTCCTTGCAAGGAAATAGCGTTTGCAGATGTCTACGTATCGTAGCAATAGGCTTCTAATGCTTCTTAAAACGCGATATTGCATCTAATTTCTATGTTTCATGGTAAGATATAATATGATTTGCGAAGTGTTATGTATTCCTCGTCTACACTTCAAACGAATGTAAATGCGACACTTCCTTGCTAGGAAATAGCGTCTGCAGATGTCTAGGTATCGTAGCGATAGAGTTCTAATGCTCCTTAAAACGAGATATTGCATCTCATATCTATGTTTTATGATAAGATATAATATTCATTGCGAAGTGTTATGCATTCCTCGTCTACGATTCAAATGAATGTAAATGCGACACTTCCTTGCAAGGAAATAGCGTTTGCAGATGTCTACCTATCGCAGCAATAGGGTTCTAATGCTTCTTAAAACGCGATATCGCATCTCATTTCTATGTTTCATGGTAAGATATAATATGATTTGCGAAGTGTTATGTATTCCTCGTCTACACTTCAAATGAATGTAAATGCGACACTTCCTTGCAAGGAAATAGCGTTTGCAGATGTCTACGTATCGTAGCAATAGTCTTCTAATGCTTCTTAAAACGCGATATCGCATCTAATTTCTATGTTTCATGGTATGATATAATATGATTTGCGAAGTGTTATGTATTACTCTTCTACACTTCAAATGAATGTAAATGCGACACTTCCTTGAAAGGAAATAGCGTCTGCAGATGTCTAGGTATCGTAGCGATAGAGTTCTAATGCTTCTTAAAACGCGATATCGCATCTCATTTCTATGTTTCATGGTAAGATATAATATGATTTGCGAAGTGTTATGTATTCCTCGTCTACACTTCAAATGAATGTAAATGCGACACTTCCTTGCTAGGAAATAGCGTCTGCAGATATCTAGGTGTCGTAGCGATAGGGTTCTAATGCTTCTTAAAACGCGATATCGCATATCATTTCTATGTTTCATGGTAAGATATAATATGATTTGAGAAGTGTTATGTATTCCTCGTCTACAATTCAAATGAATGTAAATGCGACACTTCCTTGCAAGGAAATAGCGTTTGAAGATGTCTAAGTATCGTACCAATAGAGTTCTTATGATTCTTAAAACGCGATATCGCATCTCATTTCTATGTTTCATGGTAAGATATAATATGATTTGCGAAGTGTTATGTGTTCCTCGTCTACACTTCAAATGATTGTGAATGCGACACTTCTTTGCAAGGAAAGAGCGTTTGCAGGTGTCTACGTATCGTAGCAATAGATTTCTTATGATTCTTAAAACGCGATATCGCATCTCATTTCTATGTTTCATGGTAAGATATAATATGATTTGCGTAGTATTATGTATTCCTCGTCTACACTTCAAATGAATGTAAATGCGACACTTCCTTGCTAGGAAATAGCGTCTGCAGATGTCTAGGTGTCGTAGCGATAGGGTTCTAATGCTTCTTAGAACGCGATATCGCATCTAATTTCTATGTTTCATGGTAAGATATAATATGATTTGAGAAGTGTTATGTATTCCTCGTCTACAATTCAAATGAATGTAAATGCGACACTTCCTTGCAAGGAAATAGCGTTTGCAGATGTCTACGTATCGTAGCAATAGGCTTCTAATGCTTCTTAAAACGCGATATCGCATCTAATTTCTATGTTTCATGGTAAGATATAATATGATTTGCGAAGTGTCATGTATTCCTCGTCTACACTTCAAATGAATGCAAATGCGACACTTCCTTGCTAGGAAATAGCGTCTGCAGACGTCTAGGCATCGTAGCAATAGAGTTCAAATGCTTCTTAAAACGAGATATTGCATCTCATATCTATGTTTCATGATAAGATATAATATTCATTGCGAAGTTTTATGCATTCGTCGTATACGATTCAAATGAATGTAAATGCGACACTTCCTTGCAAGGAAATAGCGTTTGCAGATGTCTAACTATCGCAGCAATAGGGTTCTAATGCTTCTTAAAACGCGATATCGCATCTCATTTCTATGTTTCATGGTAAGATATAATATGATTTGCGAAGTGTTATGTATTCCTCGTCTACACTTCAAATGAATGTAAATGCGACACTTCCTTGCAAGGAAATAGCGTTTGCAGAAGTCTACCTATCGTAGCAATAGGGTTCTAATGCTACTTAAAACGCGATATCGCATCTCATTTCTATGTTTCATGGTAAGATATAATTTGATTTGCGAAGTGTTATGTATTCCTCGCCTACACTTCAAATGAATGTAAATTCGACACTTCCTTGCAAGGAAATAGCGTTTGCAGATGTCTACGTATCGTAGCAATGGAGTTCTTATGATTCTTAAAGCGCGATATCGATCACAATTCTATGTTTCATGGTAAGATATAATATGATTTGAGAAGTGTTATGTATTCCTCGTCTACAATTCAAATGAAAGTAAATGCGACACTTCCTTGCAAGGAAATAGCGTTTGCAGATATCTACGTATCGTAGCAATAGATTTCTAATGCTTCTTAAAACGCGATATCGCATCTCATTTCTATGTTTCATGGTAAGATATAATATGATTTGCGAAGTGTTATGTACTCCTCGTCTACACTTCAAATGAATGTAAATGCGACACTTCCTTGCAAAGAAATAGCGTTTGCAGATGTCTACCTATCGTAGCAATAGGGTTCTAATGCTCCTTAAAATGCGATATCGCATCTCATTTCTATGTTTCATCGTAAGATATAACATGATTTGCGAAGTGTCATGTATTCCTCGTCTACACTTCAAATGAATGTAAATGCGAAACTTCCTTGCAAGGAAATAGCGTTTGCAGATGTCTACGTATCGTAGCAATGGAGATCTTATGATTCTTAAAACGCGATATCGCATCTCATTTCTATGTTTCATGGTAAGATACAATATGATTTGCGAAGTGTTATGTATTCCTCGTCTACACTTCAAATGAATGTAAATGCGACACTTCCTTGCTAGGAAATAGCGTCTGCAGATATCTAGGTGTCGTAGCGATAGGGTTCTAATGCTTCTTAAAACGCGATATCGCATATCATTTCTATGTTTCATGGTAAGATATAATATGATTTGAGAAGTGTTATGTATTCCTCGTCTACAATTCAAATGAATGTAAATGCGACACTTCCTTGCAAGGAAATAGCGTTTGAAGATGTCTAAGTATCGTACCAATAGAGTTCTTATGATTCTTAAAACGCGATATCGCATCTCATTTCTATGTTTCATGGTAAGATATAATATGATTTGCGAAGTGTTATGTGTTCCTCGTCTACACTTCAAATGATTGTGAATGCGACACATCCTTGCAAGGAAAGAGCGTTTGCAGGTGTCTACGTATCGTAGCAATAGATTTCTTATGATTCTTAAAACGCGATATCGCATCTCATTTCTATGTTTCATGGTAAGATATAATATGATTTGCGTAGTATTATGTATTCCTCGTCTACACTTCAAATGAATGTAAATGCGACACTTCCTTGCTAGGAAATAGCGTCTGCAGATGTCTAGGTGTCGTAGCGATAGGGTTCTAATGCTTCTTAAAACGCGATATCGCATCTAATTTCTATGTTTCATGGTAAGATATAATATGATTTGAGAAGTGTTATGTATTCCTCGTCTACAATTCAAATGAATGTAAATGCGACACTTCCTTGCAAGGAAATAGCGTTTGCAGATGTCTACGTATCGTAGCAATAGGCTTCTAATGCTTCTTAAAACGCGATATTGCATCTAATTTCTATGTTTCATGGTAAGATATAATATGATTTGCGAAGTGTTATGTATTCCTCGTCTACACTTCAAACGAATGTAAATGCGACACTTCCTTGCTAGGAAATAGCGTCTGCAGATGTCTAGGTATCGTAGCGATAGAGTTCTAATGCTCCTTAAAACGAGATATTGCATCTCATATCTATGTTTTATGATAAGATATAATATTCATTGCGAAGTGTTATGCATTCCTCGTCTACGATTCAAATGAATGTAAATGCGACACTTCCTTGCAAGGAAATAGCGTTTGCAGATGTCTACCTATCGCAGCAATAGGGTTCTAATGCTTCTTAAAACGCGATATCGCATCTCATTTCTATGTTTCATGGTAAGATATAATATGATTTGCGAAGTGTTATGTATTACTCTTCTACACTTCAAATGAATGTAAATGCGACACTTCCTTGAAAGGAAATAGCGTCTGCAGATGTCTAGGTATCGTAGCGATAGAGTTCTAATGCTTCTTAAAACGCGATATCGCATCTCATTTCTATGTTTCATGGTAAGATATAATATGATTTGCGAAGTGTTATGTATTCCTCGTCTACACTTCAAATGAATGTAAATGCGACACTTCCTTGCTAGGAAATAGCGTCTGCAGATATCTAGGTGTCGTAGCGATAGGGTTCTAATGCTTCTTAAAACGCGATATCGCATATCATTTCTATGTTTCATGGTAAGATATAATATGATTTGAGAAGTGTTATGTATTCCTCGTCTACAATTCAAATGAATGTAAATGCGACACTTCCTTGCAAGGAAATAGCGTTTGAAGATGTCTAAGTATCGTACCAATAGAGTTCTTATGATTCTTAAAACGCGATATCGCATCTCATTTCTATGTTTCATGGTAAGATATAATATGATTTGCGAAGTGTTATGTGTTCCTCGTCTACACTTCAAATGATTGTGAATGCGACACTTCTTTGCAAGGAAAGAGCGTTTGCAGGTGTCTACGTATCGTAGCAACAGATTTCTTATGATTCTTAAAACGCGATATCGCATCTCATTTCTATGTTTCATGGTAAGATATAATATGATTTGCGTAGTATTATGTATTCCTCGTCTACACTTCAAATGAATGTAAATGCGACACTTCCTTGCTAGGAAATAGCGTCTGCAGATGTCTAGGTGTCGTAGCGATAGGGTTCTAATGCTTCTTAAAACGCGATATCGCATCTAATTTCTATGTTTCATGGTAAGATATAATATGATTTGAGAAGTGTTATGTATTCCTCGTCTACAATTCAAATGAATGTAAATGCGACACTTCCTTGCAAGGAAATAGCGTTTGCAGATGTCTACGTATCGTAGCAATAGGCTTCTAATGCTTCTTAAAACGCGATATCGCATCTAATTTCTATGTTTCATGGTAAGATATAATATGATTTGCGAAGTGTCATGTATTCCTCGTCTACACTTCAAATGAATGCAAATGCGACACTTCCTTGCTAGGAAATAGCGTCTGCAGACGTCTAGGCATCGTAGCAATAGAGTTCAAATGCTTCTTAAAACGAGATATTGCATCTCATATCTATGTTTCATGATAAGATATAATATTCATTGCGAAGTTTTATGCATTCGTCGTATACGATTCAAATGAATGTAAATGCGACACTTCCTTGCAAGGAAATAGCGTTTGCAGATGTCTAACTATCGCAGCAATAGGGTTCTAATGCTTCTTAAAACGCGATATCGCATCTCATTTCTATGTTTCATGGTAAGATATAATATGATTTGCGAAGTGTTATGTATTCCTCGTCTACACTTCAAATGAATGTAAATGCGACACTTCCTTGCAAGGAAATAGCGTTTGCAGAAGTCTACCTATCGTAGCAATAGGGTTCTAATGCTACTTAAAACGCGATATCGCATCTCATTTCTATGTTTCATGGTAAGATATAATTTGATTTGCGAAGTGTTATGTATTCCTCGTCTACACTTCAAATGAATGTAAATTCGACACTTCCTTGCAAGGAAATAGCGTTTGCAGATGTCTACGTATCGTAGCAATGGAGTTCTTATGATTCTTAAAGCGCGATATCGATCACAATTCTATGTTTCATGGTAAGATATAATATGATTTGAGAAGTGTTATGTATTCCTCGTCTACAATTCAAATGAAAGTAAATGCGACACTTCCTTGCAAGGAAATAGCGTTTGCAGATGTCTACGTATCGTAGCAATAGATTTCTAATGCTTCTTAAAACGCGATATCGCATCTCATTTCTATGTTTCATGGTAAGATATAATATGATTTGCGAAGTGTTATGTACTCCTCGTCTACACTTCAAATGAATGTAAATGCGACACTTCCTTGCAAAGAAATAGCGTTTGCAGATGTCTACCTATCGTAGCAATAGGGTTCTAATGCTCCTTAAAATGCGATATCGCATCTCATTTCTATGTTTCATCGTAAGATATAACATGATTTGCGAAGTGTCATGTATTCCTCGTCTACACTTCAAATGAATGTAAATGCGAAACTTCCTTGCAAGGAAATAGCGTTTGCAGATGTCTACGTATCGTAGCAATAGATTTCTAATGCTTCTTAAAACGCGATATCGCATCTCATTTCTATGTTTCATGGTAAGATATAATATGATTTGCGAAGTGTTATGTATTCCTCGTCTACAATTCAAATGAATGTAAATGCGACACTTCCTTGCAAGGAAATAGCGTTTGCAGATGTCTACGTATCGTAGCAATAGGCTTCTAATGCTTCTTAAAACGCGATATTGCATCTAATTTCTATGTTTCATGGTAAGATATAATATGATTTGCGAAGTGTTATGTATTCCTCGTCTACACTTCAAACGAATGTAAATGCGACACTTCCTTGCTAGGAAATAGCGTCTGCAGATGTCTAGGTATCGTAGCGATAGAGTTCTAATGCTCCTTAAAACGAGATATTGCATCTCATATCTATGTTTTATGATAAGATATAATATTCATTGCGAAGTGTTATGCATTCCTCGTCTACGATTCAAATGAATGTAAATGCGACACTTCCTTGCAAGGAAATAGCGTTTGCAGATGTCTACCTATCGCAGCAATAGGGTTCTAATGCTTCTTAAAACGCGATATCGCATCTCATTTCTATGTTTCATGGTAAGATATAATATGATTTGCGAAGTGTTATGTATTCCTCGTCTACACTTCAAATGAATGTAAATGCGACACTTCCTTGCAAGGAAATAGCGTTTGCAGATGTCTACGTATCGTAGCAATAGTCTTCTAATGCTTCTTAAAACGCGATATCGCATCTAATTTCTATGTTTCATGGTATGATATAATATGATTTGCGAAGTGTTATGTATTACTCTTCTACACTTCAAATGAATGTAAATGCGACACTTCCTTGAAAGGAAATAGCGTCTGCAGATGTCTAGGTATCGTAGCGATAGAGTTCTAATGCTTCTTAAAACGCGATATCGCATCTCATTTCTATGTTTCATGGTAAGATATAATATGATTTGCGAAGTGTTATGTATTCCTCGTCTACACTTCAAATGAATGTAAATGCGACACTTCCTTGCTAGGAAATAGCGTCTGCAGATATCTAGGTGTCGTAGCGATAGGGTTCTAATGCTTCTTAAAACGCGATATCGCATATCATTTCTATGTTTCATGGTAAGATATAATATGATTTGAGAAGTGTTATGTATTCCTCGTCTACAATTCAAATGAATGTAAATGCGACACTTCCTTGCAAGGAAATAGCGTTTGAAGATGTCTAAGTATCGTACCAATAGAGTTCTTATGATTCTTAAAACGCGATATCGCATCTCATTTCTATGTTTCATGGTAAGATATAATATGATTTGCGTAGTATTATGTATTCCTCGTCTACACTTCAAATGAATGTAAATGCGACACTTCCTTGCTAGGAAATAGCGTCTGCAGATGTCTAGGTGTCGTAGCGATAGGGTTCTAATGCTTCTTAAAACGCGATATCGCATCTAATTTCTATGTTTCATGGTAAGATATAATATGATTTGAGAAGTGTTATGTATTCCTCGTCTACAATTCAAATGAATGTAAATGCGACACTTCCTTGCAAGGAAATAGCGTTTGCAGATGTCTACGTATCGTAGCAATAGGCTTCTAATGCTTCTTAAAACGCGATATCGCATCTAATTTCTATGTTTCATGGTAAGATATAATATGATTTGCGAAGTGTCATGTATTCCTCGTCTACACTTCAAATGAATGCAAATGCGACACTTCCTTGCTAGGAAATAGCGTCTGCAGACGTCTAGGCATCGTAGCAATAGAGATCAAATGCTTCTTAAAACGAGATATTGCATCTCATATCTATGTTTCATGATAAGATATAATATTCATTGCGAAGTTTTATGCATTCGTCGTATACGATTCAAATGAATGTAAATGCGACACTTCCTTGCAAGGAAATAGCGTTTGCAGATGTCTAACTATCGCAGCAATAGGGTTCTAATGCTTCTTAAAACGCGATATCGCATCTCATTTCTATGTTTCATGGTAAGATATAATATGATTTGCGAAGTGTTATGTATTCCTCGTCTACACTTCAAATGAATGTAAATGCGACACTTCCTTGCAAGGAAATAGCGTTTGCAGAAGTCTACCTATCGTAGCAATAGGGTTCTAATGCTACTTAAAACGCGATATCGCATCTCATTTCTATGTTTCATGGTAAGATATAATTTGATTTGCGAAGTGTTATGTATTCCTCGTCTACACTTCAAATGAATGTAAATTCGACACTTCCTTGCAAGGAAATAGCGTTTGCAGATGTCTACGTATCGTAGCAATGGAGTTCTTATGATTCTTAAAGCGCGATATCGATCACAATTCTATGTTTCATGGTAAGATATAATATGATTTGAGAAGTGTTATGTATTCCTCGTCTACAATTCAAATGAAAGTAAATGCGACACTTCCTTGCAAGGAAATAGCGTTTGCAGATGTCTACGTATCGTAGCAATAGATTTCTAATGCTTCTTAAAACGCGATATCGCATCTCATTTCTATGTTTCATGGTAAGATATAATATGATTTGCGAAGTGTTATGTACTCCTCGTCTACACTTCAAATGAATGTAAATGCGACACTTCCTTGCAAAGAAATAGCGTTTGCAGATGTCTACCTATCGTAGCAATAGGGTTCTAATGCTCCTTAAAATGCGATATCGCATCTCATTTCTATGTTTCATCGTAAGATATAACATGATTTGCGAAGTGTCATGTATTCCTCGTCTACACTTCAAATGAATGTAAATGCGAAACTTCCTTGCAAGGAAATAGCGTTTGCAGATGTCTACGTATCGTAGCAATGGAGATCTTATGATTCTTAAAACGCGATATCGCATCTCATTTCTATGTTTCATGGTAAGATACAATATGATTTGCGAAGTGTTACGTATTCCTCGTCTACACTTCAAATGAATGTAAATGCGACACTTCCTTGCTAGGAAATAGCGTCTGCAGATATCTAGGTGTCGTAGCGATAGGGTTCTAATGCTTCTTAAAACGCGATATCGCATATCATTTCTATGTTTCATGGTAAGATATAATATGATTTGAGAAGTGTTATGTATTCCTCGTCTACAATTCAAATGAATGTAAATGCGACACTTCCTTGCAAGGAAATAGCGTTTGAAGATGTCTAAGTATCGTACCAATAGAGTTCTTATGATTCTTAAAACGCGATATCGCATCTCATTTCTATGTTTCATGGTAAGATATAATATGATTTGCGAAGTGTTATGTGTTCCTCGTCTACACTTCAAATGATTGTGAATGCGACACTTCCTTGCAAGGAAAGAGCGTTTGCAGGTGTCTACGTATCGTAGCAATAGATTTCTTATGATTCTTAAAACGCGATATCGCATCTCATTTCTATGTTTCATGGTAAGATATATTATGATTTGCGTAGTATTATGTATTCCTCGTCTACACTTCAAATGAATGTAAATGCGACACTTCCTTGCTAGGAAATAGCGTCTGCAGATGTCTAGGTGTCGTAGCGATAGGGTTCTAATGCTTCTTAAAACGCGATATCGCATCTAATTTCTATGTTTCATGGTAAGATATAATATGATTTGAGAAGTGTTATGTATTCCTCGTCTACAATTCAAATGAATGTAAATGCGACACTTCCTTGCAAGGAAATAGCGTTTGCAGATGTCTACGTATCGTAGCAATAGGCTTCTAATGCTTCTTAAAACGCGATATCGCATCTAATTTCTATGTTTCATGGTAAGATATAATATGATTTGCGAAGTGTCATGTATTCCTCGTCTACACTTCAAATGAATGCAAATGCGACACTTCCTTGCTAGGAAATAGCGTCTGCAGACGTCTAGGCATCGTAGCAATAGAGTTCAAATGCTTCTTAAAACGAGATATTGCATCTCATATCTATGTTTCATGATAAGATATAATATTCATTGCGAAGTTTTATGCATTCGTCGTATACGATTCAAATGAATGTAAATGCGACACTTCCTTGCAAGGAAATAGCGTTTGCAGATGTCTAACTATCGCAGCAATAGTGTTCTAATGCTTCTTAAAACGCGATATCGCATCTCATTTCTATGTTTCATGGTAAGATATAATATGATTTGCGAAGTGTTATGTATTCCTCGTCTACACTTCAAATGAATGTAAATGCGACACTTCCTTGCAAGGAAATAGCGTTTGCAGAAGTCTACCTATCGTAGCAATAAGGTTCTAATGCTACTTAAAACGCGATATCGCATCTCATTTCTATGTTTCATGGTAAGATATAATTTGATTTGCGAAGTGTTATGTATTCCTCGTCTACACTTCAAATGAATGTAAATTCGACACTTCCTTGCAAGGAAATAGCGTTTGCAGATGTCTACGTATCGTAGCAATGGAGTTCTTATGATTCTTAAAGCGCGATATCGATCACAATTCTATGTTTCATGGTAAGATATAATATGATTTGAGAAGTGTTATGTATTCCTCGTCTACAATTCAAATGAAAGTAAATGCGACACTTCCTTGCAAGGAAATAGCGTTTGCAGATGTCTACGTATCGTAGCAATAGATTTCTAATGCTTCTTAAAACGCGATATCGCATCTCATTTCTATGTTTCATGGTAAGATATAATATGATTTGCGAAGTGTTATGTACTCCTCGTCTACACTTCAAATGAATGTAAATGCGACACTTCCTTGCAAAGAAATAGCGTTTGCAGATGTCTACCTATCGTAGCAATAGGGTTCTAATGCTCCTTAAAATGCGATATCGCATCTCATTTCTATGTTTCATCGTAAGATATAACATGATTTGCGAAGTGTCATGTATTCCTCGTCTACACTTCAAATGAATGTAAATGCGAAACTTCCTTGCAAGGAAATAGCGTTTGCAGATGTCTACGTATCGTAGCAATGGAGATCTTATGATTCTTAAAACGCGATATCGCATCTCATTTCTATGTTTCATGGTAAGATATAATATGATTTGCGAAGTGTTATGTGTTCCTCGACTACACTTCAAATGATTGTGAATGCGACACTTCCTTGCAAGGAAAGAGCGTTTGCAGGTGTCTACGTATCGTAGCAATAGATTTCTTATGATTCTTAAAACGCGATATCGCATCTCATTTCTATGTTTCATGGTAAGATATAATATGATTTGCGTAGTGTTATGTACTCCTCGTCTACACTTCAAATGAATGTAAATGCGACACTTCCTTGAAAGTAAATAGCGTCTGCAGATGTCTAGGTATCGTAGCGATAGAGTTCTAATGCTTCTTAAAACGCGATATCGCATCTCATTTCTATGTTTCATGGTAAGATATAATATGATTTGCGAAGTGTTATGTATTCCTCGTCTACGATTCAAATGAATGTAAATGCGACACTTCCTTGCAAGGAAATAGCGTTTGAAGATGTCTAAGTATCGTAGCAATAGAGTTCTTATGATTCTTAAAACGCGATATCGCATCTCATTTCTATGTTTCATGGTAAGATATAATATGATTTGCGTAGTGTTATGTACTCCTCGTCTACACTTCAAATGAATGTAAATGCGACACTTCCTTGAAAGGAAATAGCGTCTGCAGATGTCTAGGTATCGTAGCGATAGAGTTCTAATGCTTCTTAAAATGAGATATTGCATCTCATATCTATGTTTCATGATAAGATATAATATTCATTGCGAAGTTTTATGCATTCGTCGTATACGATTCAAATGAATGTAAATGCGACACTTCCTTGCAAGGAAATAGCGTTTGCAGATGTCTACCTATCGCAGCAATAGGGTTCTAATGCTTCTTAAAACGCGATATCGCATCTCATATCTATGTTTCATGGTAAGATATAATATGATTTGCGAAGTGTTATGTACTCCTCGTCTACACTTCAAATGAATGTAAATGCGACACTTCCTTGCAAAGAAATAGCGTTTGCAGATGTCTACCTATCGTAGCAATAGGGTTCTAATGCTCCTTAAAATGCGATATCGCATCTCATTTCTATGTTTCATCGTAAGATATAACATGATTTGCGAAGTGTCATGTATTCCTCGTCTACACTTCAAATGAATGTAAATGCGAAACTTCCTTGCAAGGAAATAGCGTTTGCAGATGTCTACGTATCGTAGCAATGGAGATCTTATGATTCTTAAAACGCGATATCGCATCTCATTTCTATGTTTCATGGTAAGATATAATATGATTTGCGAAGTGTTATGTGTTCCTCGACTACACTTCAAATGATTGTGAATGCGACACTTCCTTGCAAGGAAAGAGCGTTTGCAGGTGTCTACGTATCGTAGCAATAGATTTCTTATGATTCTTAAAACGCGATATCGCATCTCATTTCTATGTTTCATGGTAAGATATAATATGATTTGCGTAGTGTTATGTACTCCTCGTCTACACTTCAAATGAATGTAAATGCGACACTTCCTTGAAAGTAAATAGCGTCTGCAGATGTCTAGGTATCGTAGCGATAGAGTTCTAATGCTTCTTAAAACGCGATATCGCATCTCATTTCTATGTTTCATGGTAAGATATAATATGATTTGCGAAGTGTTATGTATTCCTCGTCTACGATTCAAATGAATGTAAATGCGACACTTCCTTGCAAGGAAATAGCGTTTGAAGATGTCTAAGTATCGTAGCAATAGAGTTCTTATGATTCTTAAAACGCGATATCGCATCTCATTTCTATGTTTCATGGTAAGATATAATATGATTTGCGAAGTGTTATGTATTCCTCGTCTACACTTCAAATGAATGTAAATGCGACACTTCCTTGCAAGGAAATAGCGTTTGCAGAAGTCTACCTATCGTAGCAATAGGTTTCTAATGCTACTTAAAACGCGATATCGCATCTCATTTCTATGTTTCATGGTAAGATATAATATGATTTGCGAAGTGTTATGTATTCCTCGTCTACACTTCAAATGAATGTAAATGCGACACTTCCTTGCAAGGAAATAGCGTTTGCAGATGTCTACGTATCGTAGCAATGGAGTTCTTATGATTCTTAAAGCGCGATATCGATCACTATTCTATGTTTCATGGTAAGATATAATATGATTTGAGAAGTGTTATGTATTCCTCGTCTACAATTCAAATGAAAGTAAATGCGACACTTCCTTGCAAGGAAATAGCGTTTGCAGATGTCTACGTATCGTAGCAATAGAGTTCTAATGCTCCTTAAAACGAGATATTGCATCTCATATCTATGTTTTATGATAAGATATAATATTCATTGCGAAGTGTTATGCATTCCTCGTCTACGATTCAAATGAATGTAAATGCGACACTTCCTTGCAAGGAAATAGCGTTTGCAGATGTCTACCTATCGCAGCAATAGGGTTCTAATGCTTCTTAAAACGCGATATCGCATCTCATTTCTATGTTTCATGGTAAGATATAATATGATTTGCGAAGTGTCATGTATTCCTCGTCTACACTTCAAATGAATGTAAATGCGACACTTCCCCGCTAGGAAATAGCGTTTGCAGATGTCTACGTATCGCAGCAATAGAGTTCTTATGATTCTTAAAACGCGATATCGCATCTCATTTCTATGTTTCATGGTAAGATATAGTATGATTTGCGAAGTGTTATGTATTCCTCGTCTACACTTCAAATGATTGTTAATGCGACACTTCCTTGCAAGGAAAGAGCGTTTGCAGATGTCTACGTATCGTAGCAATAGATTTCTTATGATTCTTAAAACGCGATATCGCATCTCATTTCTATGTTTCATGGTAAGATATAATATGATTTGCGTAGTGTTATGTACTCCTGTAACGTCAGGCGTACCGCCTGCCACCCTCCGGCGTCCACCTCATCATCCCCAGCATCCGTATCCGGAGCCCCTGCACACGGGCCACCCGCCGACTCGCCGTCCCTACAGAAGGAGACAAAGGTACGAGAGGGAAGAGGGATGCAGCATGCCGCGCCCACGCGCGATCTCCACACACGAGGGGGAGGACTTCACCCCGTATTACGAGGGCGAGGAGCTCTCCGACACATACTGGGTCGAATCCCCAGCGATCACGAAGCCCTATACGTACTTCTCGTACATGTGGGATTAGAATAAGGACACTACTCACCTATGTACATACACACCAACACACACCTAGATTTAAGTGAATATGTGTATATATTTCATTCATGCACGGCTATGTTCCGTGCACTCGCGCGCACACTCGACGCTCGCGGCTCACGCTTAACGCGGGCCGCGCCCCACTCCGAACGGCCGCCCCACCACGGGGGCCGAGCGGCCGCCCTACTCCGACCGTCCGCCCCACCGCGAGGGCCCAGCGACTCGCGCGCCGCGCGACCCGAGGAGGTCGCGGACGCGAGATCCGAGAGTCAGTTCGTATCTCATCTCCGAACCGAGGAGTTCTAATCCAGCATCCGAACGATGCACCTCCGATCCGAGCAATAGGCTCATTCGCAACGAGCAATTAGCTCTAATGCAATCGTCTCTATCCATACTCCCATAGCGGAGTCCATTCGATACTTTATACTATTTCTAATTCTCATTGTAATCGCTAGTCAGTAACTTAGAATTTAGTCAAGTGTATCTAGTATAGTGAAATCATAGAATATAGTTTATTTTTACCAGATTCAAAGTATCTTTATTCGAGTTCAAATACAATTCCTTAATTCTAATCCACGGGTACGCTCGCGATTATTCTAATTCTATATCTCATCTACGATAGTCTTGAGGCTCGACGACTAGAGCGAACCAGCGCTTAGTTGCTCCATCCTCACTTCTACCGTGTACAGAATATCTTGCGCCCAGGTCGATCCCGGTAAGCTAGAGCGAACCAACGCTTAGCCGTGCCGTATTCAACCGAAGTTCAAGTATTCTCGATGAGCCTTGCACCTCCGACAAAGCGTACACGACGCGCGGGGAGGAGAGAGTTCATTCGTCGTCTCGCTCGGGAATACGTGGGTGATGCACCAGAATATTCAATTTCCTACGTTCGAGTCCTGGTTCCTGTGAAGGAGGTTTCCTTCGCCGCACGACCCGTACGAGTCGCCAATCGTCAGGGCCAAACGCCGATACCTGCCAGCCGGAGTCAACCCGCCTGGACGCTTATTCCCGTAGACGTACCTCCGTTCCAGCCGTACGCCGCCGCCATCCCGGTTGCGGATCCAAGGCGCTCCAGGTACCTGGAAAGAGAACTCAGACAGCGGAATCAAGCCTTCGCAAGGTAAGTTTAGTGTTAGTTACCGTTTTATCGAGTCCGAAACGCCAACGAACCCGGTCCGGACGCAATTCGCGTTATTTTCGGGAACGGTTACGACTTTGTGCCACCGTTGCGAGCGCAACCGCACCTCGGGACGTGACACGAAAGTTATTTTTGGTGACAGCGGTGGGATAGCCACGCGTTTCCTCCGGAAATTCCGCCGAAAGGAACCGCGAAACTAGATATGGCAACCCGGACTCCGACAAAAACGCGCCAGCAGACACAGCGAGCCGCCGCGATGGCCGATTCCGAACGCGAAAAACGCACTAGCAGAACGCTCGACTTCCAAGACGCTATCTCCGAGCCTCTTCCTAGTACCGCGCAACAAAATACTTCCGCGAAAAATACGAAAACGACCGATCCTAGTAATGCCGCGTTGCTCCAGCAAATAGAAATTCTACGTCGTGAAATAGAATCTATCCGCAGAACGCCTGATTTAACGCGCGACGATACCGTTTCTCTGGATATTCCTCGGGGAAATCCGCTTTCCGGACATAATTCGAGCTCCGATTTTAATACAAATAGTTCGCAACACGACGAGCTATCGCTTAAGCAGGCCCTCGAAGCCGTGCCGACATTCGATGGTCAGAACATTCCAATTCTTCAGTTTACCCGAGCGTGTAAACGCGCTTATGAGCTTATCCCTAATGGGTGCGAGCGAACTTTCACACGCCTGCTTAAGGGAAAACTCAAGGGTCGTGCCTACGCCGCGCTAGAAGACGAGCCGTGTTACACAATACTCGAATTAACGGACGTTCTTCGCAGCACTTTTTGCTCCGTAAAATCAGCTCATCATTATCGGGGTGAACTTGCTAATATATTTATGCGCGCGAACGAGCACATTCTAGATTACATCGGTCGAGTAAAAGATCTTAGAACCGCTATAATTGATTGCGAGAGGCTTGCTCGACGAGACACACCGGAATCGCTCGATGACGTAGACGCGCTCACCCTACAATGTTTTAAAGACGGTCTCATTCCGGAAATTCGAATGCAAATGACTATAAGTTCATTCGGTACATTGCGAGAAACGTTCGCTCGAGCGCGGGAGCTCTATCAAATGCACGAACGTGATTGCAACCGGCTAGGTAGATCGCGTGTCGCGCGACCAGAATCGCGCGAAAAACCAGCCGAAATTATTTGCCGAAAATGCAATAATATCGGACATTACGCGACCGAGTGTCGGCTCAGACCGCCATCGCCGTACCGACCGCAGGAATACTCGCGATCCAGGGACGTACCGCCTCCTACTCGAGGCCCCGCGTACGAACAACCGAGACAAATCGTAGCCAGGGACGCGCCCAAATTTTGTCGCTATTGCAAGACCCCGGGGCACGAAATAGGCGAGTGCCGCAAAAGGCAGTACAACAACGCGGTAAATAAAAATTCGGGAAACGACAATGGCCTCCGCACCCGCCGCGAGACAGGTGGCGAGGCCGCGCACCAAGTCCGTCCTCTCGCCGCGAGCAACTCCAACGCGGAAATCGACGAAACGCCGCGATAAACATAACCGGAAAAACTAGCACGCCAAACGTAATTTTAAAATCCGATCTTCTAATTTCACCAACTCGCTTCATGGTGGACACTGGAGCGGAAATAAATATTATAAAACGTTCGGCTCTAAAAGCATCCGCGCGAATCGATAAGTCCGAGATCGTAATAATAACAGGGGTAACCGATGGCAAAACCGCAACCCTAGGGACGGTGAATCTTGTCATTTTCGGTCGCGTCGTTCCTTTTAATGTGGTCGAGGATGATTTTCCCCTTAAACCAAGCGGGATCCTCGGCTCCGGGTTCTGTATGGACGCAGAAATCTCTTTTCCAAATAAAATAATCAAATGGAATGGTAAGAGAATTCCTTTCGAAGACGATATCGAAGCACTCGAGGAACCGTCACCGGAGTCGAAAATAAAGCCTCTCCTATCGCCGAAACGTAAACAAGCGCCGCGCACGGAATCTATTCCCCCTCCGCCACCGCGCCCGTCGCGTAAATCATCGCCTCCGCTGAAACGCGATGCAGCAACGAAATCGAAGCTTCGAACGCAAGACAAAGCAGCTTCTCCGAAGTCAGGAGACCGTATCTCCATTCCGCCGAGATCAAATATCGGTATCAAGGTCCGCGTAGTTAATTCGAATCTCGCGGAAGGTATAATTCCTCGTATCGATCTTGCGCCGGGCATATTTTTCGGAAACGCTCTCGTCAGAGTAATTCGGGGCAAAGCGGTAACTCGAATAATTAATTCATCCGACCGCGCCGTCGAAATCGCGTTACCAGAGATCATACTCGAGCCCGCGCAAATCATGACTCCCCTCCACGAGGAGGATAGTCCGTCGCTCTATCCGGTTTTTTCTAAATCTACTAAATCTAACGTATCCGCCGTACCGATCGGCTCATCCCAAAAGGGAAAAACTTCTATTTCTTTCTCGAGTCAGACACCATATCCGACAATCGAAACTCCTCCTTCGCGTTGCAAAATCGCGAATACTCAGCAAATCTCCTATGCTCAGGCGGTTAAAAATAATGTACAACAGGCGCCGTTAAAACCAACATCGAAATCCGCCAACCTTTCGAAATCTCGCTTAGATCGAATTCTTAGTCTCCTCCGTCTCGACCACCTCAACGCAGAGGAAAGAGAGCACGTCGTCCGTCTCGTTCAAAGCACGCAGGAGCTTTTTCACATTGAGGGGGATAAATTAGGGCATACGTCAGCAACCACGCACAAGATTCCAACCGTCGACGACCGCCCCGTCAATGTGAAACAATACCGTTTCCCACCAGCTCATAAGGAGGAGATTCGACGACAAGTCGACAAATTTTTACAAAATGGTGTCATCTCTCCGTCAAAATCACCATATAATTCGCCATTGTGGGTTGTCCCAAAGAAACCGGACTCCTTGGGCAACAAGCAATGGCGCGTCGTCATCGACTACCGCGCACTCAATGAGAAATCTGTCGCCGATGCCTATCCCCTCCCTTGCATTACCGAGATACTTGATCAGCTCGGGAGCGCGAAGTATTTTAGTACATTCGATCTCGCGAGCGGATTTCACCAGATCCCAATGGAGCCCGCCGATGCTCCCAAAACCGCTTTTTCGACGCCTCACGGGCATTATGAATTTAAAAGAATGCCATTCGGTTTAAAAAATGCGCCAGCGACGTTCCAACGACTTATGGACAATGTCCTGTCCGGTCTCCAGGGGAACGAAATTTTCGTCTATTTGGACGACATTGTTATCTACGCTAGCTCTCTTCAAGAACATCGACTTAAATTCGATAAATTAACTCAACGGCTCAAAGAAGCTAATTTAGTATTGCAGCCGGATAAGTGCGAATTCTTGAGGAGAGAAGTAAGCTATTTGGGTCATATTATCAGTGAGCACGGTGTAAAACCTGACCCTGCGAAAATTAGCGCCGTCAAAAATTTTCCGCGCCCGCGCAACGCGAAACAGATCAAACAATTCCTCGGGCTCGCGGGATACTACAGGCGGTTCATCGCAAATTTTTCTAATATTGCTAAGCCACTTACAAATTTGTTAAAAAAAGACGCGCCCTTTGTATGGCGTAACGAGCAAGAGAATTCATTCGTCAAACTCCGAGATTGCCTATGCGAAGCGCCTATCTTGCAGTACCCCAACTTCAAACAACCATTCGTGATAACGACCGACGCGTCCGCCGAAGCTATTGGTGCTATCTTGAGTCAAGGACCAATAGGCCGCGACTTGCCAATCGCGTACACGTCGCGACTGTTAAACGCTGCGGAGAAAAACTACTCCACGATCGAGAAGGAGTGTCTGGCGATTGTCTACGCCGTCCATTACTTTCGTCCATACATATACGGTAATCAATTCAAACTCGTTACCGACCATCGACCGTTAGTGTGGATGAATTCGGTCAAGGACCCGTCAAGTAGACTCGTACGGTGGAGGCTTAAGTTAGCGGAATTTGACTACGAGATGGTCTATAAAAGTGGAAAAACGAACCTTAATGCGGACGCATTGTCGCGGAATCCCGCTCAAATTTTTCCGCTCTCGTATTCAGAAAACTCGGAGGACGACATCTTCGATGTGCCTCCGGAAACCCGTAAAAAGTATACCACACTAGCGCCTCCTCCTACTCCGGTAACATCAGAACCTGAATTACCGACTCCAGGCACGTCCTTCCGTACCAACACAGCACCACCTCCGCAAGTCGCCAGCGACAGCACCGACTTCTATACTCCTGCTCCAAATGAATTTTTCCGACGCGAACCTCTATTTAATTTCAGCCGTGACGCATTATCAACGCGACGAGACAATGTAGTTGTCTTCGTCACGCAATCTGGGCACCCCTATGACACGGGCGCCAAAGATCTAGCGAACGCTGAAAAATTCCTTCCAAACAAAAATCACGTTCTTACCAAAGCCAAAGTCATACAAATCGGAAACGAATTCCAAATCCAGCTTCCAATCATCGAACATTCCACCAGATCAATCAATTTCCAGACCGTAATAGAAACATTCAGATCCTTGTGCGACGTTGTAAACGAATTACAATTACAAACATTTAGTATCGCACAAACCTATCTAGACTCCGTATCCTGGTCCCGAATCCAGAAAATCCTTCAGGACCTGTTTTATGAAACAACTGTCCAGATTACGGTCTGCCAGGGCCTCATTAAAACCCCTTCGGTCGAAGAGCGACTGAAAATAATAAGAGAAAACCACGACTCCCCTGTGGGAGGTCACAAAGGGGTTAATAAAACTTATTCTCGCATCAGACAACAATACTTTTGGCCAAACATGAAAACACAAATACAAGAATATATTGGCAAATGTAAAAGTTGTCAGACAGAGAAACTGGTCCGGGTAAAGACCAGACAGCCTCTCACTTTAACCGACACCCCTGGCAGGGCATTCGATAAGATTTCAATGGACGTAATGGGTCCTCTTCCCGAAACTTCCGACGGTTATACGAGTATCCTCACGATCCAAGATCTCCTCACTAAATACTCAATCGCAGTTCCTCTCAAAACCACCACCGCAGTAGACATTGCCGAAGCTTTAATAAAAGAATTCATTTGTAAGTTCGGATGCCCGAAAGGCATACTCACGGACCAAGGTTCGAACTTTATAAATAGCTTGATTAAAGCCATAGCAATCAAATTCCGTATTAAGCAATACAAGTCCACTGCGTTCCATCCACAGACAAACGGGTCCGTTGAACGATCTCACCACATCCTGGCCGAATATCTGAAGCATTACATAGAGTCGAGTAACGATTGGGTGAATTGGTTACCGTACGCAATGTTTTCATACAACACCAGTGTGCACGAGGGTACATTATACACCCCACACGAACTAGTGTTCGGCAGGATAGCTAGGACGCCGTCAGCCACTCCTTTTCAGGACAGCTCTGATAACGAAACTTATAGCGACTATCTTATACAACTTCAGGAGAAAATCTCGAAATCTCAGGATTTGGCTAAAGCCAATCTAGACAATGCGAAACGCCGTTCTAAATATTATTATGACCGAAATCTCAATGTCCAAAACTTCGAGGTAGGCCAATGGGTCTATCTTTTAAAAGAGCCGAACAAACATAAGTTCCAGGCACAGTATTCTGGACCGTACCGTATCCTCGAAATTTTGGGCAATTGTAATGTTAAGCTGAATGTAAAAGGGCGCCATAAAATTGTTCATACGAACAAAATCAAAATTTGTAAACGAATGCATAGTATGCAGAGTGTGGATGCTAGTGAAAGAAAAGTGCGAAAAACTGAAAATGAAGTCAGTGAGAGCAGTGACATTCAAACGAACGCTGAAAGTGAAAGCGACGAAAGTGCCTGCAATCCGAAGGAAGCCCGCAGTCACGGTCCAATCTCCAAACGTTATCGCCAGGATCAACCAGGCGAAAAACCTCAGATTCCGCAGCATCCAGCCGACAGGACCAAGAGAAGGATCCAGCATCCCGAAATCTACCCAACAGACAAGAGATCTCGGCATGGCCGAGATTCTTTTTCCAAGGGGGGTGGTGTAACGTCAGGCGTACCGCCTGCCACCCTCCGGCGTCCACCTCATCATCCCCAGCATCCGTATCCGGAGCCCCTGCACACGGGCCACCCGCCGACTCGCCGTCCCTACAGAAGGAGACAAAGGTACGAGAGGGAAGAGGGATGCAGCATGCCGCGCCCACGCGCGATCTCCACACACGAGGGGGAGGACTTCACCCCGTATTACGAGGGCGAGGAGCTCTCCGACACATACTGGGTCGAATCCCCAGCGATCACGAAGCCATATACGTACTTCTCGTACATGTGGGATTAGAATAAGGACACTACTCACCTATGTACATACACACCAACACACACCTAGATTTAAGTGAATATGTGTATATATTTCATTCATGCACGGCTATGTTCCGTGCACTCGCGCGCACACTCGACGCTCGCGGCTCACGCTTAACGCGGGCCGCGCCCCACTCCGAACGGCCGCCCCACCACGGGGGCCGAGCGGCCGCCCTACTCCGACCGTCCGCCCCACCGCGAGGGCCCAGCGACTCGCGCGCCGCGCGACCCGAGGAGGTCGCGGACGCGAGATCCGAGAGTCAGTTCGTATCTCATCTCCGAACCGAGGAGTTCTAATCCAGCATCCGAACGATGCACCTCCGATCCGAGCAATAGGCTCATTCGCAACGAGCAATTAGCTCTAATGCAATCGTCTCTATCCATACTCCCATAGCGGAGTCCATTCGATACTTTATACTATTTCTAATTCTCATTGTAATCGCTAGTCAGTAACTTAGAATTTAGTCAAGTGTATCTAGTATAGTGAAATCATAGAATATAGTTTATTTTTACCAGATTCAAAGTATCTTTATTCGAGTTCAAATACAATTCCTTAATTCTAATCCACGGGTACGCTCGCGATTATTCTAATTCTATATCTCATCTACGATAGTCTTGAGGCTCGACGACTAGAGCGAACCAGCGCTTAGTTGCTCCATCCTCACTTCTACCGTGTACAGAATATCTTGCGCCCAGGTCGATCCCGGTAAGCTAGAGCGAACCAACGCTTAGCCGTGCCGTATTCAACCGAAGTTCAAGTATTCTCGATGAGCCTTGCACCTCCGACAAAGCGTACACGACGCGCGGGGAGGAGAGAGTTCATTCGTCGTCTCGCTCGGGAATACGTGGGTGATGCACCAGAATATTCAATTTCCTACGTTCGAGTCCTGGTTCCTGTGAAGGAGGTTTCCTTCGCCGCACGACCCGTACGAGTCGCCAATCGTCAGGGCCAAACGCCGATACCTGCCAGCCGGAGTCAACCCGCCTGGACGCTTATTCCCGTAGACGTACCTCCGTTCCAGCCGTACGCCGCCGCCATCCCGGTTGCGGATCCAAGGCGCTCCAGGTACCTGGAAAGAGAACTCAGACAGCGGAATCAAGCCTTCGCAAGGTAAGTTTAGTGTTAGTTACCGTTTTATCGAGTCCGAAACGCCAACGAACCCGGTCCGGACGCAATTCGCGTTATTTTCGGGAACGGTTACGACTTTGTGCCACCGTTGCGAGCGCAACCGCACCTCGGGACGTGACACTCCTCGTCTACACTTCAAATGAATGTAAATGCGACACTTCCTTGCAAGGAAAGAGCGTTTGCAGACGTCTACGTATCGTAGCAATAGATTTCCTATGATTCTTAAAATGCGATATCGCATCTCATTTCTATGTTTCATGGTAGGATATAATATGATTTGCGTTGTGTTATGTACTCCTCGTCTACACTTCAAATGAATGTAAATGCGACACTTCCTTGAAAGGAAATAGCGTCTGCAGATGTCTCGGTATCGTAGCGATAGAGTTCTAATGCTTCTTAAATCGCGATATCGCATCTCATTTCTATGTTTCATGGAAAGATATAATATGATTTGCGAAGAGCTATGTATTCCTCGTCTACACTTCAAACGAATGTAAATGCGACACTTCCTTGCTAGGAAATAGCGTCTGCAGATGTCTAGGTATCGTAGCGATAGAGTTCTAATGCTCCTTAAAACGAGATATTGCATCTCATATCTATGTTTCATGATAAGGTATAATATTCATTGCGAAGTGTTATGCATTCCTCGTCTACGATTCAAATGAATGTAAATGCGACACTTCCTTGCAAGGAAATAGCGTTTGCAGATGTCTAAGTATCGTAGCAATAGAGTTCTTATGATTCTTAAAACGCGATATCGCATCTCATTTCTATGTTTCATGGTAAGATATAATATGATTTGCGAAGTGTTATGTATTCCTCGTCTACACTTCAAATGAATGTAAATGCGACGCTTCCTTGCAAGGAAATAGCGTTTGCAGATGTCTACCTATCGTTGCAATAGGGTTCTAATGCTTCTTAAAACGCGATATCGCATCTCATTTCTATGTTTCATGGTAAGATATAATATGATTTGCGAAGTGTTATGTATTCCTCGTCTACACTTCAAATGAATGTAAATGCGACACTTCCTTGCAAGGAAATAGCGTTTGCAGATGTCTACGTATCGTAGCAATGGAGTTCTTATGATTCTTAAAGCGCGATATCGATCTCAATTCTATGTTTCATGGTAAGATATAATATGATTTGAGAAGTGTTATGTATTCCTCGTCTACAATTCAAATGAAAGTAAATGCGCCACTTCCTTGCAAGGAAATAGCGTTTGCAGATGTCTACGTATCGTAGCAATAGATTTCTAATGCTTCTTAAAACGCGATATCGCATCTAATTTCTATGTTTCATGGTAAGATATAATATGATTTGCGAAGTGTTATGTATTCCTCGTCTACACTTCAAACGAATGTAAATGCGACACTTCCTTGCTAGGAAATAGCGTCTGCAGATGTCTAGGTATCGTAGCGATAGAGTTCTAATGCTCCTTAAAACGAGATATTGCATCTCATATCTATGTTTTATGATAAGATATAATATTCATTGCGAAGTGTTATGCATTCCTCGTCTACGATTCAAATGAATGTAAATGCGACACTTCCTTGCAAGGAAATAGCGTTTGCAGATGTCTACCTATCGCAGCAATAGGGTTCTAATGCTTCTTAAAACGCGATATCGCATCTCATTTCTATGTTTCATGGTAAGATATAATATGATTTGCGAAGTGTTATGTATTCCTCGTCTACACTTCAAATGAATGTAAATGCGACACTTCCTTGCAAGGAAATAGCGTTTGCAGATGTCTACCTATCGTAGCAATAGGGTTCTAATGCTTCTTAAAACGCGATATCGCATCTCATTTCTATGTTTCATGGTAAGATATAATATGATTTGCGAAGTGTTATGTATTCCTCGTCTACACATCAAATGAATGTAAATCCGACACTTCCTTGCAAGGAAATAGCGTTTGCAGGTGTCTACGTATCGTAGCAATGGAGTTCTTATGAATCTTAAAGCGCGATATCGATCTCAATTCTATGTTTCATGGTAAGATATAATATGATTTGAGAAGTGTTATGTATTCCTCGTCTACAATTCAAATGAAAGTAAATGCGACACTTCCTTGCAAGGAAATAGCGTTTGCCGATGTCTACGGATCGTAGCAATAGATTCCTAATGCTTCTTAAAACGCGATATCGCATCTCATTTCTATGTTTCATGGTAAGATATAATATGATTTGAGAAGTGTTATGTATTCCTCGTCTACAATTCAAATGAATGTAAATGCGACACTTCCTTGCAAGGAAATAGCGTTTGCAGATGTCTACGTATCGTAGCAATAGTCTTCTAATGCTTCTTAAAACGCGATATCGCATCTAATTTCTATGTTTCATGGTATGATATAATATGATTTGCGAAGTGTTATGTATTCCTCGTCTACACTTCAAATGAATGTAAATGCGACACTTCCTTGCTAGGAAATAGCGTCTGCAGATATCTAGGTGTCGTAGCGATAGGGTTCTAATGCTTCTTAAAACGCGATATCGCATATCATTTCTATGTTTCATGGTAAGATATAATATGATTTGAGAAGTGTTATGTATTCCTCGTCTACAATTCAAATGAATGTAAATGCGACACTTCCTTGCAAGGAAATAGCGTTTGAAGATGTCTAAGTATCGTACCAATAGAGTTCTTATGATTCTTAAAACGCGATATCGCATCTCATTTCTATGTTTCATGGTAAGATATAATATGATTTGCGAAGTGTTATGTGTTCCTCGTCTACACTTCAAATGATTGTGAATGCGACACTTCCTTGCAAGGAAAGAGCGTTTGCAGGTGTCTACGTATCGTAGCAATAGATTTCTTATGATTCTTAAAACGCGATATCGCATCTCATTTCTATGTTTCATGGTAAGATATAATATGATTTGCGTAGTATTATATATTCCTCGTCTACACTTCAAATGAATGTAAATGCGACACTTCCTTGCTAGGAAATAGCGTCTGCAGATGTCTAGGTGTCGTAGCGATAGGGTTCTAATGCTTCTTAAAACGCGATATCGCATCTAATTTCTATGTTTCATGGTAAGATATAATATGATTTGAGAAGTGTTATGTATTCCTCGTCTACAATTCAAATGAATGTAAATGCGACACTTCCTTGCAAGGAAATAGCGTTTGCAGATGTCTACGTATCGTAGCAATAGGCTTCTAATGCTCCTTAAAACGCGATATCGCATCTAATTTCTATGTTTCATGGTAAGATATAATATGATTTGCGAAGTGTCATGTATTCCTCGTCTACACTTCAAATGAATGCAAATGCGACACTTCCTTGCTAGGAAATAGCGTCTGCAGACGTCTAGGCATCGTAGCAATAGAGTTCAAATGCTTCTTAAAACGAGATATTGCATCTCATATCTATGTTTCATGATAAGATATAATATTCATTGCGAAGTTTTATGCATTCGTCGTATACGATTCAAATGAATGTAAATGCGACACTTCCTTGCAAGGAAATAGCGTTTGCAGATGTCTAACTATCGCAGCAATAGGGTTCTAATGCTTCTTAAAACGCGATATCGCATCTCATTTCTATGTTTCATGGTAAGATATAATATGATTTGCGAAGTGTTATGTATTCCTCGTCTACACTTCAAATGAATGTAAATGCGACACTTCCTTGCAAGGAAATAGCGTTTGCAGAAGTCTACCTATCGTAGCAATAGGGTTCTAATGCTACTTAAAACGCGATATCGCATCTCATTTCTATGTTTCATGGTAAGATATAATTTGATTTGCGAAGTGTTATGTATTCCTCGTCTACACTTCAAATGAATGTAAATTCGACACTTCCTTGCAAGGAAATAGCGTTTGCAGATGTCTACGTATCGTAGCAATGGAGTTCTTATGATTCTTAAAGCGCGATATCGATCACAATTCTATGTTTCATGGTAAGATATAATATGATTTGAGAAGTGTTATGTATTCCTCGTCTATAATTCAAATGAAAGTAAATGCGACACTTCCTTGCAAGGAAATAGCGTTTGCAGATGTCTACGTATCGTAGCAATAGATTTCTAATGCTTCTTAAAACGCGATATCGCATCTCATTTCTATGTTTCATGGTAAGATATAATATGATTTGCGAAGTGTTATGTACTCCTCGTCTACACTTCAAATGAATGTAAATGCGACACTTCCTTGCAAAGAAATAGCGTTTGCAGATGTCTACCTATCGTAGCAATAGGGTTCTAATGCTCCTTAAAATGCGATATCGCATCTCATTTCTATGTTTCATCGTAAGATATAACATGATTTGCGAAGTGTCATGTATTCCTCGTCTACACTTCAAATGAATGTAAATGCGAAACTTCCCCGCTAGGAAATAACGTTTGCAGATGTCTACGTATCGCAGCAATAGAGTTCTTATGATTCTTAAAACGCGATATCGCATCTCATTTCTATGTTTCATGGTAAGATATAGTATGATTTGCGAAGTGTTATGTATTCCTCGTCTACACTTCAAATGATTGTTAATGCGACACTTCCTTGCAAGGAAAGAGCGTTTGCAGATGTCTACGTATCGTAGCAATAGATTTCTTATGATTCTTAAAACGCGATATCGCATCTCATTTCTATGTTTCATGGTAGGATATAATTTGATTTGCGTTGTGTTATGTACTCCTCGTCTACACTTCAAATGAATGTAAATGCGACACTTCCTTGCTAGGAAATAGCGTCTGCAGATGTCTAGGTGTCGTAGCGATAGGGTTCTAATGCTTCTTAAAACGCGATATCGCATCTCATTTCTATGTTTCATGGTAAGATATAATATGATTTGAGAAGTGTTATGTATTCCTCGTCTACAATTCAAATGAATGTAAATGCGACACTTCCTTGCAAGGAAATAGCGTTTGCAGATGTCTACGTATCGTAGCAATAGGCTTCTAATGCTTCTTAAAACGCGATATCGCATCTAATTTCTATGTTTCATGGTAAGATATAATATGATTTGCGAAGTGTCATGTATTCCTCGTCTACACTTCAAATGAATGTAAATGCGACACTTCCTTGCTAGGAAATAGCGTCTGCAGACGTCTAGGCATCGTAGCAATAGAGTTCAAATGCTTCTTAAAACGAGATATTGCATCTCATATCTATGTTTCATGATAAGATATAATATTCATTGCGAAGTTTTATGCATTCGTCGTATACGATTCAAATGAATGTAAATGCGACACTTCCTTGCAAGGATATAGCGTTTGCAGATGTCTAACTATCGCAGCAATAGGGTTCTAATGCCTCTTAAAACGCGATATCGCATCTCATTTCTATGTTTCATGGTAAGATATAATATGATTTGCGAAGTGTTATGTATTCCTCGTCTACACTTCAAATGAATGTAAATGCGACACTTCCTTGCAAGGAAATAGCGTTTGCAGAAGTCTACCTATCGTAGCAATAGGGTTCTAATGCTACTTAAAACGCGATATCGCATCTCATTTCTATGTTTTATGGTAAGATATAATATGATTTGCGAAGTGTTATGTATTCCTCGTCTACACTTCAAATGAATGCAAATGCGACACTTCCTTGCAAGGAAATAGCGTTTGCAGATGTCTACGTATCGTAGCAATGGAGTTCTTATGATTCTTAAAGCGCGATATCGATCACAATTCTATGTTTCATGGTAAGATAAAATATGATTTGAGAAGTGTTATGTATTCCTCGTCTACAATTCAAATGAAAGTAAATGCGACACTTCCTTGCAAGGAAATAGCGTTTGCAGATGTCTACGTATCGTAGCAATAGATTTCTAATGCTTCTTAAAACGCGATATCGCAACTAATTTCTATGTTTCATGGTAAGATATAATATGATTTGCGAAGTGTTATGTATTCCTCGTCTACACTTCAAATGAATGTAAATTCGACACTTCCTTGCAAGGAAATAGCGTTTGCAGATGTCTACGTATCGTAGCAATGGAGTTCTTATGATTCTTAAAGCGCGATATCGATCACAATTCTATGTTTCATGGTAAGATATAATATGATTTGAGAAGTGTTATGTATTCCTCGTCTATAATTCAAATGAAAGTAAATGCGACACTTCCTTGCAAGGAAATAGCGTTTGCAGATGTCTACGTATCGTAGCAATAGATTTCTAATGCTTCTTAAAACGCGATATCGCATCTCATTTCTATGTTTCATGGTAAGATATAATATGATTTGCGAAGTGTTATGTACTCCTCGTCTACACTTCAAATGAATGTAAATGCGACACTTCCTTGCAAAGAAATAGCGTTTGCAGATGTCTACCTATCGTAGCAATAGGGTTCTAATGCTCCTTAAAATGCGATATCGCATCTCATTTCTATGTTTCATCGTAAGATATAACATGATTTGCGAAGTGTCATGTATTCCTCGTCTACACTTCAAATGAATGTAAATGCGAAACTTCCCCGCTAGGAAATAACGTTTGCAGATGTCTACGTATCGCAGCAATAGAGTTCTTATGATTCTTAAAACGCGATATCGCATCTCATTTCTATGTTTCATGGTAAGATATAGTATGATTTGCGAAGTGTTATGTATTCCTCGTCTACACTTCAAATGATTGTTAATGCGACACTTCCTTGCAAGGAAAGAGCGTTTGCAGATGTCTACGTATCGTAGCAATAGATTTCTTATGATTCTTAAAACGCGATATCGCATCTCATTTCTATGTTTCATGGTAGGATATAATTTGATTTGCGTTGTGTTATGTACTCCTCGTCTACACTTCAAATGAATGTAAATGCGACACTTCCTTGCTAGGAAATAGCGTCTGCAGATGTCTAGGTGTCGTAGCGATAGGGTTCTAATGCTTCTTAAAACGCGATATCGCATCTCATTTCTATGTTTCATGGTAAGATATAATATGATTTGAGAAGTGTTATGTATTCCTCGTCTACAATTCAAATGAATGTAAATGCGACACTTCCTTGCAAGGAAATAGCGTTTGCAGATGTCTACGTATCGTAGCAATAGGCTTCTAATGCTTCTTAAAACGCGATATCGCATCTAATTTCTATGTTTCATGGTAAGATATAATATGATTTGCGAAGTGTCATGTATTCCTCGTCTACACTTCAAATGAATGTAAATGCGACACTTCCTTGCTAGGAAATAGCGTCTGCAGACGTCTAGGCATCGTAGCAATAGAGTTCAAATGCTTCTTAAAACGAGATATTGCATCTCATATCTATGTTTCATGATAAGATATAATATTCATTGCGAAGTTTTATGCATTCGTCGTATACGATTCAAATGAATGTAAATGCGACACTTCCTTGCAAGGATATAGCGTTTGCAGATGTCTAACTATCGCAGCAATAGGGTTCTAATGCCTCTTAAAACGCGATATCGCATCTCATTTCTATGTTTCATGGTAAGATATAATATGATTTGCGAAGTGTTATGTATTCCTCGTCTACACTTCAAATGAATGTAAATGCGACACTTCCTTGCAAGGAAATAGCGTTTGCAGAAGTCTACCTATCGTAGCAATAGGGTTCTAATGCTACTTAAAACGCGATATCGCATCTCATTTCTATGTTTTATGGTAAGATATAATATGATTTGCGAAGTGTTATGTATTCCTCGTCTACACTTCAAATGAATGCAAATGCGACACTTCCTTGCAAGGAAATAGCGTTTGCAGATGTCTACGTATCGTAGCAATGGAGTTCTTATGATTCTTAAAGCGCGATATCGATCACAATTCTATGTTTCATGGTAAGATATAATATGATTTGAGAAGTGTTATGTATTCCTCGTCTACAATTCAAATGAAAGTAAATGCGACACTTCCTTGCAAGGAAATAGCGTTTGCAGATGTCTACGTATCGTAGCAATAGATTTCTAATGCTTCTTAAAACGCGATATCGCAACTAATTTCTATGTTTCATGGTAAGATATAATATGATTTGCGAAGTGTTATGTATTCCTCGTCTACACTTCAAATGAATGTAAATGCGACACTTCCTTGCAAAGAAATAGCGTTTGCAGATGTCTACCTATCGTAGCAATAGGGTTCTAATGCTCCTTAAAATGCGATATCGCATCTCATTTCTATGTTTCATCGTAAGATATAACATGATTTGCGAAGTGTCATGTATTCCTCGTCTACACTTCAAATGAATGTAAATGCGACACTTCCCCGCTAGGAAATAACGTTTGCAGATGTCTACGTATCGCAGCAATAGAGTTCTTATGATTCTTAAAACGCGATATCGCATCTCATTTCTATGTTTCATGGTAAGATATAGTACGATTTGCGATGTGTTATGTATTCCTCGTCTACACTTCAGATGATTGTTAATGCGACACTTCCTTGCAAGGAAAGAGCGTTTGCAGATGTCTACGTATCGTAGCAATAGATTTCTTATGATTCTTAAAACGCGATATCGCATCTCATTTCTATGTTTCATGGTAAGATATAATATGATTTGCGTAGTATTACGTACTCCTCGTCTACACTTCAAATGAATGTAAATGCGACACTTCCTTGAAAGGAAATAGCGTCTGCAGATGTCTAGGTATCGTAGCGATAGAGTTCTAATGCTTCTTAAAACGCGATATCGCATCTCATTTCTATGTTTCATGGTAAGATACAATATGATTTGCGAAGTGTTATGTATTCCTCGTCTACACTTCAAATGAATGTAAATGCGACACTTCCATGCTAGGAAATAGCGTCTGCAGATGTCTAGGTGTCGTAGCGATAGGGTTCTAATGCTTCTTAAAACGCGATATCGCATCTCATTTCTATGTTTCATGGTAAGATATAATATGATTTGAGAAGTGTTATGTATTCCTCGTCTACAATTCAAATGAATGTAAATGCGACACTTCCTTGCAAGGAAATAGCGTTTGCAGATGTCTACGTATCGTAGCAATAGGCTTCTAATGCTTCTTAAAACGCGATATCGCATCTAATTTCTATGTTTCATGGTAAGATATAATATGATTTGCGAAGTGTCATGTATTCCTCGTCTACACTTCAAATGAATGTAAATGCGACACTTCCTTGCTAGGAAATAGCGTCTGCAGACCTCTAGGCATCGTAGCAATAGAGTTCAAATGCTTCTTAAAACGAGATATTGCATCTCATATCTATGTTTCATGATAAGATATAATATTGATTGCGAAGTTTTATGCATTCGTCGTATACGATTCAAATGAATGTAAATGCGACACTTCCTTGCAAGGAAATAGCGTTTGCAGATGTCTACCTATCGCAGCAATAGGGTTCTAATGCTTCCTAAAACGCGATATCGCATCTCATTTCTATGTTTCATTGTAAGATATAATATGATTTGCGAAGTGTTATGTATTCCTCGTCTACACTTCAAATGAATGTAAATGCGACACTTCCTTGCAAGGAAATAGCGTTTGCAGAAGTCTACCTATCGTTGCAATAGGGTTCTAATGCTACTTAAAACGCGACATCGCATCTCATTTCTATGTTTCATGGTAAGATATAATATGATTTGCGAAGTGTTATGTATTCCTCGTCTACACTTCAAATGAATGTAAATGCGACACTTCCTTGCAAGGAAATAGCGTTTGCAGATGTCTACGTATCGTAGCAATGGAGTTCTTATGATCCTTAAAGCGCGATATCGATCACAATTCTATGTTTCATGGTAAGATATAATATGATTTGAGAAGTGTTATGTATTCCTCGTCTACAATTCAAATGAAAGTAAATGCGACACTTCCTTGCAAGGAAATAGCGTTTGCAGATGTCTACGTATCGTAGCAATAGATTTCTAATGCTTCTTAAAACGCGATATCGCATCTAATTTCTATGTTTCATGGTAAGATATAATATGATTTGAGAAGTGTTATGTATTCCTCGTCTACAATTCAAATGAATGTAAATGCGACACTTCCTTGCAAGGAAATAGCGTTTGCAGATGTCTACGTATCGTAGCAATAGGCTTCTAATGCTTCTTCAAACGCGATATCGCATCTAATTTCTATGTTTCATGGTAAGATATAATATGATTTGCGAAGTGTCATGTATTCCTCGTCTACACTTCAAATGAATGTAAATGCGACACTTCCTTGCTAGGAAATAGCGTCTGCAGACCTCTAGGCATCGTAGCAATAGAGTTCAAATGCTTCTTAAAACGAGATATTGCATCTCATATCTATGTTTCATGATAAGATATAATATTCATTGCGAAGTTTTATGCATTCGTCGTATACGATTCAAATGAATGTAAATGCGACACTTCCTTGCAAGGAAATAGCGTTTGCAGATGTCTACCTATCGCAGCAATAGGGTTCTAATGCTTCTTAGAACGCGATATCGCATCTCATTTCTATGTTTCATGGTAAGATATAATATGATTTGCGAAGTGTTATGTATTCCTCGTCTACACTTCAAATGAATGTAAATGCGACACTTCCTTGCAAGGAAATAGCGTTTACAGAAGTCTACCTATCGTAGCAAGAGGGTTCTAATGTTACTTAAAACGCGATATCGCATCTCATTTCTATGTTTCATGGTAAGATATAATATGATTTGCGAAGTGTTATGTATTCCTCGTCTACGATTCAAATGAATGTAAATGCGACACTTCCTTGCAAGGAAATAGCATTTGCAGATGTCTACGTATCGTAGCAATGGAGTTCTTATGATCCTTAAAACGCGATATCGCATCTCATTTCTATGTTTCATGGTAAGATATAATATGATTTGCGTAGTGTTATGTGTTCCTCGTCTACACTTCAAATGATTGTGAATGCGACACTTCCTTGCAAGGAAAGAGCGTTTGCAGGTGTCTACGTATCGTAGCAATAGATTTCTTATGTTTCTTAAAACGCGATATCGCATCTCATTTCTATGTTTCATGGTAAGATATAATATGATTTGCGTAGTGTTATGTACTCCTCGTCTACACTTCAAATGAATGTAAATGCGACACTTCCTTGAAAGGAAATAGCGTCTGCAGATGTCTAGGTATCGTAGGGATAGAGTTCTAATGCTTCTTAAAACGCGATATCGCATCTCATTTCTATGTTTCATGGTAAGATATAATATGATTTGCGAAGTGTTATGTATTCCTCGTCTACGATTCAAATGAATGTAAATGCGACACTTCCTTGCAAGGAAATAGCGTTTGAAGATGTCTAAGTATCGTAGCAATAGAGTTCTTATGATTCTTAAAACGCGATATCGCATCTCATTTCTATGTTTCATGGTAAGATATAATATGATTTGCGAAGTGTTATGTGTTCCTCGTCTACACTTCAAATGATTGTGAATGCGACACTTCCTTGCAATGAAAGAGCGTTTGCAGGTGTCTACGTATCGTAGCAATAGATTTCTTATGATTCTTAAAACGCGATATCGCATCTCATTTCTATGTTTCATGGTAAGATATAATATGATTTGCGTAGTGTTATGTACTCCTCGTCTACACTTCAAATGAATGTAAATGCGACACTTCCTTGAAAGGAAATAGCGTCTGCAGATGTCTAGGTATCGTAGCGATAGAGTTCTAATGCTTCTTAAAACGCGATATCGCATCTCATTTCTATGTTTCATGGTAAGATACAATATGATTTGCGAAGTGTTATGTATTCCTCGTCTACACTTCAAATGAATGTAAATGCGACACTTCCTTGCAAGGAAATAGCGTTTGAAGATGTCTAAGTATCGTAGCAATAGAGTTCTTATGATTCTTAAAACGCGATATCGCATCTCATTTCTATGTTTCATGGTAAGATATAATATGATTTGCGAAGTGTTATGTGTTCCTCGTCTACACTTCAAATGATTGTGAATGCGACACTTCCTTGCAATGAAAGAGCGTTTGCAGGTGTCTACGTATCGTAGCAATAGATTTCTTATGATTCTTAAAACGCGATATCGCATCTCATTTCTATGTTTCATGGTAAGATATAATATGATTTGCGTAGTGTTATGTACTCCTCGTCTACACTTCAAATGAATGTAAATGCGACACTTCCTTGAAAGGAAATAGCGTCTGCAGATGTCTAGGTATCGTAGCGATAGAGTTCTAATGCTTCTTAAAACGCGATATCGCATCTCATTTCTATGTTTCATGGTAAGATACAATATGATTTGCGAAGTGTTATGTATTCCTCGTCTACACTTCAAATGAATGTAAATGCGACACTTCCTTGCTAGGAAATAGCGTCTGCAGATGTCTAGGTGTCGTAGCGATAGGGTTCTAATGCTTCTTAAAACGCGATATCGCATCTCATTTCTATGTTTCATGGTAAGATATAATATGATTTGAGAAGTGTTATGTATTCCTCGTCTACAATTCAAATGAATGTAAATGCGACACTTCCTTGCAAGGAAATAGCGTTTGCAGATGTCTACGTATCGTAGCAATAGGCTTCTAATGCTTCTTAAAACGCGATATCGCATCTAATTTCTATGTTTCATGGTAAGATATAATATGATTTGCGAAGTGTCATGTATTCCTCGTCTACACTTCAAATGAATGTAAATGCGACACTTCCTTGCTAGGAAATAGCGTCTGCAGACCTCTAGGCATCGTAGCAATAGAGTTCAAATGCTTCTTAAAACGAGATATTGCATCTCATATCTATGTTTCATGATAAGATATAATATTGATTGCGAAGTTTTATGCATTCGTCGTATACGATTCAAATGAATGTAAATGCGACACTTCCTTGCAAGCAAATAGCGTTTGCAGATGTCTACCTATCGCAGCAATAGGGTTCTAATGCTTCCTAAAACGCGATATCGCATCTCATTTCTATGTTTCATTGTAAGATATAATATGATTTGCGAAGTGTTATGTATTCCTCGTCTACACTTCAAATGAATGTAAATGCGACACTTCCTTGCAAGGAAATAGCGTTTGCAGAAGTCTACCTATCGTTGCAATAGGGTTCTAATGCTACTTAAAACGCGACATCGCATCTCATTTCTATGTTTCATGGTAAGATATAATATGATTTGCGAAGTGTTATGTATTCCTCGTCTACACTTCAAATGAATGTAAATGCGACACTTCCTTGCAAGGAAATAGCGTTTGCAGATGTCTACGTATCGTAGCAATGGAGTTCTTATGATTCTTAAAGCGCGATATCGATCACAATTCTATGTTTCATGGTAAGATATAATATGATTTGAGAAGTGTTATGTATTCCTCGTCTACAATTCAAATGAAAGTAAATGCGACACTTCCTTGCAAGGAAATAGCGTTTGCAGATGTCTACGTATCGTAGCAATAGATTTCTAATGCTTCTTAAAACGCGATATCGCATCTAATTTCTATGTTTCATGGTAAGATATAATATGATTTGAGAAGTGTTATGTATTCCTCGTCTACAATTCAAATGAATGTAAATGCGACACTTCCTTGCAAGGAAATAGCGTTTGCAGATGTCTACGTATCGTAGCAATAGGCTTCTAATGCTTCTTAAAACGCGATATCGCATCTAATTTCTATGTTTCATGGTAAGATATAATATGATTTGCGAAGTGTCATGTATTCCTCGTCTACACTTCAAATGAATGTAAATGCGACACTTCCTTGCTAGGAAATAGCGTCTGCAGACCTCTAGGCATCGTAGCAATAGAGTTCAAATGCTTCTTAAAACGAGATATTGCATCTCATATCTATGTTTCATGATAAGATATAATATTGATTGCGAAGTTTTATGCATTCGTCGTATACGATTCAAATGAATGTAAATGCGACACTTCCTTGCAAGGAAATAGCGTTTGCAGATGTCTACCTATCGTAGCAATAGGGTTCTAATGCTTCTTAAAACGCGATATCGCATCTCATTTCTATGTTTCATGGTAAGATATAATATGATTTGCGAAGTGTTATGTATTCCTCGTCTACACATCAAATGAATGTAAATGCGACACTTCCTTGCAAGGAAATAGCGTTTGCAGATGTCTACGTATCGTAGCAATAGACTTCTAATGCTTCTTAAAACGCGATATCGCATCTAATTTCTATGTTTCATGGTAAGATATAATATGATTTGCGAAGTGTTATGTATTCCTCGTCTACACTTCAAATGAATGTGAATGCGACACTTCCTCGCTAGGAAATAGCGTTTGCAGATGTCTACGTATCGTAGGAATTGATTTCTAATACTTCTTAAAACGCGATATCGCATCTCATTTCTATGTTTCATGGTAAGATATAATATGATTTGCGAAGTGTTATGTATTCCTCGTCTACACTTCAAATGAATGTAAATGCGACACTTCCTTGCAAGGAAATAGCGTTTGCAGATATCTACCTATCGTAGCAATAGGGTTCTAATGCTTCTTAAAACGCGATATCGAATCTCATTTCTATGTTTCATGATAAGATACAATATTCATTGCGAAGTGTTATGCATTCCTCGTCTACGATTCAAACGAATGTAAACGCGACACTTCCTTGCAAGGAAATAGCGTTTGCAGATGTCTACGTATCGTAGCGATAGAGTTTTTATGATTCTTAAAACGCGATATCGCATCTCATTTCTACGTTTCATGGTAAGATATAATCTGATTTGCGAAGTGTTATGTATTCCTCGTCTACACTTCAAATGAATGTAAATGCGACACTTCCTTGCAAGGAAATAGCGTTTGCAGATGTCTACGTATCGAAGCAATAGAGTTCAAATGCTTCTTAAAACGAGATATTGCATCTCATATCTATGTTTCATGATAAGATATATTATTCATTGCGAAGTGTTATGCATTCCTCGTCTACGATTCAAATGAATGTAAATGCGACACTTCCTTGCAAGGAAATAGCGTTTGCAGATGTCTACGTATCGATGCAATAGAGATCAAATGCTTCTTAAAACGAGATACTGCATCTCATATCTGTGTTTCATGATAAGATATAATATTCATTGCGAAGTGTTATGCATTCCTCGTCTACACTTCAAATGAATGTAAATGCGACACTTCCTTGTTAGGAAATAGCGTCTGCAGATGTCTAGGTATCGTAGCAACAGAGTCCTAATGCTCCTTAAAACACGATATCGCATCTCATTTCTACGTTTCATGGTAAGATGTAATATGATTCGCGAAGTGTTATGTATTCCTCATCTACACTTCAAATGAATGTAAATGCGACACTTCCTTGCAAGGAAATAGCGTTTGCAAATATATACCTATCGTAGCAATAGTGTTCTAATGCATTTTATAACGCGATATCGCATCTCATTTCTATGTTTCATGGTAAGATATAATATGATCTGCGAAGTGTTATGTATTCCCCGTTTACACCTCAAATGAATGTAAATGCGACACTTCCTTGCAAGGAAGTAGCGTTTGCAGATGTCTACGAATCGAAGCAATAGAGTTCAAATGCTTCTTAAAACGAGATATTGCATCTCATATCTATGTTTCATGATAAGATATAATATTCATTGCGAAGTGTTATGCATTCCTCGTCTACGATTCAAATGAATGTAAATGCGATACTTCCTTCCAAGGAAATAGCGTTTGCAAATGTCTACCTATCGTAGCAATAGTGCTCTAATGCATTTTATAACGCGATATCGCATCTCATTTCTATGTTTCATGGTAAGATATAATATGATTTGCGAAGTGTTATGTATTCCCCGTTTACACCTCAAATGAATGTAAATGCGACACTTCCTTGCAAGGAAGTAGCGTTTGCAGATGTCTACGAATCGAAGCAATAGAGTTCAAATGCTTCTTAAAACGAGATATTGCATCTCATATCTATGTTTCATGATAAGATATAATATTCATTGCGAAGTGTTATGCATTCCTCGTCTACGATTCAAATGAATGTAAATGCGATACTTCCTTCCAAGGAAATAGCGTTTGCAAATGTCTACCTATCGTAGCAATAGTGCTCTAATGCTTCTTAAAACGCGATATCGCATCTCATTTCTATGTTTCATGGTAAGATATATACTATGATTTGCGAAGTATCATGTATTCCTCGTCAACAATTCAAATGAATGTAAATGCGACACTTCCTTGCAAGGAAATAGCGTCTGCAGATGTCTACGTATCGTAGCAATAGATATCTTATGATTCTTAAAACGCGATATCGCATCTCATTTCTATGTTTCATGGTAAGATATAATATGATTTGCGAAGTGTCATGTATTCCTCGTCTACACTTCAAATGAATGTAAATGCGACACTACCTTGCTAGGAAATAGCGTCTGCAGATATCTAGGTATCGTCGCAATAGAGTTCTAATGCTTCTTAAAACGCGATATCGCATCTCATTTCTATGTTTCATTGTAAGAAGTAATATGATTTGCGAAGTGTCATGTATTCCTCGTCTACACTTCAAATGAATGTAAATGCGACACTTCCTTGCTAGGAAATAGCGCCTGCAGATGTCTAGGTATCGTAGCAATAGAGTCCTAATGCTCCTTAAAACGCGATATCGCATCTCATTTCTACGTTTCATGGTAAGATGTAATATGATTCGCGAAGTGTTATGTATTCCTCATCTACACTTCAAATGAATGTAAATGCGACACTTCCTTGCAAGGAAATAGCGTTTGCAAATATCTACCTATCGTAGCAATAGTGTTCTAATGCATTTTAAAACGCGATATCGCATCTCATTTCTATGTTTCATGGTAAGATATAATATGATTTATGATGTGTTATGTATTCCTCGTTTACACCTCAAATGAATGTAAATGCGACACTTCCTTGCAAGGAAGTAGCGTTTGCAGATGTCTAGGAATCGAAGCAATACAGTTCAAATGCTTCTTAAAACGAGATATTACATCTCATATCTATATTTAATGATAAGATATAATATTCATTGCGAAGTGTTATGCATTCCTCGTCTACGATTCAAATGAATGTAAATGCGACACTTCCTTCCAAGGAAATAGCGTTTGCAAATGTCTACCTATCGTAGCAATAGTGCTCTAATGCTTCTTAAAACGCGATATCGCATCTCATTTCTATGTTTCATGGTAAGATATATTATGATTTGCGAAGTATCATGTATTCCTCGTCAACACTTCAAATGAATGTAAATGCGACACTTCCTTGCAAGGAAATAGCGTTTGCAGATGTCTACGTATCGTAGCAATAGATATCTTATGATACTTAAAACGCGATATCGCATCTCATTTCTATGTTTCATGGTAAGATATAATATGATTTGCGAAGTGTCATGTATTCCTCGTCTACACTCCAAATGAATGTAAATGCGACACTTCCTTGCAAGGAAATAGTGTTTGCAGATGTCTACGTATCGTAGCAATAGAGTTCTTATGATTCTTAAAACGCGATATCGCATCTCATTTCTATGTTTCATGGTAAGATATAATATGATTTGCGAAGTGTCATGTATTCATCGTCTACACTTCAAATGAATGTAAATGCGACACTTCCTTGCTAGGAAATAGCGTCTGCAGATGTCTAGGAATCGTAGCAATAGAGTTCAAATGCTTCTTAAAACGAGATATTGCATCTCATATCTATGTTTCATGACAAGATATAGTATTCATTGCGAAGTGTTATGCATTCCTCGTCTACGATTCAAATGAAAGTAAATGCGACACTTCCTTGCAAGGAAATACTGTTTGCAAATGTCTACGTATCATAGCAATAGCTTTCTAATGCTTCTTAAAACGCGGTATCGCATCTCATTTCTATGATTCATGGTAAGATATAATACGATTTGCGAAGTGTTATGTATTCCTCGTTTACACCTCAAATGAATGTAAATGCGACACTTCCTTGCAAGGAAGTAGCGTTTGCATATGTCTACGAATCGAAGCAATAGAGTTCAAATGCTTCTTAAAACGAGATATTGCATCTCATATCTATGTTTCATGATATGATATAATATTCATTGCGAAGTGTTATGCATTCCTCGTCTACGATTCAAATGAATGTAAATGCGACACTTCCTTCCAAGGAAATAGCGTTTGCAAATGTCTACCTATCGTAGCAATAGTGCTCTAATGCTTCTTAAAACGCGATATCGCATCTCATTTCTATGTTTCATGGTAAGATATAATATGATTTGCGAAGTGTCATGTACTCCTCGTCTACACTTCAAATGAATGTTAATGCGACACTTGCTTGCTAGGAAATAGCGTCTGCAGATGTCTACGTATCGTAGCAATAGAATTCAAATGATTCTCAAAACGCGATATCGCATCTCATTTCTATGTTTCATGGTAAGATATAACATGATTTGGGAAGTGTTATGTATTCCTCGTCTACACATCAAATGAATGTGATTGCGATACTTCCTCGCTAGGAAATAGCGTTTGCAGATATCTAACTATCGTAGCAATAGTGCTCTAATGCTTCTTAAAACGCGATATCGCATCTCATTTCTATGTTTCATGGTAAGATATATTATGATTTGCGAAGTATCATGTATTCCTCGTCTACACTTCAAATGAATGTAAATGCGACACTTCCTTGCTAGGAAATAGCGTCGGCAGATATCTAGGTATCGTAGCAATAGAGTTCTAATGCTTCTTAAAACGCGATATCGCATCTCATTTCTATGTTTCATTGTAAGAAGTAATATGATTTGCGAAGTGTTATGTATTCCTCGTCTACACTTCAAATTAATGTAAATGCGACACTTCCTTGCAAGTGTCACGTCCCGAGGTGCGGTTGCGCTCGCAACGGTGGCACAAAGTCGTAACCGTTCCCGAAAATAACGCGAATTGCGTCCGGACCGGGTTCGTTGGCGTTTCGGACTCGATAAAACGGTAACTAACACTAAACTTACCTTGCGAAGGCTTGATTCCGCTGTCTGAGTTCTCTTTCCAGGTACCTGGAGCGCCTTGGATCCGCAACCGGGATGGCGGCGGCGTACGGCTGGAACGGAGGTACGTCTACGGGAATAAGCGTCCAGGCGGGTTGACTCCGGCTGGCAGGTATCGGCGTTTGGCCCTGACGATTGGCGACTCGTACGGGTCGTGCGGCGAAGGAAACCTCCTTCACAGGAACCAGGACTCGAACGTAGGAAATTGAATATTCTGGTGCATCACCCACGTATTCCCGAGCGAGACGACGAATGAACTCTCTCCTCCCCGCGCGTCGTGTACGCTTTGTCGGAGGTGCAAGGCTCATCGAGAATACTTGAACTTCGGTTGAATACGGCACGGCTAAGCGTTGGTTCGCTCTAGCTTACCGGGATCGACCTGGGCGCAAGATATTCTGTACACGGTAGAAGTGAGGATGGAGCAACTAAGCGCTGGTTCGCTCTAGTCGTCGAGCCTCAAGACTATCGTAGATGAGATATAGAATTAGAATAATCGCGAGCGTACCCGTGGATTAGAATTAAGGAATTGTATTTGAACTCGAATAAAGATACTTTGAATCTGGTAAAAATAAACTATATTCTATGATTTCACTATACTAGATACACTTGACTAAATTCTAAGTTACTGACTAGCGATTACAATGAGAATTAGAAATAGTATAAAGTATCGAATGGACTCCGCTATGGGAGTATGGATAGAGACGATTGCATTAGAGCTAATTGCTCGTTGCGAATGAGCCTATTGCTCGGATCGGAGGTGCATCGTTCGGATGCTGGATTAGAACTCCTCGGTTCGGAGATGAGATACGAACTCTCCCGTTCGGAGGTGAGATTGGAACTGACTCTCTGATCTCGCGTCCGCGACCTCCTCGGGTCGCGCGGCGCGCGAGTCGCTGGGCCCTCGCGGTGGGGCGGACGGTCGGAGTAGGGCGGCCGCTCGGCCCTCGTGGTGGGGCGGCCGTTCGGAGTGGGGCGCGGCCCGCGTTAAGCGTGAGCCGCGAGCGTCGAGTGTGCGCGCGAGTGCACGGAACATAACCGTGCATGAATAAAATATATACATATATTTACTTAAATCTAGGTGTGTGTTGGTGTGTATGTACATATATGAGTAGTGTGCTTATTCTAATCCCACATGTACGAGAAGTACGTATAGGGCTTCGTGATCGCTGGGGATTCGACCCAGTATGTGTCGGAGAGCTCCTCGCCCTCGTAATACGGGGTGAAGTCCTCCCCCTCGTGTGTGGAGATCGCGCGTGGGCGCGGCATGCTGCATCCCTCTTCCCTCTCGTACCTTTGTCTCCTTCTGTAGGGACGGCGAGTCGGCGGGTGGCCCGTGTGCAGGGGCTCCGGATACGGATGCTGGGGATGATGAGGTGGACGCCGGAGGGTGGCAGGCGGTACGCCTGACGTTACACCACCCCCCTTGGAAAAAGAATCTCGGCCATGCCGAGATCTCTTGTCTGTTGGGTAGATTTCGGGATGCTGGATCCTTCTCTTGGTCCTGTCGGCTGGATGCTGCGGAATCTGAGGTTTTTCGCCTGGTTGATCCTGGCGATAACGTTTGGAGATTGGACCGTGACTGCGGGCTTCCTTCGGATTGCAGGCACTTTCGTCGCTTTCACTTTCAGCGTTCGTTTGAATGTCACTGCTCTCACTGACTTCATTTTCAGTTTTTCGCACTTTTCTTTCACTAGCATCCACACTCTGCATACTATGCATTCGTTTACAAATTTTGATTTTGTTCGTATGAACAATTTTATGGCGCCCTTTTACATTCAGCTTAACATTACAATTGCCCAAAATTTCGAGGATACGGTACGGTCCAGAATACTGTGCCTGGAACTTATGTTTGTTCGGCTCTTTTAAAAGATAGACCCATTGGCCTACCTCGAAGTTTTGGACATTGAGATTTCGGTCATAATAATATTTAGAACGGCGTTTCGCATTGTCTAGATTGGCTTTAGCCAAATCCTGAGATTTCGAGATTTTCTCCTGAAGTTGTATAAGATAGTCGCTATAAGTTTCGTTATCAGAGCTGTCCTGAAAAGGAGTGGCTGACGGCGTCCTAGCTATCCTGCCGAACACTAGTTCGTGTGGGGTGTATAATGTACCCTCGTGCACACTGGTGTTGTATGAAAACATTGCGTACGGTAACCAATTCACCCAATCGTTACTCGACTCTATGTAATGCTTCAGATATTCGGCCAGGACGTGGTGAGATCGTTCAACGGACCCGTTTGTCTGTGGATGGAACGCAGTGGACTTGTATTGCTTAATACGGAATTTGATTGCTATGGCTTTAATCAAGCTATTTATAAAGTTCGAACCTTGGTCCGTGAGTATGCCTTTCGGGCATCCGAACTTACAAATGAATTCTTTTATTAAAGCTTCGGCAATGTCTACTGCGGTGGTGGTTTTGAGAGGAACTGCGATTGAGTATTTAGTGAGGAGATCTTGGATCGTGAGGATACTCGTATAACCGTCGGAAGTTTCGGGAAGAGGACCCATTACGTCCATTGAAATCTTATCGAATGCCCTGCCAGGGGTGTCGGTTAAAGTGAGAGGCTGTCTGGTCTTTACCCGGACCAGTTTCTCTGTCTGACAACTTTTACATTTGCCAATATATTCTTGTATTTGTGTTTTCATGTTTGGCCAAAAGTATTGTTGTCTGATGCGAGAATAAGTTTTATTAACCCCTTTGTGACCTCCCACAGGGGAGTCGTGGTTTTCTCTTATTATTTTCAGTCGCTCTTCGACCGAAGGGGTTTTAATGAGGCCCTGGCAGACCGTAATCTGGACAGTTGTTTCATAAAACAGGTCCTGAAGGATTTTCTGGATTCGGGACCAGGATACGGAGTCTAGATAGGTTTGTGCGATACTAAATGTTTGTAATTGTAATTCGTTTACAACGTCGCACAAGGATCTGAATGTTTCTATTACGGTCTGGAAATTGATTGATCTGGTGGAATGTTCGATGATTGGAAGCTGGATTTGGAATTCGTTTCCGATTTGTATGACTTTGGCTTTGGTAAGAACGTGATTTTTGTTTGGAAGGAATTTTTCAGCGTTCGCTAGATCTTTGGCGCCCGTGTCATAGGGGTGCCCAGATTGCGTGACGAAGACAACTACATTGTCTCGTCGCGTTGATAATGCGTCACGGCTGAAATTAAATAGAGGTTCGCGTCGGAAAAATTCATTTGGAGCAGGAGTATAGAAGTCGGTGCTGTCGCTGGCGACTTGCGGAGGTGGTGCTGTGTTGGTACGGAAGGACGTGCCTGGAGTCGGTAATTCAGGTTCTGATGTTACCGGAGTAGGAGGAGGCGCTAGTGTGGTATACTTTTTACGGGTTTCCGGAGGCACATCGAAGATGTCGTCCTCCGAGTTTTCTGAATACGAGAGCGGAAAAATTTGAGCGGGATTCCGCGACAATGCGTCCGCATTAAGGTTCGTTTTTCCACTTTTATAGACCATCTCGTAGTCAAATTCCGCTAACTTAAGCCTCCACCGTACGAGTCTACTTGACGGGTCCTTGACCGAATTCATCCACACTAACGGTCGATGGTCGGTAACGAGTTTGAATTGATTACCGTATATGTATGGACGAAAGTAATGGACGGCGTAGACAATCGCCAGACACTCCTTCTCGATCGTGGAGTAGTTTTTCTCCGCAGCGTTTAACAGTCGCGACGTGTACGCGATTGGCAAGTCGCGGCCTATTGGTCCTTGACTCAAGATAGCACCAATAGCTTCGGCGGACGCGTCGGTCGTTATCACGAATGGTTGTTTGAAGTTGGGGTACTGCAAGATAGGCGCTTCGCATAGGCAATCTCGGAGTTTGACGAATGAATTCTCTTGCTCGTTACGCCATACAAAGGGCGCGTCTTTTTTTAACAAATTTGTAAGTGGCTTAGCAATATTAGAAAAATTTGCGATGAACCGCCTGTAGTATCCCGCGAGCCCGAGGAATTGTTTGATCTGTTTCGCGTTGCGCGGGCGCGGAAAATTTTTGACGGCGCTAATTTTCGCAGGGTCAGGTTTTACACCGTGCTCACTGATAATATGACCCAAATAGCTTACTTCTCTCCTCAAGAATTCGCACTTATCCGGCTGCAATACTAAATTAGCTTCTTTGAGCCGTTGAGTTAATTTATCGAATTTAAGTCGATGTTCTTGAAGAGAGCTAGCGTAGATAACAATGTCGTCCAAATAGACGAAAATTTCGTTCCCCTGGAGACCGGACAGGACATTGTCCATAAGTCGTTGGAACGTCGCTGGCGCATTTTTTAATCCGAATGGCATTCTTTTAAATTCATAATGCCCGTGAGGCGTCGAAAAAGCGGTTTTGGGAGCATCGGCGGGCTCCATTGGGATCTGGTGAAATCCGCTCGCGAGATCGAATGTACTAAAATACTTCGCGCTCCCGAGCTGATCAAGTATCTCGGTAATGCAAGGGAGGGGATAGGCATCGGCGACAGATTTCTCATTGAGTGCGCGGTAGTCGATGACGACGCGCCATTGCTTGTTGCCCAAGGAGTCCGGTTTCTTTGGGACAACCCACAATGGCGAATTATATGGTGATTTTGACGGAGAGATGACACCATTTTGTAAAAATTTGTCGACTTGTCGTCGAATCTCCTCCTTATGAGCTGGTGGGAAACGGTATTGTTTCACATTGACGGGGCGGTCGTCGACGGTTGGAATCTTGTGCGTGGTTGCTGACGTATGCCCTAATTTATCCCCCTCAATGTGAAAAAGCTCCTGCGTGCTTTGAACGAGACGGACGACGTGCTCTCTTTCCTCTGCGTTGAGGTGGTCGAGACGGAGGAGACTAAGAATTCGATCTAAGCGAGATTTCGAAAGGTTGGCGGATTTCGATGTTGGTTTTAACGGCGCCTGTTGTACATTATTTTTAACCGCCTGAGCATAGGAGATCTGTTGAACATTCGCGATTTTGCAACGCGAAGGAGGAGTTTCGAGTGTCGAATATGGTGTCTGACCCGAGAAAGAAATAGAAGTTTTCCCTTTTTGGGATGAGCCGATCGGTACGGCGGATACGTTAGATTTAGTAGATTTAGAAAAAACCGGATAGAGCGACGGACTATCCTCCTCGTGGAGGGGAGTCATGATTTGCGCGGGCTCGAGTATGATCTCTGGTAACGCGATTTCGACGGCGCGGTCGGATGAATTAATTATTCGAGTTACCGCTTTGCCCCGAATTACTCTGACGAGAGCGTTTCCGAAAAATATGCCCGGCGCAAGATCGATACGAGGAATTATACCTTCCGCGAGGTTCGAATTAACTACGCGGACCTTGATACCGATATTTGATCTCGGCGGAATGGAGATACGGTCTCCTGACTTCGGAGAAGCTGCTTTGTCTTGCGTTCGAAGCTTCGATTTCGTTGTTGCATCGCGTTTCAGCGGAGGCGATGATTTACGCGGCGGGCGCGGCGGCGGAGGGGGAATAGATTCCGTGCGCGGCGCTTGTTTACGTTTCGGCGATAGGAGAGGCTTTATTTTCGAGTCCGGTGACGGTTCCTCGAGTGCTTCGATATCGTCTTCGAAAGGAATTCTCTTACCATTCCATTTGATTATTTTATTTGGAAAAGAGATTTCTGCGTCCATACAGAACCCGGAGCCGAGGATCCCGCTTGGTTTAAGGGGAAAATCATCCTCGACCACATTAAAAGGAACGACGCGACCGAAAATGACAAGATTCACCGTCCCTAAGGTTGCGGTTTTGCCATCGGTTACCCCTGTTATTATTACGATCTCGGACTTATCGATTCGCGCGGATGCTTTTAGAGCCGAACGTTTTATAATATTTATTTCCGCCCCAGTGTCCACCATGAAGCGAGTTGGTGAAATTAGAAGATCGGATTTTAGAATTACGTTTGGCGTGCTAGTTTTTCCGGTTATGTTTATCGCGGCGTTTCGTCGATTTCCGCGTTGGAGTTGTTCGCGGCGAGAGGACGGACTTGGTGCGCGGCCTCGCCACCTGTCTCGCGGCGGGTGCGGAGGCCATTGTCGTTTCCCGAATTTTTATTTACCGCGTTGTTGTACTGCCTTTTTCGGCACTCGCCTATTTCGTGCCCCGGGGTCTTGCAATAGCGACAAAATTTGGGCGCGTCCCTGGCTACGATTTGTCTTGGTTGTTCGTACGCGGGGCCTCGAGTAGGAGGCGGTACGTCCCTGGATCGCGAGTATTCCTGCGGTCGGTACGGCGATGGCGGTCTGAGCCGACACTCGGTCGCGTAATGTCCGATATTATTGCATTTTCGGCAAATAATTTCGGCTGGTTTTTCGCGCGATTCTGGTCGCGCGACACGCGATCTACCTAGCCGGTTGCAATCACGTTCGTGCATTTGATAGAGCTCCCGCGCTCGAGCGAACGTTTCTCGCAATGTACCGAATGAACTTATAGTCATTTGCATTCGAATTTCCGGAATGAGACCGTCTTTAAAACATTGTAGGGTGAGCGCGTCTACGTCATCGAGCGATTCCGGTGTGTCTCGTCGAGCAAGCCTCTCGCAATCAATTATAGCGGTTCTAAGATCTTTTACTCGACCGATGTAATCTAGAATGTGCTCGTTCGCGCGCATAAATATATTAGCAAGTTCACCCCGATAATGATGAGCTGATTTTACGGAGCAAAAAGTGCTGCGAAGAACGTCCGTTAATTCGAGTATTGTGTAACACGGCTCGTCTTCTAGCGCGGCGTAGGCACGACCCTTGAGTTTTCCCTTAAGCAGGCGTGTGAAAGTTCGCTCGCACCCATTAGGGATAAGCTCATAAGCGCGTTTACACGCTCGGGTAAACTGAAGAATAGGAATGTTCTGACCATCGAATGTCGGCACGGCTTCGAGGGCCTGCTTAAGCGATAGCTCGTCGTGTTGCGAACTATTTGTATTAAAATCGGAGCTCGAATTATGTCCGGAAAGCGGATTTCCCCGAGGAATATCCAGAGAAACGGTATCGTCGCGCGTTAAATCAGGCGTTCTGCGGATAGATTCTATTTCACGACGTAGAATTTCTATTTGCTGGAGCAACGCGGCATTACTAGGATCGGTCGTTTTCGTATTTTTCGCGGAAGTATTTTGTTGCGCGGTACTAGGAAGAGGCTCGGAGATAGCGTCTTGGAAGTCGAGCGTTCTGCTAGTGCGTTTTTCGCGTTCGGAATCGGCCATCGCGGCGGCTCGCTGTGTCTGCTGGCGCGTTTTTGTCGGAGTCCGGGTTGCCATATCTAGTTTCGCGGTTCCTTTCGGCGGAATTTCCGGAGGAAACGCGTGGCTATCCCACCGCTGTCACCAAAAATAACTTTCGTGTCACGTCCCGAGGTGCGGTTGCGCTCGCAACGGTGGCACAAAGTCGTAACCGTTCCCGAAAATAACGCGAATTGCGTCCGGACCGGGTTCGTTGGCGTTTCGGACTCGATAAAACGGTAACTAACACTAAACTTACCTTGCGAAGGCTTGATTCCGCTGTCTGAGTTCTCTTTCCAGGTACCTGGAGCGCCTTGGATCCGCAACCGGGATGGCGGCGGCGTACGGCTGGAACGGAGGTACGTCTACGGGAATAAGCGTCCAGGCGGGTTGACTCCGGCTGGCAGGTATCGGCGTTTGGCCCTGACGATTGGCGACTCGTACGGGTCGTGCGGCGAAGGAAACCTCCTTCACAGGAACCAGGACTCGAACGTAGGAAATTGAATATTCTGGTGCATCACCAACGTATTCCCGAGCGAGACGACGAATGAACTCTCTCCTCCCCGCGCGTCGTGTACGCTTTGTCGGAGGTGCAAGGCTCATCGAGAATACTTGAACTTCGGTTGAATACGGCACGGCTAAGCGTTGGTTCGCTCTAGCTTACCGGGATCGACCTGGGCGCAAGATATTCTGTACACGGTAGAAGTGAGGATGGAGCAACTAAGCGCTGGTTCGCTCTAGTCGTCGAGCCTCAAGACTATCGTAGATGAGATATAGAATTAGAATAATCGCGAGCGTACCCGTGGATTAGAATTAAGGAATTGTATTTGAACTCGAATAAAGATACTTTGAATCTGGTAAAAATAAACTATATTCTATGATTTCACTATACTAGATACACTTGACTAAATTCTAAGTTACTGACTAGCGATTACAATGAGAATTAGAAATAGTATAAAGTATCGAATGGACTCCGCTATGGGAGTATGGATAGAGACGATTGCATTAGAGCTAATTGCTCGTTGCGAATGAGCCTATTGCTCGGATCGGAGGTGCATCGTTCGGATGCTGGATTAGAACTCCTCGGTTCGGAGATGAGATACGAACTCTCCCGTTCGGAGGTGAGATTGGAACTGACTCTCTGATCTCGCGTCCGCGACCTCCTCGGGTCGCGCGGCGCGCGAGTCGCTGGGCCCTCGCGGTGGGGCGGACGGTCGGAGTAGGGCGGCCGCTCGGCCCTCGTGGTGGGGCGGCCGTTCGGAGTGGGGCGCGGCCCGCGTTAAGCGTGAGCCGCGAGCGTCGAGTGTGCGCGCGAGTGCACGGAACATAACCGTGCATGAATAAAATATATACATATATTTACTTAAATCTAGGTGTGTGTTGGTGTGTATGTACATATATGAGTAGTGTGCTTATTCTAATCCCACATGTACGAGAAGTACGTATAGGGCTTCGTGATCGCTGGGGATTCGACCCAGTATGTGTCGGAGAGCTCCTCGCCCTCGTAATACGGGGTGAAGTCCTCCCCCTCGTGTGTGGAGATCGCGCGTGGGCGCGGCATGCTGCATCCCTCTTCCCTCTCGTACCTTTGTCTCCTTCTGTAGGGACGGCGAGTCGGCGGGTGGCCCGTGTGCAGGGGCTCCGGATACGGATGCTGGGGATGATGAGGTGGACGCCGGAGGGTGGCAGGCGGTACGCCTGACGTTACACAAGGAAATAGCGTTTGCAAATATCTACCTATCGTAGCAATAGAGTTCTAATGCTTCTTACAACGCGATATCGCATCTCATTTCTATGTTTCATGGTAAGATATGATATGATTTGCGAAGTGTCATGTATTCCTCGTCTACACTTCAAATGAATGTAAATGCGACACTTCCTTGCAAGGAAATAGCGTTTGCAGATGTCTACGAGTCGAAGCAATAGAGTTCTAATGCTTCCTAAAACGCGATATCGCATCTCATTTCTATGTTTCATTGTAAGAAGTAATATGATTTGCGAAGTGTCATGTATTCCTCGTCTACACTTCAAATTAATGTAAATGCGACACTTCCTTGCAAGGAAATAGCGTTTGCAAATGTCTACCTATCGTAGCAATAGAGTTCTAATGCTTCTTACAACGCGATATCGCATCTCATTTCTATGTTTCATGGTAAGATATGATATGATTTGCGAAGTGTCATGTATTCCTCGTCTACACTTCAAATGAATGTAAATGCGACACTTCCTTGCAAGGAAATAGCGTTTGCAGATGTCTACGAGTCGAAGCAATAGAGTTCTAATGCTTTTTAAAACGCGATATCGCATCTCATTTCTATGTTTCATGGAAAGATATAATATGATTTGCGAAGTGTTATGTATTCCTCGTTCACACTTCAAATGAATGTAAATGCGACACTTCCTTGCAAGGAAATAGCGTTTGCAGATGTCTACGTATCGAAACAACAGAGTTCAAATGCTTCTTAAAACGAGATATTGCATCTCATATCTATGTTTCATGACAAGATATAATATTCATTGCGAAGTGTTATGCATTCCTCGTCTACGATTCAAATGAAAGTAAATGCGACACTTCCTTGCATGGAAATAGCGTTTGCAGATGTCTACCTATCGTAGCAATAGAGTTCTAATGCTTCTTAAAACGCGATATCGCATCTCATTTCTATGTTTCATGGTAAGATATAATATGATTTGAGAAGTGTCATGCATTCCTCGTTTACACCTCAAATGAATGTAAATGCGACACTTCCTTGCAAGGAAGTAGCGTTTGCAGATGTCTACGAATCGAAGCAATAGAGTTCAAATGCTTCTTAAAACGAGATATTGCATCTCATATCTATGTTTCATGATAAGATATAATATTCATTGCGAAGTGTTATGCATTCCTCGTCTACGATTCAAATGAATGCAAATGCCACACTTCCTTCCAAGGAAATAGCGTTTGCAAATGTCTACCTATCGTAGCAATAGTGTTCTAATGCTTCTTAAAACGCGATATCGCATCTCATTTCTATGTTTCATGGTAAGATATAATATGATTTGCGAAGTGTCATGTACTCCTCGTCTACACTTCAAATGAATGTTAATGCGACACTTCCTTGCAAGGAAGTAGCGTTTGCAGATGTCTACGAATCGAAGCAATAGAGTTCAAATGCTTCTTAAAACGAGATATTGCATCTCATATCTATGTTTCATGATAAGATATAATATGCATTGCGAAGTGTTATGCATTCCTCGTCTACGATTCAAATGAATGCAAATGCGACACTTCCTTCCAAGGAAATAGCGTTTGCAAATGTCTACCTATCGTAGCAATAGTGTTCTAATGCTTCTTAAAACGCGATATCGCATCTCATTTCTATGTTTCATGGTAAGATATAATATGATTTGCGAAGTGTCATGTACTCCTCGTCTACACTTCAAACGAATGTTAATGCGACACTTCCTTGCTAGGAAATAGCGTCTGCAGATATCTAGGTATCGTAGCAATAGAGTCCTAATGCTCCTTAAAACGCGTTATCGCATCTCATTTCTACGTTTCATGGTAAGATGTAATATGATTCGCGAAGTGTTATGTATTCCTCATCTACACTTCAAATGAATGTAAATGCGACACTTCCTTGCAAGGAAATAGCGTTTGCAAATATCTACCTATCGTAGCAATAGTGTTCTAATGCATTTTAAAACGCGATATCGCATCTCATTTCTATGTTTCATGGTAAGATATAATATGATTTGCGAAGTGTTATGTATTCCTCGTCTACACTTCAAATGAATGTAAATGCCACACTTCCTTGCAAGGAAATAGCGTTTGCAGATGTCTACGTATCGTAGCAATAGAGTTCATATGATTCTTAAAACGCGATATCGCATCTCATTTCTATGTTTCATGGTAAGATATAATATGATTTGCGAAGTGTCATGTATTCCTCGTCTACACTTCAAATGAATGTAAATGCGACACTTCCTTGCAAGGAAACAGCGTTTGCAGATGTCTACCTATCGTAGCAATAGAGTTCTAATGCTTCTTAAAACGCGATATCGCATCTCATTTCTCGGTTTCATGGTAAGATATAATATGATTTGCGAAGTGTTATGTATTCCTCGTCTACACTTCAAATGAATGTAAGTGCGACACTTCCTTGCAAGGAAATAGCGTTTGCAGATGTCTACGCATCGAAACAATAGAGTTCAAATGCTTCTTAAAACAAGATATTGCATTTCATATCTATGTTTCATGACAAGATATAGTATTCATTGCGAAGTGTTATGCATTCCTCGTCTACGATTCAAATGAAAGTAAATGCGACACTTCCTTGCATGGAAATAGCGTTTGCAGATGTCTACGAATCGAAGCAATAGAGTTCAAATGCTTCTTAAAACGAGATATTGCATCTCATATCTATGTTTCATGATAGGATATAATATTCATTGCGAAGTGTTATGTATTCCTCGTCTACGATTCAAATGAATGTAAGTGCGACACTTCCTTGCAAGGAAATAGCGTTTGCAGATGTCTACGTTTCGTAGCAATAGAGTTCTTATGATTCTTAAAACGCGATATCGCACCTCATTTCTATGTTTCATGGTAAGATATATTATGATTTGCGAAGTATCATGTATTCCTCGTCAACACTTCAAATGAATGTAAATGCGACACTTCCTTGTAAGGAAATAGCGTTTGCAGATGTCTACGTATCGTAGCAATAGAGTTCTAATGCTTCTTAAGACGCAATATCGCATCTCATTTCTATGTTTCATGATAAGATATAATATTCATTGCGAAGTGTTATGCATTCCTCGTCTACGATTCAAATGAATGCAAATGCGACACTTCCTTCCAAGGAAATAGCGTTTGCAAATGTCTACCTATCGTAGCAATAGTGTTCTAATGCTTCTTAAAACGCGATATCGCATCTCATTTCTATGTTTCATGGTAAGATATAATATGATTTGCGAAGTGTCATGTACTCCTCGTCTACACTTCAAATGAATGTTAATGCGACACTTCCTTGCTAGGAAATAGCGTCTGCAGATGTCTACGTATCGTAGCAATAGAATTCAAATGATTCTTAAAACGCGATATCGCATCTCATTTCTATGTTTCATGGTAAGATATAACATGATTTGCGAAGTGTTATTTATTCCTCGTCTACACATCAAATGAATGTGATTGCGATACTTCCTCGCTAGGAAATAGCGTTTGCAGATATCTACGTATCGTAGCAATAGCTTTCTAATGCTTCTTAAAACGCGATATCGCGTCTCATTTCTATGTTTCATGGTAAGATATAATATGATTTGCGAAGTGTTATGTATTCCTCGTCTACACTTCAAATGAATGTAAATGCCACACTTCCTTGCAAGGAAATAGCGTTTGCAGATGTCTACCTATCGTAGCAATAGAGTTCTAGTGCTTCTTAAAACGCGATATCGCATCTCATTTCTATGTTTCATGGTAAGATATAATATGATTTGCGAAGTGTCATGCATTCCTCGTCTACACTTCAACTGAATGTAAATGAGACACTTCCTTGCTAGGAAATAGCGTCTGCAGATATCTACGTATCGTAGCAATAGAATTCAAATGATTCTTAAAACGCGATATCGCATCTCATTTCTATGTTTCATGGTAGGATATAACATGATTTGCGAAGTGTCATGCATTCCTCGTCTACACTTCAAATGAATGTAAATGCGACACTTCCTTGCAAGGAAATAGCGTTTGCAGATGTCTACCTATCGTAGCAATAGAGTTCTAATGCTTCTTAAAACGCGATTTCGCATCTCATTTCTATGTTTCATGGCAAGATATAATATGATTTGCGAAGTGTTATGTATTCCTCGTCTACACTTCAAATGAATGTAAATGCGACACTTCCTTGCAAGGAAATAGCGTTTGCAGATGTCTACGTATCGTAGCAATAGAGTTCATATGATTCTTAAAACGCGATATCGCATCTCATTTCTATGTTTCATGGTAAGATATAACATGATTTGCGAAGTGTTATGTTTTCCTCGTCTACACTTCAAATGAATGTGAATGCGATACTTCCTCGCTAGGAAATAGCGTTTGCAGATGTCTACGTTTCGTAGCAATAGCTTTCTAATGCTTCTTAAAACGCGATATCGCACCTCATTTCTATGTTTCATGACAAGATATAATATTCATTGCGAAGTGTTATGCATTCCTCGTCTACGATTCAAATGAGAGTAAATGCGACACTTCCTTGCAAGGAAATAGCGTTTGCAGATGTCAACGTATCGTAGCAATAGAGTTCTTATTATTCTTAAATCGCGATATCGCATCTCATTTCTATGTTTCATGGTAGGATATAACATGATTTGCGAAGTGTCATGTATTCCTAGTCTACACTTCAAATGAATGTTAATGCTACACTTCCTTGCAAGGAAATAGCGTTTGCAGATGTCTACCTATCGTAGCAATAGAGTTCTAATGCTTCTTAAAACGCTATATCGCATCTCATTTCTATGTTTCATGGTAAGATATAATATGATTTGCGAAGTGTTCTGTATTCCTCGTCTACACTTCAAATGAATGTAAATGCGACACTTCCTTGCAAGGAAATAGCGTTTGCGGATGTCTACGTATCGAAACAATCGAGTTCAAATGCTTCTTAAAACGAGGTATTGCATCTCATATCTATGTTTCATGACAAGATATAATATTCATTGCGAAGTGATATGCATTCCTCGTCTACGATTCAAATGAAAGTGAATGCGACACTTCCTTGCAAAGAAATACTGTTTGCAAATGTCTACGTATCATAGCAATAGCTTTCTAATGCTTCTTAAAACGCGATATCGCATCTTATTTCTATGATTCATGGTAAGATATAATATGATTTGCGAAGTGTTATGTATTCCTCGTCTACACTTCAAATGAATGTAAATGCGACACTTCCTTGCTAGGAAATAGCGTTTGCAGATGTCTACGTATCGAAACAATAGAGTTCAAATGCTTCTTAAAACGAAATATTGCATCTCATACCTATGTTTCATGATAAGATATAATATTCATTGCGAAGTGTTATGCATTCCTCGTCTACGATTCAAATGAATGTAAATGCGACACTTCCTTGCAAGGAAATAGCGTTTGTAGATGTCTACGTATCGAAGCAATAGAGTCCAATTGCTTCTTAAAACGAGATATTGCATCTCATATCTGTGTTTCATGATAAGATATAATATTCATTGCGAAGTGTAATGCATTCCTCGTCTACGATTCAAATGAAAGTAAATGCGACACTTCCTTGCAAGGAAATAGCGTTTGCAGATGTCTACGTATCGTAGCAATAGATTTCATATGATTCTTAAAACGCGATATCGCATCTCATTTCTATGTTTCATGGTAAGATATAACATGATTTGCGAAGTGTTATGTTTTCCTCGTCTACACTTCAAATGAATGTTAATGCTACACTTCCTTGCAAGGAAATAGCGTTTGCAGATGTCTACCTATCGTAGCAATAGAGTTCTAATGCTTCTTAAAACGCGATATCGCATCTCATTTCTGTGTTTCATGGTAAGATATAATATGATTTGCGAAGTGTTATATATTCCTCGCCTACACTTCAAATGAATGTAAATGCGACACTTTCTTGCAAGGAAATAGCGTTTGCAGATGTCTACGTATCGAAACAATCGAGTTCAAATGCTTCTTAAAACGAGGTATTGCACCTCATATCTATGTTTCATGACAGATATAATATTCATTGCGAAGTGTTGTGCATTCCTCGTCTACGAATCAAATGAAAGTGAATGCGACACTTCCTTGCAAAGAAATACTGTTTGCAAATGTCTACGTATCATAGCAATAGCTTTCTAATGCTTCTTAAAACGCGATATCGCATCTTATTTCTATGATTCATGGTAAGATATAATATGATTTGCGAAGTGTTTTGTATTCCTCGTCAACACTTCAAATGAATGTAAATGCGACACTTCCTTGCTAGGAAATAGCGTTTGCAGATGTCTACGTATCGAAACAATAGAGTTCAAATGCTTCTTAAAACGAGATATTGCATCTCATATCTATGTTTCATGATAAGATATAATATTTATTGCGAAGTGTTATGCATTCCTCGTCTACGATTCAAATGAATGTAAATGCGACACTTCCTTACAAGGAAATAGCGTTTGCAGATGTCTACGTAGCGTAGCAATAGAGATCTTATGATTCTTAAAACGCGATATCGCATCTAATTTCTATGTTTCATGGTAAGATATAACATGATTTGCGAAGTGTTATGTTTTCCTCGTCTACACTTCAAATGAATGTGAATGCGATACTTCCTCGCTAGGAAATAGCGTTTGCAGATGTCTACGTTTCGTTGCAATAGCTTTCTAATGCTTCTTAAAACGCGATATCGCACCTCATTTCTATGTTTCATGACAAGATATAATATTCATTGCGAAGTGTTATGCATTCCTCGTCTACGATTCAAATGAGAGTAAATGCGACACTTCCTTGCAAGGAAATAGCGTTTGCAGATGTCTACGTATCGTAGCAATAGAGTCCTTATTATTCTTAAATCGCGATATCGCATCTCATTTCTATGTTTCATGGTAGGATATAACATGATTTGCGAAGTGTCATGTATTCCTAGTCTACACTTCAAATGAATGTTAATGCTACACTTCCTTGCAAGGAAATAGCGTTTGCAGATGTCTACCTATCGTAGCAATAGAGTTCTAATGCTTCTTAAAACGCTATATCGCATCTCATTTCTATGTTTCATGGTAAGATATAATATGATTTGCGAAGTGTTCTGTATTCCTCGTCTACACTTCAAATGAATGTAAATGCGACACTTCCTTGCAAGGAAATAGCGTTTGCGGATGTCTACGTATCGAAACAATCGAGTTCAAATGCTTCTTAAAACGAGGTATTGCATCTCATATCTATGTTTCATGACAAGATATAATATTCATTGCGAAGTGATATGCATTCCTCGTCTACGATTCAAATGAAAGTGAATGCGACACTTCCTTGCAAAGAAATACTGTTTGCAAATGTCTACGTATCATAGCAATAGCTTTCTAATGCTTCTTAAAACGCGATATCGCATCTTATTTCTTTGATTCATGGTAAGGTATAATATGATTTGCGAAGTGTTATGTATTCCTCGTCTACACTTCAAATGAATGTAAATGCGACACTTCCTTGCAAGGAAATAGCGTTTGCAGGTGTCTACGTATCGAAACAATAGAGTTCAAATGCTTCTTAAAACGAAATATTGCATCTCATACCTATGTTTCATGATAAGATATAATATTCATTGCGAAGTGTTATGCATTCCTCGTCTACGATTCAAATGAATGTAAATGCGACACTTCCTTGCAAGGAAATAGCGTTTGTAGATGTCTACGTATCGAAGCAATAGAGTCCAATTGCTTCTTAAAACGAGATATTGCATCTCATATCTGTGTTTCATGATAAGATATAATATTCATTGCGAAGTGTAATGCATTCCTCGTCTACGATTCAAATGAAAGTAAATGCGACACTTCCTTGCAAGGAAATAGCGTTTGCAGATGTCTACGTATCGTAGCAATAGATTTCATATGATTCTTAAAACGCGATATCGCATCTCATTTCTATGTTTCATGGTAAGATATAACATGATTTGCGAAGTGTTATGTTTTCCTCGTCTACACTTCAAATGAATGTTAATGCTACACTTCCTTGCAAGGAAATAGCGTTTGCAGATGTCTACCTATCGTAGCAATAGAGTTCTAATGCTTCTTAAAACGCGATATCGCATCTCATTTCTGTGTTTCATGGTAAGATATAATATGATTTGCGAAGTGTTATATATTCCTCGCCTACACTTCAAATGAATGTAAATGCGACACTTTCTTGCAAGGAAATAGCGTTTGCAGATGTCTACGTATCGAAACAATCGAGTTCAAATGCTTCTTAAAACGAGGTATTGCACCTCATATCTATGTTTCATGACAGATATAATATTCATTGCGAAGTGTTGTGCATTCCTCGTCTACGAATCAAATGAAAGTGAATGCGACACTTCCTTGCAAAGAAATACTGTTTGCAAATGTCTACGTATCATAGCAATAGCTTTCTAATGCTTCTTAAAACGCGATATCGCATCTTATTTCTATGATTCATGGTAAGATATAATATGATTTGCGAAGTGTTTTGTATTCCTCGTCAACACTTCAAATGAATGTAAATGCGACACTTCCTTGCTAGGAAATAGCGTTTGCAGATGTCTACGTATCGAAACAATAGAGTTCAAATGCTTCTTAAAACGAGATATTGCATCTCATATCTATGTTTCATGATAAGATATAATATTTATTGCGAAGTGTTATGCATTCCTCGTCTACGATTCAAATGAATGTAAATGCGACACTTCCTTACAAGGAAATAGCGTTTGCAGATGTCTACGTAGCGTAGCAATAGAGATCTTATGATTCTTAAAACGCGATATCGCATCTAATTTCTATGTTTCATGGTAAGATATAACATGATTTGCGAAGTGTTATGTTTTCCTCGTCTACACTTCAAATGAATGTGAATGCGATACTTCCTCGCTAGGAAATAGCGTTTGCAGATGTCTACGTTTCGTTGCAATAGCTTTCTAATGCTTCTTAAAACGCGATATCGCACCTCATTTCTATGTTTCATGACAAGATATAATATTCATTGCGAAGTGTTATGCATTCCTCGTCTACGATTCAAATGAGAGTAAATGCGACACTTCCTTGCAAGGAAATAGCGTTTGCAGATGTCTACGTATCGTAGCAATAGAGTCCTTATTATTCTTAAATCGCGATATCGCATCTCATTTCTATGTTTCATGGTAGGATATAACATGATTTGCGAAGTGTCATGTATTCCTAGTCTACACTTCAAATGAATGTTAATGCTACACTTCCTTGCAAGGAAATAGCGTTTGCAGATGTCTACCTATCGTAGCAATAGAGTTCTAATGCTTCTTAAAACGCTATATCGCATCTCATTTCTATGTTTCATGGTAAGATATAATATGATTTGCGAAGTGTTCTGTATTCCTCGTCTACACTTCAAATGAATGTAAATGCGACACTTCCTTGCAAGGAAATAGCGTTTGCGGATGTCTACGTATCGAAACAATCGAGTTCAAATGCTTCTTAAAACGAGGTATTGCATCTCATATCTATGTTTCATGACAAGATATAATATTCATTGCGAAGTGATATGCATTCCTCGTCTACGATTCAAATGAAAGTGAATGCGACACTTCCTTGCAAAGAAATACTGTTTGCAAATGTCTACGTATCATAGCAATAGCTTTCTAATGCTTCTTAAAACGCGATATCGCATCTTATTTCTATGATTCATGGTAAGGTATAATATGATTTGCGAAGTGTTATGTATTCCTCGTCTACACTTCAAATGAATGTAAATGCGACACTTCCTTGCAAGGAAATAGCGTTTGCAGGTGTCTACGTATCGAAACAATAGAGTTCAAATGCTTCTTAAAACGAGATATTGCATCTCATATCTATGTTTCATGATAAGATATATTATTCATTGCGAAGTGTTATGCATTCCTCGTCTACGATTCAAATGAATGTAAATGCGACACTTCCTTGCAAGGAAATAGCGTTTGCAGATGTCTACGTATCGAAGCAATAGAGTTCAAATGCTTCTTAAAACGAGATATTGCATCTCATATCTGTGTTTCATGATAAGATATAATATTCATTGCGAAGTGTAATGCATTCCTCGTCTACGATTCAAATGAAAGTAAATGCGACACTTCCTTGCAAGGAAATAGCGTTTGCAGATGTCTACGTATCGTAGCAATAGAGTTCATATGATTCTTAAAACGCGATATCGCATCTCATTTCTATGTTTCATGGTAAGATATAACATGATTTGCGAAGTGTTATGTTTTCCTCGTCTACACTTCAAATGAATGTTAATGCTACACTTCCTTGCAAGGAAATAGCGTTTGCAGATGTCTACCCATCGTAGCAATAGAGTTCTAATGCTTCTTAAAACGCGATATCGCATCTCATTTCTGTGTTTCATGGTAAGATATAATATGATTTGCGAAGTGTTATATATTCCTCGCCTACACTTCAAATGAATGTAAATGCGACACTTCCTTGCAAGGAAATAGCGTTTGCAGATGTCTACGTATCGAAACAATCGAGTTCAAATGCTTCTTAAAACGAGGTATTGCACCTCATATCTATGTTTCATGACAGATATAATATTCATTGCGAAGTGTTGTGCATTCCTCGTCTACGAATCAAATGAAAGTGAATGCGACACTTCCTTGCAAAGAAATACTGTTTGCAAATGTCTACGTATCATAGCAATAGCTTTCTAATGCTTCTTAAAACGCGATATCGCATCTTATTTCTATGATTCATGGTAAGATATAATATGATTTGCGAAGTGTTTTGTATTCCTCGTCAACACTTCAAATGAATGTAAATGCGACACTTCCTTGCTAGGAAATAGCGTTTGCAGATGTCTACGTATCGAAACAATAGAGTTCAAATGCTTCTTAAAACGAGATATTGCATCTCATATCTATGTTTCATGATAAGATATAATATTTATTGCGAAGTGTTATGCATTCCTCGTCTACGATTCAAATGAATGTAAATGCGACACTTCCTTACAAGGAAATAGCGTTTGCAGATGTCTACGTAGCGTAGCAATAGAGATCTTATGATTCTTAAAACGCGATATCGCATCTAATTTCTATGTTTCATGGTAAGGTATGATATGATTTGCGAAGTGTTATGTATTCCTCGTCTACACTTCAAATGAATGTAAATGCGACACTTCCTTGCAAGGAAATAGCGTTTGCAGGTGTCTACGTATCGAAACAATAGAGTTCAAATGCTTCTTAAAACGAGATATTGCATCTCATATCTATGTTTCATGATAAGATATATTATTCATTGCGAAGTGTTATGCATTCCTCGTCTACGATTCAAATGAATGTAAATGCGACACTTCCTTGCATGGAAATAGCGTTTGCAGATGTCTACCTATCGTAGCAATAGAGTTCTAATGCTTCTTAAAACGCGATATCGCATCTCATTTCTATGTTTCATGGTAAGATATAATATTCATTGCGAAGTGTAATGCATTCCTCGTTTACACCTCAAATGAATGTAAATGCGACACTTCCTTGCAAGGAAGTAGCGTTTGCAGATGTCTACGAATCGAAGCAATAGAGTTCAAATGCTTCTTAAAACGAGATATTGCATCTCATATCTATGTTTCATGATAGGATATAATATTCATTGCGAAGTGTTATGTATTCCTCGTCTACGATTCAAATGAATGTAAGTGCGACACTTCCTTGCAAGGAAATAGCGTTTGCAGATGTCTACGTTTCGTAGCAATAGAGTTCTTATGATTCTTAAAACGCGATATCGCACCTCATTTCTATGTTTCATGGTAAGATATATTATGATTTGCGAAGTATCATGTATTCCTCGTCAACACTTCAAATGAATGTAAATGCGACACTTCCTTGTAAGGAAATAGCGTTTGCAGATGTCTACGTATCGTAGCAATAGAGTTCTAATGCTTCTTAAGACGCAATATCGCATCTCATTTCTATGTTTCATGATAAGATATAATATTCATTGCGAAGTGTTATGCATTCCTCGTCTACGATTCAAATGAATGCAAATGCGACACTTCCTTCCAAGGAAATAGCGTTTGCAAATGTCTACCTATCGTAGCAATAGTGTTCTAATGCTTCTTAAGACGCGATATCGCATCTCATTTCTATGTTTCATGGTAAGATATAATATGATTTGCGAAGTGTCATGTACTCCTCGTCTACACTTCAAATGAATGTTAATGCGACACTTCCTTGCTAGGAAATAGCGTCTGCAGATGTCTACGTATCGTAGCAATAGAATTCAAATGATTCTTAAAACGCGATATCGCATCTCATTTCTATGTTTCATGGTAAGATATAACATGATTTGCGAAGTGTTATGTATTCCTCGTCTACACATCAAATGAATGTGATTGCGATACTTCCTCGCTAGGAAATAGCGTTTGCAGATATCTACGTATCGTAGCAATAGCTTTCTCATGCTTCTTAAAACGCGATATCGCGTCTCATTTCTATGTTTCATGGTAAGATATAATATGATTTGCGAAGTGTTATGTATTCCTCGTCTACACTTCAACTGAATGTAAATGAGACACTTCCTTGCTAGGAAATAGCGTCTGCAGATATCTACGTATCGTAGCAATAGAATTCAAATGATTCTTAAAACGCGATATCGCATCTCATTTCTATGTTTCATGGTAGGATATAACATGATTTGCGAAGTGTCATGTATTCCTCGTCTACGATTCAAATGAAAGTAAATGCGACACTTCCTTGCAAGGAAATAGCGTTTGCAGATGTCTACGTATCGTAGCAATAGAGTTCATATGATTCTTAAAACGCGATATCGCATCTCATTTCTATGTTTCATGGTAAGATATAACATGATTTGCGAAGTGTTATGTTTTCCTCGTCTACACTTCAACTGAATGTGAATGCGATACTTCCTCGCTAGGAAATAGCGTTTGCAGATGTCTACGTTTCGTAGCAATAGCTTTCTAATGCTTCTTAAAACGCGATATCGCACCTCATTTCTATGTTTCATGACAAGATATAATATTCATTGCGAAGTGTTATGCATTCCTCGTCTACGATTCAAATGAGAGTAAATGCGACACTTCCTTGCAAGGAAATAGCGTTTGCAGATGTCTACGTATCGTAGCAATAGAGTTCTTATTATTCTTAAAACGCGATATCGCATCTCATTTCTATGTTTCATGGTAGGATATAACATGATTTGCGAAGTGTCATGTATTCCTCGTCTACACTTCAAATGAATGTTAATGCTACACTTCCTTGCAAGGAAATAGCGTTTGCAGATGTCTACCTATCGTAGCAATAGAGTTCTAATGCTTCTTAAAACGCGATATCGGATCTCATTTCTATGATTCATGGTAAGATATAATATGATTTGCGAAGTGTTATGTATTCCTCGTCTACACTTCAAATGAATGTAAATGCGACACTTCCTTGCTAGGAAATAGCGTTTGCAGATGTCTACGTATCGAAACAATAGAGTTCAAATGCTTCTTAAAACGAGATATTGCATCTCATATCTATGTTTCATGATAAGATATAATATTCATTACGAAGTGTTATGCATTCCTCGTCTACGATTCAAATGAATGTAAATGCGACACTTCCTTGCAAGGAAATAGCGTTTGCAGATGTCTACGTATCGTAGCAATAGATATCTTCTGATTCTTAAAACGCGATATCGCATCTCATTTCTATGTTTCATGGTAAGATATAATATGATCTGCGAAGTGTCATGTATTCCACGTCTACACTTCAAATGAATGTAAATGCGACACTTCCTTGCAAGGAAATAGCGTTTGCAGATGTCTAAGTATCGAAGCAATAGAGTTCAAGTGCTTCTTAAAACGAGATATTGCATCTCATATCTGTGTTTCATGATAAGATATAATATTCATTGCGAAGTGTAATGCAATCCTCGTCTAGGATTCAAATGAAAGTAAGTGCGACACTTCCTTGCAAGGAAATAGCGTTTGCAGATGTCTACGTATCGTAGCAATAGAGTTCATATGATTCTTAAAACGCGATATCGCATCTCATTTCTATGTTTCATGGTAAGATATAACATGATTTGCGAAGTGTTATGTTTTCCTCGTCTACACTTCAAATGAATGTGAATGCGATACTTCCTCGCTAGGAAATAGCGTTTGCAGATGTCTACGTTTCGTAGCAATAGCTTTCTAATGCTTCTTAAAACGCGATATCGCACCTCATTTCTATGTTTCATGACAAGATATAATATTCATTGCGAAGTGTTATGCATTCCTCGTCTACGATTCAAATGAGAGTAAATGCGACACTTCCTTGCAAGGAAATAGCGTTTGCAGATGTCTACGTATCGTAGCAATAGAGTTCTTATTATTCTTAAATCGCGATATCGCATCTCATTTCTATGTTTCATGGTAGGATATAACATGATTTGCGAAGTGTCATGTATTCCTAGTCTACACTTCAAATGAATGTTAATGCTACACTTCCTTGCAAGGAAATAGCGTTTGCAGATGTCTACCTATCGTAGCAATAGAGTTCTAATGCTTCTTAAAACGCTATATCGCATCTCATTTCTATGTTTCATGGTAAGATATAATATGATTTGCGAAGTGTTCTGTATTCCTCGTCTACACTTCAAATGAATGTAAATGCGACACTTCCTTGCAAGGAAATAGCGTTTGCGGATGTCTACGTATCGAAACAATCGAGTTCAAATGCTTCTTAAAACGAGGTATTGCATCTCATATCTATGTTTCATGACAAGATATAATATTCATTGCGAAGTGATATGCATTCCTCGTCTACGATTCAAATGAAAGTGAATGCGACACTTCCTTGCAAAGAAATACTGTTTGCAAATGTCTACGTATCATAGCAATAGCTTTCTAATGCTTCTTAAAACGCGATATCGCATCTTATTTCTATGATTCATGGTAAGGTATAATATGATTTGCGAAGTGTTATGTATTCCTCGTCTACACTTCAAATGAATGTAAATGCGACACTTCCTTGCAAGGAAATAGCGTTTGCAGGTGTCTACGTATCGAAACAATAGAGTTCAAATGCTTCTTAAAACGAGATATTGCATCTCATATCTATGTTTCATGATAAGATATATTATTCATTGCGAAGTGTTATGCATTCCTCGTCTACGATTCAAATGAATGTAAATGCGACACTTCCTTGCAAGGAAATAGCGTTTGCAGATGTCTACGTATCGAAGCAATAGAGTTCAAATGCTTCTTAAAACGAGATATTGCATCTCATATCTGTGTTTCATGATAAGATATAATATTCATTGCGAAGTGTAATGCATTCCTCGTCTACGATTCAAATGAAAGTAAATGCGACACTTCCTTGCAAGGAAATAGCGTTTGCAGATGTCTACGTATCGTAGCAATAGAGTTCATATGATTCTTAAAACGCGATATCGCATCTCATTTCTATGTTTCATGGTAAGATATAACATGATTTGCGAAGTGTTATGTTTTCCTCGTCTACACTTCAAATGAATGTTAATGCTACACTTCCTTGCAAGGAAATAGCGTTTGCAGATGTCTACCCATCGTAGCAATAGAGTTCTAATGCTTCTTAAAACGCGATATCGCATCTCATTTCTGTGTTTCATGGTAAGATATAATATGATTTGCGAAGTGTTATATATTCCTCGCCTACACTTCAAATGAATGTAAATGCGACACTTCCTTGCAAGGAAATAGCGTTTGCAGATGTCTACGTATCGAAACAATCGAGTTCAAATGCTTCTTAAAACGAGGTATTGCACCTCATATCTATGTTTCATGACAGATATAATATTCATTGCGAAGTGTTGTGCATTCCTCGTCTACGAATCAAATGAAAGTGAATGCGACACTTCCTTGCAAAGAAATACTGTTTGCAAATGTCTACGTATCATAGCAATAGCTTTCTAATGCTTCTTAAAACGCGATATCGCATCTTATTTCTATGATTCATGGTAAGATATAATATGATTTGCGAAGTGTTTTGTATTCCTCGTCAACACTTCAAATGAATGTAAATGCGACACTTCCTTGCTAGGAAATAGCGTTTGCAGATGTCTACGTATCGAAACAATAGAGTTCAAATGCTTCTTAAAACGAGATATTGCATCTCATATCTATGTTTCATGATAAGATATAATATTTATTGCGAAGTGTTATGCATTCCTCGTCTACGATTCAAATGAATGTAAATGCGACACTTCCTTACAAGGAAATAGCGTTTGCAGATGTCTACGTAGCGTAGCAATAGAGATCTTATGATTCTTAAAACGCGATATCGCATCTAATTTCTATGTTTCATGGTAAGGTATGATATGATTTGCGAAGTGTTATGTATTCCTCGTCTACACTTCAAATGAATGTAAATGCGACACTTCCTTGCAAGGAAATAGCGTTTGCAGGTGTCTACGTATCGAAACAATAGAGTTCAAATGCTTCTTAAAACGAGATATTGCATCTCATATCTATGTTTCATGATAAGATATATTATTCATTGCGAAGTGTTATGCATTCCTCGTCTACGATTCAAATGAATGTAAATGCGACACTTCCTTGCATGGAAATAGCGTTTGCAGATGTCTACCTATCGTAGCAATAGAGTTCTAATGCTTCTTAAAACGCGATATCGCATCTCATTTCTATGTTTCATGGTAAGATATAATATTCATTGCGAAGTGTAATGCATTCCTCGTTTACACCTCAAATGAATGTAAATGCGACACTTCCTTGCAAGGAAGTAGCGTTTGCAGATGTCTACGAATCGAAGCAATAGAGTTCAAATGCTTCTTAAAACGAGATATTGCATCTCATATCTATGTTTCATGATAGGATATAATATTCATTGCGAAGTGTTATGTATTCCTCGTCTACGATTCAAATGAATGTAAGTGCGACACTTCCTTGCAAGGAAATAGCGTTTGCAGATGTCTACGTTTCGTAGCAATAGAGTTCTTATGATTCTTAAAACGCGATATCGCACCTCATTTCTATGTTTCATGGTAAGATATATTATGATTTGCGAAGTATCATGTATTCCTCGTCAACACTTCAAATGAATGTAAATGCGACACTTCCTTGTAAGGAAATAGCGTTTGCAGATGTCTACGTATCGTAGCAATAGAGTTCTAATGCTTCTTAAGACGCAATATCGCATCTCATTTCTATGTTTCATGATAAGATATAATATTCATTGCGAAGTGTTATGCATTCCTCGTCTACGATTCAAATGAATGCAAATGCGACACTTCCTTCCAAGGAAATAGCGTTTGCAAATGTCTACCTATCGTAGCAATAGTGTTCTAATGCTTCTTAAAACGCGATATCGCATCTCATTTCTATGTTTCATGGTAAGATATAATATGATTTGCGAAGTGTCATGTACTCCTCGTCTACACTTCAAATGAATGTTAATGCGACACTTCCTTGCTAGGAAATAGCGTCTGCAGATGTCTACGTATCGTAGCAATAGAATTCAAATGATTCTTAAAACGCGATATCGCATCTCATTTCTATGTTTCATGGTAAGATATAACATGATTTGCGAAGTGTTATGTATTCCTCGTCTACACATCAAATGAATGTGATTGCGATACTTCCTCGCTAGGAAATAGCGTTTGCAGATATCTACGTATCGTAGCAATAGCTTTCTCATGCTTCTTAAAACGCGATATCGCGTCTCATTTCTATGTTTCATGGTAAGATATAATATGATTTGCGAAGTGTTATGTATTCCTCGTCCACACTTCAACTGAATGTAAATGAGACACTTCCTTGCTAGGAAATAGCGTCTGCAGATATCTACGTATCGTAGCAATAGAATTCAAATGATTCTTAAAACGCGATATCGCATCTCATTTCTATGTTTCATGGTAGGATATAACATGATTTGCGAAGTGTCATGTATTCCTCGTCTACACTTCAAATGAATGTAAATGCGACACTTCCTTGCAAGGAAATAGCGTTTGCAGATGTCTACGTATCGAAGCAATAGAGTTCAAATGCTTCTTAAAACGAGATATTGCAACTCATATCCATGTTTCATGATAAGATATAATATTCATTGCGAAGTGTTATGCATTCCTCGTCTACGATTCAAATGAATGTAAATGCGACACTTCCTTGCAAGGAAATAGCGTTTGAAGATGTCTAAGTATCGTAGCAATGGAGTTCTTATGATTCTTAAAACGCGATATCGCATCTCATTTCTATGTTTCATGGTAAGATATAATATGATTTGCGAAGTGTTATGTGTTCCTCGTCTACACTTCAAATGATTGTGAATGCGACACTTCCTTGCAAGGAAAGAGCGTTTGCAGGTGTCTACGTATCGTAGCAATAGATTTCTTATGATTCTTAAAACGCGATATCGCATCTCATTTCTATGTTTCATGGTAAGATATAATATGATTTGCGTAGTGTTATGTACTCCTCGTCTACACTTCAAATGAATGTAAATGCGACTCTTCCTTGAAAGGAAATAGCGTCTGCAGATGTCTAGGTATCGTAGCGATAGAGTTCTAATGCTTCTTAAAACGCGATATCGCATCTCATTTCTATGTTTCATGGTAAGATATAATATGATTTGCGAAGTGTTATGTATTCCTCGTCTACACTTCAAATGAATGTAAATGCGACACTTCCTTGCTAGGAAATAGCGTCTGCAGATGTCTAGGAGTCGTAGCGATAGGGTTCTAATGCTTCTTAAAACGCGATATCGCATCTCATTTCTATGTTTCATGGTAAGATATAATATGATTTGAGAAGTGTTATGTATTCCTCGTCTACAATTCAAATGAATGTAAATGCGACACTTCCTTGCAAGGAAATAGCGTTTGCAGATGTCTACGTATCGAAGCAATAGAGTTCAAATGCTTCTTAAAACGACATATTGCATCTCATATCTGTGTTTCATGATAAGATATAATATTCATTGCGAAGTGTAATGCATTCCTCGTCTACGATTCAAATGAAAGTAAATGCGACACTTCCTTGCAAGGAAATAGCGTTTGCAGATGTCTACGTATCGTAGCAATAGAGTTCATATGATTCTTAAAACGCGATATCGCATCTCATTTCTATGTTTCATGGTAAGATATAACATGATTTGCGAAGTGTTATGTTTTCCTCGTCTACACTTCAAATGAATGTGAATGCGATACTTCCTCGCTAGGAAATAGCGTTTGCAGATGTCTACGTTTCGTAGCAATAGCTTTCTAATGCTTCTTAAAACGCGATATCGCACCTCATTTCTATGTTTCATGTGTAACGTCAGGCGTACCGCCTGCCACCCTCCGGCGTCCACCTCATCATCCCCAGCATCCGTATCCGGAGCCCCTGCACACGGGCCACCCGCCGACTCGCCGTCCCTACAGAAGGAGACAAAGGTACGAGAGGGAAGAGGGATGCAGCATGCCGCGCCCACGCGCGATCTCCACACACGAGGGGGAGGACTTCACCCCGTATTACGAGGGCGAGGAGCTCTCCGACACATACTGGGTCGAATCCCCAGCGATCACGAAGCCCTATGCGTACTTCTCGTACATGTGGGATTAGAATAAGCACACTACTCATACATGTACATACACACCAACACACACCTAGATTTAAGTAAATATATGTATATATTTTAGTCATGCACGGTTATGTTCCGTGCACTCGCGCGCACACTCGACGCTCGCGGCTCACGCTTAACGCGGGCCGCGCCCCACTCCGAACGGCCGCCCCACCACGAGGGCCGAGCGGCCGCCCTACTCCGACCGTCCGCCCCACCGCGAGGGCCCAGCGACTCGCGCGCCGCGCGACCCGAGGAGGTCGCGGACGCGAGATCCGAGAGTCAGTTCATATCTCATCTCCGAACCGAGGAGTTCTAATCCAGCATCCGAACGATGCACTTCCGATCCGAGCAATAGGCTCATTCGCAACGAGCAATTAGCTCTAATGCATTCGTCTCTATCCATACTCCCATAGCGGAGTCCGTTCGATACTTTATACTATTTCTAATTCTCATTGTAATCGCTAGTCAGTAACTTAGAATTTAGTCAAGTGTATCTAGTATAGTGAAATCATAGAATATAGTTTATTTTTACCAGATTCAAAGTATCTTTATTCGAGTTCAAATACAATTCCTTAATTCTAATCCACGGGTACGCTCGCGATTATTCTAATTCTATATCTCATCTACGATAGTCTTGAGGCTCGACGACTAGAGCGAACCAGCGCTTAGTTGCTCCATCCTCACTTCTACCGTGTACAGAATATCTTGCGCCCAGGTCGATCCCGGTAAGCTAGAGCGAACCAACGCTTAGCCGTGCCGTATTCAACCGAGGTTCAAGTATTCTCGATGAGCCTTGCACCTCCGACAAAGCGTACACGACGCGCGGGGAGGAGAGAGTTCATTCGTCGTCTCGCTCGGGAATACGTGGGTGATGCACCAGAATATTCAATTTCCTACGTTCGAGTCCTGGTTCCTGTGAAGGAGGTTTCCTTCGCCGCACGACCCGTACGAGTCGCCAATCGTCAGGGCCAAACGCCGATACCTGCCAGCCGGAGTCAACCCGCCTGGACGCTTATTCCCGTAGACGTACCTCCGTTCCAGCCGTACGCCGCCGCCATCCCGGTTGCGGATCCAAGGCGCTCCAGGTACCTGGAAAGAGAAATCAGACAGCGGAATCAAGCCTTCGCAAGGTAAGTTTAGTGTTAGTTACCGTTTTATCGAGTCCGAAACGCCAACGAACCCGGTCCGGACGCAATTCGCGTTATTTTCGGGAACGGTTACGACTTTGTGCCACCGTTGCGAGCGCAACCGCACCTCGGGACGTGACACGAAAGTTATTTTTGGTGACAGCGGTGGGATAGCCACGCGTTTCCTCCGGAAATTCCGCCGAAAGGAACCGCGAAACTAGATATGGCAACCCGGACTCCGACAAAAACGCGCCAGCAGACACAGCGAGCCGCCGCGATGGCCGATTCCGAACGCGAAAAACGCACTAGCAGAACGCTTGACTTCCAAGACGCTATCGCCGAGCCTCTTCCTAGTACCGCGCAACCAAATACTTCCGCGAAAAATACGAAAGCGACCGATCCGAGTAATGCCGCGTTGCTCCAGCAAATAGAAATTTTACGTCGTGAATTAGAATCTATTCGCAGAACGCCTGATTTAACGCGCGACGATACCGTTTCGCTGGATATTCCTCGGGGAAATCCGCTTTCCGGACATAATTCGAGCTCCGATTTCAATACAAATAGTTCGCAACACGACGAGCTATCGCTTAAGCAGGCCCTCGAAGCCGTGCCGACATTCGATGGTCAGAACATTCCCATTCTTCAGTTTACCCGAGCGTGTAAACGCGCTTATGAGCTTATCCCTAATGGGTGCGAGCGAACTTTCACACGCCTGCTTAAGGGAAAACTCAAGGGTCGTGCCTACGCCGCGCTAGAAGACGAGCCGTGTTACACAATACTCGAATTAACGGACGTTCTTCGCAGCACATTTTGCTCCGTAAAATCAGCTCATCATTATCGGGGTGAACTTGCCAATATATTTATGCGCGCGAACGAGCACATTCTAGATTACATCGGTCGAGTAAAAGATCTTAGAACCGCTATAATTGATTGCGAAAGGCTTGCTCGACGAGACACACCGGAATCGCTCGATGACGTAGACGCGCTCACATTACAATGTTTTAAAGACGGTCTCATTCCGGAAATTCGAATGCAAATGACTATAAGTTCATTCGGTACATTGCGAGAAACGTTCGCTCGAGCGCGGGAGCTCTATCAAATGCACGAACGTGATTGCAACCGGCTAGGTAGATCGCGTGTCGCGCGACCAGAATCGCGCGAAAAACCAGCCGAAATTATTTGCCGAAAATGCAATAATATCGGACATTACGCGACCGAGTGTCGGCTCAGACCGCCATCGCCGTACCGACCGCAGGAATACTTGCGATCCAGGGACGTACCGCCTCCTACTCGAGGCCCCGCGTACGAACAACCAAGACAAATCGTAGCCAGGGACGCGCCCAAATTTTGTCGCTATTGCAAGACCCCGGGGCACGAAATAGGCGAGTGCCGAAAAAGGCAGTACAACAACGCGGTAAATAAAAATTCGGGAAACGACAATGGCCTCCGCACCCGCCGCGAGACAGGTGGCGAGGCCGCGCACCAAGTCCGTCCTCTCGCCGCGAACAACTCCAACGCGGAAATCGACGAAACGCCGCGATAAACATAACCGGAAAAACTAGCACGCCAAACGTAATTCTAAAATCCGATCTTCTAATTTCACCAACTCGCTTCATGGTGGACACTGGGGCGGAAATAAATATTATAAAACGTTCGGCTCTAAAAGCATCCGCGCGAATCGATAAGTCCGAGATCGTAATAATAACAGGGGTAACCGATGGCAAAACCGCAACCTTAGGGACGGTGAATCTTGTCATTTTCGGTCGCGTCGTCCCTTTTAATGTGGTCGAGGATGATTTTCCCCTTAAACCAAGCGGGATCCTCGGCTCCGGGTTCTGTATGGACGCAGAAATCTCTTTTCCAAATAAAATAATCAAATGGAATGGTAAGAGAATTCCTTTCGAAGACGATATCGAAACACTCGAGGAACCGTCACCGGACTCGAAAATAAAGCCTCTCCTATCGCCGAAACGTAAACAAGCGCCGCGCACGGAATCTATTCCCCCTCCGCCGCCGCGCCCGCCGCGTAAATCATCGCCTCCGCTGAAACGCGATGCAGCAACGAAATCGAAGCTTCGAACGCAAGACAAAGCAGCTTCTCCGAAGTCAGGAGACCGTATCTCCATTCCGCCGAGATCAAATATCGGTATCAAGGTCCGCGTAGTTAATTCGAACCTCGCGGAAGGTATAATTCCCCGTATCGATCTTGCGCCGGGTATATTTTTCGGAAACGCTCTCGTCAGAGTAATTCGGGGCAAAGCGGTAACTCGAATAATTAATTCATCCGACCGCGCCGTCGAAATCGCGTTACCAGAAATCGTACTTGAGCCCGCGCAAATCATGACTCCCCTCCACGAGGAGGATAGTCCGTCGCTGTATCCGGTTTTTTCTAAATCTACTAAATCTAACGTATCCGCCGTACCGATCGGCTCATCCCAAAAAGGGAAAACTTCTATTTCTTTCTCGAGTCAGACACCATATTCGACACTCGAAACTCCTCCTTCGCGTTGCAAAATCGCGAATGTTCAACAAATCTCCTATGCTCAGGCGGTTAAAAATAATATACAACAGGCGCCGTTAAAACAGACATCGAAATCCGCCAATCCTTCGAAATCTCGCCTAGATCGAATTCTTAGTCTCCTCCGTCTCGACCACCTCAACGCAGAGGAAAGAGAGCACGTCGTCCGTCTCGTTCAAAGCACGCAGGAGCTTTTTCACATTGAGGGGGATAAATTAGGGCATACGTCAGCAACCACGCACAAGATTCCAACCGTCGACGACCGCCCCGTCAATGTGAAACAATACCGATTCCCACCAGCTCATAAGGAGGAGATTCGACGACAAGTCGACAAATTTTTACAAAATGGTGTCATCTCTCCGTCAAAATCACCATATAATTCGCCATTGTGGGTTGTCCCAAAGAAACCGGACTCCTTGGGCAACAAGCAATGGCGCGTCGTCATCGACTACCGCGCACTCAATGAGAAATCTGTCGCCGATGCCTATCCCCTCCCTTGCATTACCGAGATACTTGATCAGCTCGGGAGTGCGAAGTATTTTAGTACATTCGATCTCGCGAGCGGATTTCACCAGATCCCAATGGAGCCCGCCGATGCTCCTAAAACTGCTTTTTCGACGCCTCACGGGCATTATGAATTTAAAAGAATGCCATTCGGATTAAAAAATGCGCCAGCGACGTTCCAACGACTTATGGACAATGTCCTGTCCGGTCTCCAGGGGAACGAAATTTTCGTCTATTTGGACGACATTGTTATCTACGCTAGCTCTCTTCAAGAACATCGACTTAAATTCGATAAATTAACTCAACGGCTCAAAGAAGCTAATTTAGTATTGCAGCCGGATAAGTGCGAATTCTTGAGGAGAGAAGTAAGCTATTTGGGTCATATTATCAGTGAGCACGGTGTAAAACCTGACCCTGCGAAAATTAGCGCCGTCAAAAATTTTCCGCGCCCGCGCAACGCGAAACAGATCAAACAATTCCTCGGGCTCGCGGGATACTACAGGCGGTTCATCGCAAATTTTTCCAATATTGCTAAGCCTCTAACGAATTTGTTAAAAAAGGACGCGCCCTTTGTATGGCGTAACGAGCATGAGAATTCATTCGTCAAACTCCGAGATTGCCTATGCGAAGCGCCTATCTTGCAGTACCCCAACTTTAAACAACCATTCGTGATAACGACCGACGCGTCCGCCGAAGCTATTGGTGCTATCTTGAGTCAAGGACCAATAGGCCGCGACTTGCCAATCGCGTACACGTCGCGACTGTTAAACGCTGCGGAGAAAAACTACTCCACGATCGAGAAGGAGTGTCTGGCGATTGTCTACGCCGTCCATTACTTTCGTCCATACATATACGGTAATCAATTCAAACTCGTTACCGACCATCGACCGTTAGTGTGGATGAATTCGGTCAAGGACCCGTCAAGTAGACTCGTACGGTGGAGGCTTAAGTTAGCGGAATTTGACTACGAGATGGTCTATAAAAGTGGAAAAACGAACCTTAATGCGGACGCATTGTCGCGGAATCCCGCTCAAATTTTTCCGCTCTCGTATTCAGAAAACTCGGAGGACGACATCTTCGATGTGCCTCCGGAAACCCGTAAAAAGTATACCACACTAGCGCCTCCTCCTACTCCGGTAACATCAGAACCTGAATTACCGACTCCAGGCACGTCCTTCCGTACCAACACAGCACCACCTCCGCAAGTCGCCAGCGACAGCACCGACTTCTATACTCCTGCTCCAAATGAATTTTTCCGACGCGAACCTCTATTTAATTTCAGCCGTGACGCATTATCAACGCGACGAGACAATGTAGTTGTCTTCGTCACGCAATCTGGGCACCCCTATGACACGGGCGCCAAAGATCTAGCAAACGCTGAAAAATTCCTCCTAAACAAAAATCACGTCCTTACCAAAGCCAAAGTCATACAAATCGGAAACGAATTCCAAATCCAGCTTCCAATCATCGAACATTCCACCAGATCAATCAATTTCCAGACCGTAATAGAAACATTCAGATCCTTGTGCGACGTTGTAAACGAATTACAATTACAAACATTTAGTATCGCACAAACCTATCTAGACTCCGTATCCTGGTCCCGAATCCAGAAAATCCTTCAAGACCTGTTTTACGAAACAACTGTCCAGATTACGGTCTGCCAGGGCCTCATTAAAACCCCTTCGGTCGAAGAGCGACTGAAAATAATAAGAGAAAACCACGACTCCCCTGTGGGAGGTCACAAAGGGGTTAATAAAACTTATTCTCGCATCAGACAACAATACTTTTGGCCAAACATGAAAACACAAATACAAGAATATATTGGCAAATGTAAAAGTTGTCAGACAGAGAAACTGGTCCGGGTAAAGACCAGACAGCCTCTCACTTTAACCGACACCCCTGGCAGGGCATTCGATAAGATTTCAATGGACGTAATGGGTCCTCTTCCCGAAACTTCCGACGGTTATACGAGTATCCTCACGATCCAAGATCTCCTCACTAAATACTCAGTCGCAGTTCCTCTCAAAACCACCACCGCAGTAGACATTGCCGAAGCTTTAATAAAAGAATTCATTTGTAAGTTCGGATGCCCGAAAGGCATACTCACGGACCAAGGTTCGAACTTTATAAACAGCTTGATTAAAGCCATAGCAATCAAATTCCGTATTAAGCAATACAAGTCCACTGCGTTCCATCCACAGACAAACGGGTCCGTTGAACGATCTCACCACGTCCTGGCCGAATATCTGAAGCATTACATAGAGTCGAGTAACGATTGGGTGAATTGGTTACCGTATGCAATGTTTTCATACAACACCAGTGTGCACGAGGGTACATTATACACCCCACACGAACTAGTGTTCGGCAGGATAGCTAGGACGCCGTCAGCCACTCCTTTTCAGGACAGCTCTGATAACGAAACTTATAGCGACTATCTTATACAACTTCAGGAGAAAATCTCGAAATCTCAGGATTTGGCTAAAGCCAATCTAGACAATGCGAAACGCCGTTCTAAATATTATTATGACCGAAATCTCAATGTCCAAAACTTCGAGGTAGGCCAATGGGTCTATCTTTTAAAAGAGCCGAACAAACATAAGTTCCAGGCACAGTATTCTGGACCGTACCGTATCCTCGAAATTTTGGGCAATTGTAATGTTAAGCTGAATGTAAAAGGGCGCCATAAAATTGTTCATACGAACAAAATCAAAATTTGTAAACGAATGCATAGTATGCAGAGTGTGGATGCTAGTGAAAGAAAAGTGCGAAAAACTGAAAATGAAGTCAGTGAGAGCAGTGACATTCAAACGAACGCTGAAAGTGAAAGCGACGAAAGTGCCTGCAATCCGAAGGAAGCCCGCAGCCACGGTCCAAACTCCAAACGTTATCGCCAGGATCAACCAGGCGAAAAACCTCAGATTCCGCAGCATCCAGCCGACAGGACCAAGAGAAGGATCCAGCATCCCGAAATCTACCCAACAGACAAGAGATCTCGGCATGGCCGAGATTCTTTTTCCAAGGGGGGTGGTGTAACGTCAGGCGTACCGCCTGCCACCCTCCGGCGTCCACCTCATCATCCCCAGCATCCGTATCCGGAGCCCCTGCACACGGGCCACCCGCCGACTCGCCGTCCCTACAGAAGGAGACAAAGGTACGAGAGGGAAGAGGGATGCAGCATGCCGCGCCCACGCGCGATCTCCACACACGAGGGGGAGGACTTCACCCCGTATTACGAGGGCGAGGAGCTCTCCGACACATACTGGGTCGAATCCCCAGCGATCACGAAGCCCTATGCGTACTTCTCGTACATGTGGGATTAGAATAAGCACACTACTCATACATGTACATACACACCAACACACACCTAGATTTAAGTAAATATATGTATATATTTTAGTCATGCACGGTTATGTTCCGTGCACTCGCGCGCACACTCGACGCTCGCGGCTCACGCTTAACGCGGGCCGCGCCCCACTCCGAACGGCCGCCCCACCACGAGGGCCGAGCGGCCGCCCTACTCCGACCGTCCGCCCCACCGCGAGGGCCCAGCGACTCGCGCGCCGCGCGACCCGAGGAGGTCGCGGACGCGAGATCCGAGAGTCAGTTCATATCTCATCTCCGAACCGAGGAGTTCTAATCCAGCATCCGAACGATGCACTTCCGATCCGAGCAATAGGCTCATTCGCAACGAGCAATTAGCTCTAATGCATTCGTCTCTATCCATACTCCCATAGCGGAGTCCGTTCGATACTTTATACTATTTCTAATTCTCATTGTAATCGCTAGTCAGTAACTTAGAATTTAGTCAAGTGTATCTAGTATAGTGAAATCATAGAATATAGTTTATTTTTACCAGATTCAAAGTATCTTTATTCGAGTTCAAATACAATTCCTTAATTCTAATCCACGGGTACGCTCGCGATTATTCTAATTCTATATCTCATCTACGATAGTCTTGAGGCTCGACGACTAGAGCGAACCAGCGCTTAGTTGCTCCATCCTCACTTCTACCGTGTACAGAATATCTTGCGCCCAGGTCGATCCCGGTAAGCTAGAGCGAACCAACGCTTAGCCGTGCCGTATTCAACCGAGGTTCAAGTATTCTCGATGAGCCTTGCACCTCCGACAAAGCGTACACGACGCGCGGGGAGGAGAGAGTTCATTCGTCGTCTCGCTCGGGAATACGTGGGTGATGCACCAGAATATTCAATTTCCTACGTTCGAGTCCTGGTTCCTGTGAAGGAGGTTTCCTTCGCCGCACGACCCGTACGAGTCGCCAATCGTCAGGGCCAAACGCCGATACCTGCCAGCCGGAGTCAACCCGCCTGGACGCTTATTCCCGTAGACGTACCTCCGTTCCAGCCGTACGCCGCCGCCATCCCGGTTGCGGATCCAAGGCGCTCCAGGTACCTGGAAAGAGAAATCAGACAGCGGAATCAAGCCTTCGCAAGGTAAGTTTAGTGTTAGTTACCGTTTTATCGAGTCCGAAACGCCAACGAACCCGGTCCGGACGCAATTCGCGTTATTTTCGGGAACGGTTACGACTTTGTGCCACCGTTGCGAGCGCAACCGCACCTCGGGACGTGACACATGACAAGATATAATATTCATTGCGAAGTGTTATGCATTCCTCGTCTACGATTCAAATGAGAGTAAATGCGACACTTCCTTGCAAGGAAATAGCGTTTGCAGATGTCTACGTTGTCACGTCCCGAGGTGCGGTTGCGCTCGCAACGGTGGCACAAAGTCGTAACCGTTCCCGAAAATAACGCGAATTGCGTCCGGACCGGGTTCGTTGGCGTTTCGGACTCGATAAAACGGTAACTAACACTAAACTTACCTTGCGAAGGCTTGATTCCGCTGTCTGATTTCTCTTTCCAGGTACCTGGAGCGCCTTGGATCCGCAACCGGGATGGCGGCGGCGTACGGCTGGAACGGAGGTACGTCTACGGGAATAAGCGTCCAGGCGGGTTGACTCCGGCTGGCAGGTATCGGCGTTTGGCCCTGACGATTGGCGACTCGTACGGGTCGTGCGGCGAAGGAAACCTCCTTCACAGGAACCAGGACTCGAACGTAGGAAATTGAATATTCTGGTGCATCACCCACGTATTCCCGAGCGAGACGACGAATGAACTCTCTCCTCCCCGCGCGTCGTGTACGCTTTGTCGGAGGTGCAAGGCTCATCGAGAATACTTGAACCTCGGTTGAATACGGCACGGCTAAGCGTTGGTTCGCTCTAGCTTACCGGGATCGACCTGGGCGCAAGATATTCTGTACACGGTAGAAGTGAGGATGGAGCAACTAAGCGCTGGTTCGCTCTAGTCGTCGAGCCTCAAGACTATCGTAGATGAGATATAGAATTAGAATAATCGCGAGCGTACCCGTGGATTAGAATTAAGGAATTGTATTTGAACTCGAATAAAGATACTTTGAATCTGGTAAAAATAAACTATATTCTATGATTTCACTATACTAGATACACTTGACTAAATTCTAAGTTACTGACTAGCGATTACAATGAGAATTAGAAATAGTATAAAGTATCGAACGGACTCCGCTATGGGAGTATGGATAGAGACGAATGCATTAGAGCTAATTGCTCGTTGCGAATGAGCCTATTGCTCGGATCGGAAGTGCATCGTTCGGATGCTGGATTAGAACTCCTCGGTTCGGAGATGAGATATGAACTCTCCAGTTCGGAGATGAGTTAGCAACTCTCCGGTTCGGAGATGAGATGGGAGCTCTCCGGTTCGGAGATGAGTTAGCAACTCTCCAGTTCGGAGATGAGTTAGCAACTGACTCTCGGATCTCGCGTCCGCGACCTCCTCGGGTCGCGCGGCGCGCGAGTCGCTGGGCCCTCGCGGTGGGGCGGACGGTCGGAGTAGGGCGGCCGCTCGGCCCTCGTGGTGGGGCGGCCGTTCGGAGTGGGGCGCGGCCCGCGTTAAGCGTGGGCCGCGAGCGTCGAGTGTGCGCGCGAGTGCAACGGAACATAACCGTGCATGAATAAAATATATACATATATTCACTTAAATCTAGGTGTGTGTTGGTGTGTATGTACATAGGTGAGTAGTGTGCTTATTCTAATCCCACATGTACGAGAAGTACGTATAGGGCTTCGTGATTGCTGGGGATTCGACCCAGTACGTGTCGGAGAGCTCCTCGCCCTCGTAATACGGGGTGAAGTCCTCCCCCTCGTGTGTTGAGATCGCGCGTGGGCGCGGCATGCTGCATCCCTCTTCCCTCTCGTACCTTTGTCTCCTTCTGTAGGGACGGCGAGTCGGCGGGTGGCCCGTGTGCAGGGGCTCCGGATACGGATGCTGGGGATGATGAGGTGGACGCCGGAGGGTGGCAGGCGGTACGCCTGACGTTACACCACCCCCCTTGGAAAAAGAATCTCGGCCATGCCGAGATCTCTTGTCTGTTGGGTAGATTTCGGGATGCTGGATCCTTCTCTTGGTCCTGTCGGCTGGATGCTGCGGAATCTGAGGTTTTTCGCCTGGTTGATCCTGGCGATAAGTTTGGAGATTGGACCGTGACTGCGGGCTTCCTTCGGATTGCAGGCACTTTCGTCGCTTTCACTTTCAGCGTTCGTTTGAATGTCACTGCTCTCACTGACTTCATTTTCAGTTTTTCGCACTTTTCTTTCACTAGCATCCACACTCTGCATACTATGCATTCGTTTACAAATTTTGATTTTGTTCGTATGAACAATTTTATGGCGCCCTTTTACATTCAGCTTAACATTACAATTGCCCAAAATTTCGAGGATACGGTACGGTCCAGAATACTGTGCCTGGAACTTATGTTTGTTCGGCTCTTTTAAAAGATAGACCCATTGGCCTACCTCGAAGTTTTGGACATTGAGATTTCGGTCATAATAATATTTAGAACGGCGTTTCGCATTGTCTAGATTGGCTTTAGCCAAATCCTGAGATTTCGAGATTTTCTCCTGAAGTTGTATAAGATAGTCGCTATAAGTTTCGTTATCAGAGCTGTCCTGAAAAGGAGTGGCTGACGGCGTCCTAGCTATCCTGCCGAACACTAGTTCGTGTGGGGTGTATAATGTACCCTCGTGCACACTGGTGTTGTATGAAAACATTGCGTACGGTAACCAATTCACCCAATCGTTACTCGACTCTATGTAATGCTTCAGATATTCGGCCAGGACGTGGTGAGATCGTTCAACGGACCCGTTTGTCTGTGGATGGAACGCAGTGGACTTGTATTGCTTAATACGGAATTTGATTGCTATGGCTTTAATCAAGCTATTTATAAAGTTCGAACCTTGGTCCGTGAGTATGCCTTTCGGGCATCCGAACTTACAAATGAATTCTTTTATTAAAGCTTCGGCAATGTCTATTGCGGTGGTGGTTTTGAGAGGAACTGCGATTGAGTATTTAGTGAGGAGATCTTGGATCGTGAGGATACTCGTATAACCGTCGGAAGTTTCGGGAAGAGGACCCATTACGTCCATTGAAATCTTATCGAATGCCCTGCCAGGGGTGTCGGTTAAAGTGAGAGGCTGTCTGGTCTTTACCCGGACCAGTTTCTCTGTCTGAGAACTTTTACATTTGCCAATATATTCTTGTATTTGTGTTTTCATGTTTGGCCAAAAGTATTGTTGTCTGATGCGAGAATAAGTTTTATTAACCCCTTTGTGACCTCCCACAGGGGAGTCGTGGTTTTCTCTTATTATTTTCAGTCGCTCTTCGACCGAAGGGGTTTTAATGAGGCCCTGGCAGACCGTAATCTGGACAGTTGTTTCATAAAACAGGTCCTGAAGGATTTTCTGGATTCGGGACCAGGATACGGAGTCTAGATAGGTTTGTGCGATACTAAATGTTTGTAATTGTAATTCGTTTACAACGTCGCACAAGGATCTGAATGTTTCTATTACGGTCTGGAAATTGATTGATCTGGTGGAATGTTCGATGATTGGAAGCTGGATTTGGAATTCGTTTCCGATTTGTATGACTTTGGCTTTGGTAAGAACGTGATTTTTGTTTGGAAGGAATTTTTCAGCGTTCGCTAGATCTTTGGCGCCCGTGTCATAGGGGTGCCCAGATTGCGTGACGAAGACAACTACATTGTCTCGTCGCGTTGATAATGCGTCACGGCTGAAATTAAATAGAGGTTCGCGTCGGAAAAATTCATTTGGAGCAGGAGTATAGAAGTCGGTGCTGTCGCTGGCGACTTGCGGAGGTGGTGCTGTGTTGGTACGGAAGGACGTGCCTGGAGTCGGTAATTCAGGTTCTGATGTTACCGGAGTAGGAGGAGGCGCTAGTGTGGTATACTTTTTACGGGTTTCCGGAGGCACATCGAAGATGTCGTCCTCCGAGTTTTCTGAATACGAGAGCGGAAAAATTTGAGCGGGATTCCGCGACAATGCGTCCGCATTAAGGTTCGTTTTTCCACTTTTATAGACCATCTCGTAGTCAAATTCCGCTAACTTAAGCCTCCACCGTACGAGTCTACTTGACGGGTCCTTGACCGAATTCATCCACACTAACGGTCGATGGTCGGTAACGAGTTTGAATTGATTACCGTATATGTATGGACGAAAGTAATGGACGGCGTAGACAATCGCCAGACACTCCTTCTCGATCGTGGAGTAGTTTTTCTCCGCAGCGTTTAACAGTCGCGACGTGTACGCGATTGGCAAGTCGCGGCCTATTGGTCCTTGACTCAAGATAGCACCAATAGCTTCGGCGGACGCGTCGGTCGTTATCACGAATGGTTGTTTGAAGTTGGGGTACTGCAAGATAGGCGCTTCGCATAGGCAATCTCGGAGTTTGACGAATGAATTCTCTTGCTCGTTACGCCATACAAAGGGCGCGTCTTTTTTTAACAAATTTGTAAGTGGCTTAGCAATATTAGAAAAATTTGCGATGAACCGCCTGTAGTATCCCGCGAGCCCGAGGAATTGTTTGATCTGTTTCGCGTTGCGCGGGCGCGGAAAATTTTTGACGGCGCTAATTTTCGCAGGGTCAGGTTTTACACCGTGCTCACTGATAATATGACCCAAATAGCTTACTTCTCTCCTCAAGAATTCGCACTTATCCGGCTGCAATACTAAATTAGCTTCTTTGAGCCGTTGAGTTAATTTATCGAATTTAAGTCGATGTTCTTGAAGAGAGCTAGCGTAGATAACAATGTCGTCCAAATAGACGAAAATTTCGTTCCCCTGGAGACCGGACAGGACATTGTCCATAAGTCGTTGGAACGTCGCTGGCGCATTTTTTAATCCGAATGGCATTCTTTTAAATTCATAATGCCCGTGAGGCGTCGAAAAAGCGGTTTTGGGAGCATCGGCGGGCTCCATTGGGATCTGGTGAAATCCGCTCGCGAGATCGAATGTACTAAAATACTTCGCGCTCCCGAGCTGATCAAGTATCTCGGTAATGCAAGGGAGGGGATAGGCATCGGCGACAGATTTCTCATTGAGTGCGCGGTAGTCGATGACGACGCGCCATTGCTTGTTGCCCAAGGAGTCCGGTTTCTTTGGGACAACCCACAATGGCGAATTATATGGTGATTTTGACGGAGAGATGACACCATTTTGTAAAAATTTGTCGACTTGTCGTCGAATCTCCTCCTTATGAGCTGGTGGGAATCGGTATTGTTTCACATTGACGGGGCGGTCGTCGACGGTTGGAATCTTGTGCGTGGTTGCTGACGTATGCCCTAATTTATCCCCCTCAATGTGAAAAAGCTCCTGCGTGCTTTGAACGAGACGGACGACGTGCTCTCTTTCCTCTGCGTTGAGGTGGTCGAGACGGAGGAGACTAAGAATTCGATCTAGGCGAGATTTCGAAGGATTGGCGGATTTCGATGTCTGTTTTAACGGCGCCTGTTGTATATTATTTTTAACCGCCTGAGCATAGGAGATTTGTTGAACATTCGCGATTTTGCAACGCGAAGGAGGAGTTTCGAGTGTCGAATATGGTGTCTGACTCGAGAAAGAAATAGAAGTTTTCCCTTTTTGGGATGAGCCGATCGGTACGGCGGATACGTTAGATTTAGTAGATTTAGAAAAAACCGGATACAGCGACGGACTATCCTCCTCGTGGAGGGGAGTCATGATTTGCGCGGGCTCAAGTACGATTTCTGGTAACGCGATTTCGACGGCGCGGTCGGATGAATTAATTATTCGAGTTACCGCTTTGCCCCGAATTACTCTGACGAGAGCGTTTCCGAAAAATATACCCGGCGCAAGATCGATACGGGGAATTATACCTTCCGCGAGGTTCGAATTAACTACGCGGACCTTGATACCGATATTTGATCTCGGCGGAATGGAGATACGGTCTCCTGACTTCGGAGAAGCTGCTTTGTCTTGCGTTCGAAGCTTCGATTTCGTTGCTGCATCGCGTTTCAGCGGAGGCGATGATTTACGCGGCGGGCGCGGCGGCGGAGGGGGAATAGATTCCGTGCGCGGCGCTTGTTTACGTTTCGGCGATAGGAGAGGCTTTATTTTCGAGTCCGGTGACGGTTCCTCGAGTGTTTCGATATCGTCTTCGAAAGGAATTCTCTTACCATTCCATTTGATTATTTTATTTGGAAAAGAGATTTCTGCGTCCATACAGAACCCGGAGCCGAGGATCCCGCTTGGTTTAAGGGGAAAATCATCCTCGACCACATTAAAAGGGACGACGCGACCGAAAATGACAAGATTCACCGTCCCTAAGGTTGCGGTTTTGCCATCGGTTACCCCTGTTATTATTACGATCTCGGACTTATCGATTCGCGCGGATGCTTTTAGAGCCGAACGTTTTATAATATTTATTTCCGCCCCAGTGTCCACCATGAAGCGAGTTGGTGAAATTAGAAGATCGGATTTTAGAATTACGTTTGGCGTGCTAGTTTTTCCGGTTATGTTTATCGCGGCGTTTCGTCGATTTCCGCGTTGGAGTTGTTCGCGGCGAGAGGACGGACTTGGTGCGCGGCCTCGCCACCTGTCTCGCGGCGGGTGCGGAGGCCATTGTCGTTTCCCGAATTTTTATTTACCGCGTTGTTGTACTGCCTTTTTCGGCACTCGCCTATTTCGTGCCCCGGGGTCTTGCAATAGCGACAAAATTTGGGCGCGTCCCTGGCTACGATTTGTCTTGGTTGTTCGTACGCGGGGCCTCGAGTAGGAGGCGGTACGTCCCTGGATCGCAAGTATTCCTGCGGTCGGTACGGCGATGGCGGTCTGAGCCGACACTCGGTCGCGTAATGTCCGATATTATTGCATTTTCGGCAAATAATTTCGGCTGGTTTTTCGCGCGATTCTGGTCGCGCGACACGCGATCTACCTAGCCGGTTGCAATCACGTTCGTGCATTTGATAGAGCTCCCGCGCTCGAGCGAACGTTTCTCGCAATGTACCGAATGAACTTGTAGTCATTTGCATTCGAATTTCCGGAATGAGACCGTCTTTAAAACATTGTAATGTGAGCGCGTCTACGTCATCGAGCGATTCCGGTGTGTCTCGTCGAGCAAGCCTTTCGCAATCAATTATAGCGGTTCTAAGATCTTTTACTCGACCGATGTAATCTAGAATGTGCTCGTTCGCGCGCATAAATATATTGGCAAGTTCACCCCGATAATGATGAGCTGATTTTACGGAGCAAAATGTGCTGCGAAGAACGTCCGTTAATTCGAGTATTGTGTAACACGGCTCGTCTTCTAGCGCGGCGTAGGCACGACCCTTGAGTTTTCCCTTAAGCAGGCGTGTGAAAGTTCGCTCGCACCCATTAGGGATAAGCTCATAAGCGCGTTTACACGCTCGGGTAAACTGAAGAATGGGAATGTTCTGACCATCGAATGTCGGCACGGCTTCGAGGGCCTGCTTAAGCGATAGCTCGTCGTGTTGCGAACTATTTGTATTAAAATCGGAGCTCGAATTATGTCCGGAAAGCGGATTTCCCCGAGGAATATCCAGAGAAACGGTATCGTCGCGCGTTAAATCAGGCGTTCTGCGGATAGATTCTATTTCACGACGTAGAATTTCTATTTGCTGGAGCAACGCGGCATTACTAGGATCGGTCGTTTTCGTATTTTTCGCGGAAGTATTTTGTTGCGCGGTACTAGGAAGAGGCTCGGAGATAGCGTCTTGGAAGTCGAGCGTTCTGCTAGTGCGTTTTTCGCGTTCGGAATCGGCCATCGCGGCGGCTCGCTGTGTCTGCTGGCGCGTTTTTGTCGGAGTCCGGGTTGCCATATCTAGTTTCGCGGTTCCTTTCGGCGGAATTTCCGGAGGAAACGCGTGGCTATCCCACCGCTGTCACCAAAAATAACTTTCGTGTCACGTCCCGAGGTGCGGTTGCGCTCGCAACGGTGGCACAAAGTCGTAACCGTTCCCGAAAATAACGCGAATTGCGTCCGGACCGGGTTCGTTGGCGTTTCGGACTCGATAAAACGGTAACTAACACTAAACTTACCTTGCGAAGGCTTGATTCCGCTGTCTGATTTCTCTTTCCAGGTACCTGGAGCGCCTTGGATCCGCAACCGGGATGGCGGCGGCGTACGGCTGGAACGGAGGTACGTCTACGGGAATAAGCGTCCAGGCGGGTTGACTCCGGCTGGCAGGTATCGGCGTTTGGCCCTGACGATTGGCGACTCGTACGGGTCGTGCGGCGAAGGAAACCTCCTTCACAGGAACCAGGACTCGAACGTAGGAAATTGAATATTCTGGTGCATCACCCACGTATTCCCGAGCGAGACGACGAATGAACTCTCTCCTCCCCGCGCGTCGTGTACGCTTTGTCGGAGGTGCAAGGCTCATCGAGAATACTTGAACCTCGGTTGAATACGGCACGGCTAAGCGTTGGTTCGCTCTAGCTTACCGGGATCGACCTGGGCGCAAGATATTCTGTACACGGTAGAAGTGAGGATGGAGCAACTAAGCGCTGGTTCGCTCTAGTCGTCGAGCCTCAAGACTATCGTAGATGAGATATAGAATTAGAATAATCGCGAGCGTACCCGTGGATTAGAATTAAGGAATTGTATTTGAACTCGAATAAAGATACTTTGAATCTGGTAAAAATAAACTATATTCTATGATTTCACTATACTAGATACACTTGACTAAATTCTAAGTTACTGACTAGCGATTACAATGAGAATTAGAAATAGTATAAAGTATCGAACGGACTCCGCTATGGGAGTATGGATAGAGACGAATGCATTAGAGCTAATTGCTCGTTGCGAATGAGCCTATTGCTCGGATCGGAAGTGCATCGTTCGGATGCTGGATTAGAACTCCTCGGTTCGGAGATGAGATATGAACTCTCCAGTTCGGAGATGAGTTAGCAACTCTCCGGTTCGGAGATGAGATGGGAGCTCTCCGGTTCGGAGATGAGTTAGCAACTCTCCAGTTCGGAGATGAGTTAGCAACTGACTCTCGGATCTCGCGTCCGCGACCTCCTCGGGTCGCGCGGCGCGCGAGTCGCTGGGCCCTCGCGGTGGGGCGGACGGTCGGAGTAGGGCGGCCGCTCGGCCCTCGTGGTGGGGCGGCCGTTCGGAGTGGGGCGCGGCCCGCGTTAAGCGTGGGCCGCGAGCGTCGAGTGTGCGCGCGAGTGCAACGGAACATAACCGTGCATGAATAAAATATATACATATATTCACTTAAATCTAGGTGTGTGTTGGTGTGTATGTACATAGGTGAGTAGTGTGCTTATTCTAATCCCACATGTACGAGAAGTACGTATAGGGCTTCGTGATTGCTGGGGATTCGACCCAGTACGTGTCGGAGAGCTCCTCGCCCTCGTAATACGGGGTGAAGTCCTCCCCCTCGTGTGTTGAGATCGCGCGTGGGCGCGGCATGCTGCATCCCTCTTCCCTCTCGTACCTTTGTCTCCTTCTGTAGGGACGGCGAGTCGGCGGGTGGCCCGTGTGCAGGGGCTCCGGATACGGATGCTGGGGATGATGAGGTGGACGCCGGAGGGTGGCAGGCGGTACGCCTGACGTTACAACGTATCGTAGCAATAGAGTTCTTATTATTCTTAAAACGCGATATCGCATCTCATTTCTATGTTTCATGGTAGGATATAACATGATTTGCGAAGTGTCATGTATTCCTCGTCTACACTTCAAATGAATGTTAATGCTACACTTCCTTGCAAGGAAATAGCGTTTGCAGATGTCTACCTATCGTAGCAATAGAGTTCTAATGCTTCTTAAAACGCGATATCGGATCTCATTTCTATGATTCATGGTAAGATATAATATGATTTGCGAAGTGTTATGTATTCCTCGTCTACACTTCAAATGAATGTAAATGCGACACTTCCTTGCTAGGAAATAGCGTTTGCAGATGTCTACGTATCGAAACAATAGAGTTCAAATGCTTCTTAAAACGAGATATTGCATCTCATATCTATGTTTCATGATAAGATATAATATTCATTACGAAGTGTTATGCATTCCTCGTCTACGATTCAAATGAATGTAAATGCGACACTTCCTTGCAAGGAAATAGCGTTTGCAGATGTCTACGTATCGTAGCAATAGATATCTTATGATTCTTAAAACGCGATATCGCATCTCATTTCTATGTTTCATGGTAAGATATAATATGATCTGCGAAGTGTCATGTATTCCACGTCTACACTTCAAATGAATGTAAATGCGACACTTCCTTGCTAGGAAATAGCGTCTGCAGATAACTAGGTATCGTAGCAATAGAGTTCTAATGCTTCTTAAAACGCGATATCGCATCTCATTTCTATGTTTCATGGTAAGATATAATATGATTTGCGAAGTGTCATGTATTCCTAGCCTACACTTCAAATGAATGTTAATGCTACACTTCCTTGCAAGGAAATAGCGTTTGCAGATGTCTACCTATCGTAGCAATAGAGTTCTAATGCTTCTTAAAACGCTATATCGCATCTCATTTCTATGTTTCATGGTAAGATATAATATGATTTGCGAAGTGTTCTGTATTCCTCGTCTACACTTCAAATGAATGTAAATGCGACACTTCCTTGCAAGGAAATAGCGTTTGCGGATGTCTACGTATCGAAACAATCGAGTTCAAATGCTTCTTAAAACGAGGTATTGCATCTCATATCTATGTTTCATGACAAGATATAATATTCATTGCGAAGTGATATGCATTCCTCGTCTACGATTCAAATGAAAGTGAATGCGACACTTCCTTGCAAAGAAATACTGTTTGCAAATGTCTACGTATCATAGCAATAGCTTTCTAATGCTTCTTAAAACGCGATATCGCATCTTATTTCTATGATTCATGGTAAGATATAATATGATTTGCGAAGTGTTATGTATTCCTCGTCTACACTTCAAATGAATGTAAATGCGACACTTCCTTGCTAGGAAATAGCGTTTGCAGATGTCTACGTATCGAAACAATAGAGTTCAAATGCTTCTTAAAACGAGATATTGCATCTCATACCTATGTTTCATGATAAGATATAATATTCATTGCGAAGTGTTATGCATTCCTCGTCTACGATTCAAATGAATGTAAATGCGACACTTCCTTGCAAGGAAATAGCGTTTGTAGATGTCTACGTATCGAAGCAATAGAGTCCAATTGCTTCTTAAAACGAGATATTGCATCTCATATCTGTGTTTCATGATAAGATATAATATTCATTGCGAAGTGTAATGCATTCCTCGTCTACGATTCAAATGAAAGTAAATGCGACACTTCCTTGCAAGGAAATAGCGTTTGCAGATGTCTACGTATCGTAGCAATAGATTTCATATGATTCTTAAAACGCGATATCGCATCTCATTTCTATGTTTCATGGTAAGATATAACATGATTTGCGAAGTGTTATGTTTTCCTCGTCTACACTTCAAATGAATGTTAATGCTACACTTCCTTGCAAGGAAATAGCGTTTGCAGATGTCTACCTATCGTAGCAATAGAGTTCTAATGCTTCTTAAAACGCGATATCGCATCTCATTTCTGTGTTTCATGGTAAGATATAATATGATTTGCGAAGTGTTATATATTCCTCGCCTACACTTCAAATGAATGTAAATGCGACACTTTCTTGCAAGGAAATAGCGTTTGCAGATGTCTACGTATCGAAACAATCGAGTTCAAATGCTTCTTAAAACGAGGTATTGCACCTCATATCTATGTTTCATGACAGATATAATATTCATTGCGAAGTGTTGTGCATTCCTCGTCTACGAATCAAATGAAAGTGAATGCGACACTTCCTTGCAAAGAAATACTGTTTGCAAATGTCTACGTATCATAGCAATAGCTTTCTAATGCTTCTTAAAACGCGATATCGCATCTTATTTCTATGTTTCATGGTAAGGTATGATATGATTTGCGAAGTGTTATGTATTCCTCGTCTACACTTCAAATGAATGTAAATGCGACACTTCCTTGCAAGGAAATAGCGTTTGCAGGTGTCTACGTATCGAAACAATAGAGTTCAAATGCTTCTTAAAACGAGATATTGCATCTCATATCTATGTTTCATGATAAGATATATTATTCATTGCGAAGTGTTATGCATTCCTCGTCTACGATTCAAATGAATGTAAATGCGACACTTCCTTGCAAGGAAATAGCGTTTGCAGATGTCTACGTGTCGAAGCAATAGAGTTCAAATGCTTCTTAAAACGAGATATTGCATCTCATATCTGTGTTTCATGATAAGATATAATATTCATTGCGAAGTGTAATGCTTTCCTCGTCTACGATTCAAATGAAAGTAAATGCGACACTTCCTTGCAAGGAAATAGCGTTTGCAGATGTCTACGTATCTTAGCAATAGAGTTCATATGATTCTTAAAACGCGATATCGCATCTCATTTCTATGTTTCATGGTAAGGTATAATATGATTTGCGAAGTGTTATGTATTCCTCGTCTACACTTCAAATGAATGTAAATGCGACACTTCCTTGCAAGGAAATAGCGTTTGCAGATGTCTAAGTATCGAAGCAATAGAGTTCAAGTGCTTCTTAAAACGAGATATTGCATCTCATATCTGTGTTTCATGATAAGATATAATATTCATTGCGAAGTGTAATGCAATCCTCGTCTAGGATTCAAATGAAAGTAAGTGCGACACTTCCTTGCAAGGAAATAGCGTTTGCAGATGTCTACGTATCGTAGCAATAGAGTTCATATGATTCTTAAAACGCGATATCGCATCTCATTTCTATGTTTCATGGTAAGTGTAACGTCAGGCGTACCGCCTGCCACCCTCCGGCGTCCACCTCATCATCCCCAGCATCCGTATCCGGAGCCCCTGCACACGGGCCACCCGCCGACTCGCCGTCCCTACAGAAGGAGACAAAGGTACGAGAGGGAAGAGGGATGCAGCATGCCGCGCCCACGCGCGATCTCCACACACGAGGGGGAGGACTTCACCCCGTATTACGAGGGCAAGGAGCTCTCCGACACATACTGGGTCGAATCCCCAGCGATCACGAAGCCCTATACGTACTTCTCGTACATGTGGGATTAGAATAAGCACACTACTCACCTATGTACATACACACCAACACACACCTAGATTTAAGTGAATATACGTACATATTTTATTCAATGCACGGTTATGTTCCGTTGCACTCGCGCGCACACTCGACGCTCGCGGCTCACGCTTAACGCGGGCCGCGCCCCACTCCGAACGGCCGCCCCACCACGAGGGCCGAGCGGCCGCCCTACTCCGACCGTCCGCCCCACCGCGAGGGCCCAGCGACTCGCGCGCCGCGCGACCCGAGGAGGTCGCGGACGCGAGATCCGAGAGACAGTTCGCGTCTCATCTCCGAACCGGAGAGTTCCCAACTCATCTCCGAACTGGAGAGTTCCAATCTCATCTCCGAACTGGAGAGTTCGTATCTCATCTCCGAACCGAGGAGTTCTAATCCAGCATCCGAACGATGCACTTCCGAGCAATAGGCTCATTCGCAACGAGCAATTAGCTCTAATGCATTCGTCTCTATCCATACTCCCATAGCGGAGTCCATTCGATACTTTAACTATTTCTAATTCTCATTGTAATCGCTAGTCAGTAACTTAGAACTTAGTCAAGTGTATTTAGTATAGTGAAATCATAGAATATAGTTTATTTTTACCAGATTCAAAGTATCTTTATTCGAGTTCAAATACAATTACTTAATTCTACTCCACGGGTACGCTCGCGATTATTCTATTTCTATATCTCATCTGCGATAGTCTTGAGGCTCGACGACTAGAGCGAACCAGCGCTTAGTTGCTCCATCCTCACTTCTACCGTATACAGAATATCTTGCGCCCAGGTTGATCCCGGTAAGCTAGAGCGAACCAACGCTTAGCCGCGCCGTACTCGACCGAAGTTCAAGTATTCTCGACGAGCCTTGCACCTCCGACAAAGCGTACACGACGCGCGGGGAGGAGAGAGTTTATTCGTCGTCTCGCTCGGGAATACGTGGGTGATGCACCGGAATATTCAATTTCCTGCGTTCGAGTCCTGGTTCCTGTGAAGGAGGTTTCCTTCGCCGCACGACCCGTACCTCCGTTCCAGCCGTACGCCGCCGCCATCCCGGTTGCGGATCCAAGGCGCTCCAGGTACCTGGAAAGAGAAATCAGACAGCGAAATCAAGCCTTCGCAAGGTAAGTTTAGTGTTAGTTACCGTTTTATCGAGTCCGAAACGCCAACGAACCCGGTCCGGACGCAATTCGCGTTATTTTCGGGAACGGTTACGACTTTGTGCCACCGTTGCGAGCGCAACCGCACCTCGGGACGTGACACGAAAGTTATTTTTGGTGACAGCGGTGGGATAGCCACGCGTTTCCTCCGGAAATTCCGCCGAAAGGAACCGCGAAACTAGATATGGCAACCCGGACTCCGACAAAAACGCGCCAGCAGACACAGCGAGCCGCCGCGATGGCCGATTCCGAACGCGAAAAACGCACTAGCAGAACGCTCGACTTCCAAGACGCTATCGCCGAGCCTCTTCCTAGTACCGCGCAACAAAATACTTCCGCGAAAAATACGAAAGCGACCGATCCGAGTAATGCCGCGTTGCTCCAGCAAATAGAAATTTTACGCCGTGAATTAGAATCTATTCGCAGAACGCCTGATTTAACGCGCGACGATACCGTTTCGCTGGATATTCCTCGGGGAAATCCGCTTTCCGCACATAATTCGAGCTCTGATTTCAATACAAATAGTTCGCAACACGACGAGCTATCGCTTAAGCAGGCCCTCGAAGCCGTGCCGACATTCGATGGTCAGAACATTCCTATTCTTCAGTTTACCCGAGCGTGTAAACGCGCTTATGAGCTTATCCCTAATGGGTGCGAGCGAACTTTCACACGCCTGCTTAAGGGAAAACTCAAGGGTCGTGCCTACGCCGCGCTAGAAGACGAGCCGTGTTACACAATACTCGAATTAACGGACGTTCTTCGCAGCACTTTTTGCTCCGTAAAATCAGCTCATCATTATCGGGGTGAACTTGCTAATATATTTATGCGCGCGAACGAGCACATTCTAGATTACATCGGTCGAGTAAAAGATCTTAGAACCGCCATAATTGATTGCGAAAGGCTTGCTCGACGAGACACACCGGAATCGCTCGATGACGTAGACGCGCTCACATTACAATGTTTTAAAGACGGTCTCATTCCGGAAATTCGAATGCAAATGACGATAAATTCATTCGGCACATTGCGAGAAACGTTCGCTCGAGCGCGAGAGCTTTACCAAATGCACGAACGTGATTGCAACCGACTAGGTAGATCGCGTGTCGCGCGACCAGAATCGCGCGAAAAACCAGCCGAAGTTATTTGCCGAAAATGTAATAATATCGGACATTACGCGACCGAGTGTCGGCTCAGACCGCCATCGCCGTACCGACCGCAGGAATACTTGCGATCCAGGGACGTACCGCCTCCTACTCGAGGCCCCGCGTACGAACAACCGAGACAAATCGTAGCCAGGGACGCGCCCAAATTTTGTCGCTATTGCAAGACCCCGGGGCACGAAATAGGCGAGTGCCGCAAAAGGCAGTACAACAACGCGGTAAATAAAAATTCGGGAAACGACAATGGCCTCCGCACCCGCCGCGAGACAGGTGGCGAGGCCGCGCACCAAGTCCGTCCTCTCGCCGCGAACAACTCCAACGCGGAAATCGACGAAACGCCGCGATAAACATAACCGGAAAAACTAGCACGCCAAACGTAGTTCTAAAATCCGATCTTCTAATTTCACCAACTCGCTTCATGGTGGACACTGGGGCGGAAATAAATATTATAAAACGTTCGGCTCTAAAAGCATCCGCGCGAATCGATAAGTCCGAGATCGTAATAATAACAGGGGTAACCGATGGCAAAACCGCAACCTTAGGGACGGTGAATCTTGTCATTTTCGGTCGCGTCGTTCCTTTTAATGTGGTCGAGGATGATTTTCCCCTTAAACCAAGCGGGATCCTCGGCTCCGGGTTCTGTATGGACGCAGAAATCTCTTTTCCAAATAAAATAATCAAATGGAATGGTAAGAGAATTCCTTTCGAAGACGATATCGAAGCACTCGAGGAACCGTCACCGGACTCGAAAATAAAGCCTCTCCTATCGCCGAAACGTAAACAAGCGCCGCGCACGGAATCTATTCCCCCTCCGCCGCCGCGCCCGCCGCGTAAATCATCGCCTCCGCTGAAACGCGATGCAACAACGAAATCGAAGCTTCGAACGCAAGACAAAGCAGCTTCTCCGAAGTCAGGAGACCGTATCTCCATTCCGCCGAGATCAAATATCGGTATCAAGGTCCGCGTAGTTAATTCGAACCTCGCGGAAGGTATAATTCCTCGTATCGATCTTGCGCCGGGCATATTTTTCGGAAACGCTCTCGTCAGAGTAATTCGGGGCAAAGCGGTAACTCGAATAATTAATTCATCCGACCGCGCCGTCGAAATCGCGTTACCAGAGATCATACTCGAGCCCGCGCAAATCATGACTCCCCTCCACGAGGAGGATAGTCCGTCGCTCTATCCGGTTTTTTCTAAATCTACTAAATCTAACGTATCCGCCGTACCGATCGGCTCATCCCAAAAGGGAAAAACTTCTATTTCTTTCTCGAGTCAGACACCATATCCGACAATCGAAACTCCTCCTTCGCGTTGCAAAATCGCGAATACTCAGCAAATCTCCTATGCTCAGGCGGTTAAAAATAATGTACAACAGGCGCCGTTAAAACCAACATCGAAATCCGCCAACCTTTCGAAATCTCGCTTAGATCGAATTCTTAGTCTCCTCCGTCTCGACCACCTCAACGCAGAGGAAAGAGAGCACGTCGTCCGTCTCGTTCAAAGCACGCAGGAGCTTTTTCACATTGAGGGGGATAAATTAGGGCATACGTCAGCAACCACGCACAAGATTCCAACCGTCGACGACCGCCCCGTCAATGTGAAACAATACCGTTTCCCACCAGCTCATAAGGAGGAGATTCGACGACAAGTCGACAAATTTTTACAAAATGGTGTCATCTCTCCGTCAAAATCACCATATAATTCGCCATTGTGGGTTGTCCCAAAGAAACCGGACTCCTTGGGCAACAAGCAATGGCGCGTCGTCATCGACTACCGCGCACTCAATGAGAAATCTGTCGCCGATGCCTATCCCCTCCCTTGCATTACCGAGATACTTGATCAGCTCGGGAGTGCGAAGTATTTTAGTACATTCGATCTCGCGAGCGGATTTCACCAGATCCCAATGGAGCCCGCCGATGCTCCTAAAACTGCTTTTTCGACGCCTCACGGGCATTATGAATTTAAAAGAATGCCATTCGGATTAAAAAATGCGCCAGCAACGTTCCAACGACTTATGGACAATGTCCTGTCCGGTCTCCAGGGGAACGAAATTTTCGTCTATTTGGACGACATTGTTATCTACGCTAGCTCTCTTCAAGAACATCGACTTAAATTCGATAAATTAACTCAACGGCTCAAAGAAGCTAATTTAGTATTGCAGCCGGATAAGTGCGAATTCTTGAGGAGAGAAGTAAGCTATTTGGGTCATATTATCAGTGAGCACGGTGTAAAACCTGACCCTGCGAAAATTAGCGCCGTCAAAAATTTTCCGCGCCCGCGCAACGCGAAACAGATCAAACAATTCCTCGGGCTCGCGGGATACTACAGGCGGTTCATCGCAAATTTTTCCAATATTGCTAAGCCTCTAACGAATTTGTTAAAAAAGGACGCGCCCTTTGTATGGCGTAACGAGCATGAGAATTCATTCGTCAAACTCCGAGATTGCCTATGCGAAGCGCCTATCTTGCAGTACCCCAACTTTAAACAACCATTCGTGATAACGACCGACGCGTCCGCCGAAGCTATTGGTGCTATCTTGAGTCAAGGACCAATAGGCCGCGACTTGCCAATCGCGTACACGTCGCGACTGTTAAACGCTGCGGAGAAAAACTACTCCACGATCGAGAAGGAGTGTCTGGCGATTGTCTACGCCGTCCATTACTTTCGTCCATACATATACGGTAATCAATTCAAACTCGTTACCGACCATCGACCGTTAGTGTGGATGAATTCGGTCAAGGACCCGTCAAGTAGACTCGTACGGTGGAGGCTTAAGTTAGCAGAATTTGACTACGAGATGGTCTATAAAAGTGGAAAAACGAACCTTAATGCGGACGCATTGTCGCGGAATCCCGCTCAAATTTTTCCGCTCTCGTATTCAGAAAACTCGGAGGACGACATCTTCGATGTGCCTCCGGAAACCCGTAAAAAGTATACCACACTAGCGCCTCCTCCTACTCCGGTAACATCAGAACCTGAATTACCGACTCCAGGCACGTCCTTCCGTACCAACACAGCACCACCTCCGCAAGTCGCCAGCGACAGCACCGACTTCTATACTCCTGCTCCAAATGAATTTTTCCGACGCGAAACTCTATTTAATTTCAGCCGTGACGCATTATCAACGCGACGAGACAATGTAGTTGTCTTCGTCACGCAATCTGGGCACCCCTATGACACGGGCGCCAAAGATCTAGCAAACGCTGAAAAATTCCTCCTAAACAAAAATCACGTCCTTACCAAAGCCAAAGTCATACAAATCGGAAACGAATTCCAAATCCAGCTTCCAATCATCGAACATTCCACCAGATCAATCAATTTCCAGACCGTAATAGAAACATTCAGATCCTTGTGCGACGTTGTAAACGAATTACAATTACAAACATTTAGTATCGCACAAACCTATCTAGACTCCGTATCCTGGTCCCGAATCCAGAAAATCCTTCAGGACCTGTTTTATGAAACAACTGTCCAGATTACGGTCTGCCAGGGCCTCATTAAAACCCCTTCGGTCGAAGAGCGACTGAAAATAATAAGAGAAAACCACGACTCCCCTGTGGAAGGTCACAAAGGGGTTAATAAAACTTATTCTCGCATCAGACAACAATACTTTTGGCCAAACATGAAAACACAAATACAAGAATATATTGGCAAATGTAAAAGTTGTCAGACAGAGAAACTGGTCCGGGTAAAGACCAGACAGCCTCTCACTTTAACCGACACCCCTGGCAGGGCATTCGATAAGATTTCAATGGACGTAATGGGTCCTCTTCCCGAAACTTCCGACGGTTATACGAGTATCCTCACGATCCAAGATCTCCTCACTAAATACTCAGTCGCAGTTCCTCTCAAAACCACCACCGCAGTAGACATTGCCGAAGCTTTAATAAAAGAATTCATTTGTAAGTTCGGATGCCCGAAAGGCATACTCACGGACCAAGGTTCGAACTTTATAAATAGCTTGATTAAAGCCATAGCAATCAAATTCCGTATTAAGCAATACAAGTCCACTGCGTTCCACCCACAGACAAACGGGTCCGTTGAACGATCTCACCACGTCCTGGCCGAATATCTGAAGCATTACATAGAGTCGAGTAACGATTGGGTGAATTGGTTACCGTATGCAATGTTTTCATACAACACCAGTGTGCACGAGGGTACATTATACACCCCACACGAACTAGTGTTCGGCAGGATAGCTAGGACGCCGTCAGCCACTCCTTTTCAGGACAGCTCTGATAACGAAACTTATAGCGACTATCTTATACAACTTCAGGAAAAAATCTCGAAATCTCAGGATTTGGCTAAAGCCAATCTAGACAATGCGAAACGCCGTTCTAAATATTATTATGACCGAAATCTCAATGTCCAAAACTTCGAGGTAGGCCAATGGGTCTATCTTTTAAAAGAGCCGAACAAACATAAGTTCCAGGCACAATACTCTGGACCGTACCGTATCCTCGAAATTTTGGGCAACTGTAATGTTAAGCTGAATGTAAAAGGGCGCCATAAAATTGTTCACACGAACAAAATCAAAATTTGTAAACGAATGCATAGTATGCAGAGTGTGGATGCTAGTCAAAGAAAAGTGCGAAAAACTGAAAATGAAGTCAGTGAGAGCAGTGACATTCAAACGAACGCTGAAAGTGAAAGCGACGAAAGTGCCTGCAATCCGAAGGAAGCCCGCAGCCACGGTCCAAACTCCAAACGTTATCGCCAGGATCAACCAGGCGAAAAACCTCAGATTCCGCAGCATCCAGCCGACAGGACCAAGAGAAGGATCCAGCATCCCGAAATCTACCCAACAGACAAGAGATCTCGGCATGGCCGAGATTCTTTTTCCAAGGGGGGTGGTGTAACGTCAGGCGTACCGCCTGCCACCCTCCGGCGTCCACCTCATCATCCCCAGCATCCGTATCCGGAGCCCCTGCACACGGGCCACCCGCCGACTCGCCGTCCCTACAGAAGGAGACAAAGGTACGAGAGGGAAGAGGGATGCAGCATGCCGCGCCCACGCGCGATCTCCACACACGAGGGGGAGGACTTCACCCCGTATTACGAGGGCAAGGAGCTCTCCGACACATACTGGGTCGAATCCCCAGCGATCACGAAGCCCTATACGTACTTCTCGTACATGTGGGATTAGAATAAGCACACTACTCACCTATGTACATACACACCAACACACACCTAGATTTAAGTGAATATACGTACATATTTTATTCAATGCACGGTTATGTTCCGTTGCACTCGCGCGCACACTCGACGCTCGCGGCTCACGCTTAACGCGGGCCGCGCCCCACTCCGAACGGCCGCCCCACCACGAGGGCCGAGCGGCCGCCCTACTCCGACCGTCCGCCCCACCGCGAGGGCCCAGCGACTCGCGCGCCGCGCGACCCGAGGAGGTCGCGGACGCGAGATCCGAGAGACAGTTCGCGTCTCATCTCCGAACCGGAGAGTTCCCAACTCATCTCCGAACTGGAGAGTTCCAATCTCATCTCCGAACTGGAGAGTTCGTATCTCATCTCCGAACCGAGGAGTTCTAATCCAGCATCCGAACGATGCACTTCCGAGCAATAGGCTCATTCGCAACGAGCAATTAGCTCTAATGCATTCGTCTCTATCCATACTCCCATAGCGGAGTCCATTCGATACTTTAACTATTTCTAATTCTCATTGTAATCGCTAGTCAGTAACTTAGAACTTAGTCAAGTGTATTTAGTATAGTGAAATCATAGAATATAGTTTATTTTTACCAGATTCAAAGTATCTTTATTCGAGTTCAAATACAATTACTTAATTCTACTCCACGGGTACGCTCGCGATTATTCTATTTCTATATCTCATCTGCGATAGTCTTGAGGCTCGACGACTAGAGCGAACCAGCGCTTAGTTGCTCCATCCTCACTTCTACCGTATACAGAATATCTTGCGCCCAGGTTGATCCCGGTAAGCTAGAGCGAACCAACGCTTAGCCGCGCCGTACTCGACCGAAGTTCAAGTATTCTCGACGAGCCTTGCACCTCCGACAAAGCGTACACGACGCGCGGGGAGGAGAGAGTTTATTCGTCGTCTCGCTCGGGAATACGTGGGTGATGCACCGGAATATTCAATTTCCTGCGTTCGAGTCCTGGTTCCTGTGAAGGAGGTTTCCTTCGCCGCACGACCCGTACCACCGTTCCAGCCGTACGCCGCCGCCATCCCGGTTGCGGATCCAAGGCGCTCCAGGTACCTGGAAAGAGAAATCAGACAGCGAAATCAAGCCTTCGCAAGGTAAGTTTAGTGTTAGTTACCGTTTTATCGAGTCCGAAACGCCAACGAACCCGGTCCGGACGCAATTCGCGTTATTTTCGGGAACGGTTACGACTTTGTGCCACCGTTGCGAGCGCAACCGCACCTCGGGACGTGACATAAGATATAACATGATTTGCGAAGTGTTATGTTTTCCTCGTCTACACTTCAAATGAATGTGAATGCGATACTTCCTCGCTAGGAAATAGCGTTTGCAGATGTCTACGTTTCGTAGCAATAGCTTTCTAATGCTTCTTAAAACGCGATATCGCACCTCATTTCTATGTTTCATGACAAGATATAATATTCATTGCGAAGTGTTATGCATTCCTCGTCTACGATTCAAATGAGAGTAAATGCGACACTTCCTTGCAAGGAAATAGCGTTTGCAGATGTCTACGTATCGTAGCAATAGAGTTCTTATTATTCTTAAATCGCGATATCGCATCTCATTTCTATGTTTCATGGTAGGATATAACATGATTTGCGAAGTGTCATGTATTCCTAGTCTACACTTCAAATGAATGTTAATGCTACACTTCCTTGCAAGGAAATAGCGTTTGCAGATGTCTACGTATCGTAGCAATAGAGTTCATATGATTCTTAAAACGCGATATCGCATCTCATTTCTATGTTTCATGGTAAGATATAACATGATTTGCGAAGTGTTATGTTTTCCTCGTCTACACTTCAAATGAATGTTAATGCTACACTTCCTTGCAAGGAAATAGCGTTTGCAGATGTCTACCCATCGTAGCAATAGAGTTCTAATGCTTCTTAAAACGCGATATCGCATCTCATTTCTGTGTTTCATGGTAAGATATAATATGATTTGCGAAGTGTTATATATTCCTCGCCTACACTTCAAATGAATGTAAATGCGACACTTCCTTGCAAGGAAATAGCGTTTGCAGATGTCTACGTATCGAAACAATCGAGTTCAAATGCTTCTTAAAACGAGGTATTGCACCTCATATCTATGTTTCATGACAGATATAATATTCATTGCGAAGTGTTGTGCATTCCTCGTCTACGAATCAAATGAAAGTGAATGCGACACTTCCTTGCAAAGAAATACTGCTTGCAAATGTCTACGTATCATAGCAATAGCTTTCTAATGCTTCTTAAAACGCGATATCGCATCTTATTTCTATGATTCATGGTAAGATATAATATGATTTGCGAAGTGTTTTGTATTCCTCGTCAACACTTCAAATGAATGTAAATGCGACACTTCCTTGCTAGGAAATAGCGTTTGCAGATGTCTACGTATCGAAACAATAGAGTTCAAATGCTTCTTAAAACGAGATATTGCATCTCATATCTATGTTTCATGATAAGATATAATATTTATTGCGAAGTGTTATGCATTCCTCGTCTACGATTCAAATGAATGTAAATGCGACACTTCCTTACAAGGAAATAGCGTTTGCAGATGTCTACGTAGCGTAGCAATAGAGATCTTATGATTCTTAAAACGCGATATCGCATCTAATTTCTATGTTTCATGGTAAGGTATGATATGATTTGCGAAGTGTTATGTATTCCTCGTCTACACTTCAAATGAATGTAAATGCGACACTTCCTTGCAAGGAAATAGCGTTTGCAGGTGTCTACGTATCGAAACAATAGAGTTCAAATGCTTCTTAAAACGAGATATTGCATCTCATATCTATGTTTCATGATAAGATATATTATTCATTGCGAAGTGTTATGCATTCCTCGTCTACGATTCAAATGAATGTAAATGCGACACTTCCTTGCATGGAAATAGCGTTTGCAGATGTCTACCTATCGTAGCAATAGAGTTCTAATGCTTCTTAAAACGCGATATCGCATCTCATTTCTATGTTTCATGGTAAGATATAATATTCATTGCGAAGTGTAATGCATTCCTCGTTTACACCTCAAATGAATGTAAATGCGACACTTCCTTGCAAGGAAGTAGCGTTTGCAGATGTCTACGAATCGAAGCAATAGAGTTCACATGCTTCTTAAAACGAGATATTGCATCTCATATCTATGTTTCATGATAGGATATAATATTCATTGCGAAGTGTTATGTATTCCTCGTCTACGATTCAAATGAATGTAAGTGCGACACTTCCTTGCAAGGAAATAGCGTTTGCAGATGTCTACGTTTCGTAGCAATAGAGTTCTTATGATTCTTAAAACGCGATATCGCACCTCATTTCTATGTTTCATGGTAAGATATATTATGATTTGCGAAGTGTCATGTATTCCTCGTCAACACTTCAAATGAATGTAAATGCGACACTTCCTTGTAAGGAAATAGCGTTTGCAGATGTCTACGTATCGTAGCAATAGAGTTCTAATGCTTCTTAAGACGCAATATCGCATCTCATTTCTATGTTTCATGATAAGATATAATATTCATTGCGAAGTGTTATGCATTCCTCGTCTACGATTCAAATGAATGCAAATGCGACACTTCCTTCCAAGGAAATAGCGTTTGCAAATGTCTACCTATCGTAGCAATAGTGTTCTAATGCTTCTTAAAACGCGATATCGCATCTCATTTCTATGTTTCATGGTAAGATATAATATGATTTGCGAAGTGTCATGTACTCCTCGTCTACACTTCAAATGAATGTTAATGCGACACTTCCTTGCTAGGAAATAGCGTCTGCAGATGTCTACGTATCGTAGCAATAGAATTCAAATGATTCTTAAAACGCGATATCGCATCTCATTTCTATGTTTCATGGTAAGATATAACATGATTTGCGAAGTGTTATGTATTCCTCGTCTACACATCAAATGAATGTGATTGCGATACTTCCTCGCTAGGAAATAGCGTTTGCAGATATCTACGTATCGTAGCAATAGCTTTCTCATGCTTCTTAAAACGCGATATCGCGTCTCATTTCTATGTTTCATGGTAAGATATAATATGATTTGCGAAGTGTTATGTATTCCTCGTCTACACTTCAACTGAATGTAAATGAGACACTTCCTTGCTAGGAAATAGCGTCTGCAGATATCTACGTATCGTAGCAATAGAATTCAAATGATTCTTAAAACGCGATATCGCATCTCATTTCTATGTTTCATGGTAGGATATAACATGATTTGCGAAGTGTCATGTATTCCTCGTCTACACTTCAAATGAATGTAAATGCGACACTTCCTTGCAAGGAAATAGCGTTTGCAGATGTCTACCTATCGTAGCAATAGAGTTCTAATGCTTCTTAAAAGGCTATATCGCATCTCATTTCTATGTTTCATGGCAAGATATAATATGATTTGCGAAGTGTTATGTATTCCTCGTCTACACTTCAAATGAATGTAAATGCGACACTTCCTTGCAAGGAAATAACGTTTGCAGATGTCTACGTATCGAAGCAATAGAGTTCAAATGCTTCTTAAAACGAGATATTGCAACTCATATCCATGTTTCATGATAAGATATAATATTCATTGCGAAGTGTTATGCATTCCTCGTCTACGATTCAAATGAATGTAAATGCGACACTTCCTTGCAAGGAAATAGCGTTTGAAGATGTCTAAGTATCGTAGCAATGGAGTTCTTATGATTCTTAAAACGCGATATCGCATCTCATTTCTATGTTTCATGGTAAGATATAATATGATTTGCGAAGTGTTATGTGTTCCTCGTCTACACTTCAAATGATTGTGAATGCGACACTTCCTTGCAAGGAAAGAGCGTTTGCAGGTGTCTACGTATCGTAGCAATAGATTTCTTATGATTCTTAAAACGCGATATCGCATCTCATTTCTATGTTTCATGGTAAGATATAATATGATTTGCGTAGTGTTATGTACTCCTCGTCTACACTTCAAATGAATGTAAATGCGACACTTCCTTGAAAGGAAATAGCGTCTGCAGATGTCTAGGTATCGTAGCGATAGAGTTCTAATGCTTCTTAAAACGCGATATCGCATCTCATTTCTATGTTTCATGGTAAGATATAATATGATTTGCGAAGTGTTATGTATTCCTCGTCTACACTTCAAATGAATGTAAATGCGACACTTCCTTGCTAGGAAATAGCGTCTGCAGATGTCTAGGAGTCGTAGCGATAGGGTTCTAATGCTTCTTAAAACGCGATATCGCATCTCATTTCTATGTTTCATGGTAAGATATAATATGATTTGAGAAGTGTTATGTATTCCTCGTCTACAATTCAAATGAATGTAAATGCGACACTTCCTTGCAAGGAAATAGCGTTTGCAGATGTCTACGTATCGAAGCAATAGAGTTCAAATGCTTCTTAAAACGACATATTGCATCTCATATCTGTGTTTCATGATAAGATATAATATTCATTGCGAAGTGTAATGCATTCCTCGTCTACGATTCAAATGAAAGTAAATGCGACACTTCCTTGCAAGGAAATAGCGTTTGCAGATGTCTACGTATCGTAGCAATAGAGTTCATATGATTCTTAAAACGCGATATCGCATCTCATTTCTATGTTTCATGGTAAGATATAACATGATTTGCGAAGTGTTATGTTTTCCTCGTCTACACTTCAAATGAATGTGAATGCGATACTTCCTCGCTAGGAAATAGCGTTTGCAGATGTCTACGTTTCGTAGCAATAGCTTTCTAATGCTTCTTAAAACGCGATATCGCACCTCATTTCTATGTTTCATGACAAGATATAATATTCATTGCGAAGTGTTATGCATTCCTCGTCTACGATTCAAATGAGAGTAAATGCGACACTTCCTTGCAAGGAAATAGCGTTTGCAGATGTCTACGTATCGTAGCAATAGAGTTCTTATTATTCTTAAAACGCGATATCGCATCTCATTTCTATGTTTCATGGTAGGATATAACATGATTTGCGAAGTGTCATGTATTCCTCGTCTACACTTCAAATGAATGTTAATGCTACACTTCCTTGCAAGGAAATAGCGTTTGCAGATGTCTACCTATCGTAGCAATAGAGTTCTAATGCTTGTCACGTCCCGAGGTGCGGTTGCGCTCGCAACGGTGGCACAAAGTCGTAACCGTTCCCGAAAATAACGCGAATTGCGTCCGGACCGGGTTCGTTGGCGTTTCGGACTCGATAAAACGGTAACTAACACTAAACTTACCTTGCGAAGGCTTGATTCCGCTGTCTGAGTTCTCTTTCCAGGTACCTGGAGCGCCTTGGATCCGCAACCGGGATGGCGGCGGCGTACGGCTGGAACGGAGGTACGTCTACGGGAATAAGCGTCCAGGCGGGTTGACTCCGGCTGGCAGGTATCGGCGTTTGGCCCTGACGATTGGCGACTCGTACGGGTCGTGCGGCGAAGGAAACCTCCTTCACAGGAACCAGGACTCGAACGTAGGAAATTGAATATTCTGGTGCATCACCCACGTATTCCCGAGCGAGACGACGAATGAACTCTCTCCTGCCCGCGCGTCGTGTACGCTTTGTCGGAGGTGCAAGGCTCATCGAGAATACTTGAACTTCGGTTGAATACGGCACGGCTAAGCGTTGGTTCGCTCTAGCTTACCGGGATCGACCTGGGCGCAAGATATTCTGTACACGGTAGAAGTGAGGATGGAGCAACTAAGCGCTGGTTCGCTCTAGTCGTCGAGCCTCAAGACTATCGTAGATGAGATATAGAATTAGAATAATCGCGAGCGTACCCGTGGATTAGAATTAAGGAATTGTATTTGAACTCGAATAAAGATACTTTGAATCTGGTAAAAATAAACTATATTCTATGATTTCACTATACTAGATACACTTGACTAAATTCTAAGTTACTGACTAGCGATTACAATGAGAATTAGAAATAGTATAAAGTATCGAATGGACTCCGCTATGGGAGTATGGATAGAGACGATTGCATTAGAGCTAATTGCTCGTTGCGAATGAGCCTATTGCTCGGATCGGAGGTGCATCGTTCGGATGCTGGATTAGAACTCCTCGGTTCGGAGATGAGATACGAACTCTCCAGTTCGGAGATGAGATACCAACTCTCCCGTTCGGAGGTGAGATTGGAACTGACTCTCTGATCTCGCGTCCGCGACCTCCTCGGGTCGCGCGGCGCGCGAGTCGCTGGGCCCTCGCGGTGGGGCGGACGGTCGGAGTAGGGCGGCCGCTCGGCCCTCGTGGTGGGGCGGCCGTTCGGAGTGGGGCGCGGCCCGCGTTAAGCGTGAGCCGCGAGCGTCGAGTGTGCGCGCGAGTGCACGGAACATAACCGTGCATGAATAAAATATATACATATATTTACTTAAATCTAGGTGTGTGTTGGTGTGTATGTACATGTATGAGTAGTGTGCTTATTCTAATCCCACATGTACGAGAAGTACGTATAGGGCTTCGTGATCGCTGGGGATTCGACCCAGTATGTGTCGGAGAGCTCCTCGCCCTCGTAATACGGGGTGAAGTCCTCCCCCTCGTGTGTGGAGATCGCGCGTGGGCGCGGCATGCTGCATCCCTCTTCCCTCTCGTACCTTTGTCTCCTTCTGTAGGGACGGCGAGTCGGCGGGTGGCCCGTGTGCAGGGGCTCCGGATACGGATGCTGGGGATGATGAGGTGGACGCCGGAGGGTGGCAGGCGGTACGCCTGACGTTACACCACCCCCCTTGGAAAAAGAATCTCGGCCATGCCGAGATCTCTTGTCTGTTGGGTAGATTTCGGGATGCTGGATCCTTCTCTTGGTCCTGTCGGCTGGATGCTGCGGAATCTGAGGTTTTTCGCCTGGTTGATCCTGGCGATAACGTTTGGAGTTTGGACCGTGGCTGCGGGCTTCCTTCGGATTGCAGGCACTTTCGTCGCTTTCACTTTCAGCGTTCGTTTGAATGTCACTGCTCTCACTGACTTCATTTTCAGTTTTTCGCACTTTTCTTTCACTAGCATCCACACTCTGCATACTATGCATTCGTTTACAAATTTTGATTTTGTTCGTATGAACAATTTTATGGCGCCCTTTTACATTCAGCTTAACATTACAATTGCCCAAAATTTCGAGGATACGGTACGGTCCAGAATACTGTGCCTGGAACTTATGTTTGTTCGGCTCTTTTAAAAGATAGACCCATTGGCCTACCTCGAAGTTTTGGACATTGAGATTTCGGTCATAATAATATTTAGAACGGCGTTTCGCATTGTCTAGATTGGCTTTAGCCAAATCCTGAGATTTCGAGATTTTCTCCTGAAGTTGTATAAGATAGTCGCTATAAGTTTCGTTATCAGAGCTGTCCTGAAAAGGAGTGGCTGACGGCGTCCTAGCTATCCTGCCGAACACTAGTTCGTGTGGGGTGTATAATGTACCCTCGTGCACACTGGTGTTGTATGAAAACATTGCGTACGGTAACCAATTCACCCAATCGTTACTCGACTCTATGTAATGCTTCAGATATTCGGCCAGGATGTGGTGAGATCGTTCAACGGACCCGTTTGTCTGTGGATGGAACGCAGTGGACTTGTATTGCTTAATACGGAATTTGATTGCTATGGCTTTAATCAAGCTATTTATAAAGTTCGAACCTTGGTCCGTGAGTATGCCTTTCGGGCATCCGAACTTACAAATGAATTCTTTTATTAGAGCATCGGCAATGTCTACTGCGGTGGTGGTTTTGAGAGGAACTGCGACTGAGTATTTAGTGAGGAGATCTTGGATCGTGAGGATACTTGTATAACCGTCGGAAGTTTCGGGAAGAGGACCCATTACGTCCATTGAAATCTTATCGAATGCCCTGCCAGGGGTGTCGGTTAAAGTGAGAGGCTGTCTGGTCTTTACCCGGACCAGTTTCTCTGTCTGACAACTTTTACATTTGCCAATATATTCTTGTATTTGTGTTTTCATGTTTGGCCAAAAGTATTGTTGTCTGATGCGAGAATAAGTTTTATTAACCCCTTTGTGACCTCCCACAGGGGAGTCGTGGTTTTCTCTTATTATTTTCAGTCGCTCTTCGACCGAAGGGGTTTTAATGAGGCCCTGGCAGACCGTAATCTGGACAGTTGTTTCATAAAACAGGTCCTGAAGGATTTTCTGGATTCGGGACCAGGATACGGAGTCTAGATAGGTTTGTGCGATACTAAATGTTTGTAATTGTAATTCGTTTACAACGTCGCACAAGGATCTGAATGTTTCTATTACGGTCTGGAAATTGATTGATCTGGTGGAATGTTCGATGATTGGAAGCTGGATTTGGAATTCGTTTCCGATTTGTATGACTTTGGCTTTGGTAAGAACGTGATTTTTGTTTGGAAGGAATTTTTCAGCGTTCGCTAGATCTTTGGCGCCCGTGTCATAGGGGTGCCCAGATTGCGTGACGAAGACAACTACATTGTCTCGTCGCGTTGATAATGCGTCACGGCTGAAATTAAATAGAGGTTCGCGTCGGAAAAATTCATTTGGAGCAGGAGTATAGAGGTCGGTGCTGTCGCTGGCGACTTGCGGAGGTGGTGCTGTGTTGGTACGGAAGGACGTGCCTGGAGTCGGTAATTCAGGTTCTGATGTTACCGGAGTAGGAGGAGGCGCTAGTGTGGTATACTTTTTACGGGTTTCCGGAGGCACATCGAAGATGTCGTCCTCCGAGTTTTCTGAATACGAGAGCGGAAAAATTTGAGCGGGATTCCGCGACAATGCGTCCGCATTAAGGTTCGTTTTTCCACTTTTATAGACCATCTCGTAGTCAAATTCCGCTAACTTAAGCCTCCACCGTACGAGTCTACTTGACGGGTCCTTGACCGAATTCATCCACACTAACGGTCGATGGTCGGTAACGAGTTTGAATTGATTACCGTATATGTATGGACGAAAGTAATGGACGGCGTAGACAATCGCCAGACACTCCTTCTCGATCGTGGAGTAGTTTTTCTCCGCAGCGTTTAACAGTCGCGACGTGTACGCGATTGGCAAGTCGCGGCCTATTGGTCCTTGACTCAAGATAGCACCAATAGCTTCGGCGGACGCGTCGGTCGTTATCACGAATGGTTGTTTGAAGTTGGGGTACTGCAAGATAGGCGCTTCGCATAGGCAATCTCGGAGTTTGACGAATGAATTCTCTTGCTCGTTACGCCATACAAAGGGCGCGTCTTTTTTTAACAAATTTGTAAGTGGCTTAGCAATATTAGAAAAATTTGCGATGAACCGCCTGTAGTATCCCGCGAGCCCGAGGAATTGTTTGATCTGTTTCGCGTTGCGCGGGCGCGGAAAATTTTTGACGGCGCTAATTTTCGCAGGGTCAGGTTTTACACCGTGCTCACTGATAATATGACCCAAATAGCTTACTTCTCTCCTCAAGAATTCGCACTTATCCGGCTGCAATACTAAATTAGCTTCTTTGAGCCGTTGAGTTAATTTATCGAATTTAAGTCGATGTTCTTGAAGAGAGCTAGCGTAGATAACAATGTCGTCCAAATAGACGAAAATTTCGTTCCCCTGGAGACCGGACAGGACATTGTCCATAAGTCGTTGGAACGTCGCTGGCGCATTTTTTAATCCGAATGGCATTCTTTTAAATTCATAATGCCCGTGAGGCGTCGAAAAAGCGGTTTTGGGAGCATCGGCGGGCTCCATTGGGATCTGGTGAAATCCGCTCGCGAGATCGAATGTACTAAAATACTTCGCGCTCCCGAGCTGATCAAGTATCTCGGTAATGCAAGGGAGGGGATAGGCATCGGCGACAGATTTCTCATTGAGTGCGCGGTAGTCGATGACGACGCGCCATTGCTTGTTGCCCAAGGAGTCCGGTTTCTTTGGGACAACCCACAATGGCGAATTATATGGTGATTTTGACGGAGAGATGACACCATTTTGTAAAAATTTGTCGACTTGTCGTCGAATCTCCTCCTTATGAGCTGGTGGGAAACGGTATTGTTTCACATTGACGGGGCGGTCGTCGACGGTTGGAATCTTGTGCGTGGTTGCTGACGTATGCCCTAATTTATCCCCCTCAATGTGAAAAAGCTCCTGCGTGCTTTGAACGAGACGGACGACGTGCTCTCTTTCCTCTGCGTTGAGGTGGTCGAGACGGAGGAGACTAAGAATTCGGTCTAGGCGAGATTTCGAAGGATTGGCGGATTTCGATGTTTGTTTCAACGGCGCCTGTTGTATATTATTTTTAACCGCCTGAGCATAGGAGATCTGTTGAACATTCGCGATTTTGCAACGCGAAGGAGGAGTTTCGAGTGTCGAATATGGTGTCTGACTCGAGAAAGAAATAGAAGTTTTCCCTTTTTGGGATGAGCCGATCGGTACGGCGGATACGTTGGATTTAGAAAAAATCGGATAGAGCGATGGTCTTTCCTCCTTATGGAGGGGAGTCATGATTTGCGCGGGCTCAAGTACGATTTCTGGTAACGCGATTTCGACGGCGCGGTCGGATGAATTAATTATTCGAGTTACCGCTTTGCCCCGAATTACTCTGACGAGAGCGTTTCCGAAAAATATACCCGGCGCAAGATCGATACGAGGAATTATACCTTCCGCGAGGTTCGAATTAACTACGCGGACCTTGATACCGATATTTGATCTCGGTGGAATGGAGATACGGTCTCCTGACTTCGGAGAAGCTGCTTTGTCTTGCGTTCGAAGCTTCGATTTCGTTGCTGCATCGCGTTTCAGCGGAGGCGATGATTTACGCGGCGGGCGCGGCGGCGGAGGGGGAATAGATTCCGTGCGCGGCGCTTGTTTACGTTTCGGCGATAGGAGAGGCTTTATTTTCGAGTCCGGTGACGGTTCCTCGAGTGCTTCGATATCGTCTTCGAAAGGAATTCTCTTACCATTCCATTTGATTATTTTATTTGGAAAAGAGATTTCTGCGTCCATACAGAACCCGGAGCCGAGGATCCCGCTTGGTTTAAGGGGAAAATCATCCTCGACCACATTAAAAGGAACGACGCGACCGAAAATGACAAGATTCACCGTCCCTAAGGTTGCGGTTTTGCCATCGGTTACCCCTGTTATTATGACGATCTCGGACTTATCGATTCGCGCGGATGCTTTTAGAGCCGAACGTTTTATAATATTTATTTCCGCCCCAGTGTCCACCATGAAGCGAGTTGGTGAAATTAGAAGATCGGATTTTAAAATTACGTTTGGCGTGCTAGTTTTTCCGGTTATGTTTATCGCGGCGTTTCGTCGATTTCCGCGTTGGAGTTGTTCGCGGCGAGAGGACGGACTTGGTGCGCGGCCTCGCCACCTGTCTCGCGGCGGGTGCGGAGGCCATTGTCGTTTCCCGAATTTTTATTTACCGCGTTGTTGTACTGCCTTTTGCGGCACTCGCCTATTTCGTGCCCCGGGGTCTTGCAATAGCGACAAAATTTGGGCGCGTCCCTGTCTACGATTTGTCTCGGTTGTTCGTACGCGGGGCCTCGAGTAGGAGGCGGTACGTCCCTGGATCGCGAGTATTCCTGCGGTCGGTACGGCGATGGCGGTCTGAGCCGACACTCGGTCGCGTAATGTCCGATATTATTGCATTTTCGGCAAATAATTTCGGCTGGTTTTTCGCGCGATTCTGGTCGCGCGACACGCGATCTACCTAGCCGGTTGCAATCACGTTCGTGCATTTGATAGAGCTCCCGCGCTCGAGCGAACGTTTCTCGCAATGTACCGAATGAACTTATAGTCATTTGCATTCGAATTTCCGGAATGAGACCGTCTTTAAAACATTGTAGGGTGAGCGCGTCTACGTCATCGAGCGATTCCGGTGTGTCTCGTCGAGCAAGCCTCTCGCAATCAATTATAGCGGTTCTAAGATCTTTTACTCGACCGATGTAATCTAGAATGTGCTCGTTCGCGCGCATAAATATATTAGCAAGTTCACCCCGATAATGATGAGCTGATTTTACGGAGCAAAAAGTGCTGCGAAGAACGTCCGTTAATTCGAGTATTGTGTAACACGGCTCGTCTTCTAGCGCGGCGTAGGCACGACCCTTGAGTTTTCCCTTAAGCAGGCGTGTGAAAGTTCGCTCGCACCCATTAGGGATAAGCTCATAAGCGCGTTTACACGCTCGGGTAAACTGAAGAATAGGAATGTTCTGACCATCGAATGTCGGCACGGCTTCGAGGGCCTGCTTAAGCGATAGCTCGTCGTGTTGCGAACTATTTGTATTGAAATCAGAGCTCGAATTATGTGCGGAAAGCGGATTTCCCCGAGGAATATCCAGCGAAACGGTATCGTCGCGCGCTAAATCAGGCGTTCTGCGAATAGATTCTATTTCACGACGTAAAATTTCTATTTGCTGGAGCAACGCGGCATTACTCGGATCGGTCGCTTTCGTATTTTTCGCTGAAGTATTTTGTTGCGCGGTACTAGGAAGAGGCTCGGCGATAGCGTCTTGGAAGTCGAGCGTTCTGCTAATGCGTTTTTCGCGTTCGGAATCGGCCATCGCGGCGGCTCGCTGTGTCTGCTGGCGCGTTTTTGTCGGAGTCCGGGTTGCCATATCTAGTTTCGCGGTTCCTTTCGGCAGAATTTCCGGAGGAAACGCGGGGCTATCCCACCGCTGTCACCAAAAATAACTTTCGTGTCACGTCCCGAGGTGCGGTTGCGCTCGCAACGGTGGCACAAAGTCGTAACCGTTCCCGAAAATAACGCGAATTGCGTCCGGACCGGGTTCGTTGGCGTTTCGGACTCGATAAAACGGTAACTAACACTAAACTTACCTTGCGAAGGCTTGATTCCGCTGTCTGAGTTCTCTTTCCAGGTACCTGGAGCGCCTTGGATCCGCAACCGGGATGGCGGCGGCGTACGGCTGGAACGGAGGTACGTCTACGGGAATAAGCGTCCAGGCGGGTTGACTCCGGCTGGCAGGTATCGGCGTTTGGCCCTGACGATTGGCGACTCGTACGGGTCGTGCGGCGAAGGAAACCTCCTTCACAGGAACCAGGACTCGAACGTAGGAAATTGAATATTCTGGTGCATCACCCACGTATTCCCGAGCGAGACGACGAATGAACTCTCTCCTCCCCGCGCGTCGTGTACGCTTTGTCGGAGGTGCAAGGCTCATCGAGAATACTTGAACTTCGGTTGAATACGGCACGGCTAAGCGTTGGTTCGCTCTAGCTTACCGGGATCGACCTGGGCGCAAGATATTCTGTACACGGTAGAAGTGAGGATGGAGCAACTAAGCGCTGGTTCGCTCTAGTCGTCGAGCCTCAAGACTATCGTAGATGAGATATAGAATTAGAATAATCGCGAGCGTACCCGTGGATTAGAATTAAGGAATTGTATTTGAACTCGAATAAAGATACTTTGAATCTGGTAAAAATAAACTATATTCTATGATTTCACTATACTAGATACACTTGACTAAATTCTAAGTTACTGACTAGCGATTACAATGAGAATTAGAAATAGTATAAAGTATCGAATGGACTCCGCTATGGGAGTATGGATAGAGACGATTGCATTAGAGCTAATTGCTCGTTGCGAATGAGCCTATTGCTCGGATCGGAGGTGCATCGTTCGGATGCTGGATTAGAACTCCTCGGTTCGGAGATGAGATACGAACTCTCCAGTTCGGAGATGAGATACCAACTCTCCCGTTCGGAGGTGAGATTGGAACTGACTCTCTGATCTCGCGTCCGCGACCTCCTCGGGTCGCGCGGCGCGCGAGTCGCTGGGCCCTCGCGGTGGGGCGGACGGTCGGAGTAGGGCGGCCGCTCGGCCCTCGTGGTGGGGCGGCCGTTCGGAGTGGGGCGCGGCCCGCGTTAAGCGTGAGCCGCGAGCGTCGAGTGTGCGCGCGAGTGCACGGAACATAACCGTGCATGAATAAAATATATACATATATTTACTTAAATCTAGGTGTGTGTTGGTGTGTATGTACATATATGAGTAGTGTGCTTATTCTAATCCCACATGTACGAGAAGTACGTATAGGGCTTCGTGATCGCTGGGGATTCGACCCAGTATGTGTCGGAGAGCTCCTCGCCCTCGTAATACGGGGTGAAGTCCTCCCCCTCGTGTGTGGAGATCGCGCGTGGGCGCGGCATGCTGCATCCCTCTTCCCTCTCGTACCTTTGTCTCCTTCTGTAGGGACGGCGAGTCGGCGGGTGGCCCGTGTGCAGGGGCTCCGGATACGGATGCTGGGGATGATGAGGTGGACGCCGGAGGGTGGCAGGCGGTACGCCTGACGTTACATGCTTCTTAAAACGCGATATCGGATCTCATTTCTATGATTCATGGTAAGATATAATATGATTTGCGAAGTGTTATGTATTCCTCGTCTACACTTCAAATGAATGTAAATGCGACACTTCCTTGCTAGGAAATAGCGTTTGCAGATGTCTACGTATCGAAACAATAGAGTTCAAATGCTTCTTAAAACGAGATATTGCATCTCATATCTATGTTTCATGATAAGATATAATATTCATTACGAAGTGTTATGCATTCCTCGTCTACGATTCAAATGAATGTAAATGCGACACTTCCTTGCAAGGAAATAGCGTTTGCAGATGTCTACGTATCGTAGCAATAGATATCTTATGATTCTTAAAACGCGATATCGCATCTCATTTCTATGTTTCATGGTAAGATATAATATGATCTGCGAAGTGTCATGTATTCCACGTCTACACTTCAAATGAATGTAAATGCGACACTTCCTTGCTAGGAAATAGCGTCTGCAGATAACTAGGTATCGTAGCAATAGAGTTCTAATGCTTCTTAAAACGCGATATCGCATCTGTCACGTCCCGAGGTGCGGTTGCGCTCGCAACGGTGGCACAAAGTCGTAACCGTTCCCGAAAATAACGCGAATTGCGTCCGGACCGGGTTCGTTGGCGTTTCGGACTCGATAAAACGGTAACTAACACTAAACTTACCTTGCGAAGGCTTGATTCCGCTGTCTGATTTCTCTTTCCAGGTACCTGGAGCGCCTTGGATCCGCAACCGGGATGGCGGCGGCGTACGGCTGGAACGGAGGTACGGGTCGTGCGGCGAAGGAAACCTCCTTCACAGGTACCAGGACTCGAACGCAGGAAATTGAATATTCTGGTGCATCACCCACGTATTCCCGAGCGAGACGACGAATAAACTCTCTCCTCCCCGCGCGTCGTGTACGCTTTGTCGGAGGTGCAAGGCTCGTCGAGAATACTTGAACTTCGGTCGAGTACGGCGCGGCTAAGCGTTGGTTCGCTCTAGCTTACCGGGATCAACCTGGGCGCAAGATATTCTGTATACGGTAGAAGTGAGGATGGAGCAACTAAGCGCTGGTTCGCTCTAGTCGTCGAGCCTCAAGACTATCGCAGATGAGATATAGAAATAGAATAATCGCGAGCGTACCCGTGGAGTAGAATTAAGGAATTGTATTTGGACTCGAATAAAGATACTTTGAATCTGGTAAAAATAAACTATATTCTATGATTTCACTATACTAAATACACTTGACTAAGTTCTAAGTTACTGACTAGCGATTACAATGAGAATTAGAAATAGTATAAAGTATCGAATGGACTCCGCTATGGGAGTATGGATAGAGACGAATGCATTAGAGCTAATTGCTCGTTGCGAATGAGCCTATTGCTCGGATCGGAAGTGCATCGTTCGGATGCTGGATTAGAACTCCTCGGTTCGGAGATGAGATACGAACTGACTCTCGGATCTCGCGTCCGCGACCTCCTCGGGTCGCGCGGCGCGCGAGTCGCTGGGCCCTCGCGGTGGGGCGGACGGTCGGAGTAGGGCGGCCGCTCGGCCCTCGTGGTGGGGCGGCCGTTCGGAGTGGGGCGCGGCCCGCGTTAAGCGTGAGCCGCGAGCGTCGAGTGTGCGCGCGAGTGCAACGGAACATAACCGTGCATGAATAAAATATATACATATATTCACTTAAATCTAGGTGTGTGTTGGTGTGTATGTACATAGGTGAGTAGTGTGCTTATTCTAATCCCACATGTACGAGAAGTACGTATAGGGCTTCGTGATCGCTGGGGATTCGACCCAGTATGTGTCGGAGAGCTCCTCGCCCTCGTAATACGGGGTGAAGTCCTCCCCCTCGTGTGTGGAGATCGCGCGTGGGCGCGGCATGCTGCATCCCTCTTCCCTCTCGTACCTTTGTCTCCTTCTGTAGGGACGGCGAGTCGGCGGGTGGCCCGTGTGCAGGGGCTCCGGATACGGATGCTGGGGATGATGAGGTGGACGCCGGAGGGTGGCAGGCGGTACGCCTGACGTTACACCACCCCCCTTGGAAAAAGAATCTCGGCCATGCCGAGATCTCTTGTCTGTTGGGTAGATTTCGGGATGCTGGATCCTTCTCTTGGTCCTGTCGGCTGGATGCTGCGGAATCTGAGGTTTTTCGCCTGGTTGATCCTGGCGATAACGTTTGGAGATTGGACCGTGACTGCGGGCTTCCTTCGGATTGCAGGCACTTTCGTCGCTTTCACTTTCAGCGTTCGTTTGAATGTCACTGCTCTCACTGACTTCATTTTCAGTTTTTCGCACTTTTCTTTCACTAGCATCCACACTCTGCATACTATGCATTCGTTTACAAATTTTGATTTTGTTCGTATGAACAATTTTATGGCGCCCTTTTACATTCAGCTTAACATTACAATTGCCCAAAATTTCGAGGATACGGTACGGTCCAGAATACTGTGCCTGGAACTTATGTTTGTTCGGCTCTTTTAAAAGATAGACCCATTGGCCTACCTCGAAGTTTTGGACATTGAGATTTCGGTCATAATAATATTTAGAACGGCGTTTCGCATTGTCTAGATTGGCTTTAGCCAAATCCTGAGATTTCGAGATTTTCTCCTGAAGTTGTATAAGATAGTCGCTATAAGTTTCGTTATCAGAGCTGTCCTGAAAAGGAGTGGCTGACGGCGTCCTAGCTATCCTGCCGAACACTAGTTCGTGTGGGGTGTATAATGTACCCTCGTGCACACTGGTGTTGTATGAAAACATTGCGTACGGTAACCAATTCACCCAATCGTTACTCGACTCTATGTAATGCTTCAGATATTCGGCCAGGACGTGGTGAGATCGTTCAACGGACCCGTTTGTCTGTGGATGGAACGCAGTGGACTTGTATTGCTTAATACGGAATTTGATTGCTATGGCTTTAATCAAGCTATTTATAAAGTTCGAACCTTGGTCCGTGAGTATGCCTTTCGGGCATCCGAACTTACAAATGAATTCTTTTATTAAAGCTTCGGCAATGTCTACTGCGGTGGTGGTTTTGAGAGGAACTGCGATTGAGTATTTAGTGAGGAGATCTTGGATCGTGAGGATACTCGTATAACCGTCGGAAGTTTCGGGAAGAGGACCCATTACGTCCATTGAAATCTTATCGAATGCCCTGCCAGGGGTGTCGGTTAAAGTGAGAGGCTGTCTGGTCTTTACCCGGACCAGTTTCTCTGTCTGACAACTTTTACATTTGCCAATATATTCTTGTATTTGTGTTTTCATGTTTGGCCAAAAGTATTGTTGTCTGATGCGAGAATAAGTTTTATTAACCCCTTTGTGACCTCCCACAGGGGAGTCGTGGTTTTCTCTTATTATTTTCAGTCGCTCTTCGACCGAAGGGGTTTTAATGAGGCCCTGGCAGACCGTAATCTGGACAGTTGTTTCATAAAACAGGTCCTGAAGGATTTTCTGGATTCGGGACCAGGATACGGAGTCTAGATAGGTTTGTGCGATACTAAATGTTTGTAATTGTAATTCGTTTACAACGTCGCACAAGGATCTGAATGTTTCTATTACGGTCTGGAAATTGATTGATCTGGTGGAATGTTCGATGATTGGAAGCTGGATTTGGAATTCGTTTCCGATTTGTATGACTTTGGCTTTGGTAAGAACGTGATTTTTGTTTGGAAGGAATTTTTCAGCGTTCGCTAGATCTTTGGCGCCCGTGTCATAGGGGTGCCCAGATTGCGTGACGAAGACAACTACATTGTCTCGTCGCGTTGATAATGCGTCACGGCTGAAATTAAATAGAGGTTCGCGTCGGAAAAATTCATTTGGAGCAGGAGTATAGAGGTCGGTGCTGTCGCTGGCGACTTGCGGAGGTGGTGCTGTGTTGGTACGGAAGGACGTGCCTGGAGTCGGTAATTCAGGTTCTGATGTTACCGGAGTAGGAGGAGGCGCTAGTGTGGTATACTTTTTACGGGTTTCCGGAGGCACATCGAAGATGTCGTCCTCCGAGTTTTCTGAATACGAGAGCGGAAAAATTTGAGCGGGATTCCGCGACAATGCGTCCGCATTAAGGTTCGTTTTTCCACTTTTATAGACCATCTCGTAGTCAAATTCCGCTAACTTAAGCCTCCACCGTACGAGTCTACTTGACGGGTCCTTGACCGAATTCATCCACACTAACGGTCGATGGTCGGTAACGAGTTTGAATTGATTACCGTATATGTATGGACGAAAGTAATGGACGGCGTAGACAATCGCCAGACACTCCTTCTCGATCGTGGAGTAGTTTTTCTCCGCAGCGTTTAACAGTCGCGACGTGTACGCGATTGGCAAGTCGCGGCCTATTGGTCCTTGACTCAAGATAGCACCAATAGCTTCGGCGGACGCGTCGGTCGTTATCACGAATGGTTGTTTGAAGTTGGGGTACTGCAAGATAGGCGCTTCGCATAGGCAATCTCGGAGTTTGACGAATGAATTCTCTTGCTCGTTACGCCATACAAAGGGCGCGTCTTTTTTTAACAAATTTGTAAGTGGCTTAGCAATATTAGAAAAATTTGCGATGAACCGCCTGTAGTATCCCGCGAGCCCGAGGAATTGTTTGATCTGTTTCGCGTTGCGCGGGCGCGGAAAATTTTTGACGGCGCTAATTTTCGCAGGGTCAGGTTTTACACCGTGCTCACTGATAATATGACCCAAATAGCTTACTTCTCTCCTCAAGAATTCGCACTTATCCGGCTGCAATACTAAATTAGCTTCTTTGAGCCGTTGAGTTAATTTATCGAATTTAAGTCGATGTTCTTGAAGAGAGCTAGCGTAGATAACAATGTCGTCCAAATAGACGAAAATTTCGTTCCCCTGGAGACCGGACAGGACATTGTCCATAAGTCGTTGGAACGTCGCTGGCGCATTTTTTAAACCGAATGGCATTCTTTTAAATTCATAATGCCCGTGAGGCGTCGAAAAAGCGGTTTTGGGAGCATCGGCGGGCTCCATTGGGATCTGGTGAAATCCGCTCGCGAGATCGAATGTACTAAAATACTTCGCGCTCCCGAGCTGATCAAGTATCTCGGTAATGCAAGGGAGGGGATAGGCATCGGCGACAGATTTCTCATTGAGTGCGCGGTAGTCGATGACGACGCGCCATTGCTTGTTGCCCAAGGAGTCCGGTTTCTTTGGGACAACCCACAATGGCGAATTATATGGTGATTTTGACGGAGAGATGACACCATTTTGTAAAAATTTGTCGACTTGTCGTCGAATCTCCTCCTTATGAGCTGGTGGGAAACGGTATTGTTTCACATTGACGGGGCGGTCGTCGACGGTTGGAATCTTGTGCGTGGTTGCTGACGTATGCCCTAATTTATCCCCCTCAATGTGAAAAAGCTCCTGCGTGCTTTGAACGAGACGGACGACGTGCTCTCTTTCCTCTGCGTTGAGGTGGTCGAGACGGAGGAGACTAAGAATTCGATCTAAGCGAGATTTCGAAAGGTTGGCGGATTTCGATGTTGGTTTTAACGGCGCCTGTTGTACATTATTTTTAACCGCCTGAGCATAGGAGATTTGCTGAGTATTCGCGATTTTGCAACGCGAAGGAGGAGTTTCGATTGTCGGATATGGTGTCTGACTCGAGAAAGAAATAGAAGTTTTTCCCTTTTGGGATGAGCCGATCGGTACGGCGGATACGTTAGATTTAGTAGATTTAGAAAAAACCGGATAGAGCGACGGACTATCCTCCTCGTGGAGGGGAGTCATGATTTGCGCGGGCTCGAGTATGATCTCTGGTAACGCGATTTCGACGGCGCGGTCGGATGAATTAATTATTCGAGTTACCGCTTTGCCCCGAATTACTCTGACGAGAGCGTTTCCGAAAAATATGCCCGGCGCAAGATCGATACGAGGAATTATACCTTCCGCGAGGTTCGAATTAACTACGCGGACCTTGATACCGATATTTGATCTCGGCGGAATGGAGATACGGTCTCCTGACTTCGGAGAAGCTGCTTTGTCTTGCGTTCGAAGCTTCGATTTCGTTGTTGCATCGCGTTTCAGCGGAGGCGATGATTTACGCGGCGGGCTCGGCGGCGGAGGGGGAATAGATTCCGTGCGCGGCGCTTGTTTACGTTTCGGCGATAGGAGAGGCTTTATTTTCGAGTCCGGTGACGGTTCCTCGAGTGCTTCGATATCGTCTTCGAAAGGAATTCTCTTACCATTCCATTTGATTATTTTATTTGGAAAAGAGATTTCTGCGTCCATACAGAACCCGGAGCCGAGGATCCCGCTTGGTTTAAGGGGAAAATCATCCTCGACCACATTAAAAGGAACGACGCGACCGAAAATGACAAGATTCACCGTCCCTAAGGTTGCGGTTTTGCCATCGGTTACCCCTGTTATTATGACGATCTCGGACTTATCGATTCGCGCGGATGCTTTTAGAGCCGAACGTTTTATAATATTTATTTCCGCCCCAGTGTCCACCATGAAGCGAGTTGGTGAAATTAGAAGATCGGATTTTAAAATTACGTTTGGCGTGCTAGTTTTTCCGGTTATGTTTATCGCGGCGTTTCGTCGATTTCCGCGTTGGAGTTGTTCGCGGCGAGAGGACGGACTTGGTGCGCGGCCTCGCCACCTGTCTCGCGGCGGGTGCGGAGGCCATTGTCGTTTCCCGAATTTTTATTTACCGCGTTGTTGTACTGCCTTTTGCGGCACTCGCCTATTTCGTGCCCCGGGGTCTTGCAATAGCGACAAAATTTGGGCGCGTCCCTGGCTACGATTTGTCTCGGTTGTTCGTACGCGGGGCCTCGAGTAGGAGGCGGTACGTCCCTGGATCGCAAGTATTCCTGCGGTCGGTACGGCGATGGCGGTCTGAGCCGACACTCGGTCGCGTAATGTCCGATATTATTACATTTTCGGCAAATAACTTCGGCTGGTTTTTCGCGCGATTCTGGTCGCGCGACACGCGATCTACCTAGTCGGTTGCAATCACGTTCGTGCATTTGGTAAAGCTCTCGCGCTCGAGCGAACGTTTCTCGCAATGTGCCGAATGAATTTATCGTCATTTGCATTCGAATTTCCGGAATGAGACCGTCTTTAAAACATTGTAATGTGAGCGCGTCTACGTCATCGAGCGATTCCGGTGTGTCTCGTCGAGCAAGCCTTTCGCAATCAATTATGGCGGTTCTAAGATCTTTTACTCGACCGATGTAATCTAGAATGTGCTCGTTCGCGCGCATAAATATATTAGCAAGTTCACCCCGATAATGATGAGCTGATTTTACGGAGCAAAAAGTGCTGCGAAGAACGTCCGTTAATTCGAGTATTGTGTAACACGGCTCGTCTTCTAGCGCGGCGTAGGCACGACCCTTGAGTTTTCCCTTAAGCAGGCGTGTGAAAGTTCGCTCGCACCCATTAGGGATAAGCTCATAAGCGCGTTTACACGCTCGGGTAAACTGAAGAATAGGAATGTTCTGACCATCGAATGTCGGCACGGCTTCGAGGGCCTGCTTAAGCGATAGCTCGTCGTGTTGCGAACTATTTGTATTGAAATCAGAGCTCGAATTATGTGCGGAAAGCGGATTTCCCCGAGGAATATCCAGCGAAACGGTATCGTCGCGCGTTAAATCAGGCGTTCTGCGAATAGATTCTAATTCACGGCGTAAAATTTCTATTTGCTGGAGCAACGCGGCATTACTCGGATCGGTCGCTTTCGTATTTTTCGCGGAAGTATTTTGTTGCGCGGTACTAGGAAGAGGCTCGGCGATAGCGTCTTGGAAGTCGAGCGTTCTGCTAGTGCGTTTTTCGCGTTCGGAATCGGCCATCGCGGCGGCTCGCTGTGTCTGCTGGCGCGTTTTTGTCGGAGTCCGGGTTGCCATATCTAGTTTCGCGGTTCCTTTCGGCGGAATTTCCGGAGGAAACGCGTGGCTATCCCACCGCTGTCACCAAAAATAACTTTCGTGTCACGTCCCGAGGTGCGGTTGCGCTCGCAACGGTGGCACAAAGTCGTAACCGTTCCCGAAAATAACGCGAATTGCGTCCGGACCGGGTTCGTTGGCGTTTCGGACTCGATAAAACGGTAACTAACACTAAACTTACCTTGCGAAGGCTTGATTCCGCTGTCTGAGTTCTCTTTCCAGGTACCTGGAGCGCCTTGGATCCGCAACCGGGATGGCGGCGGCGTACGGCTGGAACGGAGGTACGGGTCGTGCGGCGAAGGAAACCTCCTTCACAGGAACCAGGACTCGAACGCAGGAAATTGAATATTCCGGTGCATCACCCACGTATTCCCGAGCGAGACGACGAATAAACTCTCTCCTCCCCGCGCGTCGTGTACGCTTTGTCGGAGGTGCAAGGCTCGTCGAGAATACTTGAACTTCGGTCGAGTACGGCGCGGCTAAGCGTTGGTTCGCTCTAGCTTACCGGGATCAACCTGGGCGCAAGATATTCTGTATACGGTAGAAGTGAGGATGGAGCAACTAAGCGCTGGTTCGCTCTAGTCGTCGAGCCTCAAGACTATCGCAGATGAGATATAGAAATAGAATAATCGCGAGCGTACCCGTGGAGTAGAATTAAGTAATTGTATTTGAACTCGAATAAAGATACTTTGAATCTGGTAAAAATAAACTATATTCTATGATTTCACTATACTAAATACACTTGACTAAGTTCTAAGTTACTGACTAGCGATTACAATGAGAATTAGAAATAGTATAAAGTATCGAATGGACTCCGCTATGGGAGTATGGATAGAGACGAATGCATTAGAGCTAATTGCTCGTTGCGAATGAGCCTATTGCTCGGATCGGAAGTGCATCGTTCGGATGCTGGATTAGAACTCCTCGGTTCGGAGACGAGTTAGCAACTGACTCTCGGATCTCGCGTCCGCGACCTCCTCGGGTCGCGCGGCGCGCGAGTCGCTGGGCCCTCGCGGTGGGGCGGACGGTCGGAGTAGGGCGGCCGCTCGGCCCCCGTGGTGGGGCGGCCGTTCGGAGTGGGGCGCGGCCCGCGTTAAGCGTGAGCCGCGAGCGTCGAGTGTGCGCGCGAGTGCACGGAACATAGCCGTGCATGAATGAAATATATACACATATTCACTTAAATCTAGGTGTGTGTTGGTGTGTATGTACATAGGTGAGTAGTGTCCTTATTCTAATCCCACATGTACGAGAAGTACGTATAGGGCTTCGTGATCGCTGGGGATTCGACCCAGTATGTGTCGGAGAGCTCCTCGCCCTCGTAATACGGGGTGAAGTCCTCCCCCTCGTGTGTGGAGATCGCGCGTGGGCGCGGCATGCTGCATCCCTCTTCCCTCTCGTACCTTTGTCTCCTTCTGTAGGGACGGCGAGTCGGCGGGTGGCCCGTGTGCAGGGGCTCCGGATACGGATGCTGGGGATGATGAGGTGGACGCCGGAGGGTGGCAGGCGGTACGCCTGACGTTACACTATCGTAGCAATAGTGTTCTAATGCTTCTTAAAAGGCGATATCGCATCTCATTTCTATGTTTCATGGTAAGATATAATATGATTTGCGAAGTATCATGTATTCCTCGTCTACACTTCAAATGAATGTAAATGCGACACTTCCTTGCAAGGAAATAGCGTTTGCAGATATCTACGTATCGAAGCAGTAGAGTTGAAATGCTTCTTAAAACGAGATATTGCATCTCATATCTATGTTTCATGATAAGATATAATATTCATTGCGAAGTGTTATGTATTCCTCGTCTACGATTCAAATGAATGTAAATGCGACACTTCCTTGCAAGGAAATAGCGTTTGCAGATGTCTACGTTTCGTAGCAATAGAGTTCTTATGATCCTTAAAACGCGATATTCCATCTCATTTCTATGTTTCATGGTAAGATATAATATGATTTGCGAAGTGTTTTGTATTCCTCGTCTACACTTCAAATGAATGTGAATGCGACACTTCCTCGCTAGGAAATGGCGTTTGCAGATGTCTACGTATCGTAGCAATGGATATCTGATGCTCCTTAAAACGTGATATCGCATCTCATTTCTATGTTTCATGGTAAGACATAATATGATATGCGAAGTGTCATGCATTCCTCGTCTACACTTCAAATGAATGTAAATGCGACACTTCCTTCCAAGGAAATAGCGTTTGCAAATGTCTACCTATCGTAGCAATAGTGTTCTAATGCTTCTTAAAACGCGATATCGCATCTCATTTCTATTTTTCATGGTAAGATATATTATGAATTGCGAAGTATCATGTATTCCTCGTCAACACTTCAAATGAATGTAAATGCGACACTTCCTTGTAAGGAAATAGCGTTTGCAGATGTCTACCTATCGTAGCAATAGAGTTCTAATGCTTCTTAAGACGCAATATCGCATCTCATTTCTATGTTTCATGATAAGATATAATATGATTTGCGAAGTGTCATGTATTCCTCGTATACACTTCAAATGAATGTAAATGCGACACTTCCTTGCTAGGAAGTAGCGTCTGCAGATATTTAGGTATCGTAGCAATAGAGTTCTAATGTTTCTTAAAACGAGATATTGCATCTCATATCTATGTTTCATGATAAGATATAATATTCATTGCGAAGTGTTATGTATTCCTCGTCTACGATTCAAATGAATGTAAATGCGACACTTCCTTGCAAGGAAATAGCGTTTGCAGATGTCTACGTTTCGTAGCAATAGAGTTCTTATGATGCTTAAAACGCGATATTCCATCTCATTTCTATGTTTCATGGTAAGATATAATATGATTTGCGAAGTGTTTTGTATTCCTCGTCTACACTTCAAATGAATGTGAATGCGACACTTCCTCGCTAGGAAATGGCGTTTGCAGATGTCTACGTATCGTAGCAATGGATATCTGATGCTCCTTAAAACGTGATATCGCATCTCATTTCTATTTTTCATGGTAAGATATATTATTATTTGCGAAGTATCATGTATTCCTCGTCAACACTTCATATGAGTGTAAATGCGACACTTCCTTGCAAGGAAATAGCGTTTGCAGATGTCTACGTATCGTAGCAATAGTGTTCTTATGATTCTTAAAACGCGATATCGCATCTTATTTCTATGTTTCATGGTAAGATATAATATTCATTGCGAAGTGTTATGTATTCCTCGTCTACGATTCAAATGAATGTAAATGCGACACTTCCTTGCAAGGAAATTGCGTTTGCAGATGTCTACGTATCGTAGCAATAGAGTTCTTATGATTCTTAAAACACGATATCGGATCTCATTTCTATGTTTCATGGTAAGATATAATATGATCTGCGAAGTGTCATGTATTCCTCGTCTACACTTCAAATGAATGTAAATGCGACACTTCCTTGCTAGGAAATAGCGTCTGCAGATATGTAGGTATCGTAGCAATAGAGTTCTAGTGCTTCTTAAAACGCGATATCGCATCTCATTTCTATGTTTCATGGTAAGATATAACATGATTTGCGAAGTGTTATGTTTTCCTCGTCTACACTTCAAATGAATGTGAATGCGATACTTCCTCGCTAGGAAATAGCGTTTGCAGATGTCTACGTTTCGTAGCAATAGCTTTCTAATGCTTCTTAAAACGCGATATCGCACCTCATTTCTATGTTTCATGACAAGATATAATATTCATTGCGAAGTGTTATGCATTCCTCGTCTACACTTCAAATGAATGTAAATGCGACACTTCCTTGCAAGGAAATAGCGTTTGTAGATGTCTACGTATCGTAGCAATAGAGTTCTTATGATTCTTAAAACGCGATATCGCATCTCATTTCTATGTTTCATGGTAAGATATAATATGATTTGCGAAGTGTCATGTATTCCTCGTCTACACTTCAAATGAATGTAAATGCGACACTTCCTTGCAGGGAAATTGCGTTTGCAGATGTCTACGTATCGTAGCAATAGAGTTCTTATGATTCTTAAAACACGATATCGGATCTCATTTCTATGTTTCATGGTAAGATATAATATGATCTGCGAAGTGTCATGTATTCCTCGTCTACACTTCAAATGAATGTAAATGCGACACTTCCTTGCTAGGAAATAGCGTCTGCAGATATCTAGGTATCGTAGCAATAGAGTTCTAGTGCTTCTTAAAACGCGATATCGCATCTCATTTCTATGTTTCATGGTAAGATATAACATGATTTGCGAAGTGTTATGTTTTCCTCGTCTACACTTCAAATGAATGTGAATGCGATACTTCCTCGCTAGGAAATAGCGTTTGCAGATGTCTACGTTTCGTAGCAATAGCTTTCTAATGCTTCTTAAAACGCGATATCGCACCTCATTTCTATGTTTCATGACAAGATATAATATTCATTGCGAAGTGTTATGCATTCCTCGTCTACACTTCAAATGAATGTAAATGCGACACTTCCTTGCAAGGAAATAGCGTTTGTAGATGTCTACGTATCGTAGCAATAGAGTTCTTATGATTCTTAAAACGCGATATCGCATCTCATTTCTATGTTTCATGGTAAGATATAATATGATTTGCGAAGTGTCATGTATTCCTCGTCTACACTTCAAATGAATGTAAATGCGACACTTCCTTGCTAGGAAATAGCGTCTGCAGATGTCTAGGTATCGTAGCAATAGAGTTCTAATGCTTCCTAAAACGCGATATCGCATCTCATTTCTATGTTTCGTGGTAAGATATAATATGATTTGCGAAGTGTTATGTATTCCTCGTCTACACTTCAAATGAATGAAAATGCGAAACTTCCTTGCAAGGAAATAGCGTTTGCAGATGTCTACGTATCGTAGCAATAGTGTTCCTATGATTCTTAAAACGCGATATCGCATCTTATTTCTATGTTTCATGGTAAGATATAATATTCATTGCGAAGTGTTATGTTTTCCTCGTCTACACTTCAAATGAATGTGAATGCGATACTTCCCCGCTAGGAAATAGCGTTTGCAGATGTCTACGTTTCGTAGCAATAGCTTTCTAATGCTTCCTAAAACGCGATATCGCACCTCATTTCTATGTTTCATGACAAGATATAATATTCATTGCGAAGTGTTATGCATTCCTCGTCTACGATTCAAATGAGAGTAAATGCGACACTTCCTTGCAAGGAAATTGCGTTTGCAGATGTCTACGTATCGTAGCAATAGACTTCTTATGATTCTTAAAACGCGATATCGGATCTCATTTCTATGTTTCATGGTAAGATATAATATGATTTGCGAAGTGTTATGTATTCCTCGTCTACACTTCAAATGAATGTAAATGCGACACTTCCTTGCAAGGAAATAGCGTTTGCAAATATCTACCTATCGTAGCAATAGTATTCTAATGCTTCTTAAAACGCGATATCGCATCTCATTTCTATGTTTCATGGCAAGATATAATATGATTTGCGAAGTATCATGTATTCCTCGTCTACACTTCAAATGAATGTAAATGCGACACTTCCTTGCAAGGAAATAGCGTTTGCAGATATCTACGTATCGAAGCAGTAGAGTTGAAATGCTTCTTAAAACGAGATATTGCATCTCATATCTATGTTTCATGATAGGATATAATATTCATTGCGAAGTGTTATGTATTCCTCGTCTACGATTCAAATGAATGTAAATGCGACACTTCCTTGCAAGGAAATAGCGTTTGCAGATGTCTACGTTTCGTAGCAATAGAGTTCTTATGATTCTTAAAACGCGATATCGCACCTCATTTCTATGTTTCATGGTAAGATATATTATGATTTGCGAAGTATCATGTATTCCTCGTCAACACTTCAAATGAATGTAAATGCGACACTTCCTTGTAAGGAAACAGCGTTTGCAGATGTCTACCTATCGTAGCAATAGAGTTCTAATGCTTCTTAAGACGCAATATCGCATCTCATTTCTATGTTTCATGATAAGATATAATATGATTTGCGAAGTGTCATGTATTCCTCGTATACACTTCAAATGAATGTAAATGCGACACTTCCTTGTGTAACGTCAGGCGTACCGCCTGCCACCCTCCGGCGTCCACCTCATCATCCCCAGCATCCGTATCCGGAGCCCCTGCACACGGGCCACCCGCCGACTCGCCGTCCCTACAGAAGGAGACAAAGGTACGAGAGGGAAGAGGGATGCAGCATGCCGCGCCCACGCGCGATCTCCACACACGAGGGGGAGGACTTCACCCCGTATTACGAGGGCGAGGAGCTCTCCGACACATACTGGGTCGAATCCCCAGCGATCACGAAGCCCTATGCGTACTTCTCGTACATGTGGGATTAGAATAAGCACACTACTCATACATGTACATACACACCAACACACACCTAGATTTAAGTAAATATATGTATATATTTTAGTCATGCACGGTTATGTTCCGTGCACTCGCGCGCACACTCGACGCTCGCGGCTCACGCTTAACGCGGGCCGCGCCCCACTCCGAACGGCCGCCCCACCACGAGGGCCGAGCGGCCGCCCTACTCCGACCGTCCGCCCCACCGCGAGGGCCCAGCGACTCGCGCGCCGCGCGACCCGAGGAGGTCGCGGACGCGAGATCCGAGAGTCAGTTCGTATCTCATCTCCGAACCGAGGAGTTCTAATCCAGCATCCGAACGATGCACCTCCGATCCGAGCAATAGGCTCATTCGCAACGAGCAATTAGCTCTAATGCAATCGTCTCTATCCATACTCCCATAGCGGAGTCCATTCGATACTTTATACTATTTCTAATTCTCATTGTAATCGCTAGTCAGTAACTTAGAATTTAGTCAAGTGTATCTAGTATAGTGAAATCATAGAATATAGTTTATTTTTACCAGATTCAAAGTATCTTTATTCGAGTTCAAATACAATTCCTTAATTCTAATCCACGGGTACGCTCGCGATTATTCTAATTCTATATCTCATCTACGATAGTCTTGAGGCTCGACGACTAGAGCGAACCAGCGCTTAGTTGCTCCATCCTCACTTCTACCGTGTACAGAATATCTTGCGCCCAGGTCGATCCCGGTAAGCTAGAGCGAACCAACGCTTAGCCGTGCCGTATTCAACCGAAGTTCAAGTATTCTCGATGAGCCTTGCACCTCCGACAAAGCGTACACGACGCGCGGGGAGGAGAGAGTTCATTCGTCGTCTCGCTCGGGAATACGTGGGTGATGCACCAGAATATTCAATTTCCTACGTTCGAGTCCTGGTTCCTGTGAAGGAGGTTTCCTTCGCCGCACGACCCGTACGAGTCGCCAATCGTCAGGGCCAAACGCCGATACCTGCCAGCCGGAGTCAACCCGCCTGGACGCTTATTCCCGTAGACGTACCTCCGTTCCAGCCGTACGCCGCCGCCATCCCGGTTGCGGATCCAAGGCGCTCCAGGTACCTGGAAAGAGAACTCAGACAGCGGAATCAAGCCTTCGCAAGGTAAGTTTAGTGTTAGTTACCGTTTTATCGAGTCCGAAACGCCAACGAACCCGGTCCGGACGCAATTCGCGTTATTTTCGGGAACGGTTACGACTTTGTGCCACCGTTGCGAGCGCAACCGCACCTCGGGACGTGACACTTGCTAGGAAGTAGCGTCTGCAGATATTTAGGTATCGTAGCAATAGAGTTCTAATGTTTCTTAAAACGAGATATTGCATCTCATATCTATGTTTCATGATAAGATATAATATTCATTGCGAAGTGTTATGTATTCCTCGTCTACGATTCAAATGAATGTAAATGCGACACTTCCTTGCAAGGAAATAGCGTTTGCAGATGTCTACGTTTCGTAGCAATAGAGTTCTTATGATTCCTAAAACGCGATATCGCATCTCATTTCTATGTTTCATGGTAAGATATATTATGATTTGCGAAGTATCATGTACTCCTCGTCAACACTTCAAATGAATGTAAATGCGACACTTCCTTGCAAGGAAATAGCGTTTGCAGATGTCTACGTATCGTAGCAATAGAGTACTTATGATTCTTAAAACGCGATATCGGATCTCATTTCTATGTTTCATGGTAAGATATAATATGATTTGCGAAGTGTTATGTATTCCTCGTCTACACTTCAAATGAATGTAAATGCGACACTTCCTTGCAAGGAAATAGCGTTTGCAAATATCTACCTATCGTAGCAATAGTGTTCTAATGCTTCTTAAAAGGCGATATCGCATCTCATTTCTATGTTTCATGGTAAGATATAATATGATTTGCGAAGTATCATGTATTCCTCGTCTACACTTCAAATGAATGTAAATGCGACACTTCCTTGCAAGGAAATAGCGTTTGCAGATATCTACGTATCGAAGCAGTAGAGTTGAAATGCTTCTTAAAACGAGATATTGCATCTCATATCTATGTTTCATGATAAGATATAATATTCATTGCGAAGTGTTATGTATTCCTCGTCTACGATTCAAATGAATGTAAATGCGACACTTCCTTGCAAGGAAATAGCGTTTGCAGATGTCTACGTTTCGTAGCAATAGAGTTCTTATGATCCTTAAAACGCGATATTCCATCTCATTTCTATGTTTCATGGTAAGATATAATATGATTTGCGAAGTGTTTTGTATTCCTCGTCTACACTTCAAATGAATGTGAATGCGACACTTCCTCGCTAGGAAATGGCGTTTGCAGATGTCTACGTATCGTAGCAATGGATATCTGATGCTCCTTAAAACGTGATATCGCATCTCATTTCTATGTTTCATGGTAAGACATAATATGATATGCGAAGTGTCATGTATTCCTCGTCTACACTTCAAATGAATGTAAATGCGACACTTCCTTCCAAGGAAATAGCGTTTGCAAATGTCTACCTATCGTAGCAATAGTGTTCTAATGCTTCTTAAAACGCGATATCGCATCTCATTTCTATTTTTCATGGTAAGATATATTATGAATTGCGAAGTATCATGTATTCCTCGTCAACACTTCAAATGAATGTAAATGCGACACTTCCTTGTAAGGAAATAGCGTTTGCAGATGTCTACCTATCGTAGCAATAGAGTTCTAATGCTTCTTAAGACGCAATATCGCATCTCATTTCTATGTTTCATGATAAGATATAATATGATTTGCGAAGTGTCATGTATTCCTCGTATACACTTCAAATGAATGTAAATGCGACACTTCCTTGCTAGGAAGTAGCGTCTGCAGATATTTAGGTATCGTAGCAATAGAGTTCTAATGTTTCTTAAAACGAGATATTGCATCTCATATCTATGTTTCATGATAAGATATAATATTCATTGCGAAGTGTTATGTATTCTGTAACGTCAGGCGTACCGCCTGCCACCCTCCGGCGTCCACCTCATCATCCCCAGCATCCGTATCCGGAGCCCCTGCACACGGGCCACCCGCCGACTCGCCGTCCCTACAGAAGGAGACAAAGGTACGAGAGGGAAGAGGGATGCAGCATGCCGCGCCCACGCGCGATCTCCACACACGAGGGGGAGGACTTCACCCCGTATTACGAGGGCGAGGAGCTCTCCGACACATACTGGGTCGAATCCCCAGCGATCACGAAGCCCTATACGTACTTCTCGTACATGTGGGATTAGAATAAGCACACTACTCATATATGTACATACACACCAACACACACCTAGATTTAAGTAAATATATGTATATATTTTATTCATGCACGGTTATGTTCCGTGCACTCGCGCGCACACTCGACGCTCGCGGCTCACGCTTAACGCGGGCCGCGCCCCACTCCGAACGGCCGCCCCACCACGAGGGCCGAGCGGCCGCCCTACTCCGACCGTCCGCCCCACCGCGAGGGCCCAGCGACTCGCGCGCCGCGCGACCCGAGGAGGTCGCGGACGCGAGATCAGAGAGTCAGTTCCAAACTCATCTCCGAACTGGAGAGTTCCAATCTCATCTCCGAACTGGAGAGTTCATATCTCATCTCCGAACCGAGGAGTTCTAATCCAGCATCCGAACGATGCACTTCCGATCCGAGCAATAGGCTCATTCGCAACGAGCAATTAGCTCTAATGCATTCGTCTCTATCCATACTCCCATAGCGGAGTCCGTTCGATACTTTATACTATTTCTAATTCTCATTGTAATCGCTAGTCAGTAACTTAGAATTTAGTCAAGTGTATCTAGTATAGTGAAATCATAGAATATAGTTTATTTTTACCAGATTCAAAGTATCTTTATTCGAGTTCAAATACAATTCCTTAATTCTAATCCACGGGTACGCTCGCGATTATTCTAATTCTATATCTCATCTACGATAGTCTTGAGGCTCGACGACTAGAGCGAACCAGCGCTTAGTTGCTCCATCCTCACTTCTACCGTGTACAGAATATCTTGCGCCCAGGTCGATCCCGGTAAGCTAGAGCGAACCAACGCTTAGCCGTGCCGTATTCAACCGAGGTTCAAGTATTCTCGATGAGCCTTGCACCTCCGACAAAGCGTACACGACGCGCGGGGAGGAGAGAGTTCATTCGTCGTCTCGCTCGGGAATACGTGGGTGATGCACCAGAATATTCAACTTCCTACGTTCGAGTCCTGGTTCCTGTGAAGGAGGTTTCCTTCGCCGCACGACCCGTACGAGTCGCCAATCGTCAGGGCCAAACGCCGATACCTGCCAGCCGGAGTCAACCCGCCTGGACGCTTATTCCCGTAGACGTACCTCCGTTCCAGCCGTACGCCGCCGCCATCCCGGTTGCGGATCCAAGGCGCTCCAGGTACCTGGAAAGAGAAATCAGACAGCGGAATCAAGCCTTCGCAAGGTAAGTTTAGTGTTAGTTACCGTTTTATCGAGTCCGAAACGCCAACGAACCCGGTCCGGACGCAATTCGCGTTATTTTCGGGAACGGTTACGACTTTGTGCCACCGTTGCGAGCGCAACCGCACCTCGGGACGTGACACGAAAGTTATTTTTGGTAACAGCGGTGGGATAGCCACGCGTTTCCTCCGGAAATTCCGCCGAAAGTAACCGCGAAACTAGATATGGCAACCCGGACTCCGACAAAAACGCGCCAGCAGACACAGCGAGCCGCCGCGATGGCCGATTCCGAACGCGAAAAACGCACTAGCAGAACGCTTGATTTCCAAGACGCTATCGCCGAGCCTCTTCCTAGTACCGCGCAACCAAATACTTCCGCGAAAAATACGAAAGCGACCGATCCGAGTAATGCCGCGTTGCTCCAGCAAATAGAAATTTTACGTCGTGAATTAGAATCTATTCGCAGAACGCCTGATTTAACGCGCGACGATACCGTTTCGCTGGATATTCCTCGGGGAAATCCGCTTTCCGGACATAATTCGAGCTCCGATTTCAATACAAATAGTTCGCAACACGACGAGCTATCGCTTAAGCAGGCCCTCGAAGCCGTGCCGACATTCGATGGTCAGAACATTCCCATTCTTCAGTTTACCCGAGCGTGTAAACGCGCTTATGAGCTTATCCCTAATGGGTGCGAGCGAACTTTCACACGCCTGCTTAAGGGAAAACTCAAGGGTCGTGCCTACGCCGCGCTAGAAGACGAGCCGTGTTACACAATACTCGAATTAACGGACGTTCTTCGCAGCACATTTTGCTCCGTAAAATCAGCTCATCATTATCGGGGTGAACTTGCCAATATATTTATGCGCGCGAACGAGCACATTCTAGATTACATCGGTCGAGTAAAAGATCTTAGAACCGCTATAATTGATTGCGAAAGGCTTGCTCGACGAGACACACCGGAATCGCTCGATGACGTAGACGCGCTCACATTACAATGTTTTAAAGACGGTCTCATTCCGGAAATTCGAATGCAAATGACTATAAGTTCATTCGGTACATTGCGAGAAACGTTCGCTCGAGCGCGGGAGCTCTATCAAATGCACGAACGTGATTGCAACCGGCTAGGTAGATCGCGTGTCGCGCGACCAGAATCGCGCGAAAAACCAGCCGAAATTATTTGCCGAAAATGCAATAATATCGGACATTACGCGACCGAGTGTCGGCTCAGACCGCCATCGCCGTACCGACCGCAGGAATACTTGCGATCCAGGGACGTACCGCCTCCTACTCGAGGCCCCGCGTACGAACAACCAAGACAAATCGTAGCCAGGGACGCGCCCAAATTTTGTCGCTATTGCAAGACCCCGGGGCACGAAATAGGCGAGTGCCGCAAAAGACAGTACAACAACGCGGTAAATAAAAATTCGGGAAACGACAATGGCCTCCGCACCCGCCGCGAGACAGGTGGCGAGGCCGCGCACCAAGTCCGTCCTCTCGCCGCGAACAACTCCAACGCGGAAATCGACGAAACGCCGCGATAAACATAACCGGAAAAACTAGCACGCCAAACGTAATTCTAAAATCCGATCTTCTAATTTCACCAACTCGCTTCATGGTGGACACTGGGGCGGAAATAAATATTATAAAACGTTCGGCTCTAAAAGCATCCGCGCGAATCGATAAGTCCGAGATCGTAATAATAACAGGGGTAACCGATGGCAAAACCGCAACCTTAGGGACGGTGAATCTTGTCATTTTCGGTCGCGTCGTCCCTTTTAATGTGGTCGAGGATGATTTTCCCCTTAAACCAAGCGGGATCCTCGGCTCCGGGTTCTGTATGGACGCAGAAATCTCTTTTCCAAATAAAATAATCAAATGGAATGGTAAGAGAATTCCTTTCGAAGACGATATCGAAACACTCGAGGAACCGTCACCGGACTCGAAAATAAAGCCTCTCCTATCGCCGAAACGTAAACAAGCGCCGCGCACGGAATCTATTCCCCCTCCGCCGCCGCGCCCGCCGCGTAAATCATCGCCTCCGCTGAAACGCGATGCAGCAACGAAATCGAAGCTTCGAACGCAAGACAAAGCAGCTTCTCCGAAGTCAGGAGACCGTATCTCCATTCCGCCGAGATCAAATATCGGTATCAAGGTCCGCGTAGTTAATTCGAACCTCGCGGAAGGTATAATTCCCCGTATCGATCTTGCGCCGGGTATATTTTTCGGAAACGCTCTCGTCAGAGTAATTCGGGGCAAAGCGGTAACTCGAATAATTAATTCATCCGACCGCGCCGTCGAAATCGCGTTACCAGAAATCGTACTTGAGCCCGCGCAAATCATGACTCCCCTCCACGAGGAGGATAGTCCGTCGCTGTATCCGGTTTTTTCTAAATCTACTAAATCTAACGTATCCGCCGTACCGATCGGCTCATCCCAAAAAGGGAAAACTTCTATTTCTTTCTCGAGTCAGACACCATATTCGACACTCGAAACTCCTCCTTCGCGTTGCAAAATCGCGAATGTTCAACAAATCTCCTATGCTCAGGCGGTTAAAAATAATATACAACAGGCGCCGTTAAAACAGACATCGAAATCCGCCAATCCTTCGAAATCTCGCCTAGATCGAATTCTTAGTCTCCTCCGTCTCGACCACCTCAACGCAGAGGAAAGAGAGCACGTCGTCCGTCTCGTTCAAAGCACGCAGGAGCTTTTTCACATTGAGGGGGATAAATTAGGGCATACGTCAGCAACCACGCACAAGATTCCAACCGTCGACGACCGCCCCGTCAATGTGAAACAATACCGATTCCCACCAGCTCATAAGGAGGAGATTCGACGACAAGTCGACAAATTTTTACAAAATGGTGTCATCTCTCCGTCAAAATCACCATATAATTCGCCATTGTGGGTTGTCCCAAAGAAACCGGACTCCTTGGGCAACAAGCAATGGCGCGTCGTCATCGACTACCGCGCACTCAATGAGAAATCTGTCGCCGATGCCTATCCCCTCCCTTGCATTACCGAGATACTTGATCAGCTCGGGAGTGCGAAGTATTTTAGTACATTCGATCTCGCGAGCGGATTTCACCAGATCCCAATGGAGCCCGCCGATGCTCCTAAAACTGCTTTTTCGACGCCTCACGGGCATTATGAATTTAAAAGAATGCCATTCGGATTAAAAAATGCGCCAGCGACGTTCCAACGACTTATGGACAATGTCCTGTCCGGTCTCCAGGGGAACGAAATTTTCGTCTATTTGGACGACATTGTTATCTACGCTAGCTCTCTTCAAGAACATCGACTTAAATTCGATAAATTAACTCAACGGCTCAAAGAAGCTAATTTAGTATTGCAGCCGGATAAGTGCGAATTCTTGAGGAGAGAAGTAAGCTATTTGGGTCATATTATCAGTGAGCACGGTGTAAAACCTGACCCTGCGAAAATTAGCGCCGTCAAAAATTTTCCGCGCCCGCGCAACGCGAAACAGATCAAACAATTCCTCGGGCTCGCGGGATACTACAGGCGGTTCATCGCAAATTTTTCCAATATTGCTAAGCCTCTAACGAATTTGTTAAAAAAGGACGCGCCCTTTGTATGGCGTAACGAGCATGAGAATTCATTCGTCAAACTCCGAGATTGCCTATGCGAAGCGCCTATCTTGCAGTACCCCAACTTTAAACAACCATTCGTGATAACGACCGACGCGTCCGCCGAAGCTATTGGTGCTATCTTGAGTCAAGGACCAATAGGCCGCGACTTGCCAATCGCGTACACGTCGCGACTGTTAAACGCTGCGGAGAAAAACTACTCCACGATCGAGAAGGAGTGTCTGGCGATTGTCTACGCCGTCCATTACTTTCGTCCATACATATACGGTAATCAATTCAAACTCGTTACCGACCATCGACCGTTAGTGTGGATGAATTCGGTCAAGGACCCGTCAAGTAGACTCGTACGGTGGAGGCTTAAGTTAGCGGAATTTGACTACGAGATGGTCTATAAAAGTGGAAAAACGAACCTTAATGCGGACGCATTGTCGCGGAATCCCGCTCAAATTTTTCCGCTCTCGTATTCAGAAAACTCGGAGGACGACATCTTCGATGTGCCTCCGGAAACCCGTAAAAAGTATACCACACTAGCGCCTCCTCCTACTCCGGTAACATCAGAACCTGAATTACCGACTCCAGGCACGTCCTTCCGTACCAACACAGCACCACCTCCGCAAGTCGCCAGCGACAGCACCGACTTCTATACTCCTGCTCCAAATGAATTTTTCCGACGCGAACCTCTATTTAATTTCAGCCGTGACGCATTATCAACGCGACGAGACAATGTAGTTGTCTTCGTCACGCAATCTGGGCACCCCTATGACACGGGCGCCAAAGATCTAGCAAACGCTGAAAAATTCCTCCTAAACAAAAATCACGTCCTTACCAAAGCCAAAGTCATACAAATCGGAAACGAATTCCAAATCCAGCTTCCAATCATCGAACATTCCACCAGATCAATCAATTTCCAGACCGTAATAGAAACATTCAGATCCTTGTGCGACGTTGTAAACGAATTACAATTACAAACATTTAGTATCGCACAAACCTATCTAGACTCCGTATCCTGGTCCCGAATCCAGAAAATCCTTCAAGACCTGTTTTACGAAACAACTGTCCAGATTACGGTCTGCCAGGGCCTCATTAAAACCCCTTCGGTCGAAGAGCGACTGAAAATAATAAGAGAAAACCACGACTCCCCTGTGGGAGGTCACAAAGGGGTTAATAAAACTTATTCTCGCATCAGACAACAATACTTTTGGCCAAACATGAAAACACAAATACAAGAATATATTGGCAAATGTAAAAGTTGTCAGACAGAGAAACTGGTCCGGGTAAAGACCAGACAGCCTCTCACTTTAACCGACACCCCTGGCAGGGCATTCGATAAGATTTCAATGGACGTAATGGGTCCTCTTCCCGAAACTTCCGACGGTTATACGAGTATCCTCACGATCCAAGATCTCCTCACTAAATACTCAGTCGCAGTTCCTCTCAAAACCACCACCGCAGTAGACATTGCCGAAGCTTTAATAAAAGAATTCATTTGTAAGTTCGGATGCCCGAAAGGCATACTCACGGACCAAGGTTCGAACTTTATAAACAGCTTGATTAAAGCCATAGCAATCAAATTCCGTATTAAGCAATACAAGTCCACTGCGTTCCATCCACAGACAAACGGGTCCGTTGAACGATCTCACCACGTCCTGGCCGAATATCTGAAGCATTACATAGAGTCGAGTAACGATTGGGTGAATTGGTTACCGTATGCAATGTTTTCATACAACACCAGTGTGCACGAGGGTACATTATACACCCCACACGAACTAGTGTTCGGCAGGATAGCTAGGACGCCGTCAGCCACTCCTTTTCAGGACAGCTCTGATAACGAAACTTATAGCGACTATCTTATACAACTTCAGGAGAAAATCTCGAAATCTCAGGATTTGGCTAAAGCCAATCTAGACAATGCGAAACGCCGTTCTAAATATTATTATGACCGAAATCTCAATGTCCAAAACTTCGAGGTAGGCCAATGGGTCTATCTTTTAAAAGAGCCGAACAAACATAAGTTCCAGGCACAGTATTCTGGACCGTACCGTATCCTCGAAATTTTGGGCAATTGTAATGTTAAGCTGAATGTAAAAGGGCGCCATAAAATTGTTCATACGAACAAAATCAAAATTTGTAAACGAATGCATAGTATGCAGAGTGTGGATGCTAGTGAAAGAAAAGTGCGAAAAACTGAAAATGAAGTCAGTGAGAGCAGTGACATTCAAACGAACGCTGAAAGTGAAAGCGACGAAAGTGCCTGCAATCCGAAGGAAGCCCGCAGCCACGGTCCAAACTCCAAACGTTATCGCCAGGATCAACCAGGCGAAAAACCTCAGATTCCGCAGCATCCAGCCGACAGGACCAAGAGAAGGATCCAGCATCCCGAAATCTACCCAACAGACAAGAGATCTCGGCATGGCCGAGATTCTTTTTCCAAGGGGGGTGGTGTAACGTCAGGCGTACCGCCTGCCACCCTCCGGCGTCCACCTCATCATCCCCAGCATCCGTATCCGGAGCCCCTGCACACGGGCCACCCGCCGACTCGCCGTCCCTACAGAAGGAGACAAAGGTACGAGAGGGAAGAGGGATGCAGCATGCCGCGCCCACGCGCGATCTCCACACACGAGGGGGAGGACTTCACCCCGTATTACGAGGGCGAGGAGCTCTCCGACACATACTGGGTCGAATCCCCAGCGATCACGAAGCCCTATACGTACTTCTCGTACATGTGGGATTAGAATAAGCACACTACTCATATATGTACATACACACCAACACACACCTAGATTTAAGTAAATATATGTATATATTTTAGTCATGCACGGTTATGTTCCGTGCACTCGCGCGCACACTCGACGCTCGCGGCTCACGCTTAACGCGGGCCGCGCCCCACTCCGAACGGCCGCCCCACCACGAGGGCCGAGCGGCCGCCCTACTCCGACCGTCCGCCCCACCGCGAGGGCCCAGCGACTCGCGCGCCGCGCGACCCGAGGAGGTCGCGGACGCGAGATCAGAGAGTCAGTTCCAAACTCATCTCCGAACTGGAGAGTTCCAATCTCATCTCCGAACTGGAGAGTTCATATCTCATCTCCGAACCGAGGAGTTCTAATCCAGCATCCGAACGATGCACTTCCGATCCGAGCAATAGGCTCATTCGCAACGAGCAATTAGCTCTAATGCATTCGTCTCTATCCATACTCCCATAGCGGAGTCCGTTCGATACTTTATACTATTTCTAATTCTCATTGTAATCGCTAGTCAGTAACTTAGAATTTAGTCAAGTGTATCTAGTATAGTGAAATCATAGAATATAGTTTATTTTTACCAGATTCAAAGTATCTTTATTCGAGTTCAAATACAATTCCTTAATTCTAATCCACGGGTACGCTCGCGATTATTCTAATTCTATATCTCATCTACGATAGTCTTGAGGCTCGACGACTAGAGCGAACCAGCGCTTAGTTGCTCCATCCTCACTTCTACCGTGTACAGAATATCTTGCGCCCAGGTCGATCCCGGTAAGCTAGAGCGAACCAACGCTTAGCCGTGCCGTATTCAACCGAGGTTCAAGTATTCTCGATGAGCCTTGCACCTCCGACAAAGCGTACACGACGCGCGGGGAGGAGAGAGTTCATTCGTCGTCTCGCTCGGGAATACGTGGGTGATGCACCAGAATATTCAACTTCCTACGTTCGAGTCCTGGTTCCTGTGAAGGAGGTTTCCTTCGCCGCACGACCCGTACGAGTCGCCAATCGTCAGGGCCAAACGCCGATACCTGCCAGCCGGAGTCAACCCGCCTGGACGCTTATTCCCGTAGACGTACCTCCGTTCCAGCCGTACGCCGCCGCCATCCCGGTTGCGGATCCAAGGCGCTCCAGGTACCTGGAAAGAGAAATCAGACAGCGGAATCAAGCCTTCGCAAGGTAAGTTTAGTGTTAGTTACCGTTTTATCGAGTCCGAAACGCCAACGAACCCGGTCCGGACGCAATTCGCGTTATTTTCGGGAACGGTTACGACTTTGTGCCACCGTTGCGAGCGCAACCGCACCTCGGGACGTGACAATTCCTCGTCTACGATTCAAATGAATGTAAATGCGACACTTCCTTGCAAGGAAATAGCGTTTGCAGATGTCTACGTTTCGTAGCAATAGAGTTCTTATGATTCTTAAAACGCGATATCGCACCTCATTTCTATGTTTCATGGTAAGATATATTATGATTTGCGAAGTATCATGTATTCCTCGTCAACACTTCAAATGAATGTAAATGCGACACTTCCTTGTAAGGAAACAGCGTTTGCAGATGTCTACCTATCGTAGCAATAGAGTTCTAATGCTTCTTAAGACGCAATATCGCATCTCATTTCTATGTTTCATGATAAGATATAATATGATTTGCGAAGTGTCATGTATTCCTCGTATACACTTCAAATGAATGTAAATGCGACACTTCCTTGCTAGGAAGTAGCGTCTGCAGATATTTAGGTATCGTAGCAATAGAGTTCTAATGTTTCTTAAAACGAGATATTGCATCTCATATCTATGTTTCATGATAAGATATAATATTCATTGCGAAGTGTTATGTATTCCTCGTCTACGATTCAAATGAATGTAAATGCGACACTTCCTTGCAAGGAAATAGCGTTTGCAGATGTCTACGTTTCGTAGCAATAGAGTTCTTATGATTCCTAAAACGCGATATCGCATCTCATTTCTATGTTTCATGGTAAGATATATTATGATTTGCGAAGTATCATGTACTCCTCGTCAACACTTCAAATGAATGTAAATGCGACACTTCCTTGCAAGGAAATAGCGTTTGCAGATGTCTACGTATCGTAGCAATAGAGTACTTATGATTCTTAAAACGCGATATCGGATCTCATTTCTATGTTTCATGGTAAGATATAATATGATTTGCGAAGTGTTATGTATTCCTCGTCTACACTTCAAATGAATGTAAATGCGACACTTCCTTGCAAGGAAATAGCGTTTGCAAATATCTACCTATCGTAGCAATAGTGTTCTAATGCTTCTTAAAAGGCGATATCGCATCTCATTTCTATGTTTCATGGTAAGATATAATATGATTTGCGAAGTATCATGTATTCCTCGTCTACACTTCAAATGAATGTAAATGCGACACTTCCTTGCAAGGAAATAGCGTTTGCAGATATCTACGTATCGAAGCAGTAGAGTTGAAATGCTTCTTAAAACGAGATATTGCATCTCATATCTATGTTTCATGATAAGATATAATATTCATTGCGAAGTGTTATGTATTCCTCGTCTACGATTCAAATGAATGTAAATGCGACACTTCCTTGCAAGGAAATAGCGTTTGCAGATGTCTACGTTTCGTAGCAATAGAGTTCTTATGATCCTTAAAACGCGATATTCCATCTCATTTCTATGTTTCATGGTAAGATATAATATGATTTGCGAAGTGTTTTGTATTCCTCGTCTACACTTCAAATGAATGTGAATGCGACACTTCCTCGCTAGGAAATGGCGTTTGCAGATGTCTACGTATCGTAGCAATGGATATCTGATGCTCCTTAAAACGTGATATCGCATCTCATTTCTATGTTTCATGGTAAGACATAATATGATATGCGAAGTGTCATGTATTCCTCGTCTACACTTCAAATGAATGTAAATGCGACACTTCCTTCCAAGGAAATAGCGTTTGCAAATGTCTACCTATCGTAGCAATAGTGTTCTAATGCTTCTTAAAACGCGATATCGCATCTCATTTCTATTTTTCATGGTAAGATATATTATGAATTGCGAAGTATCATGTATTCCTCGTCAACACTTCAAATGAATGTAAATGCGACACTTCCTTGTAAGGAAATAGCGTTTGCAGATGTCTACCTATCGTAGCAATAGAGTTCTAATGCTTCTTAAGACGCAATATCGCATCTCATTTCTATGTTTCATGATAAGATATAATATGATTTGCGAAGTGTCATGTATTCCTCGTATACACTTCAAATGAATGTAAATGCGACACTTCCTTGCTAGGAAGTAGCGTCTGCAGATATTTAGGTATCGTAGCAATAGAGTTCTAATGTTTCTTAAAACGAGATATTGCATCTCATATCTATGTTTCATGATAAGATATAATATTCATTGCGAAGTGTTATGTATTCCTCGTCTACGATTCAAATGAATGTAAATGCGACACTTCCTTGCAAGGAAATAGCGTTTGCAGATGTCTACGTTTCGTAGCAATAGAGTTCTTATGATTCTTAAAACGCGATATCGCACCTCATTTCTATGTTTCATGGTAAGATATATTATGATTTGCGAAGTATCATGTATTCCTCGTCAACACTTCAAATGAATGTAAATGCGACACTTCCTTGTAAGGAAACAGCGTTTGCAGATGTCTACCTATCGTAGCAATAGAGTTCTAATGCTTCTTAAGACGCAATATCGCATCTCATTTCTATGTTTCATGATAAGATATAATATGATTTGCGAAGTGTCATGTATTCCTCGTATACACTTCAAATGAATGTAAATGCGACACTTCCTTGCTAGGAAGTAGCGTCTGCAGATATTTAGGTATCGTAGCAATAGAGTTCTAATGTTTCTTAAAACGAGATATTGCATCTCATATCTATGTTTCATGATAAGATATAATATTCATTGCGAAGTGTTATGTATTCCTCGTCTACGATTCAAATGAATGTAAATGCGACACTTCCTTGCAAGGAAATAGCGTTTGCAGATGTCTACGTTTCGTAGCAATAGAGTTCTTATGATTCCTAAAACGCGATATCGCATCTCATTTCTATGTTTCATGGTAAGATATATTATGATTTGCGAAGTATCATGTACTCCTCGTCAACACTTCAAATGAATGTAAATGCGACACTTCCTTGCAAGGAAATAGCGTTTGCAGATGTCTACGTATCGTAGCAATAGAGTACTTATGATTCTTAAAACGCGATATCGGATCTCATTTCTATGTTTCATGGTAAGATATAATATGATTTGCGAAGTGTTATGTATTCCTCGTCTACACTTCAAATGAATGTAAATGCGACACTTCCTTGCAAGGAAATAGCGTTTGCAAATATCTACCTATCGTAGCAATAGTGTTCTAATGCTTCTTAAAAGGCGATATCGCATCTCATTTCTATGTTTCATGGTAAGATATAATATGATTTGCGAAGTATCATGTATTCCTCGTCTACACTTCAAATGAATGTAAATGCGACACTTCCTTGCAAGGAAATAGCGTTTGCAGATATCTACGTATCGAAGCAGTAGAGTTGAAATGCTTCTTAAAACGAGATATTGCATCTCATATCTATGTTTCATGATAAGATATAATATTCATTGCGAAGTGTTATGTATTCCTCGTCTACGATTCAAATGAATGTAAATGCGACACTTCCTTGCAAGGAAATAGCGTTTGCAGATGTCTACGTTTCGTAGCAATAGAGTTCTTATGATCCTTAAAACGCGATATTCCATCTCATTTCTATGTTTCATGGTAAGATATAATATGATTTGCGAAGTGTTTTGTATTCCTCGTCTACACTTCAAATGAATGTGAATGCGACACTTCCTCGCTAGGAAATGGCGTTTGCAGATGTCTACGTATCGTAGCAATGGATATCTGATGCTCCTTAAAACGTGATATCGCATCTCATTTCTATGTTTCATGGTAAGACATAATATGATATGCGAAGTGTCATGTATTCCTCGTCTACACTTCAAATGAATGTAAATGCGACACTTCCTTCCAAGGAAATAGCGTTTGCAAATGTCTACCTATCGTAGCAATAGTGTTCTAATGCTTCTTAAAACGCGATATCGCATCTCATTTCTATTTTTCATGGTAAGATATATTATGAATTGCGAAGTATCATGTATTCCTCGTCAACACTTCAAATGAATGTAAATGCGACACTTCCTTGTAAGGAAATAGCGTTTGCAGATGTCTACCTATCGTAGCAATAGAGTTCTAATGCTTCTTAAGACGCAATATCGCATCTCATTTCTATGTTTCATGATAAGATATAATATGATTTGCGAAGTGTCATGTATTCCTCGTATACACTTCAAATGAATGTAAATGCGACACTTCCTTGCTAGGAAGTAGCGTCTGCAGATATTTAGGTATCGTAGCAATAGAGTTCTAATGTTTCTTAAAACGAGATATTGCATCTCATATCTATGTTTCATGATAAGATATAATATTCATTGCGAAGTGTTATGTATTCCTCGTCTACGATTCAAATGAATGTAAATGCGACACTTCCTTGCAAGGAAATAGCGTTTGCAGATGTCTACGTTTCGTAGCAATAGAGTTCTTATGATGCTTAAAACGCGATATTCCATCTCATTTCTATGTTTCATGGTAAGATATAATATGATTTGCGAAGTGTTTTGTATTCCTCGTCTACACTTCAAATGAATGTGAATGCGACACTTCCTCGCTAGGAAATGGCGTTTGCAGATGTCTACGTATCGTAGCAATGGATATCTGATGCTCCTTAAAACGTGATATCGCATCTCATTTCTATTTTTCATGGTAAGATATATTATTATTTGCGAAGTATCATGTATTCCTCGTCAACACTTCATATGAGTGTAAATGCGACACTTCCTTGCAAGGAAATAGCGTTTGCAGATGTCTACGTATCGTAGCAATAGTGTTCTTATGATTCTTAAAACGCGATATCGCATCTTATTTCTATGTTTCATGGTAAGATATAATATTCATTGCGAAGTGTTATGTATTCCTCGTCTACGATTCAAATGAATGTAAATGCGACACTTCCTTGCAAGGAAATTGCGTTTGCAGATGTCTACGTATCGAAACAATCGAGTTCAAATGCTTCTTAAAACGAGGTATTGCATCTCATATCTATGTTTCATGACAGATATAATATTCATTGCGAAGTGTTATGCATTCCTCGTCTACGAATCAAATGAAAGTGAATGCGACACTTCCTTGCAAAGAAATACTGTTTGCAAATGTCTACGTATCATAGCAATAGCATTCTAATGCTTCTTAAAACGCGATATCGCATCTTATTTCTATGATTCATGGTAAGATATAATATGATTTGCGAAGTGTTATGTATTCCTCGTCTACACTTCAAATGTATGTAAATGCGACACTTCCTTGCTAGGAAATAGCGTTTGCAGATGTCTACGTATCGTAGCAATAGAGTTCTTATGATTCTTAAAACACGATATCGGATCTCATTTCTATGTTTCATGGAAAGATATAATATGATTTGCGAAGTGTTATGTATTCCTCGTCTACACTTCAAATGAATGTAAATGCGACACTTCCTTGCAAGGAAATAGCGTTTGCAAATATCTACCTATCGTAGCAATAGTGTTCTAATGCTTCTTAAAACGCGATATCGCATCTCATTTCTATGTTTCATGGTAAGATATAACATGATTTGCGAAGTGTTATGTTTTCCTCGTCTACACTTCAAATGAATGTGAATGCGATACTTCCTCGCTAGGAAATAGCGTTTGCAGATGTCTACGTTTCGTAGCAATAGCTTTCTAATGCTTCTTAAAACGCGATATCGCACCTCATTTCTATGTTTCATGACAAGATATAATATTCATTGCGAAGTGTTATGCATTCCTCGTCTGCGATTCAAATGAGAGTAAATACGACAATTCCTTGCAAGGAAATAGCGTTTGCAGATGTCTACGTATCGTAGCAATAGAGTTCTTATTATTCTTAAAACGCGATATCGCATCTCATTTCTATGTTTCATGGTAGGATATAACATGATTTGCGAAGTGTCATGTATTCCTCGTCTACACCTCAAATGAATGTTAATGCTACACTTCCTTGCAAGGAAATAGCGTTTGCAGATGTCTACCTATCGTAGCAATAGAGTTCTAATGCTTCTTAAAACGCGATATCGCATATCATTTCTCTGTTTCATGGTAAGATATAATATGACTTGCGAAGTGTTATGTATTCCTGGTCTACACTTCAAATGAATGTAAATGCGACACTTCCTTGCAAGGAAATAGCGTTTGCAGATGTCTACGTATCGAAACAATCGAGTTCAAATGCTTCTTAAAACGAGGTATTGCATCTCATATCTATGTTTCATGACAGATATAATATTCATTGCGAAGTGTTATGCATTCCTCGTCTACGAATCAAATGAAAGTGAATGCGACACTTCCTTGCAAAGAAATACTGTTTGCAAATGTCTACGTATCATAGCAATAGCATTCTAATGCTTCTTAAAACGCGATATCGCATCTTATTTCTATGGTTCATGGTAAGATATAATATGATTTGCGAAGTGTTATGTATTCCTCGTCTACACTTCAAATGAATGTAAATGCGACACTTCCTTGCTAGGAAATAGCGTTTGCAGATGTCTACGTATCGAAACAATAGAGTTCAAATGCTTCTTAAAACGAGATATTGCATCTCATATCTATGTTTCATGATAAGATATAATATTCATTACGAAGTGTTATGCATTCCTCGTCTACGATTCAAATGAATGTAAATGCGACACTTCCTTGCAAGGAAATAGCGTTTGCAGATGTCTACGTATGGTAGCAATAGATATCTTATGATTCTTAAAACGCGATATCGCATCTCATTTCTATGTTTCATGGAAAGATATAATATGATCTGCGAAGTGTCATGTATTCCTCGTCTACACTTCAAATGAATGTAAATGCGACACTTCCTTGCTAGGAAATAGCGTCTGCAGATGTCTAGGTATCGTAGCAATAGAGTTCTAATGCTTCCTAAAACGCGATATCGCATCTCATTTCTATGTTTCGTGGTAAGATATAATATGATTTGCGAAGTGTTATGTATTCCTCGTCTACACTTCAAATGAATGAAAATGCGAAACTTCCTTGCAAGGAAATAGCGTTTGCAGATGTCTACGTATCGTAGCAATCGTGTTCTTATGATTCTTAAAACGCGATATCGCATCTTATTTCTATGTTTCATGGTAAGATATATTATGATTTGCGAAGTATCATGTATTCCTCGTCAACACTTCATATGAGTGTAAATGCGACACTTCCTTGCAAGGAAATAGCGTTTGCAGATGTCTACGTATCGTAGCAATAGTGTTCTTATGATTCTTAAAACGCGATATCGCATCTTATTTCTATGTTTCATGGTAAGATATAATATTCATTGCGAAGTGTTATGTTTTCCTCGTCTACACTTCAAATGAATGTGAATGCGATACTTCCCCGCTAGGAAATAGCGTTTGCAGATGTCTACGTTTCGTAGCAATAGCTTTCTAATGCTTCTTAAAACGCGATATCGCACCTCATTTCTATGTTTCATGACAAGATATAATATTCATTGCGAAGTGTTATGCATTCCTCGTCTACGATTCAAATGAGAGTAAATGCGACACTTCCTTGCAAGGAAATAGCGTTTGCAAATATCTACCTATCGTAGCAATAATGTTCTAATGCTTCTTAAAACGCGATATCGCATCTCATTTCTATGTTTCATGGTAAGATATAATATGATTTGCGAAGTATCATGTATTCCTCGTCAACACTTCAAATGAATGTAAATGCGACACTTCCTTGCAAGGAAATAGCGTTTGCAGATGTCTACGTATCGTAGCAATAGTGTTCTTATGATTCTTGAAACGCGATATCGCATCCTATTTCTATGTTTCATGGTAAGATATATTATTCATTGCCAAGTGTTATGTATTCCTCGTCTACGATTCAAATGAATGTAAATGCGACACTTCCTTGCAAGGAAATTGCGTTTGCAGATGTCTACGTATCGTGGCAATAGAGTCCTTATGATTCTTAAAACGCGATATCGGATCTCATTTCTATGTTTCATGGTAAGATATAATATGATTTGCGAAGTGTTATGTATTCCTCGTCTACACTTCAAATGAATGTAAATGCGACACTTCCTTGCAAGGAAATAGCGTTTGCAAATATCTACCTATCGTAGCAATAGTGTTCTAATGCTTCTTAAAACGCGATATCGCATCTCATTTCTATGTTTCATGGTAAGATATAATATGATTTGCGAAGTGTCATGTATTCCTCGTCTACACTTCAAATGAATGTAAATGCGACACTTCCTTGCTAGGAAATAGCGTCTGCAGATGTCTAGGTATCGTAGCAATAGAGTTCTAATGCTTCCTAAAACGCGATATCGCATCTCATTTCTATGTTTCATGGTAAGATATAATATGATTTGCGAAGTGTTATGTATTCCCCGTCTACACATCAAATGAATGTAAATGCGACACTTCCTTGTAAGGAAATAGCGTTTGCAGATGTCTACCTATCGTAGCAATAGAGTTCTAATGCTTCTTAAGACGCAATATCGCATCTCATTTCTATGTTTCATGATAAGATATAATATGATTTGCGAAGTGTCATGTATTCCTCGTCTACACTTCAAATGAATGAAAATGCGACACTTCCTTGTAAGGAAATTGCGTTTGCAGATGTCTACGTATCGTAGCAATAGAGTTCTTATGATTCTTAAAACGCGATATCGCATCTCATTTCTATGTTTCATGGTAAGATATAATATGATTTGCGAAGTGTCATGTATTCCTCGTATACACTTCAAATGAATGTAAATGCGACACTTCCTTGCTAGGAAGTAGCGTCTGCAGATATTCAGGTATCGTAGCAATAGAGTTCTAATGTTTCTTAAAACGAGATATTGCATCTCATATCTATGTTTCATGATAAGATATAATATTCATTGCGAAGTGTTATGTATTCCTCGTCTACGATTCAAATGAATGTAAATGCGACACTTCCTTGCAAGGAAATAGCGTTTGCAGATGTCTACGTTTCGTAGCAATAGAGTTCTTATGATTCTTAAAACGCGATATCGCATCTCATTTCTATGTTTCATGGTAAGATATATTATGATTTGCGAAGTATCATGTATTCCTCGTCAACACTTCAAATGAATGTAAATGCGACACTTCCTTGCAAGGAAATAGCGTTTGCAGATGTCTACGTATCGTAGCAATAGAGTTCTTATGATTCTTAAAACGCGATATCGGATCTCATTTCTATGTTTCATGGTAAGATATAATATGATTTGCGAAGTGTTATGCATTCCTCGTCTACACTTCAAATGAATGTAAATGCGACACTTCCTTGCAAGGAAATAGCGTTTGCAGATATCTACGTATCGAAGCAGTAGAGTTGAAATGCTTCTTAAAACGAGATATTGCACCTCATATCTGTGTTTCATGATAAGATGTAATATTCATTGCGAAGTGTTATGTATTCCTCGTCTACGATTCAAATGAATGTAAATGCGACACTTCCTTGCAAGGAAATAGCGTTTGCAGATGTCTACGTTTCGTAGCAATAGAGTTCTTATGATCCTTAAAACGCGATATTCCATCTCATTTCTATGTTTCATGGTAAGATATAATATGATTTGCGAAGTGTTTTGTATTCCTCGTCTACACTTCAAATGAATGTGAATGCGACACATCCTCGCTAGGAAATGGCGTTTGCAGATGTCTACGTATCGTAGCAATGGATATCTGATGCTCCTTAAAACGTGATATCGCATCTCATTTCTATGTTTCATGGTAAGACATAATATGATTTGCGAAGTGTCATGTATTCCTCGTCTACACTTCAAATGAATGTAAATGCGACACTTCCATCCAAGGAAATAGCGTTTGCAAATGTCTACCTATCGTAGCAATAGTGTTCTAATGCTTCTTAAAACGCGATATCGCATCTCATTTCTATTTTTCATGGTAAGATATATTATGATTTGCGAAGTATTATGTATTCCTCGTCAACACTTCATATGAGTGTAAATGCGACACTTCTTTGCAAGGAAATAGCGTTTGCAGATGTCTACGTATCGTAGCAATAGAGTTCATATGATTCTTAAAACACGATATCGGATCTCATTTCTATGTTTCATGGTATGATATAATATGATTTGCGAAGTGTTATGTATTCCTCGTCTACACTTCAAATGAATGTAAATGCGACACTTCCTTGCAAGGAAATAGCGTTTGCAAATATCTACCTGTCGTAGCAATAGTGTTCTAATGCTCCTTAAAACGCGATATCGCATCTCATTTCTATGTTTCATGGTAAGATATAACATGATTTGCGAAGTGTTATGTTTTCCTCGTCTACACTTCAAATGAATGTGAATGCGATACTTCCTCGCTAGGAAATAGCGTTTGCAGATGTCTACGTTTCGTAGCAATAGCTTTCTAATGCTTCTTAAAACGCGATATCGCACCTCATTTCTATGTTTCATGACAAGATATAATATTCATTGCGAAGTGTTATGCATTCCTCGTCTACGATTCAAATGAGAGTAAATGCGACACTTCCTTGCAAGGAAATAGCGTTTGCAGATGTCTACGTATCGTAGCAATAGAGTTCTTATTATTCTTAAAACGCGATATCGCATCTCATTTCTATGTTTCATGGTAGGATATAACATGATTTGCGAAGTGTCATGTATTCCTCGTCTCCACTTCAAATGAATGTTAATGCTACACTTCCTTGCAAGGAAATAGCGTTTGCAGATGTCTACCTATCGTAGCAATAGAGTTCTAATGCTTCTTAAAACGCGATATCGCATCTCATTTCTCTGTTTCATGGTAAGATATAATATGATTTGCGAAGTGTTATGTATTCCTCGTCTACACTTCAAATGAATGTAAATGCGACACTTCCTTGCAAGGAAATAGCGTTTGCAGATGTCTACGTATCGAAACAATCGAGTTCAAATGCTTCTTAAAACGAGGTATTGCATCTCATATCTATGTTTCATGACAGATATAATATTCATTGCGAAGTGTTATGCATTCCTCGTCTACGAATCAAATGAAAGTGAATGCGACACTTCCTTGCAAAGAAATACTGTTTGCAAATGTCTACGTATCATAGCAATAGCATTCTAATGCTTCTTAAAACGCGATATCGCATCTTATTTCTATGATTCATGGTAAGATATAATATGATTTGCGAAGTGTTATGTATTCCTCGTCTACACTTCAAATGTATGTAAATGCGACACTTCCTTGCTAGGAAATAGCGTTTGCAGATGTCTACGTATCGTAGCAATAGAGTTCTTATGATTCTTAAAACACGATATCGGATCTCATTTCTATGTTTCATGGAAAGATATAATATGATTTGCGAAGTGTTATGTATTCCTCGTCTACACTTCAAATGAATGTAAATGCGACACTTCCTTGCAAGGAAATAGCGTTTGCAAATATCTACCTATCGTAGCAATAGTGTTCTAATGCTTCTTAAAACGCGATATCGCATCTCATTTCTATGTTTCATGGTAAGATATAACATGATTTGCGAAGTGTTATGTTTTCCTCGTCTACACTTCAAATGAATGTGAATGCGATACTTCCTCGCTAGGAAATAGCGTTTGCAGATGTCTACGTTTCGTAGCAATAGCTTTCTAATGCTTCTTAAAACGCGATATCGCACCTCATTTCTATGTTTCATGACAAGATATAATATTCATTGCGAAGTGTTATGCATTCCTCGTCTGCGATTCAAATGAGAGTAAATACGACAATTCCTTGCAAGGAAATAGCGTTTGCAGATGTCTACGTATCGTAGCAATAGAGTTCTTATTATTCTTAAAACGCGATATCGCATCTCATTTCTATGTTTCATGGTAGGATATAACATGATTTGCGAAGTGTCATGTATTCCTCGTCTACACCTCAAATGAATGTTAATGCTACACTTCCTTGCAAGGAAATAGCGTTTGCAGATGTCTACCTATCGTAGCAATAGAGTTCTAATGCTTCTTAAAACGCGATATCGCATATCATTTCTCTGTTTCATGGTAAGATATAATATGACTTGCGAAGTGTTATGTATTCCTGGTCTACACTTCAAATGAATGTAAATGCGACACTTCCTTGCAAGGAAATAGCGTTTGCAGATGTCTACGTATCGAAACAATCGAGTTCAAATGCTTCTTAAAACGAGGTATTGCATCTCATATCTATGTTTCATGACAGATATAATATTCATTGCGAAGTGTTATGCATTCCTCGTCTACGAATCAAATGAAAGTGAATGCGACACTTCCTTGCAAAGAAATACTGTTTGCAAATGTCTACGTATCATAGCAATAGCATTCTAATGCTTCTTAAAACGCGATATCGCATCTTATTTCTATGGTTCATGGTAAGATATAATATGATTTGCGAAGTGTTATGTATTCCTCGTCTACACTTCAAATGAATGTAAATGCGACACTTCCTTGCTAGGAAATAGCGTTTGCAGATGTCTACGTATCGAAACAATAGAGTTCAAATGCTTCTTAAAACGAGATATTGCATCTCATATCTATGTTTCATGATAAGATATAATATTCATTACGAAGTGTTATGCATTCCTCGTCTACGATTCAAATGAATGTAAATGCGACACTTCCTTGCAAGGAAATAGCGTTTGCAGATGTCTACGTATGGTAGCAATAGATATCTTATGATTCTTAAAACGCGATATCGCATCTCATTTCTATGTTTCATGGTAAGATATAATATGATCTGCGAAGTGTCATGTATTCCTCGTCTACACTTCAAATGAATGTAAATGCGACACTTCCTTGCTAGGAAATAGCGTCTGCAGATGTCTAGGTATCGTAGCAATAGAGTTCTAATGCTTCCTAAAACGCGATATCGCATCTCATTTCTATGTTTCGTGGTAAGATATAATATGATTTGCGAAGTGTTATGTATTCCTCGTCTACACTTCAAATGAATGAAAATGCGAAACTTCCTTGCAAGGAAATAGCGTTTGCAGATGTCTACGTATCGTAGCAATCGTGTTCTTATGATTCTTAAAACGCGATATCGCATCTTATTTCTATGTTTCATGGTAAGATATATTATGATTTGCGAAGTATCATGTATTCCTCGTCAACACTTCATATGAGTGTAAATGCGACACTTCCTTGCAAGGAAATAGCGTTTGCAGATGTCTACGTATCGTAGCAATAGTGTTCTTATGATTCTTAAAACGCGATATCGCATCTTATTTCTATGTTTCATGGTAAGATATAATATTCATTGCGAAGTGTTATGTTTTCCTCGTCTACACTTCAAATGAATGTGAATGCGATACTTCCCCGCTAGGAAATAGCGTTTGCAGATGTCTACGTTTCGTAGCAATAGCTTTCTAATGCTTCTTAAAACGCGATATCGCACCTCATTTCTATGTTTCATGACAAGATATAATATTCATTGCGAAGTGTTATGCATTCCTCGTCTACGATTCAAATGAGAGTAAATGCGACACTTCCTTGCAAGGAAATAGCGTTTGCAAATATCTACCTATCGTAGCAATAATGTTCTAATGCTTCTTAAAACGCGATATCGCATCTCATTTCTATGTTTCATGGTAAGATATAATATGATTTGCGAAGTATCATGTATTCCTCGTCAACACTTCAAATGAATGTAAATGCGACACTTCCTTGCAAGGAAATAGCGTTTGCAGATGTCTACGTATCGTAGCAATAGTGTTCTTATGATTCTTGAAACGCGATATCGCATCCTATTTCTATGTTTCATGGTAAGATATATTATTCATTGCCAAGTGTTATGTATTCCTCGTCTACGATTCAAATGAATGTAAATGCGACACTTCCTTGCAAGGAAATTGCGTTTGCAGATGTCTACGTATCGTGGCAATAGAGTCCTTATGATTCTTAAAACGCGATATCGGATCTCATTTCTATGTTTCATGGTAAGATATAATATGATTTGCGAAGTGTTATGTATTCCTCGTCTACACTTCAAATGAATGTAAATGCGACACTTCCTTGCAAGGAAATAGCGTTTGCAAATATCTACCTATCGTAGCAATAGTGTTCTAATGCTTCTTAAAACGCGATATCGCATCTCATTTCTATGTTTCATGGTAAGATATAATATGATTTGCGAAGTGTCATGTATTCCTCGTCTACACTTCAAATGAATGTAAATGCGACACTTCCTTGCTAGGAAATAGCGTCTGCAGATGTCTAGGTATCGTAGCAATAGAGTTCTAATGCTTCCTAAAACGCGATATCGCATCTCATTTCTATGTTTCATGGTAAGATATAATATGATTTGCGAAGTGTTATGTATTCCCCGTCTACACATCAAATGAATGTAAATGCGACACTTCCTTGTAAGGAAATAGCGTTTGCAGATGTCTACCTATCGTAGCAATAGAGTTCTAATGCTTCTTAAGACGCAATATCGCATCTCATTTCTATGTTTCATGATAAGATATAATATGATTTGCGAAGTGTCATGTATTCCTCGTCTACACTTCAAATGAATGAAAATGCGACACTTCCTTGTAAGGAAATTGCGTTTGCAGATGTCTACGTATCGTAGCAATAGAGTTCTTATGATTCTTAAAACGCGATATCGCATCTCATTTCTATGTTTCATGGTAAGATATAATATGATTTGCGAAGTGTCATGTATTCCTCGTATACACTTCAAATGAATGTAAATGCGACACTTCCTTGCTAGGAAGTAGCGTCTGCAGATATTCAGGTATCGTAGCAATAGAGTTCTAATGTTTCTTAAAACGAGATATTGCATCTCATATCTATGTTTCATGATAAGATATAATATTCATTGCGAAGTGTTATGTATTCCTCGTCTACGATTCAAATGAATGTAAATGCGACACTTCCTTGCAAGGAAATAGCGTTTGCAGATGTCTACGTTTCGTAGCAATAGAGTTCTTATGATTCTTAAAACGCGATATCGCATCTCATTTCTATGTTTCATGGTAAGATATATTATGATTTGCGAAGTATCATGTATTCCTCGTCAACACTTCAAATGAATGTAAATGCGACACTTCCTTGCAAGGAAATAGCGTTTGCAGATGTCTACGTATCGTAGCAATAGAGTTCTTATGATTCTTAAAACGCGATATCGGATCTCATTTCTATGTTTCATGGTAAGATATAATATGATTTGCGAAGTGTTATGTATTCCTCGTCTACACTTCAAATGAATGTAAATGCGACACTTCCTTGCAAGGAAATAGCGTTTGCAGATATCTACGTATCGAAGCAGTAGAGTTGAAATGCTTCTTAAAACGAGATATTGCATCCCATACATATGTTTCATGATAAGATATAATATTCATTGCGAAGTGTTATGTATTCCTCGTCTACGATTCAAATGAATGTAAATGCGACACTTCCTTGCAAGGAAATAGCGTTTGCAGATGTCTACGTTTCGTAGCAATAGAGTTCTTATGATCCTTAAAACGCGATATTCCATCTCATTTCTATGTTTCATGGTAAGATATAATATGATTTGCGAAGTGTTTTGTATTCCTCGTCTACACTTCAAATGAATGTGAATGCGACACTTCCTCGCTAGGAAATGGCGTTTGCAGATGTCTACGTATCGTAGCAATGGATATCTGATGCTCCTTAAAACGTGATATCGCATCTCATTTCTATGTTTCATGGTAAGCCATAATATGATTTGCGAAGTGTCATGTATTCCTCGTCTACACTTCAAATGAATGTAAATGCGACACTTCCTTCCAAGGAAATAGCGTTTGCAAATGTCTACCTATCGTAGCAATAGTGTTCTAATGCTTCTTAAAACGCGATATCGCATCTCATTTCTATGTTTCATGGTAAGATATATTATGATTTGCGAAGTATCATGTATTCCTCGTCAACACTTCATATGAGTGCAAATGCGACACTTCCTTGCAAGGAAATAGCGTTTGCAGATGTCTACGTATCGTAGCAATAGTGTTCTTATGATTCTTAAAACGCGATATCGCATCTCATTTCTATGTTTCATGGTAAGATATAATATTCATTGCGAAGTGTTATGTATTCCTCGTCTACGATTCAAATGAATGTAAATGCGACACTTCCTTGCAAGGAAATTGCGTTTGCAGATGTCTACGTATCGTAGCAATAGAGTTCTTATGATTCTTAAAACACGATATCGGATCTCATTTCTATGTTTCATGGTAAGATATAATATGATTTGCGAAGTGTTATGTATTCCTCGTCTACACTTCAAATGAATGTAAATGCGACACTTCCTTGCAAGGAAATAGCGTTTGCAAATATCTACCTATCGTAGCAATAGTGTTCTAATGCTTCTTAAAACGCGATATCGCATCTCATTTCTATGTTTCATGGTAAGATATAATATGATTTGCGAAGTATCATGTATTCCTCGTCTACACTTCAAATGAATGTAAATGCGACACTTCCTTGCAAGGAAATAGCGTTTGCAGATATCTACGTATCGAAGCAGTAGAGTTGAAATGCTTCTTAAAACGCGATATCGCATCTCATTTCTATGTTTCATTGTAAGAAGTAATATGATTTGCGAAGTGTTGTGTATTCCTCATCTACACTTCAAATTAATGTAAATGCGACACTTCCTTGCAAGGAAATAGCGTTTGCTGATGTCTACCTATCGTAGCAATAGAGTTCTAATGCTTCTTACAACGCGATATCGCATCTCATTTCTATGTTTCATGGTAAGATATAATATGAATTGCGAAGTGTCATGTATTCCTCGTCTACACTTCAAATGAATGTAAATGCGACACTTCCTTGCAAGGAAATAGCGTTTGCAGATGTCTACGTTTCGTAGCAATAGCTTTCTAATGCTTCTTAAAACGCGATATCGCACCTCATTTCTATGTTTCATGACAAGATATAATATTCATTGCGAAGTGTTATGCATTCCTCGTCTACGATTCAAATGAGAGTAAATGCGACACTTCCTTGCAAGGAAATAGCGTTTGCAGATGTCTACCTATCGTAGCAATAGAGTTCTAATGCTTCTTAAGACGCAATATCGCATCTCATTTCTATGTTTCATGATAAGATATAATATGATTTGCGAAGTGTCATGTATTCCTCGTCTACACTTCAAATGAATGTAAATGCGACACTTCCTTGCTAGGAAGTAGCGTCTGCAGATATTTAGGTATCGTAGCAATAGAGTTCTAATGTTTCTTAAAACGCGATATCGCATCTCATTTCTATGTTTCGTGGTAAGATATAATATGATTTGCGAAGTGTTATGTATTCCTCGTATACACTTCAAATGAATGAAAATGCGAAACTTCCTTGCAAGGAAATAGCGTTTGCAGATGTCTACGTATCGTAGCAATAGTGTTCTTATGATTCTTAAAACGCGATATCGCACCTTATTTCTATGTTTCATGGTAAGATATAATATTCATTGCGAAGTGTTATGTATTCCTCGTCTACGATTCAAATGAATGTAAATGCGACACTTCCTTGCAAGGAAATTGCGTTTGCAGATGTCTACGTATCGTAGCAATAGAGTTCTTATGATTCTTAAAACGCGATATCCGATCTCATTTCTATGTTTCATGGTAAGATATAATATGATTTGCGAAGTGTTATGTATTCCTCGTCTACACTTCAAATGAATGTAAATGCGACACTTCCTTGCAAGGAAATAGCGTTTGCAAATATCTACCTATCGTAGCAATAGTGTTCTAATGCTTCTTAAAACGCGATATCGCATCTCATTTCTATGTTTCATGGTAAGATATAATATGAATTGCGAAGTGTCATGTATTCCTCGTCTACACTTCAAATGAATGTAAATGCGACACTTCCTTGCAAGGAAATAGCGTTTGCAGATGTCTACGTTTCGTAGCAATAGCTTTCTAATGCTTCTTAAAACGCGATATCGCACCTCATTTCTATGTTTCATGACAAGATATAATATTCATTGCGAAGTGTTATGCATTCCTCGTCTACGATTCAAATGAGAGTAAATGCGACACTTCCTTGCAAGGAAATAGCGTTTGCAGATGTCTACGTATCGTAGCAATAGAGTTCTTATTATTCTTGAATCGCGATATCGCATCTCATTTCTATGTTTCATGGTAGGATATAACATGATTTGCGAAGTGTCATGTATTCCTCGTCTACACTTCAAATGAATGTAAATGCGACACTTCCTTGCAAGGAAATAGCGTTTGCAGATGTCTACGTTTCGTAGCAATAGCTTTCTAATGCTTCTTAAAACGCGATATCGCACCTCATTTCTATGTTTCATGACAAGATATAATATTCATTGCGAACTGTTATGCATTCCTCGTCTACGATTCAAATGAGAGTAAATGCGACACTTCCTTGCAAGGAAATAGCGTTTGCAGATGTCTACGTATCGTAGCAATAGAGTTCTTATTATTCTTGAATCGCGATATCGCATCTCATTTCTATGTTTCATGGTAGGATATAACATGATTTGCGAAGTGTCATGTATTCCTCGTCTACACTTCAAATGAATGTAAATGCGACACTTCCTTCCAAGGAAATAGCGTTTGCAAATGTCTACCTATCGTAGCAATAGTGTTCTAATGCATCTTAAAACGCGATATCGCATCTCATTTCTATGTTTCATGGTAAGATATATTATGATTTGCGAAGTATCATGTATTCCTCGTCAACACTTCATATGAGTGTAAATGCGACACTTCCTTGCAAGGAAATAGCGTTTGCAGATGTCTACGTATCGTAGCAATAGAGTTCTTATGATTCTTAAAACGCGATATCGGATCTCATTTCTATGTTTCATGGTAAGATATAATATGATTTGCGAAGTGTTATGTATTCCTCGTCCACACTTCAAATGAATGTAAATGCGACACTTCCTTGCAAGGAAATAGCGTTTGCAGATATCTACGTATCGAAGCAGTAGAGTTGAAATGCTTCTTAAAACGAGATATTGCATCTCATACATATGTTTCATGATAAGATATAATATTCATTGCGAAGTGTTATGTATTCCTCGTCTACGATTCAAATGAATGTAAATGCGACACTTCCTTGCAAGGAAATAGCGTTTGCAGATGTCTACGTTTCGTAGCAATAGAGTTCTTATGATCCTTAAAACGCGATATTCCATCTCATTTCTATGTTTCATGGTAAGATATAATATGATTTGCGAAGTGTTTTGTATTCCCCGTCTACGCTTCAAATGAATGTGAATGCGACACTTCCTCGCTAGGTAATGGCGTTTGCAGATGTCTACGTATCGTAGCAATGGATATCTGATGCTCCTTAAAACGTGATATCGCATCTCATTTCTATGTTTCATGGTAAGACATAATATGATTTGCGAAGTGTCATGTATTCCTCGTCTACACTTCAAATGAATGTAAATGCGACACTTCCTTCCAAGGAAATAGGGTTTGCAAATGTCTACCTATCGTAGCAATAGTGTTCTAATGCTTCTTAAAACGCGATATCGCATCTCATTTCTATGTTTCATGGTAAGATATATTATGATTTGCGAAGTATCATGTATTCCTCGTCAACACTTCATATGAGTGTAAATGCGACACTTCCTTGCAAGGAAATAGCGTTTGCAGATGTCTACGTATCGTAGCAATAGTGTTCTTATGATTCTTAAAACGCGATATCGCATCTTATTTCTATGTTTCATGGTAAGATATAATATTCATTGCGAAGTGTTATGTATTCCTCGTCTACGATTCAAATGAATGTAAATGCGACACTTCCTTGCAAGGAAATTGCGTTTGCAGATGTCTACGTATCGTAGCAATAGAGATCTTATGATTCTTAAAACACAATATCGGATCTCATTTCTATGTTTCATGGTAAGATATAATATGATTTGCGAAGTGTTATGTATTCCTCGTCTACACTTCAAATTAATGTAAATGCGACACTTCCTTGCAAGGAAATAGCGTTTGCAGATGTCTACCTATCGTAGCAATAGAGTTCTAATGCTTCTTACAACGCGAAATCGCATCTCATTTCTATGTTTCATGGTAAGATATAATATGATTTGCGAAGTGTCATGTATTCCTCGTCTACACTTCAAATGAATGTAAATGCGACACTTCCTTGCAAGGAAATAGCGTTTGTAGATGTCTACGTATCGTAGCAATAGAGTTCTTATGATTCTTAAAACGCGATATCGCATCTCATTTCTATGTTTCATGGTAAGATATAATATGATTTGCGAAGTGTCATGTATTCCTCGTCTACACTTCAAATGAATGTAAATGCGACACTTCCTTGCTAGGAAATAGCGTCTGCAGATGTCTAGGTATCGTAGCAATAGAGTTCTAATGCTTCCTAAAACGCGATATCGCATCTCATTTCTATGTTTCATGGTAAGATATAATATGATTTGCGAAGTGTTATGTATTCCCCGTCTACACATCAAATGAATGTAAATGCGACACTTCCTTGTAAGGAAATAGCGTTTGCAGATGTCTACCTATCGTAGCAATAGAGTTCTAATGCTTCTTAAGACGCAATATCGCATCTCATTTCTATGTTTCATGATAAGATATAATATGATTTGCGAAGTGTCATGTATTCCTCGTATACACTTCAAATGAATGAAAATGCGAATCTTCCTTGCAAGGAAATAGCGTTTGCAGATGTCTACGTATCGTAGCAATAGTGTTCTTATGATTCTTAAAACGCGATATCGCATCTTATTTCTATGTTTCATGGTAAGATATAATATTCATTGCGAAGTGTTATGTATTCCTCGTCTACGATTCAAATGAATGTAAATGCGACACTTCCTTGCAAGGAAATTGCGTTTGCAGATGTCTACGTATCGTAGCAATAGAGTTCTTATGATTCTTAAAACGCGATATCGGATCTCATTTCTATGTTTCATGGTAAGATATAATATGATTTGCGAAGTGTTATGTATTCCTCGTCTACACTTCAAATGAATATAAATGCGACACTTCCTTGCAAGGAAATAGCGTTTGCAAATATCTACCTATCGTAGCAATAGTGTTCTAATGCGTCTTAAAACGCGATATCGCATCTCATTTCTATGTTTCATGGTAAGATATAATATGATTTGCGAAGTATCATGTATTCCTCGTCTACACTTCAAATGAATGTAAATGCCACACTTCCTTGCAAGGAAATAGCGTTTGCAGATATCTACGTATCGAAGCAGTAGAGTTGAAATGCTTCTTAAAACGAGATATTGCATCTCATATCTATGTTTCATGATAAGATATAATATTCATTGCGAAGTGTTATGTATTCCTCGTCTACGATTCAAATGAATGTAAATGCGACACTTCCTTGCAAGGAAATAGCGTTTGCAGATGTCTACGTTTCGTAGCAATAGAGTTCTTATGATCCTTAAAACGCGATATTCCATCTCATTTCTATGTTTCATGGTAAGATATAATATGATTTGCGAAGTGTTTTGTATTCCTCGTCTACACTTCAAATGAATGTGAATGCGACACTTCCTCGCTAGGAAATAGCGTTTGCAGATGTCTACGTATCGTAGCAATAGAGTTCTAATGCTTCTTAAAACGCGAAATCGCATCTCATTTCTATGTTTCATGGTAAGATATAATATGATTTGCGAAGTGTTATGTATTCCTCGTCAACACTTCAAATGAATGTAAATGCGACACTTCCTTGCAAGGAAATAGCGCTTGCAGATGTCTACGTATCGTAGCAATAGAGATCTTATGATTCTTAAAACGCGATATCGCATCTCATTTCTATGTTTCATGGTAAGGTATAATATGATTTGCGAAGTGATATGTATTCCTCGTCTACACTTCAAATGAATGTAAATGCGACACTTCCTTGGGAGGAAATAGCGTTTGCAGATGTCTACGTATCGTAGCAATGGATTTCTGATGCTTCTTAAAACGCGATATCGCATCTCATTTCTATATTTCATGGTAAGATATAATATGATTTGTGAAGTGTTATGTATTCCTCGTCTAAACTTCAAATGAATGTAAATGCGACACTTCCTTGCAAGGAAATAGCGTTTGCAGATGTATACGTGTCGAAGCAGTAGAGTTGAAATGCTTCTTAAAACGAGATATTGCATCTCATATCTATGTTTCATGATAAGATATAATATTCATTGCGAAGTGTTATGTATTCCTCGTCTACGATTCAAATGAATGTAAATGCGACACTTCCTTGCAAGGAAATAGCGTTTGCAAATATCTACCTATCGTAGCAATAGTGTTCTAATGCTTCTTAAAACGCGATATCGCATCTCATTTCTATGTTTCATTGTAAGAAGTAATATGATTTGCGAAGTGTTATGTATTCCTCGTCTACACTTCAAATTAATGTAAATGCGACACTTCCTTGTAAGGAAATAGCGTTTGCAGATGTCTACCTATCGTAGCAATAGAGTTCTAATGCTTCTTACAACGCGATATCGCATGTCATTTCTATGTTTCATGGTAAGATATAATATGATTTGCGAAGTGTCATGTATTCCTCGTCTACACTTCAAATGAATGTAAATGCGACACTTCCTTGCAAGGAAATAGCGTTAGCAGATGTCTACCTATCGTAGCAATAGAGTTCTAATGCTTCTTAAGAAACAATATCGCATCTCATTTCTATGTTTCATGATAAGATATAATATGATTTTTGCGAAGTATCATGTATTCCTCGTCTACACTTCAAATGAATGTAAATGCGACACTTCGTTGCAAGGAAATAGCGTTTGCAGGTGTCTACGTATCGAAGTAATAGTGTTCTATTGCTTCTTAAAACGCGATATCGCATCTCATTTCTATGTTTCATGGCAAGATATAATATGATTTGCGAAGTATCATGTATTCCTTGTCTACACATCAAATGAATGTAAATGCGACACTTCCTTGCAAGGAAATAGTGTTTGCAGATGTCTACGTGTCGAAGCAGTAGAGTTGAAATGCTTCTTAAAACGAGATATTGCATCTCATATCTATGTTTCATGATAAGATATAATATTCATTGCGAAGTGTTATGTATTCCTCGTCTACGATTCAAATGAATGTAAATGCGACACTTCCTTGCAAGGAAATAGCGTTTGCAAATATCTACCTATCCTAGCAATAGTGTTCTAATGCTTCTTAAAACGCGATATCGCATCTCATTTCTATGTTTCATTGTAAGAAGTAATATGATTTGCGAAGTGTTATGTATTCCTCGTCTACACTTCAAATTAATGTAAATGCGACACTTCCTTGCAAGGAAATAGCGTTTGCAGATGTCTACCTATCGTAGCAATAGAGTTCTAATGCTTCTTACAACGCGATATCGCATGTCATTTCTATGTTTCATGGTAAGATATAATATGATTTGCGAAGTGTCATGTATTCCTCGTCTACACTTCAAATGAATGTAAATGCGACACTTCCTTGCAAGGAAATAGCGTTAGCAGATGTCTACCTATCGTAGCAATAGAGTTCTAATGCTTCTTAAGAAACAATATCGCATCTCATTTCTATGTTTCATGATAAGATATAATATGATTTTTGCGAAGTATCATGTATTCCTCGTCTACACTTCAAATGAATGTAAATGCGACACTTCGTTGCAAGGAAATAGCGTTTGCAGGTGTCTACGTATCGAAGTAATAGTGTTCTATTGCTTCTTAAAACGCGATATCGCATCTCATTTCTATGTTTCATGGTAAGATATAATATGATTTGCGAAGTATCATGTATTCCTTGTCTACACATCAAATGAATGTAAATGCGACACTTCCTTGCAAGGAAATAGTGTTTGCAGATGTCTACGTATCGAAGCAATAGGGTTCAAATGCTTCTTAAAACGAGATATTGCATCTCATTTCTATGTTTCATGATAAGATATAATATTCACTGCGAAGTGTTATGCATTCCTCGTCTACGATTCAAATGAACGTAAATGCGACACTTCCTTGCAAGGAAATAGCGTTTGCAGATGTCTACGTATCGTAGCAATAGAGTTCTAATGCTTCTTAAAACGCGAAATCGCATCTCATTTCTATGTTTCATGGTAAGATATAGTATGATTTGCGAAGTGTTATGTATTCCTCGTCAACACTTCAAATGAATGTAAATGCGACACTTCCTTGCAAGGAAATAGCGTTTGCAGATGTCTAAGTATCGTGGCAATAGAGATCTTACTATTCTTAAAACGCGATATCGCATCTCATTTCTATGTTTCATGGTAAGGTATAATATGATTTGCGAAGTGATATGTATTCCTCGTCTACACTTCAAATGAATGTAAATGCGACACTTCCTTGCAAGGAAATAGCGTTTGCAGATGTCTACGTATCGTAGCAATGGATTTCTGATGCATCTTAAAACGTGATATCGCATCTCATTTCTATGTTTCATGGTAAGATATAATATGATTTGCGAAGTTTCATGTATTCCTCGTCTACACTTCAAATGAATGTAAATGCGACACATCCTTGCAAGGAAATAGCGTTTGCAAATGTCTACCTATCGTAGCAATAGTGTTCTAATGCTTCTTAAAACGCGATATCGCATCTCATTTCTATGTTTCATGGTAAGATATTTTATGATTTGCGAAGTATCATGTATTCCTCGTCAACACTTCAAATGAGTGTAAATGCGACACTTCCTTGCAAGGAAATAGCGTTTGCAGATGTCTACGTATCGTAGCAATAGAGATCTTATGATTCTTAAAACGCGATATCGCATCCCATTTCTATGTTTCATGGTAAGATATAACATGATTTGCGAAGTGTTATGTATTCCTCGTCAACACTTCAAATGAATGTAAATGCGACACTTTCTTGCAAGGAAATAGCGTTTGCAGATGTCTACGTATCGTAGCAATAGAGATCTTATGATTCTTAAAAGGCGATATCGCATCTCATTTCTATGTTTCATGGTAAGGTATATATGGTTTGCGAAGTGATATGTATTCCTCGTCTACTCTCAAATGAATGTAAATGCGACACTTCTTGCAAGGAAATAGCGTTTGCAGATGTCTACGTATCGTAGCAATGGATTTCTCATGCTTCTTAAAACGCGATATCGCATCTCATTTCTATATTTCATGGTAAGATATTATATGATTTGCGAAGTGTCATGTATTCCTCGTCTACACTTCAAATGAATGTAAATGCGACACTTCCTTGCAAGGAAATAGCGTTTGCAGATGTCTACGTATCGTAGCAATAGAGTTCTTATGATTCTCAAAACGCGATATCGGATCTCATTTCTATGTTTCATGGTAAGATATTAATATGATTTGCAAACTGTTATGTATTCCTCGTCTACACTTCAAATGAATGTAAATGCGACACTTCCTTGCAAGGAAATAGCGTTTGCAGATGTCTACGTATCGTAGCAATGGATTTCTGATGCTTCTTAGAACGCGATATCGCATCTCATATTTATGTTTCATGATAAGATATAATATGATTTGCGAAGTATCATGTATTCCTCGTCTACACTTCAAATGAATGTAAATGCGACACTTCCTTGCTAGGAAATAGCGCCTCCAGATGTCTAGGTATCGTAGCAATAGGAGTTCTAATGCTTCTTAAAACGCGATATCGCATCTCATTTTTATATTTCATGGTAAGATATAATATGATTTGCGAAGTGTTATGTATTCCTCGTCTACACTTCAAATGAATGTAAATGCGACACTTCCTTGCAAGGAAATAGGGTTTGCAGATGTCTACGTATCGTAGCAATAGAGTTCAAATGCTTCTTAGAACGCGATATCGCATCTCATTTCTATGTTTCACGGTAAGATATATTATGATTTGCGAAGTATCATGTATTCCTCGTCTACACTTCAAATGAATGTAAATGCGACACTTCCTTGCAAGGAAATAGCGCTTGCAGATGTCTACGTATCGTAGCAATGGATTCTGATGCTCCTTAAAACGCGATATCGCATCTCATTTCTATGTTTTATGGTAAGACGTAATATGATTTGCGAAGTGTCATGTATTCCTCGTCTACACTTCAAATGAATGTAAATGCGACACTTCCTTGCAAGGAAGTAGCGATTGCAGATGTCTACCTATCGTAGCAATAGAGTTCTAATGCTTCTTAAAACGAGATATCGCATCTCATTTCCATGTTCGTGTAACATATAATGTAACGTCAGGCGTACCGCCTGCCACCCTCCGGCGTCCACCTCATCATCCCAGCATCCGTATCCGGAGCCCCTGCACACGGGCCACCCGCCGACTCGCCGTCCCTACAGAAGGAGACAAAGGTACGAGAGGGAAGAGGGATGCAGCATGCCGCGCCCACGCGCGATCTCCACACACGAGGGGGAGGACTTCACCCCGTATTACGAGGGCGAGGAGCTCTCCGACACATACTGGGTCGAATCCCCAGCGATCACGAAGCCCTATACGTACTTCTCGTACATGTGGGATTAGAATAAGCACACTACTCATATATGTACATACACACCAACACACACCTAGATTTAAGTAAATATATGTATATATTTTATTCATGCACGGTTATGTTCCGTGCACTCGCGCGCACACTCGACGCTCGCGGCTCACGCTTAACGCGGGCCGCGCCCCACTCCGAACGGCCGCCCCACCACGAGGGCCGAGCGGCCGCCCTACTCCGACCGTCCGCCCCACCGCGAGGGCCAGCGACTCGCGCGCCGCGCGACCCGAGAGGTCGCGGACGCGAGATCAGAGAGTCAGTTCCAATCTCACCTCCGAACGGGAGAGTTGGTATCTCATCTCCGAACTGGAGAGTTCGTATCTCATCTCCGAACCGAGGAGTTCTAATCCAGCATCCGAACGATGCACCTCCGATCCGAGCAATAGGCTCATTCGCAACGAGCAATTAGCTCTAATGCAATCGTCTCTACTCCATACTCCCATAGCGGAGTCCATTCGATACTTTATACTATTTCTAATTCTCATTGTAATCGCTAGTCAGTAACTTAGAATTTAGTCAAGTGTATCTAGTATAGTGAAATCATAGAATATAGTTTATTTTTACCAGATTCAAAGTATCTTTATTCGAGTTCAAATACAATTCCTTAATTCTAATCCACGGGTACGCTCGCGATTATTCTAATTCTATATCTCATCTACGATAGTCTTGAGGCTCGACGACTAGAGCGAACCAGCGCTTAGTTGCTCCATCCTCACTTCTACCGTGTACAGAATATCTTGCGCCAGGTCGATCCCGGTAAGCTAGAGCGAACCAACGCTTAGCCGTGCCGTATTCACCGAAGTTCAAGTATTCTCGATGAGCCTTGCACCTCCGACAAAGCGTACACGACGCGCGGGGAGGAGAGAGTTCATTCGTCGTCTCGCTCGGGAATACGTGGGTGATGCACCAGAATATTCAATTTCCTACGTTCGAGTCCTGGTTCCTGTGAAGGAGGTTTCCTTCGCCGCACGACCCGTACGAGTCGCCAATCGTCAGGGCCAAACGCCGATACCTGCCAGCCGGAGTCAACCCGCCTGGACGCTTATTCCCGTAGACGTACCTCCGTTCCAGCCGTACGCCGCCGCCATCCCGGTTGCGGATCCAAGGCGCTCCAGGTACCTGGAAAGAGAACTCAGACAGCGGAATCAAGCCTTCGCAAGGTAAGTTTAGTGTTAGTTACCGTTTTATCGAGTCCGAAACGCCAACGAACCCGGTCCGGACGCAATTCGCGTTATTTTCGGGAACGGTTACGACTTTGTGCCACCGTTGCGAGCGCAACCGCACCTCGGGACGTGACAATAATATGATTTGCGAAGTGTCATGTATTCCTCGTCTACACTTCAAATGATTGTAAATGCGACACTTCCTTGCAAGGAAATAGCGTTTGCAAATGTCTAACTATCGTAGCAATAGTGTTCTAATGCTTCTTAAAACGCGATATCGCATCTCATTTCTATGTTTCATGGTAAGATATAATATGATTTGCGAAGTATCATGTATTCCTCGTCTACACTTCAAATGAATGTAAATGCGACACTTCCTTGCAAGGAAATAGCGTTTGCAGATGTCTACGTATCGGAGCAATAGAGTTCAAATGCTTCTTAAAACGAGATATTGCATCTCATGTCTATGTTTCATGATAAGGTATAATATTCATTGCGAAGTGTTATGCATTCCTCGTCTACGACTCAAATGAATGAAAATGCGACACTTCCTCGCTAGGAAATAGCGTTTGCAGATGTCTACGTATCGTAGCAATAGAGTTCTAATGCTTCTTAAGAAACAATATCGCATCTCATTTCTATGTTTCATGATAAGATATAATATGATTTTTGCGAAGTATCATGTATTCCTCGTCTACACATCAAATGAATGTAAATGCGACACTTCCTTGCAAGGAAATAGCGTTTGCAGATGTCTACGTATCGTAGCAATTGAGTTCTTATGATTCTTAAAACGCGATATCGGATCTCATTTCTATGTTTCATGGTAAGATATAATATGATTTGCAAAGTGTTATGTATTCCTCGTCTACACTTCAAATGAATGTAAATGCGACACTTGCTTGCAAGGAAATAGCGTTTGCAGATGTCTACGTATCGAAGCAATGGAGTTGCAATGCTCCTTAAAACGCGATATCGCATCTCATTTCATTGTTTCGTGATATCATATAACATCCATTGTGAAGTGTTATGTATACCACATCTACACTTCAAAAGAATATAAATGCAACACTTCCTTGCTAGGAAATGCGTTTCCAGATGTCTACGTGTCTTAGCAATAGAGTTCTAATTCTTCTTAAAACGCGAAATCTCATCTCATTTTACTGTGTCATGATATGATATAATATTCATCGCGAAGTGCTATGTATACCTCGTCTACACTTCAATGGAACGTGAATGCCACACTTCCTTGCTAGGATGTGCGTTTTCAGATGTCTACGTATCGTAGGAATAGAGTTCTAACGCTTCTTTAAACGCGATATCGCATCTCAATTCTGTGTTTCATGATAAGATATAATATTCATTGCGAAGTGTTATGTAGACGTCATGTACACTTCAATAGAATGTAAATTGCACACTTCCTTCCTAGGAAATGCGTTTCCTCTTATCCACGTATCGAAGCAATGGAGTTCTAATGCTTCTCAAAACGCGATATCGCATCTCATTTCTACGTTTCATGACAAGACATAATATTCATCGCGAACTGTTATGTATACCTCGCACTCACTCAATAGAATGTAAATGTCACATGTGTTTTCTAGGAAATAGCGTTTCCAGATGTCTACGTATCGAAGCAATGGAGTTCTAATGCTTCTTAAAAGGCGCTATCGCATCTCACTTCTTTATTTCATGATAAGATGTAATATGCATCGCGAAGTGCTATGTATATCTCGTCTACACTTCAATAGAATGTAAATGTCACACGTCCTTGCTAGGAAATAGCGTTTCTAGATGTCTACGTATCCAAGGAATAGAGTTCTAATTCTTCTTAAAACGCGATATCGCATCTCATTTCCATGTTTCATGATAAGATATAATATTCATTGCGAAGGGTTATGTATACCTCGTCTAGACTGTAAAAGAATGTAAATGCCACACATTCTTGCTAGGAAATGCGTTTCCAGACGTCTACGTATCGAATCAATAGAGTTCCAATGCTTCCTATAACGCCATATCGCAACTCATTTCTATGTGTCAGGATAAGATATAATATTCATTGCGAAGTGTTATGTATACCTCGTCTACACTTCAAAAGAATGCAAATGCCACACTTCTTGGTTAGGAAATTGCGTTTCTAGATGTCTACGATTCTAGATTTCTAGGTTTCTAGATTTCTAACTCTTTATAAAACGCGATATCGCATATCAATTCTAAGTCACATGATAAGATGTAATTTCAATGCAACGCGTTATGTATATCTCCTCTACACTTCAAATGAATGTAAATGGATCACTTCCTTGCTACGGAATATCGTTTCTATATCTGAAGGTTTAGAAGCAATGGAGTTCTAATGCTTCGTAAAACGCGGCTGCGCATCTTACTTCTATATTTCATGATAAGATGTAATATTCATAGCATCGCGTTATGTTTATCTGCTTCGGCATATGGATTGAGTGTGAACCCTACACTTTCTTGCCCGGGGATAGCGTTTCTAGATGTCCAGGTGCCGAAGCATTTAATTTGTCATGCTTCATGCACCTCAATATTGCATTTCATATAAACTGTTCAAAGTAGGTTAGAAGGTTGTAAAGCTCTATGCATCGCATTATGCTTATCTGCTTTTGTGCTTTAGAATGCTCTGGGATGTGAGAAGGTCCTCAACCATCCTTAACCCCCTAAAGAGAAGTCAAAAGTCCAGCGGCCCTGCAGGTGGTCCATGGGAGTGTAATGACCAACGCATTCTCAAATAGCCAATACCAACATGCCCATAATCTCGCTAGAGGAAATAAACAAGATTCACCCGCCTGACGCATCCCGTTTATATTATCATACCCTAATTCCAAAGAGCAGGGTTAAGGTCCTACCCCTACTCCACAAAAACATAACATATAAAAGACCTAGGGATTGTCTAGATCAGTAGTCTTAAAGTTATCATCGGCGTACATCCTGAAACTCTGCCCTACAAACGGTAATATAAAAGTTTATATCTTGTGTTAAATAAAGAGTCGAGTGAACAGTTATTCACTCTCGTTTCATTCTAAGTCATTTCTCTCAATTTTACGTGACAGGAGCGCGGCGCGCGAGGCGCTACGCAATTTAAATGATCAGGAGGATCCCCCCAGGGACACCCAAAGGGGCGAGAAGAGGAAATCGCCGAAATCCACTGATCGATGGACTCGAACAATACCGAAGCCTACGGCCCACTCCACCAAGGAGCCCCGAGGAGGATGCAGGAGACCCGAGGACCACCAGCGAATTCAAGGAACCTGAAGAAGAGAACGTGAGAGCTTATTCACTAAAGCGTCCCATTTCTTGTGTCGCATATTGTATATTGTATCTTATATCGTGAAGTGAGTTATGATACCCGGTAATTTGCGGCGTGTTGCGTAGTTTCCCGTAGCCCTTCTTAGTTAAACTCACGTCGAGACCATAAATAAATATGCCGTGACTTCAGTATCTCGCGACCTGAGTGTGTGTACTTGGCTAGGCGTAGTCGAGAGGAGGACCATTTCGAAGTTTCAAGGGTTGTTCCGCCCCAGGGTTCCCGGGGTCGTGTAGTCTATTCCTTTGCTACTTTCTGAACAGCTGGCGCCCTAGAAAAGTTTAGATTAAAGTACGTTTTACACCTTAAAGCATTTAGATAATTAACCCCTTCGAGCTTCCCTGAATTACTATATATAGGTTTCCGTCACAACTAATAGGAACCATCACTTTACATAGATATATAGAACACACATAGTTTTAAACGTAGAACTGAGAATTTGAGAACTTACTTTGAAACGTTAGTAGTGAGAAATTCCATCGGATTTCATAGAAATTCAGAACTTACTTGCTATGAAACATAGGCAGATAAGGGCCATCGCATTGCTTAGAACTGTAGAACTTGCTTACTTCAACAAAGATTTCTATTGGCTTCGTCCGTTCTTTTAGAAGAGTTTTTGATAAACCACATACTTTTCACGCTTCTGATATCTTTGAAAGTTCGCGAGATGTAATCGCTTAAGTTTTAAAATGATTACTTAGTGTGGATTATTATTTAGTAACTCGCTCATAAACGAGTCTGCATAGGATTTAATCCATAAGTTTTTAAGCCTGGAATTTATGCAGTTATTTGTTATTCACTTATTGCTCAAACGACAAAGATTCTGACCACTTCAAAATGGTTGACTTTCATCAATTTTCTTAAAAATTGAAATACTGCCCAACTGCTTGCATTAAAGACTGTAATTAAAGCTTTCGAAACATTTTACCTCTTATAGATGAATTCTGGAATTGAAATTGAATGTTTGACTTTTCTAGCTCCTGTTTAGACCTCTTTCTATTGGAATGTTCAAGTATTTTTCATATTCGTAATTCTTAAAAATGTTTTACTTGATTCTTTTATTTAATATTTAGAATTTTCTGAGAAATATTTTTATCGTAATGAACTATATAATTGCAATTATAATTCTTTATGAAATAATAATAACAGAAAGATATGTATCCATTCTTGTAGTTTTGTAAAGAGTATTTAATCTTACTATATAAAATGAAACATTGAGATCTGTTTACAATCTAATGGAATTTAATTACCTTTTGATTCAAATTCACAATGATAATCTTCGATAGTTCAACAATTTTGTGAGCTGTCCTCAGGAATCCGCAGCTCAGTACTTATAAAATGAACGACACAAAGAACAGCCTAACCAAACGTATTCGAACCGATTTTTCAATGCTAATCTTATCATGTTTACCTTATGCTGCAAACTACTGAAATGCCCTTCGAAAAGTGTTTATTCACAGTGAAGTAAACGGTAAGTATTACGCCTTCCACCACTGTTTACAATACGTATGTTTCATTTACTATCAAAACCATGAGTATTATCGCCTTTCTTTACTTTTTGTAACCTTCAATGCCTTCATGTTACAGATCGTTAAACTTGCTTTAAAATGCTCTATCGTATTACGGAAGAATGGACATACCAATTCATTTTAAAAAATGAAAGTAACCTTCATATGTCCAACATAACTCCACTTACAAAAAAACTATTTTCATCAACGGATGGCCCCCGTGTACTATGCAATTTTATATTAGCAAAAACTTCTATGAAACTTATAGTTTCGTGGATATCTGAGGTGCTAATTATTACTGCCCCACCCTGTATATTGTTATGGATCTGTCCAACAAGGCAACGATGAACAGAGTTAAATTTAATATTATGATGTTTATTATTTTACTTATAGTATATTTGTTTTTCTGGAATTTTGCCAAAAAACAATGTTCACGATGTCGACAGATGAATATATTTGCCTTAGAATTACAAGAGCCAACAATTTCGAAAGTAGAATATTACTTTACTTCGCTAACCGAATCATTGCAAACGTTAAGCAAAGTGCGTGCCTTTCAAAACAGTCAGATGCAAATTACGATACAACGTTTCCAAGAAATGGTACGTGCCACTGTTTTTTAATTTCCGTTTATTTAATCAAAGGAAATTTAATTGAAATATCCGCAAAATTTGAGGACAAAAAGTTATTGTAATTTTACGCAACATATATGATGGTGATAAAGGATAAGTATACGGAACTGAAAATGGAAAGTAGCGAGCAGAAAAAGAAACTGATGGAGCTACAAAGTAGATTGATACATCCGTCAAATGATGATTCTAGGTTAATAATATCTGTTAATTAAAGAACTATTGCAAAAATCAAGTAAAATCAATATTACTTCTGCTCAAAGGCTATAATAGAATTGGACCTAAATGGGTACAAAACAGGCAATTATATCTATACGTTCTATTCTATGCAAAGGCAAATATTTCAAAGAGAAAAGACCGGGTGTGAGAAGGACCTGTACCCCTTCCCATTAGAACTCTATTGCTTCGGTACGAAGACATCTGGAAACGCATTTCCTAGATAGGTAGTGTGGCATTTGCATTCTTTTGAAGTTCTGACGAGGTATACATAACACTTCGCAATGAATATTATATCTTATCATGAAACATAGAACTGCGATGCGATTACGGGAATTAAGAAGCATTACAACTCTATTGCTTCGATACGTAGAGATCCGGAAACGCTATTTTCTAGCAAGCAAGTGTGTCATTTACATTCTTTTGAAGTGTGGACCAGGTATACGTAACACTTCGCAGTGAATATTATATCATATCATCAAACATAGGAATGGGATCCTATATCGTGTTCTAAGAAACATTAGAGCTATATTGCTACCATACGTAGACACCTGAAAACGCTATTTCCTAGCAAGAAAGTGTGGCATTTTCATTCCTTTGAAGTGCAGACGAGGTATACATAACACTTCGCAATGAATATTATATCTTATAATGGAACACAGAAATGTGTAGCGATATCGCGTTTTAAGAAGGATCATAACTCCATTTCTTCAATACGTAAACATCTGGAAACGCATTTCCAGGCAAGGAAGTGTGGCGTCTACATTCTTTTGAAATATAGACGAGGTATACATAACAATTCGCAATGAATTTTATATCTTATCATGAAACATGGAAGCGCGATGCGATATCGCGTTTTAAGAAGCATTAGAACTCCATTGCTTCGATACGTAGACATCTGGAAAGGCATTTCCTGGCAAGGAAGTGTGGTGTTTACATCCTTTTGAAATGTAGACGAGTTATACATAACAATTCGCAATGAATTTCATATCTTATCATGAAACATGGAAGTGCGATGCGATATCGCGTTTTAAGAAGCGTTAGAACTCTATTGCTACGATACGTAGACCTCTGCAAACGCTATTTCCTAGCAAGGAAGTGTCGCATTTACTTTCTTTTGAAGTGAATACGAGGTATACGTGACACTTCGCAATGAATATTATATCTTATCATGAAACAGGGAAATGAGGTGCGACATCACGTTTTAAGAAGCATTAGAACTCTATTGTTTCGATAGTTAGACATCTGCAAACGCTATTTCCTAGCAAGCAAGTGTCGCATTTACATTCTTTTAAAGCGAATACGAGATATACATCACATTTCGCAATGGGTAATATGTCTTATCATGAAACATAGAAATGAGATGCCATATCACGTTTTAAGAAGCATTACATTCATTTGAAGTGGAGACGAGGAATACATAACACTCCACAATGAATATTATATCTTATCATGAAAGGTAGAAATGGGATGCGATATCGCGTTTTGAGAAGCATTGGAACTCTATTGCTACGATACGTGGACATATGCAAACACTATATCCTAGCATGGAAGAGTCGCATTTACATCCTTTTGAAGTGAATACGAGGTATACATGACACTTCGCAATGAATATTATATCTTATCGCAAAACATAGAAATGAAATGCGATATCGCGATTTAAGTAGCATTAGAACTCTATTGCTACGATACGCAGATATCTGCAAACGCTATTTCCTGGGATGGAAGCGTCGCATTTACATTCTTTTGAAGTGAGTACGAGGTATACATGACACTTCGCAGTGAATACCATATCTTATCACAAAACCTAGAAATGAAGTGCGATATCGCGTTCTAAGAAGCGTTAGAACTCTTTTGCTATCATACGTAGACATCTGCAAACGCTGTTTCCTAGCAACCAATAGTCGCATTTACATTCTTTTGAAGTGAATACGAGGTGTACATGACACTTCGCAATGAATATTATATCTTATCAGGAAACGTAGAATTGAGATGAGATATCGCGATTTAAGAAGCATTAGAACCCTATTGAATCGATACGTAGATATCTGCAAACGCTATTTCCTAGTGAGGTAGTGTCGCAATTAAATTCTTTGGAAGTGAATACGAGGTATACATGGCACTTCCCAATGAATATTATATCTTATAATGAAACATAGAAATGAGATCCGATATCTCATTTGAATAAGCATTAGAACTCTATTGAGTCGATACGTAGACATCTGCAAACGCTATTTCCTAGCAAGGATGTGTCTCAATTACATTCATTCGATGTGACTACGAGGTATATTTGACATTTCGCAACGAATATTATATCTTATCGCGAAACATAGAAATGACATGCGAAATCGCGATTTAAAAAACATTAGAACACTTTTGCTTCGATACGTAGACATCTACAAACGCAACTTCCTAGCAAATGAAGTGTCGCATTTACATTATTTTGAAGTGAAACGAGTTAAAATCGCGTTTTAACAAGCAATAGAACTCTATTGCTACGATACGTAGACATTTGAAAAAGCTAGTTCCTAGCATGGAAGTGTCAAATTTACATTCTTCTGAAGTGAATGCGAGGTATACTTGACACTTTGCAATGTAAATTATATCTTATCATGAAACATAGAAATGAGATGCGATATCTCGTTTTAAGAAGCATTAGAACTCTATTGCTTCGATACGTAGACATCTACAAACGCTATTTCCTAGCAAGGAAGTGTCGCATTTACATTCCTTTGATGTGTAGACGACGAATACATAACACTGCATATTGAATATTATATCTTATCACGAAACATAGAAATGAGATGCAATGCCGCATTTTAAGAAGCACTAGAACTCTATTGTTACAATACGTAGACATCTGCAAACGCTATTTCCTAGCAAGGAAGTGTTGCACTTACATTCATATGAAGTGAATACGAGGTATACATGACACGTCGCAATGAATATTATGTCTTATCATGAAACATAGTAATGAGACGCGATATCCCGTTTTAGGAAGCATTAGAACTCTATTGCTTCGATACGTAGACATCTGCAAACGCTATTTCCTAGCAAGGAAATGTCGCATTTACATTCTTTTGAATCGAACACGAGGTATACATAACACTGCACAATGAATATTATATCTTATCATGAAACATAGAAATAAGATGCGATATCGCGATTTATGAAGCATTAGAACTCTCTTGCTTCGATACGTAAACATCTGCAAACGCTACTTCCTAGCAAGGAAGTGTCGCATTTGCATTCTTTTGACGTGAATACGAGGTACACATGAAGCAGTGAATATCATAACTTATCACGAAACATAGAAATGAGATGCCATATCGCGTTTGAAGAAGCATTAGAACTATATTGCTACGGTACGCAGACATCTGCAGACGCTATTTCCTAGCATGGAAGATTCGCATTTACCTTCTTTTGAAGTGAATACGAGGTATTCATGACACTTCGCAGTGAATATTATACCTTATCAAGAAACATAGGAATGAGATGCGATATTTCATTTTAAGAAGCATAAGAACCCTATTGCTTCCATACGTAGACATCTGCAAACGCTATTCCCTAGCAAGGAAGTGTCGCATTTACATTCATTTGAAGTGTATACGAGGGATACATAACACTTCGCAATGAATATTATATCTTATCACGAAACATAGAAATGAGATGCGATAGCGCGATTTAGAAAGCATTAGAACTCTATTGCTTCGATACGTAGACATCTGCAAACGCCATTTCCTAGCAAAGAAGTGTCGCATTTACATTCATTTGAAGTGTATGCGAGGTATAAGTGACATTTCGCAAAGAATATTATATCTTATCATGAAACATAGAAATCTGATTCGAGTTCGCGTTTTAAGAAGCATTAGAACACTATTGCTACGTTACGTACGCTTCTGCAATCGCTATTTCCTAGCAAGGATGTGTCGCATTTACATTCCTCTGAAGTGAATAGGAGGTATACATAACACTGCACAATGAATATTATATCTTACATGAAACATTGAAATGAGATGCCATATCGCGTTTTAAGAATAGTCAGAACTCTATTGCTTCGTTACGTAGACACCTGCAAATGCTATTTCCTATAGAAAGGGAGTGTCGCATTTGCATTAATATGAAGTGTATGCGAGATATAAGTGACACTTCGCAATGGATATTATATCTTTTCATGAAACATAGAAATGAGATGCGATATCGCGTCATAAGAAGCATTAGGACTCCATTGCTACGATACGTAGATATCTGGAGACGCTATATCCTAGCAAGGAAGTGTCGCATTTACATTCATTGGAAGTGTATGTGCGGTATACATGACACTTCGTAATGAATATTATACCTTATCATGAAACATAGGAATGAGATGCGATATCTCGGGTTAAGACGCATTAGAAATCTATTGTTTCGGTACGTAGACATCTGCAAACGCTATAACCTAGCAAGGAAGTGTCGCTTTTACATTCATTTGAAGTGCATGCGAGCTATACATGACACTTCGCAATGAATATTATATCTTAGCATGAAACATAGAAATGAGATGCGATATCCCGTTCTAAGGAGCATTAGAACGATATTGCTTCGATACGTAGATATCTGGAAACGCTACTTCCTAGCAAGAAAGTGTCGCAGTTACATTCATTTGGAGTAGGTACGAGGAGTACATAACACTTCGCAATGAATATTATATCTCATCATGAAACATAGAAATGAGATGCGATATCCCGTTTGAAGAAGCATCAGAACACTGCTGCTTCGATACGTAGACATCTGCAAACGCTACTTCCTAGCAAGGGAGTGTCGCTCTTACATTCATTTGAAGTGAAATCGAGGTATACATGACACTTCGCAATGAATATTATACCTTGTGATGAAACATAGAAATGAGATGCGATACCACGATTTAAGAAGCATTAAACTCTATTTCTTCGATACGTAGACATCTGCAAACGCTATTTCCTAGCAAGGAAGTGTCGCTTTCACATTCATTTGAAGTGCATGCGAGCTATACATGTCACTTCGCAATGAATATTATATCTTATCATGAAACATAGAAATGAGATGCGATATCCCGTTTGAAGAAGCATCAGAACACTGCTGCTTCAATACGTAGACATCTGCAAACGCTACTTCCTAGCAAGGAAGTGTCGCATTTACACTCTTTTCAAGTGAATACGAGGATTACATATCACTTCGCAATGAATATTATATCTTATCATTAAACATAGAAATAAGATGCAACATCACGATTTCAGAAGCATTAGAACTCTATTGCTTCCATTCGTAGAAATTTGCAAAAGCTATTACCTAGCAAGGAAGTGTCGCATTTACATTCTTTACATGTGAATACGCGGAATACATGATACTTCGCAATGAATATTATATCTTGTCATGAAACATAGAAATGAGATGCGATATCCCGTTGTAAGAAGTAATAGAACTCTATTGCTTGGGTACGGAGACATCTGCAAACGCTATTTCCTAGCAAGGAAGTGTCGCATTTACATTCTATTGATGTGAATACGAGGTATACATGACACTTCGGAATGGATATTATATCTTATCATGAAACATAGAAATGAGATGCGATATCGCGTTTTAAGAAGCACTAGAGCACTATTGCCTCGATACGTAGACATCTGCAAACGCTATTTCCTAGGAAGGAAGTGTCACATTTACATTCATTTGAAGTGAATACGAGGTATAAGTGACACTTCGCAATGAATAATAGATCTTATCATGAAACATAGAAATGAGATGCGATATCGTGTTTTAAGAAGCTTTAGAACTCTATTGCTTCGATACGTAGACATTTGCAAACGCTATTACCTAGCAAGGAAGTGTCGCATTTACATTCTTTAGATGTGTTTACGAGGAATACATGACACTGCGCAATGAATATTATATCTTAACATTAAACATAGGAATGAGATGCGATATCGCGATTTAAGTAGCATTAGACCTCTATTCCTACGATGCGTAGACATCAGCAAACGCTATTTCCTAGCGAGGAAGATTCGCATTTACATTCTTTTGAAGTGAATACGAGGTGTACATGACACTTCGCAATGAACATTATACCTTATCAGGTAACATAGAAGTGAGATGCGATATCGCGATTTAAGTAGCATTAGAACTCTATTGCTACGATACGTAGACATCTCAATACGCTATTTCCTTTCAAGGAAGTGTCGCATTTACATTCTTTTGAAGTGAATACGAGGTATACATAACACTGCACAATGAATATTATATCCTATCATGGAACATAGAAATGAGATGCGATATCGCGATTTAGGAAGCATTAGAATTCTATTGCTTCGATACGTAGACATCTGCCAACGCTATTTCCTAGCAAGGAAGTATCGCATTTACATTCATTTGAAGTGTATGCGAGGTATACATGACACTACGCAATGAATATTATATACTATCATGAAACATAGAAATGAGAAACGCTGTCGCGTTTTGAGAAGCAATAGAGCACTAATGCTACGATACGTAGACATCTGCAAACGCTATTTCCCAGCAAGGAAGTGTCGCATTTACATTCGTCTGAAGTGCATGCGAGGTATACATGACACTTCGCAATGAATATTATTATTATCATGAAACATAGACATGAGATGCGATATCGCGAATTAGCAAGCTTTAGAAATCTATTGCTTCGATACGTAGACATCTGCAAACGCTATTTCCTAGCAAGGAAGTGTCGCGTTTACATTCTTTTGAAGTGAATACGAGGTATACATAACACTCCACAATGAATATTACATCTTATCATGAAACATTGATATGAGATGCAATATGGCGATATAAGAAGCATTAGAACTCTATTGCTTCGATACGTAGACATCTGCAAACATTATTTCCAAGCAAGGAAGTGTTGCATTTACGTTCTTTTGAAGTGTGTACAAGGTGTACATGACACCCCACAATGAATATTATATATTATCATGAAACATAGCAATGAGTAGCGATATCGCGTTTTGAGAAGCATTAGAACTCTAATGCAACGATAAGTAGACATCTGCAAAGGATATTTCCTAGCAAGGAAGTGTCGCATTTACATTCTTTTGAAGTGAATACGAGGTATTCATAACACTGCACAATGAATATTATATCTTAACATGAAACATAGGAATGAGATGCGATATGGCGATTTAAGAAGCATTAGAAATCTATTGCTTCGATACGTAGACATCTGCAAACGCTACTTCCTAGCAAGGAAGTGTCACGTTTACATTCTTTTGAAGTGAATACGAGGTATACATAACACTTCGCAATGAATATTATACCTTATCAGGTAACATAGAAGTGAGATGCGATATCGCGATTTAAGTAGCATTAGAACTCTATTGCTACGATACGTAGACATCTGAATACGCTATTTCCTAGCAAGGAAGTGTCGCATTTACATTCTTTTGAAGTGAATACGAGGTATACATGACACTTGGCAATGAATATTATATCTCATCACGAAACATGTAAATAAGAAGCGATATCGCGATTTAAGTAGCATTAGAACTCTATTGCTACGATACGTAGATATCTGAATACGCTATTTCCCAGCAAGGAAGTGCCGCATTTACATTCGTTTGGAGTGAATACGAGGTATACATGACATTTCGCAATGAATATTATATCTTATCACGAAAAATAGAAATGAAATGCGACATCTCGTTTTAAGAAGCATTAGGACCCTTTTGCTACGATAAGTAGACATCTGCAAACGCTATTTCCTAACAAGGAACTGTCGCATTCACATTCATTCGAAGTGTATGCGAGGTATACGTGACACTTCGCAATGAATATTATAAATTATCATGAAACATAGATATGAGATGCGATTTCGCGAATTAGCAAGCTTTAGAAATCTATTGCTTCGATACGTAGACATCTGCAAACGCTATTTCCAAGCAAGGAAGTGTCACATTTACATTCTTTTGAAGTGAATACGAGGTAAACATAACACTCCACAATGAATATTATATATTATCATTAAACATAGTAATGACTAGCGATATCGCGTTTTGAGAAGCATTAGAACTCTAATGCTACGATACGTAGACATCCGCCAACGCTATTTCCTGGGAAGGAAGTGTCGTGGTTACATTCTATTGCAGTGAATACGAGGTATACATAACACTCCACTATGAATATTATATCTTATCATGAAACATAGAAAGGTGATGTAATATGGCTATTTAAGAAGCATTAGAACTCTATTGCTTCGATACGTAGACATCTGCAAACGCTATTTCCTGGCAAGGAAGTGTCGCATTTACATTCTTTTGAAGTAAATACAAGGTATACATAACACTCCACAATGAATTTTATATATTATCATGAAACATAGTAATGAGTAGCGACATCGCGTTTTGAGAAGCATTAGAACTCTGATGCTACGATACGTAGACATCTACAAACGCTATTTCCTGGCAAGGAAGTGTCGCGTTTACATTCTTTTGAAGTGAATACGAGGTATACATAACACTTCGCAATGAATATTATATCTTATCATGAAACATAGAAATGAGATGTGATATGGCGATTTATGAAGCGTCAGATATCTATTGCTTCGATACGTAGACATCTGCAAACGCTATTTCCTGGCATGGAAGTGTCGCATTTACATTCTTTTGAAGTGAATACGAGGTATACATAACACTGCACAATGAATATTATATCCTATCATGGAACATAGAAATGAGATGCGATATCGCGATTTAGGAAGCATTAGAATTCTATTGCTTCGATACGTAGACATCTGCCAACGCTATTTCCTAGCAAGGAAGTATCGCATTTACATTCATTTGAAGTGTATGCGAGGTATACATGACACTACGCAATGAATATTATATACTATCATGAAACATAGAAATGAGAAACGCTGTCGCGTTTTGAGAAGCATTAGAGCACTAATGCTACGATACGTAGACATCTGCAAACGCTATTTCCTAGCAAGGAAGTGTCGCATTTACATTCTTTTGAAGTGGGTACGAGGTATACATAACACTCCACAGTGAATATTATATATTATCATGAAACATAGCAATGAGTAGCGATATCGCGTTTTGAGAAGCATTAGAAACCTAATGCTACGATACGTAGACATCTGCAAACGCTATTTCCTGGCAAGGAAGTGTCGCGTTTACATTCTTTTGAAGTGAATACGAGGTATACATAACACTCCACAATGAATATTACATCTTATCATGAAACATTGATATGAGATGCAATATGGCGATTTAAGAAGCATTAGAACTCTATTGCTTCGGTACGTAGACATCTGCAAACATTATTTCCAAGCAAGGAAGTGTTGCATTTACGTTCTTTTGAAGTGTGTACAAGGTGTACATGACACCCCACAATGAATATTATATATTATAATGAAACATAGCAATGAGTAGCGATATCGCGTTTTGAGAAGCATTAGAACTCTAATGCAACGATAAGTAGACATCTGCAAAGGATATTTCCTAGCAAGGAAGTGTCGCATTTACATTCTTTTGAAGTGAATATGAGGTATTCATAACACTGCACAATGAATATTATATCTTATCATGAAACATAGAAATGCGATGCGATATGGCGATTTAAGAAGCATTAGAAATCTATTGCTTCGATACGTAGACATCTGCAAACGCTACTTCCTAGCAAGGAAGTGTCACGTTTACATTCTTTTGAAGTGAACACGAGGAATACATAACACTTCGCAATGAATATTATATCTTATCAGGAAACGTAGATATAAGATGCGATATGACTATTTAAGAAGCATTAGAACTCTGTTGCTTCGATACGTAGGTATCTGCAAACGCTATTTCCTAGCAAGGAAGTGTCGCATTTACATTCATTTGAAGTGTATGCGAGGTATACATGACACTTCACTGTTAACATTATATATTATCATGAAACATAGGAATGAGAATCGATATGGCGATTTAAAAAGCATTAGATCCCTACTGCTTCGATACGTAGACATCAGCAAACGCTACTTCCTAGCAAAGAAGTGTCGCATTTACATTCTTTTGAAGTGAATACGAGGTATACATAACACTGCACAATGAATATTATATCCTATCATGGAACATAGAAATGAGATGCGATATCGCGATTTAAGAAGCTTTAGAACTCTATTGCTCCGATACGTAGATATCTGCAAACACTACTTCCTAGCCAGGAACTGTCGCATTTACATTCATTTGAAGTGTATGCGAGGTGTACATGACACTACGCAATGAATATTATATACTATCATGAAACATAGAAATGAGAAACGCTGTCGCGTTTTGAGAAGCATTAGAGCACTAATGCTACGATACGTAGACATCTGCAAACGCTATTTCCCAGCAAGGAAGTGTCGCATTTACATTCGTCTGAAGTGCATGCGAGGTATACATGACACTTCGCAATGAATATTATTATTATCATGAAACATAGACATGAGATGCGATATCGCGAATTAGCAAGCTTTAGAAATCTATTTCTTCGATACGTAGACATCTGCAAACGCTATTTCCTAGCAAGGAAGTGTCGTATTTACATTCTTTTGAAGTGGGTACGAGGTATACATAACACTCCACAGTGAATATTATATATTATCATGAAACATAGCAATGAGTAGCGATATCGCGTTTTGAGAAGCATTAGAACCCTAATGCTACGATACGTAGACATCTGCAAACGCTATTTCCTGGCAAGGAAGTGTCGCGTTTACATTCTTTTGAAGTGAATACGAGGTATACATAACACTCCACAATGAATATTACATCTTATCATGAAACATTGATATGAGATGCAATATGGCGATTTAAGAAGCATTAGAACTCTATTGCTTCGATACGTAGACATCTGCAAACATTATTTCCAAGCAAGGAAGTGTGGCATTTACGTTCTTTTGAAGTGTGTACAAGGTGTACATGACACCCCACAATGAATATTATATATTATCATGAAACATTGCAATGAGTAGCGATATCGCGATTTGAGAAGCATTAGAACTCTAATGCAACGATAAGTAGACATCTGCAAAGGATATTTCCTAGCAAGGAAGTGTCGCATTTACATTCTTTTGAAGTGAATACGAGGTATTCATAACACTGCACAATGAATATTATATCTTATCATGAAACATAGAAATGAGATGCGACATGGCGATTTAAGAAGCATTAGAAATCTATTGCTTCGATACGTAGACATCTGCAAATGCTACTTCCTAGCAAGGAAGTGTCACGTTTACATTCTTTTGAAGTGAATACGAGGTATACATAACACTTCGCAATGAATATTATATCTTATCAGGAAACGTAGATATAAGATGCGATATGAATATTTAAGAAGCATTAGAACTCTGTTGCTTCGATACGTAGGTATCTGCAAACGCTATTTCCTAGCAAGGAAGTGTCGCAATTACATTCATTTGAAGTGTATGCGAGGTATACATGACACTTCGCTGTTAACATTATATATTATCATGAAACATAGGAATGAGAATCGATATGGCGATTTAAAAAGCATAAGATCCCTACTGCTTCGATACGTAGACATCAGCAAACGCTACTTCCTAGCAAAGAAGTGTCGCATTTACATTCTTTTGAAGTGAATACGATGTATACATAACACTGCACAATGAATATTATGTCCTATCATGGAACATTCATATGAGATGCAATATGGCGATTTAAGAGGCATTAGAACTCTATTGCTTCGATACGTAGACATCTGCAAACATTATTTCCAAGCAAGGAAGTGTTGCATTTACGTTCTTTTGAAGTGTGTACAAGGTGTACATGACACCCCACAATGAATATTATATATTATCATGATACATAGCAATGAGTAGCGATATCGCGTTTTGAGAAGCATTAGAACTCTAATGCAACGATAAGTAGACATCTGCAAAGGATATTTCCTAGCAAGGAAGTGTCGCATTTACATTCTTTTGAAGTGAATACGAGGTATTCATAACACTGCACAATGAATATTATATCTTATCATGAAACATAGGAATGAGATGCGATATGGCGATTTAAGAAGCATTAGAAATCTATTGCTTCGATACGTAGACATCTGCAAACGCTATTTCCTAGCAAGGAAGTGTCGTATTTACATTCTTTTGAAGTGGGTACGAGGTATACATAACACTCCACAGTGAATATTATATATTATCATGAAACATAGCAATGAGTAGCGATATCGCGTTTTGAGAAGCATTAGAACCCTAATGCTACGATACGTAGACATCTGCAAACGCTATTTCCTGGCAAGGAAGTGTCGCGTTTACATTCTTTTGAAGTGAATACGAGGTATACATAACACTCCACAATGAATATTACATCTTATCATGAAACATTGATATGAGATGCAATATGGCGATTTAAGAAGCATTAGAACTCTATTGCTTCGATACGTAGACATCTGCAAACATTATTTCCAAGCAAGGAAGTGTTGCATTTACGTTCTTTTGAAGTGTGTACAAGGTGTACATGACACCCCACAATGAATATTATATATTATCATGAAACATTGCAATGAGTAGCGATATCGCGATTTGAGAAGCATTAGAACTCTAATGCAACGATAAGTAGACATCTGCAAAGGATATTTCCTAGCAAGGAAGTGTCGCATTTACATTCTTTTGAAGTGAATACGAGGTATTCATAACACTGCACAATGAATATTATATCTTATCATGAAACATAGAAATGAGATGCGACATGGCGATTTAAGAAGCATTAGAAATCTATTGCTTCGATACGTAGACATCTGCAAATGCTACTTCCTAGCAAGGAAGTGTCACGTTTACATTCTTTTGAAGTGAATACGAGGTATACATAACACTTCGCAATGAATATTATATCTTATCAGGAAACGTAGATATAAGATGCGATATGCATATTTAAGAAGCATTAGAACTCTGTTGCTTCGATACGTAGGTATCTCCAAACGCTATTTCCTAGCAAGGAAGTGTCGCATTTACATTCATTTGAAGTGTATGCGAGGTATACATGACACTACGCAATGAATATTATACACTATCATGAAACATAGAAATGAGAAACGCTGTCGCGTTTTGAGAAGCATTAGAGCACTAATGCTACGATACGTAGACATCTGCAAACGCTATTTCCCAGCAAGGAAGTGTCGCATTTACATTCGTCTGAAGTGCATGCGAGGTATACATGACACTTCGCAATGAATATTATTATTATCATGAAACATAGACATGAGATGCGATATCGCGAATTAGCAAGCTTTAGAAATCTATTGCTTCGATACGTAGACATCTGCAAACGCTATTTCCTAGGAAGGAAGTGTCGCATTTACATTCTTTTGAAGTGGGTACGAGGTATACATAACACTCCACAGTGAATATTATATATTATCATGAAACATAGCAATGAGTAGCGATATCGCGTTTTGAGAAGCATTAGAACCCTAATGCTACGATACGTAGACATCTGCAAACGCTATTTCCTGGCAAGGAAGTGTCGCGTTTACATTCTTTTGAAGTGAATACGAGGTATACATAACACTCCACAATGAATATTACATCTTATCATGAAACATTCATATGAGATGCAATATGGCGATTTAAGAGGCATTAGAACTCTATTGCTTCGATACGTAGACATCTGCAAACATTATTTCCAAGCAAGGAAGTGTTGCATTTACGTTCTTTTGAAGTGTGTACAAGGTGTACATGACACCCCACAATGAATATTATATATTATCATGATACATAGCAATGAGTAGCGATATCGCGTTTTGAGAAGCATTAGAACTCTAATGCAACGATAAGTAGACATCTGCAAAGGATATTTCCTAGCAAGGAAGTGTCGCATTTACATTCTTTTGAAGTGAATACGAGGTATTCATAACACTGCACAATGAATATTATATCTTATCATGAAACATAGGAATGAGATGCGATATGGCGATTTAAGAAGCATTAGAAATCTATTGCTTCGATACGTAGACATCTGCAAACGCTACTTCCTAGCAAGGAAGTGTCACGTTTACATTCTTTTGAAGTGAATACGAGGTATACATAACACTTCGCAATGAATATTATACCTTATCAGGTAACATAGAAGTGAGATGCGATATCGCGATTTAAGTAGCATTAGAACTCTATTGCTACGATACGTAGACATCTGAATACGCTATTTCCTAGCAAGGAAGTGTCGCATTTACATTCTTTTGAAGTGAATACGAGGTATACATGACACTTGGCAATGAATATTATATCTCATCACGAAACATGTAAATAAGAAGCGATATCGCGATTTAAGTAGCATTAGAACTCTATTGCTACGATACGTAGATATCTGAATACGCTATTTCCCAGCAAGGAAGTGCCGCATTTACATTCGTTTGGAGTGAATACGAGGTATACATGACATTTCGCAATGAATATTATATCTTATCACGAAACATAGAAATGAAATGCGACATCTCGTTTTAAGAAGCATTAGGACCCTTTTGCTACGATAAGTAGACATCTGCAAACGCTATTTCCTAACAAGGAACTGTCGCATTCACATTCATTCGAAGTGTATGCGAGGTATACGTGACACTTCGCAATGAATATTATAAATTATCATGAAACATAGATATGAGATGCGATTTCGCGAATTAGCAAGCTTTAGAAATCTATTGCTTCGATACGTAGACATCTGCAAACGCTATTTCCAAGCAAGGAAGTGTCACATTTACATTCTTTTGAAGTGAATACGAGGTAAACATAACACTCCACAATGAATATTATATATTATCATTAAACATAGTAATGACTAGCGATATCGCGTTTTGAGAAGCATTAGAACTCTAATGCTACGATACGTAGACATCCGCCAACGCTATTTCCTGGGAAGGAAGTGTCGTGGTTACATTCTATTGCAGTGAATACGAGGTATACATAACACTCCACTATGAATATTATATCTTATCATGAAACATAGAAAGGTGATGTAATATGGCTATTTAAGAAGCATTAGAACTCTATTGCTTCGATACGTAGACATCTGCAAACGCTATTTCCTGGCAAGGAAGTGTCGCATTTACATTCTTTTGAAGTAAATACAAGGTATACATAACACTCCACAATGAATTTTATATATTATCATGAAACATAGTAATGAGTAGCGACATCGCGTTTTGAGAAGCATTAGAACTCTGATGCTACGATACGTAGACATCTACAAACGCTATTTCCTGGCAAGGAAGTGTCGCGTTTACATTCTTTTGAAGTGAATACGAGGTATACATGACACTTCGCAATGAATATTATATCTTATCATGAAACATAGAAATGAGATGTGATATGGCGATTTATGAAGCGTCAGATATCTATTGCTTCGATACGTAGACATCTGCAAACGCTATTTCCTGGCAAGGAAGTGTCGCATTTACATTCTTTTGAAGTGAATACGAGGTATACATAACACTGCACAATGAATATTATATCCTATCATGGAACATAGAAATGAGATGCGATATCGCGATTTAGGAAGCATTAGAATTCTATTGCTTCGATACGTAGACATCTGCCAACGCTATTTCCTAGCAAGGAAGTATCGCATTTACATTCATTTGAAGTGTATGCGAGGTATACATGACACTACGCAATGAATATTATATACTATCATGAAACATAGAAATGAGAAACGCTGTCGCGTTTTGAGAAGCATTAGAGCACTAATGCTACGATACGTAGACATCTGCAAACGCTATTTCCCAGCAAGGAAGTGTCGCATTTACATTCGTCTGAAGTGCATGCGAGGTATACATGACACTTCGCAATGAATATTATTATTATCATGAAACATAGACATGAGATGCGATATCGCGAATTAGCAAGCTTTAGAAATCTATTGCTTCGATACGTAGACATCTGCAAACGCTATTTCCTAGCAAGGAAGTGTCGCATTTACATTCTTTTGAAGTGGGTACGAGGTATACATAACACTCCACAGTGAATATTATATATTATCATGAAACATAGCAATGAGTAGCGATATCGCGTTTTGAGAAGCATTAGAAACCTAATGCTACGATACGTAGACATCTGCAAACGCTATTTCCTGGCAAGGAAGTGTCGCGTTTACATTCTTTTGAAGTGAATACGAGGTATACATAACACTCCACAATGAATATTACATCTTATCATGAAACATTGATATGAGATGCAATATGGCGATTTAAGAAGCATTAGAACTCTATTGCTTCGGTACGTAGACATCTGCAAACATTATTTCCAAGCAAGGAAGTGTTGCATTTACGTTCTTTTGAAGTGTGTACAAGGTATACATGACACCCCACAATGAATATTATATATTATCATGAAACATAGCAATGAGTAGCGATATCGCGTTTTGAGAAGCATTAGAACTCTAATGCAACGATAAGTAGACATCTGCAAAGGATATTTCCTAGCAAGGAAGTGTCGCATTTACATTCTTTTGAAGTGAATATGAGGTATTCATAACACTGCACAATGAATATTATATCTTATCATGAAACATAGAAATGCGATGCGATATGGCGATTTAAGAAGCATTAGAAATCTATTGCTTCGATACGTAGACATCTGCAAACGCTACTTCCTAGCAAGGAAGTGTCACGTTTACATTCTTTTGAAGTGAACACGAGGAATACATAACACTTCGCAATGAATATTATATCTTATCAGGAAACGTAGATATAAGATGCGATATGACTATTTAAGAAGCATTAGAACTCTGTTGCTTCGATACGTAGGTATCTGCAAACGCTATTTCCTAGCAAGGAAGTGTCGCATTTACATTCATTTGAAGTGTATGCGAGGTATACATGACACTTCGCTGTTAACATTATATATTATCATGAAACATAGGAATGAGAATCGATATGGCGATTTAAAAAGCATTAGATCCCTACTGCTTCGATACGTAGACATCAGCAAACGCTACTTCCTAGCAAAGAAGTGTCGCATTTACATTCTTTTGAAGTGAATACGAGGTATACATAACACTGCACAATGAATATTATATCCTATCATGGAACATAGAAATGAGATGCGATATCGCGATTTAAGAAGCTTTAGAACTCTATTGCTCCGATACGTAGATATCTGCAAACACTATTTCCTAGCCAGGAACTGTCGCATTTACATTCATTTGAAGTGTATGCGAGGTGTACATGACACTACGCAATGAATAGTATATACTATCATGAAACATAGAAATGAGAAACGCTGTCGCGTTTTGAGAAGCATTAGAGCACTAATGCTACGATACGTAGACATCTGCAAACGCTATTTCCCAGCAAGGAAGTGTCGCATTTACATTCGTCTGAAGTGCATGCGAGGTATGCATGACACTTCGCAATGAATATTATTATTATCATGAAACATAGACATGAGATGCGATATCGCGAATTAGCAAGCTTTAGAAATCTATTGCTTCGATACGTAGACATCTGCAAACGCTATTTCCTAGCAAGGAAGTGTCGTATTTACATTCTTTTGAAGTGGGTACGAGGTATACATAACACTCCACAGTGAATATTATATATTATCATGAAACATAGCAATGAGTAGCGATATCGCGTTTTGAGAAGCATTAGAACCCTAATGCTACGATACGTAGACATCTGCAAACGCTATTTCCTGGCAAGGAAGTGTCGCGTTTACATTCTTTTGAAGTGAATACGAGGTATACATAACACTCCACAATGAATATTACATCTTATCATGAAACATTGATATGAGATGCAATATGGCGATTTAAGAAGCATTAGAACTCTATTGCTTCGATACGTAGACATCTGCAAACATTATTTCCAAGCAAGGAAGTGTTGCATTTACGTTCTTTTGAAGTGTGTACAAGGTGTACATGACACCCCACAATGAATATTATATATTATCATGAAACATTGCAATGAGTAGCGATATCGCGATTTGAGAAGCATTAGAACTCTAATGCAACGATAAGTAGACATCTGCAAAGGATATTTCCTAGCAAGGAAGTGTCGCATTTACATTCTTTTGAAGTGAATACGAGGTATTCATAACACTGCACAATGAATATTATATCTTATCATGAAACATAGAAATGAGATGCGATATGGCGATTTAAGAAGCATTAGAAATCTATTGCTTCGATACGTAGACATCTGCAAACGCTACTTCCTAGCAAGGAAGTGTCACGTTTACATTCTTTTGAAGTGAATACGAGGTATACATAACACTTCGCAATGAATATTATATCTTATCAGGAAACGTAGATATAAGATGCGATATGACTATTTAAGAAGCATTAGAACTCTGTTGCTTCGATACGTAGGTATCTGCAAACGCTATTTCCTAGCAAGGAAGTGTCGCATTTACATTCATTTGAAGTGTATGCGAGGTATACATGACACTTCGCAGTTAACATTATATATTATCATGAAACATAGGAATGAGAATCGATATGGCGATTTAAAAAGCATTAGATCCCTACTGCTTCGATACGTAGACATCAGCAAACGCTACTTCCTAGCAAGGTATTGTCGTATTTACATTCTTTCGAAAGGAATAAGAGGTATTCATAACACTGCACAATGAATATTATATCTTATCATGGAACATAGAAATGAGATGCGATATCGCGATTTAAGAAGCTTTGAACTCTATTGCTTCGATTCGTAGATATCTGCAAACGCTACTTCCTAACAAGGAACTGTCGCATTCACATTCATTCGAAGTGTATGCGAGGTATACGTGACACTTCGCAATGAATATTATAAATTATCATGAAACATAGATATGAGATGCGATATCGCGAATTAGCAAGATTTAGAAATCTATTGCTTCGATACGTAGACATCTGCAAACGCTATTTCCAAGCAAGGAAGTGTCGCATTTACATTCTTTTGAAGTGAATACGAGGTATACATAACACTCCACAATGAATATTATATATTATCATGAGACATAGTAATGAGTAGCGATATCGCGTATAGAGGAGCATTAGAATTCTAGTGCTACGATACGTAGACATCTGCAAACGCTATTTCCTGGCAAGGAAGTGTCGCGTTTACATTCTTTTGAAGTGAATACGAGGTATACATAACACTTCACAATGAATATTATATCTTATCATGAAACATAGAAATAACATGCGATATCGCGATTTATGAAGCATTAGAACTCTCTTGCTTCGATACGTAGACATCTGCAAACGCTACTTCCTAGCAAGGAAGTGTCGTATTTGCATTCTTTTGACGTGAATACGAGGTACACATGACGCAGTGAATATCATAACTTATCATGAAACATAGAAATGAGATGCCATATCGCGTTTGAAGAAGCATTAGAACTTAATTGCTACGGTACGCAGACATCTGCAGACGCTATTTCCTAGCATGGAAGATTCGCATTTACCTTCTTTTGAAGTGAATACGAGGTATACATGACACTTCGCAATGAATATTATATCTTATCACGAAACATATAAATGAGATGCGATATCGCGATTTAAGTAGCATTAGAACTCTATTGCTACGATACGTAGCGATCTGCAAACGCTATTTCCTAGCAAGCAATAGTCGCATTTACATTCTTCTGAAGTCAAAACGAGGTATACATGACACTTCGCAATGAATATTATACCTTATTACGAAACATTGAAATGAAATGCGACATCTCGTTTTAAGAAGCATTAGAACCCTATTGCTACGATACGTAGACATCTGCAAACGATATTCCCAAGGATGGAAACGTCGCATTTATATTCTTTTGAAGTGAGTACGAGGTGTACATGACACATCGCAATGAATATTACATCTTATCACGAAACATAGAAATGAGATGCGATATCGCGACTTAAGCAGCATTAGAACTCTGTTGCTACGATACGTTGACATCTGAATACGCTATTGCCTAGGAAGCAATAGTCGCATTTACATTCTTTTGAAGTGAATACGAGGTATACATGACACTTCGCAATGAATATTACATCTTATCACGATACATAGAAATGAGATGCGATATCGCGACTTAAGTAGCATTAGAACTCTATTCCTGCGATACGTAGACATCTGCAAACGCTATTGCCTAGGAAGCAATAGTCGCATTTACATTCTTTTGAAGTGAATACGAGGTATACATGACACTTCGCAATGAATATTACATCTTATCACGATACATAGAAATGAGATGCGATATCGCGACTTAAGTAGCATTAGAACTCTGTTGCTACGATACGTAGACATCTGAATACGCTATTTCCTAGCAAGGAAGTGTCGCATTTACATTCGGTTGGAGTGAATACGAGGTATACATGGCATTTCGCAATGAATATTATATCTTATCACGAAACATAGAAATGAAATGCGACATCTCGTTTTAAGAAGCATTAGGAACCTTTTGCTACGATAGGTAGACATCTGCAAACGATATTCCCAAGGATGCAAACGTCGCATTTACATGTTTTGAAGTGAATACGAGGTATACATGACACTTCCCACTGAATATAATATCTTCTCACGAAATATAGAAATGAGATGCGATATCGCGATTTAAGTAGCATTAGAACTCTATTCCTGCGATACGTAGACATGTACAAACGCTATTTCCTAGCAAGCAATAGTCGCATTTACATTCTTTTGAAGTGAATACGAGGTATACATGACACTTCGCAATGATTATTACATCTTATCACGAAACATAGAAATGAGATGCACTTTCGCAATTTAAGTAGCATTAGAATTCTATTGCTACGATATGTAGGCATCTGCAAACGCTATTTCCTAGCATGGAAGTGTGGCACTTACATTCTTTTGATTTGAATACGAGATATACATGACACTTCGCAATGAATATTACATCTTATCACGAAACATAGAAATGAGAAGCGATATTGCGTTCTAAGAGGCACTAGAACTCTATTGCTACGATACGTAGACATCTCCAAACGCTATTTCCTACCAAGGAAGTGTCGCATTTACATTCTTTTGAAGTGAATACGCGGTATACGTGACACTTCGCAATGAATATTACATCTTATCATGAAACATAGGAATGAGTTTCGACATCGCGTTTAGAGAAGCATTAGAACTCTATTGCTACGATACGTAGACATCTGCAAGCGCTATTCCCTAGCATGGAAGTTTAGCATTTACATTCTTTTGAAGTGAATACGAGATATACATGACACATCGGAATCAATATTATAGCTTATCGTGAAACATAGGAATGAGTTGCGATATCGCGTTTTGAGAAGCATTAGAACACCATTGCTTCGATACGTAGACATCTGCAAGCGCTACTTCCTAACTAGGAAAGTGCCGCTTTTACATTCTTCTGAAGTGAATACGAGATATACATGACACTTCGTAATGAATATTGTATCTTATCATGAAACGTAGAAGTGAGATACGATATGGCGTTTTAAGAAGCATTAGAACTCCATTGCTACAATACGCAGACATCTGCGAACGCTATTCCCTAGCATGGAAGTTTAGCATTTACATTCTTTTGAAGTGAATACGAGGTACACATAATACTCAATAATGAATAATATATCTTATCATGAAACATAGAAGTGAGATGCGATATCGCGTATTAAGAAGCATTAGAACTCTATTGCTACGATACGTGGACGTCTGCAAACGCTATTTCCTAGCATGGAAGTGTCGAATTTACATTCTTTTGCAGTTAATACGAGGTATACATGACATTTCGCAATGAATATTATATCCTATCTCGAAACATAGAAGTGAGATGCTATATCGCGATTTAAGAAGCACTAGAACTCTATCGCTACGATGCGTAGACATCTGCAAACGTTCTTTCCAAGCAAGGAAGTGTCACATTCACATTCTAGTGAAGGGAAATCGACGTATACAGGACACTTCGCAATGAATATTATATCTAATCTCGAAATATAGAAGTGAGATGCGATATCGCGTTTTAAGAAGCATCAGAACTCTATTGCTACGAAACGTAGACATCTGCAAACGCTACTTCCTAGGAAGGAAGTGCCGCTTTTACATTCTTGTGGTGTGAGTACGAGGTATACATGACACTTCGCAATGAATATTATATCTTATCATGAAACATAGAAGTGAGATGCTATATCGCGTTTTGAGAAGCACTAGAACTCTATTGCTACGATACGTAGACATCTGCAAACGCTATTTCCTAGCATGGAAGCTTCGCATTTACATTCTTTTGAAGTGAAAACGAGATGTACATGACACTTCGCAATGAATATTATATCTTATCATGAAACATAGGAATGAGTTGCGATATCGCGTTTTGAGGAGCATTAGAACACTATTGCTTCGATACGTAGACATCTGCAAGCGCTACTTCCTAGCTAGGAAAGTGCCGCTTTTACATTCTTCTGAAGTGAATACCAGATATACATGACACTTCGCAATGAATATTGTATCTTATCATGAAACATAGAAGTGAGATACGATATGGCGTTTCAGGAAGCATTAGAACTCCATTGCTACGATACGTAGACATCTGCAAACGCTATTCCCTAGCATGGAAGTTTAGCATTTACATTCTTTTGAAGTGAATACGAGGTATACATAATACTCAATTATGAATAATATATCTTATCCTGAAACATAGAAGTGAGATGCGATATCGCGTTTTAAGAAGCATTAGAACTCTATTGCTACGATACGTAGACATCTGCAAACGCTACTTCCTAGGAAGGAAGTGCCGCTTTTACATTCTTGTGATGTGAGTACGAGGAACGCATGACACTTCGCAATGAATATTACATCTTATCATGAAACATAGGAATGAGTTTCGACATCGCGTTTTGACAAGCATTAGAACTCTATTGCTACGATACGTAGACATCTGCAAACGCTATTCCCTAGCATGGAAGCTTAGCATTTACATTCTTTTGAAGTGAATACGAGGTATACATAACACTCCATAATGAATATTATATCTTATCATGAAACATAGAAGTGAGATGCGATATCGCGTTTTAAGAAGCATTAGAACTCTATTGCTACGACACGTAGAGATCTGCAAACGCTATTCCCTAGCATGCATGTTTAGCATTTACATTATTTTGAAGTGAATACCAGATATACATGACACATCGGAATCAATATTATAGCGTATCATGAAACATAGGAATGAGTTGCGATATCGCGTTTGGAGAAGCATTAGAACTCTATGGCCTCGATGCGGAGAAATCTGCAAACGATATTTCCTAGCATGAAAGTTTCGCACTTACATTCTTTTGAAGTGAATACGAGGTATACATGACACTTCGCAATGAATATTATATCTTATCACCAAACATTTAAATGAGATGCGATATCGCGATTTAAGTAGCATTAGAACTCTATTGCTACGATACGTATACATCTGCGAACGCTATTTCCTAGCAAGCAATAGTTGCATTTATATTCTTTTGAAGTGAATACGAGGTATACATGACACTTCGCAATGAACATTATATCTTATCATGAAACATAGAAGAGGGATGCGATATCGCGTTTTAAGAAGCATTAGAACTCTATGGCCTCGATGCGGAGAAATCTGCAAACGCTATTTCCTAGCATGAAAGTTTCGCACTTACATTCTTTTGAAGTGAATACGAGGTATACATGATACTTCGCAATGAATATTATATCTTATCACCAAACATTTAAATGAGATGCGATATCGCGATTTAAGTAGCATTAGAACTCTATTGCTACGATACGTACACATCTGCAAACGCTATTTCCTAGCAAGCAATAGTCGCATTTATATTCTTCTGATGTGAATACGAGGTATACATGACACTTCGCATTGAACATTATATCTTATCATGAAACATAGAAGAGGGATGCGATATCGCGTTTTAAGAAGCATTAGAACTCTATGGCCTCGATGCGGAGAAATCTGCAAACGCTATTTCCTAGCATGAAAGTTTCGCACTTACATTCTTTGAAGTGAATACGAGGTATACATGATACTTCGCAATGAATATTATATCTTATCACCAAACATTTAAATGAGATGCGATATCGCGATTTAAGTAGCATTAGAACTCTATTGCTACGATACGTACACATCTGCAAACGCTATTTCCTAGCAAGCAATAGTCGCATTTATATTCTTCTGATGTGAATACGAGGTATACATGACACTTCGCATTGAACATTATATCTTATCATGTAACATAGAAGTGAGATGCGATATCGCGTTTTAAGAAACATTAGAACCCTATTGGTTCGATGCGGAGACACCTGAATACGCTACTTCCTAGCAAGGAAGAGTCGCATTTACATGCTTTTGAAGTGAATACATAAGGTATACATAACACTGAGGTAACATTTGAGGTATACATAACACTGCACAATGAATATTATATCTTATCATGAAACATAGAAATGAGATGCGATATCGCTATTTAAGAAGCAATAGAACACTATTGCTTATATACGTAGACATCTGGATACGCTATTTCCTAGAAAGGAAGTGGCGCATTTACATTTATTTGAAGTGCAGATGAGGAATACATAACACTTCGCAATGAATATTATATCTTATCATGAAACATAGAAATGGGATGCGATATTGCGTTTTATGAAGCAATAGAAATCTAATGCTTCGATACGTAGACATCTGCAAACGCTATATTCTAACAAGGAAGTGTCGCAGTTACATTCATTTGATGTGTATGCGAGGTATAAGTAACACTTCGCAATGAATATTATATCTTATCATGAAACATAGAAATGAGATGCGGCATAGCGATATAAGTAGCATTAGAACCCTATTGTTTCGATACGGAGACATCTGCAAACGCTATTCCCTAGCTTGGAAGTGTCGCATTTACATTGCTTTGAAGTGAATACGAGGAATGCATTACACATCGCAATGAATGTTATATCTTATCATGAAACATAGAATTGAGATGCGATATCCCGTTTTAAGAAGCATTAGAACTCTATTGCTTCGATACGTAGACATCTTCAAACGCTATTTCATAGCATGGAAGGGTCGCATTTACATTCTTCTGAAGTGAATACGCGGTATACGTGACACTTCGCTATGAATATTACATCTTATCACGAAACATAGAAATGAGATGCGATAACGCGATTTAAAAAGCATTAGAAAACATTTGCTACGATACGCAGACATCTCGTAACGTAATTTCCTAGAAAGTATGTGTCGCATTTACATTCTTGTTGTGTGTATACGAGATATACATGACACTTCGCAATGAATAATATATCTTATCATGAAACGTAGAATTGGTATGCGATATCGCTATTTAAGAAGCAATAGAACCCTATTGTTTCGATACGGAGACATCTGGAAACAATATTTCCTAGCAAGGAAGTGTCGCATTTACATTCTTTTGAAGTGTATACGAGGTATACATAACACTCCACAATGAATATTATATCTTATCTCGAAACATAGAAATGAAATGCGGCATCTCGTTTTAAGAAGCATTAGAACTCTATTGCTACGATACGTAGACATCTGCAAACACTATTTCCTAGCATGGAAGTGTCTTATTTACATTATTTTGAAGTCAATACGAGGTATACATGACACTTCGCAATGAATATTATATCTTATCATGAAACATAGAAGTGAGATGCGTTATCGCGTTTTAAGAAGCATTAGAACCCTATTGCTACGATACGTAGACATCTGCAAACGCTATGTCCTAGCATGCAAGTATCGCATTTACATTCTTTTGAAGTGAATACGAGGTATACATGACACTTCATAATGAATATTATATGTTATCATGAAACATAGAAGTGAGATGCGATATTGCGTTTTAAGAAGCATTAGAACTCTATTGCTACGATACGTAGACATCTGCAAGCGCTATTTCCTAGCATGGAAGTGTCGCACTTACATGCTTTTGAAGTTAATACGAGGTATACATGACACTTTGCAATGAATATTATATCTTATCTCGAAACATAGAAGTGAGATGCGATATCGCGTTTTAAGAAGCATTAGAACTCTATTGCTACGATACGTAGACATCTGCAAACGCTATTTCCTAGCATGGAAGTGTCGCATTTGCATTCTTTTGAAGTGAATACGAGGTATACATGACACTTCGCAATGAATAATATATCTTATCATGAAACGTAGAATTGGTATGCGATATCGCTATTTAAGAAGCAATAGAACCCTATTGTTTCGATACGGAGACATCTGCAAACGCTATTCCCTAGCATGGAAGTGTCGCATTTACATTGTTTTGAAGTGAATACGAGGAATGCACAACACTCTACAATGAATATTATACCTTCTCACGAAACATAGGAATGAGATGCGATATCGCGATTTAAAAACCATTAGAACTCTACTGCTTCGATACGGAGAAATATGCGAACGCTATTTCCTAGCATGGAAGTGTCGCATTTACATTCTTTTGAAGTGAATACGAAGTATACATGACGCTTCTCAATGAATATTATATCTTATCATGAAACATAGAAATGAGATGCGATATCCCGTTTAAGAAGCACTAGATCTCTATTCCTAATATACGTAGACATCTGCAAACTCTATTTCCTAGCAAGGAAATGTCGCATTTACATTATTTTGAAGTGAATACAAGGTATACATGACACTCCACAATGAATATTATATCTTATCTCGAAACATAGAAATGAAATGCGGCATCTCGTTTTAAGAAGCATTAGAACTCTATTGCTACGATACGTAGACATCTGCAAACACTATTTCCTAGCATGGTAGTGTCTTATTTACATTATTTTGAAGTCAATACGAGGTATACATGACACTTCGCAATGAATATTATATCTTATTTTGAAACATAGATGTAAGATGCGTTATCGCGTTTTAAGAAGCATTAGAACCCTATTGCTACGATACGTAGACATCTGCAAACGCTATGTCCTAGCATGCAAGCATCGCATTTACATTCTTTTGAAGTGAATACGAGGTATACATGACACTTCATAATGAATATTATATGTTATCATGAAACATAGAAGTGAGATGCGATATTGCGTTTTAAGAAGCATTAGAACTCTATTGCTACGATACGTAGACATCTGCAAGCGCTATTTCCTAGCATGGAAGTGTCGCACTTACATGCTTTTGAAGTTAATACGAGGTATACATGACACTTCGCAATGAATATTATATCTTATCTCGAAACATAGAAGTGAGATGCGATATCGCGTTTTAAGAAGCATTAGAACTCTATTGCTACGATACGTAGACATCTGCAAACAGTATTTCCTAGCATGGAAGTGTCGCGTTTACGTTCCATTGAAGTGAATACAAGGTATGCATGACACATCGCAATGGATATTATATCTTATCATGAAACATATAAATGAGATGCGATATCGTGTTTTAGGGATCGTTAGAACTCTATTGTTTCGACACGTAGTCATCTGAAAACCCTATTTCCTAGCAAGGAAGTGTCGCATTTACATCCTTTTTAAGTGAATACGAGGTATACATGACACTTCGGAATGAATATTATATCTGATCATGAAACATAGAAATGAGATGCGACATCTCATTTTAGAAGGCATTAGAACTCTATTGCTACGATACGTAGACATCTGCAAACACTATTTCCTAGCATGGTAGTGTCTTATTTACATTATTTTGAAGTCAATACGAGGTATACATGACACTTCGCAATGAATATTATATCTTATCATGAAACATAGAAGTGAGATGCGTTATCGCGTTTTAAGAAGCATTAGATCCCTATTGCTACGATACGTAGACATCTGCAAACGCTATGTCCTAGCATGCAAGCATCGCATTTACATTCTTTTGAAGTGAATACGAGGTATACATGACACTTCATAATGAATATTATATGTTATCATGAAACATAGAAGTGAGATGCGATATTGCGTTTTAAGAAGCATTAGAACTCTATTGCTACGATACGTAGACATCTGCAAGCGCTATTTCCTAGCATGGAAGTGTCGCACTTACATGCTTTTGAAGTTAATACGAGGTATACATGACACTTCGCAATGAATATTATATCTTATCTCGAAACATAGAAGTGAGATGCGATATCGCGTTTTAAGAAGCATTAGAACTCTATTGCTACGATACGTAGACATCTGCAAACGCTAGTTCCTAGCATGGAAGTGTCGCAATTACATACTTTTGAAGTGAATACGAGATATACATGGCACTTCGCAATGAATATTATATCTTATCATGAAACATAGGTATGAGGTGCTATATCGCGTTCTGAGAAGCATTACAACTCTATTGCTAATATACGTAGACATCTGCAACCTCTATTTCCTAGCAAGGAAATGTCGCACTTACATTCCATTAAAGTGAACACGAGGAATACATAACATTACACTATGAAAATTATATCTTATTACGAAACATAGAAATGAAATACGACATCTCTTTTTAAGAAGCATTAGTACTCTATTGCTGTGATACGTAGACATCTGCAAACAATATTTCCTAGCAAGGTAGTGTCGCATTTAGATTCTTGTGAAGTGAAATCGAGGTATACATGACACTTCGCAAGGAATATTATATCTTATCATGAAACATAGAAGTGAGATGCGATATCGCGTTTCAAGAAGCACTAGAACACTGTTGCTACGATACGAAGACATCTGCAAACAGTATTTCCTAGCAAGGAAGTGTCGCATTTACATTCTTTTGAAGTGAATACGAGGTATACATAGCATTCCACAATGAATATTATATCTTATCACGAAACATAGAAATGAAATGCGACATCTCGTTTTAAGAAGCATTAGAACTCTATTGCTACGGTACGTAGACATCTGCAAACGCTATTCCCTAGCATGGAGGTGTCGCGTTTACGTTCCATTGAAGTGAATACGAGGTATGCATGACACATCGCAATGGATATTATATCTTATCATGAAACATATAAATGAGATGCGATATCGTGTTTTAGGGATCGTTAGAACTCTATTGTTTCGACACGTAGTCATCTGAAAACCCTATTTCCTAGCAAGGAAGTGTCGCATTTACATCCTTTTTAAGTGAATACGAGGTATACATGACACTTCGGAATGAATATTATATCTGATCATGAAACATAGAAATGAGATGCGACATCTCATTTTAGGAGGCATTAGAACTCTATTGCTACAATACGTAGACATCTGCGAACGCTATTTCCTAGCATGTAAGTGTCGCATTTACATTCTTTTGAAGTGAATAAAAGGTATACATGACATTTCGCAATGAATATTATATCTTATCATGAAACATATAAGTGAGATGCGATATCGCGATTTAAGAAGCGCTATAACTCTATTGCTACGATGCGTAGACATCTGCAAACGCTATTTCCTAGCATGGAAGGGTCGCATTTACATTCTTTTGAAGTGAATACGAGGTATACATAACACTCCACAATGAATATTATATCTTATCATGAAACATAGAAGCGAGATTCGATATCGCGTTTTAAGAAGCATTAGAACTCTATTGCTACGCTACGTAGACATCTGCAAACGATATTTCCTAGCATGGAAGTGACGCATTTACATTCTTTTGAAGTGAATACGAGGTATACATAACACTCCACAAAGAATATTATATCTTATCACGAAACATAGAAATGAAATGCGGCATCTCGTTTTAAGAAGCATTCGAACTCTATTGCTACGATACGTAGACATCTGCAAATGCTACTTCCTCGCATGGAAGTGTCGCACTTACATTCCATTGAAGTGAATACGAGGTATGCATAACATTACACAATGAATATTATATCTTATTACGAAACATAGAAATGAAATACGACATCTCGTCTTAAGAAGCATTAGTACTCTACTGCTGTGATACGTAGACAGCTGCAAACGTTATTTCCTAGCAAGGAAGTGTCGCAATTACATTCCATTGAAGTGAATACGTGTTTTACACAACATTACACAATGAATATTATGTCTTATTACGAAACATTGAAATGAGATGCGATATCGTGTTTTAAGAAGTATTAGAACTCTATTGCTACGATACGTAGACATCTGCAAACGCTATTTCCTAGCACGCAAGTGTCGCATTTACATTCTTTTGAAGTGAATACGAGGTATACATAACACTCCACAAAGAATATTATATCTTATCACGAAACATAGAAATGAAATGCGGCATCTCGTTTTAAGAAGCATTAGAACTCTATTGCTACGATACGTGGACATCCGCAGGCGCTATTTCCTAGCATGGAAGTGTCGCATTTACATTCTTTTGAAGTGAATACGAGGTATACATAACACTCTACAATAAATATTATATCTTATCACGAAACATATAAGTGAGATGCGATATCGCAATTTAAGAAGCGCTATAACTCTATTGCTACAATGCGTAGACATCTGGAAATGTTATTTCCTAGCAAGGAAGTGTCGCATTTACATCCTTTTGAAGTGAATACGAGATATACGTGACACTTCGCAATGAAAATTATATCTTATCATGAAACATAGAAGTGAGATGCGACATATCGTTTTAAGAAGCATTAGAACTCTATTGCTACGATACGTAGACATCTGCAAACGCTATTTCCTAGCATGGAAGTGTCGCGTTTGCATTCTTTTGAAGTGAATACGAGGTATACATAACACTTCGCAATGAATATTATATCTTATCTCGAAACATAGAAGTGAGATGCGATATCGCGTTTTAAGAAGCATTAGAACTCTATTGCTACGATACGTAGACATCTGCAAATGCTACTTCCTCGCATGGAAGTGTCGCACTTACATTCCATTGAAGTGAATACGAGGTATGCATAACATTACACAATGAATATTATATCTTATTACGAAACATAGAAATGAAATACGACATCTCGTCTTAAGAAGCATTAGTACTCTATTGCTGTGATACGTAGACATCTGCAAACAATATTTCCTAGCAAGGAAGTGTCGCAATTACATTCTTTTGAAGTGAATACGAGGTATACATAACATTACACAATGAATATTATATCTTATTACGAAACATTGAAATGAGATGCGATATCGCGATTTAAGAGGCAATAGAACTCTATTGCTTCGAGACGTAGACAGCTGCAAACGTTATTTCCTAGCAAGGAAGTTTAGCAATTACATTCCATTGAAGTGAATACGAGTTTTACACAACATTACACAATGAATATTATATCTTATTACGAAACATTGAAATGAGATGCGATATCGCGATTTAAGAAGCATTAGGTCTCTATTGCCTCGATACGTACACATCTGCAATCGCTATTTTCTAGCAATGAAGTGTCGCATTTACATTCATTTGAAGTGAATACGAGGTATACATGACACTTCGCAATGTATATTATACCTTATCATGAAACATAGAAATGAGATGCGACATCTCGTTTTAGGAAGCATTAGAACTCTATTGCTACGATACGTAGACATCTGCAAACGCTATTTCCTAGCAAGGAAGTATCGCATTTACATTCATTTGAAGTGTAGACGAGATATACATAACATTGCACAATGAATATTACATCTTATCATGAAACATAGAAATGAGATGCGATATCGCGTTTTAGAAAACATTAGAACTCTATTGTTTCGATACGTAGACATCTGGAAACGTAATTTCCTAGCAGGGAAGTGTGGCATTTACATTCTTTTGAGGTGAATACGAGGTATCACGTCCGGTGAAACTATTTTCCGTTGCTCCGGAGGCTTTACGACTATTTTTCGGTAATTCGGTCCGCGGGAACGCGTTAAGACCGGGTCCGACAATTTCGGCTGACACGACACTAGCGAAAACACTCGCGATAATAAGGGAATGACCCTACCTTTCGATGACTTCTCTCTCGATTTGTACGTAGAAACGGCGTGGAGTATCGTTTGCTGGGATCGTAGCGGATTTCGTTCTGTTGTCTGCGACGGAAATCTCGATCAGTCGCCAGCGAAGAGTAGGACGGCGGTCGTAATTCAGCGATGATGCTGGATGTGGTATAATCGGCGTGATGCGTCGTGGTGTCTGGATCGGATGGGTCGACGGTCGCTTCGGAAAGCGGCGTCTGTGCTGGTGCGAAGGCAGGTCGCTGGTATACGAGGACTCTCGGAACACCCTCCAAATATTCACGCACAAGTGATCGTATGAAATTCTTCCTACTCGCACGTCGCGTTCTTCGCAAACCGGAAGCACGATTCATTCACCAGGTTTTTCTGTACTTTCGACTAAGATCTGAGGGATAAGCGGCGGTCTCAACGTCACAAAGCCGATTTCTATACTCCTTCAATTTGATGAAGATCAACCCCAGTTGTATGGAAGAACCCGTGGAAGAATTCGTAGTTAAATGTAATGTTAAAAGTAGAACTAGTATTATAAACACTTGATAAAATTAATGGATGTGGAAATACCAGACTTGGTAAAAGAACTTGTACTTGGATATAGTAAAAGTAAAAATAAAATATATTCTAGGTTTAAAGTATACAAGAACTGGAATTATTCTAAGACTAAGACTAAGTAAAAATGGAAATAGAAATACGATGCCTGAACCCCACATTGAGGTGGCTAACGATCTAGAACTAGAAGTTTCGACTCCTCGGTAGGAGATCTCGAGTCAGAGTGCGTGCTCTGGAGACGCGTCTCTGACCTCCTCGGTTCGCGGGGTGCTACAGTCGCGGACGCTCGTGGTAGGGAGATCGCGGTCCCGCGAGTGGGGGACTCGCGTTTCGAGGCGGAGAGCGCGCGGTCCAGCGAATGGGGACCCGCGGCTCGTGGTGGGGCTAGCGGCGCATGCCGCTGGCCGGACGCATCTTACTTAGTGTAACTTAGATATAGGAATTCTTATATATGCGTCATGATATGGTATGTATGTCCTAGCTTAGAAGTAATATATAGGTTCTAGCAGATCCTGTTCCCGGAATTGGAAAAGACCCCATTCAGGTGATGGGCTGCGGCTACGTCTTCCTGCAGGACGGAATCCTCGGTGCGAGGGAGATAGGGCTGCCCGTCCTTGGTGCGGGCGAGACAGGTATACTCGGTGGTGCGAGTGAGACACTGGTGCCCGGTACGAGCGAGACAGGTATACTCGGCGGTGCGAGTGAGGCAACGGAACTCGGTGGGAGTGAGCGCGAGCAGGTATGCGCGCGCGAACACTTCCAGTTGCTGGTTCTGCAGGCGAGTTTGGCTGGTTGCATGCGTCCAGGGGTTGATGCTGGGGGGTGCGAAGAGGTTGATGGGTGGCAGGCGGTACGCCTGACGTCACAAAATGCGACACTTCCTTTCAAGGAAATTACGTTCCCAGATATCACTGTATCGAAGCTATAGATTTCTAATTCTCCTTAAAACGCGATATCGCATCTCATCTCTATGTCTCATGATAAGATATAATATTCATTGCGAGGTGTTATGTATTCCTCGTCTGCACTTCAAATGAATGTAAATGCGACACTTCCTTTCTAGGAAGTAGCGTCTCCAGATATCTACGTATCGTAGCAATAGAGTTCTAATGCTTCTTATAACGCGATATCGCATCTCATTTCTATGTTTCATGAAAAGATATAATATTCATTGCGAATTGTCGTGTATACCACGTATTCACTTCAAAAGAACGTAAATGCGACACTTCTTTGCTAGGAAAGAGTGTTTGCAGATGTCTACGTATCGAAGCAGTAGAGTTCTAATGCCTCTTAAAACGCGATATCGCATCACATTTCTATGCTTCATGATAATATATAATATCCACTGCGAAGTGTTACTTATATCTCGCATACACTTAATATTAATGTAAATGCGACACTCTCTTTCTATAGGAAATAGCATTTGCAGATGTCCACGTATCGAAGCAATAGAGTTCTAATGCTTCTTAAAACGAGATATCGCATCTCATTTCTATGTTTCGTGATAAGATATAATATTCATTGCGAAGTGTCATATATACCTCGTAATCACTTCAAAAGAATGTAAATGCGACTATTGCTTGCTAGGAAATAGCGTTTGCAGATGTCTACGTATCGAAGCAAAGGGGTTCTAATGCTACTTAAATTGCGATATCGCATCCCATTTCTATGTTTCGTGATAAGATATAATATTCATTGCGATGTATCATGTACACCTCGTATTCAATTCAAAAGAAACTAAATGCGACTACTGCTTGCCAGGAAATAGCGTTTGCGGATGTCTATGTATCGTAGCAATAGAGTTCTAATGCTACTTAAGTCGCGATATGGCATCCCATTTATATGTTTCGTGATAAGATATAATATTCATTGCGAAGTGTCATGTATACCTCGTATTCACTTCAAAAGAATGTAAGTGGGACAATTCCATGCTAGGAAGTAGCGTTTGCAGATGTCTCCGCATCGAGGCCATAGAGTCCTAATGCTTCTTAAATCGCGATATCGCACCTCTCTTCTATGTTTCATGATAAGATATAATATTCATTGCGAAGTGTCATGTATAGCTCGTATTCACTTCAAAAGAATGTAAATGCGACTATTGTTTCCAAGGAAATAGCGTTTGCAGATGTCTACGTATCGTAACAATAGAGTTCTAATGTTTCTCAAAACGAGATATCGCATCTCATTTCTATGCTTCATGATAAGATATAATATTCATTGCGAAGTGGCATGTATAGCTGGTATTCGCTTCAAAATAATGTAAGAGCGACACTTCCATGCTAGGAAATAGCGTTTGCAGATGTCTCCGCATCGAAACCATAGAGTTCTAATGCTTCTTACAACGCCATATCGCATCTCTCCTCTATGTTTCGTGATAAGATATAATGTTCTTTGCGAAGTGTCATGTATACCTCGTATTCACTTCAAAAGAATGAAAATGCGAATCTTCCTTGCTAGGAAATAGCGTTTGCAGATGTCTACGTATCGTAGCAGTAGAGTTCTAATGCTCCTCAAAACGCGATATCGCATCTCTCTTTTATGTTATATGATAAGATATAATGTTCATTGCGAAGTGTCATGTGTACCTCGTATTCACTTCAAAAGAATGTAAATGCGAATCTTCCTTGCTGGGAAATCGCGTTTGCAGATGCCTACGTATCGTAGCAATAGAGTTCTGATGCTACTTAAAACGCGATATCGCATCCCATTCCTATGTTACATGATAAGATATAATGTTCATTGCGAAGTGTCATGTATACCTCGCATTCACTTCAAAAGAATGTAAGTGCGACACTTTCATGATAGGAAATAGCGTTTGTAGATGTCTCCGCATCGAGGCCATAAATTTCTAATGCTTCTTAAAACGCGATGTCGCATCTCTCTCCTATGTTTCATGATAAGATTTAATAAACATTGCGAAGTGTCATGTATACCTCGTATTCAATTCATAAGAATGTAAATGCGAATATTCCTTGCTAGGAAATAGCGTTTGCAGATGTCTGCGTATCGTAGCAATAGATTTCTAATGCTTCTCAAAACGCGATATCGCATCTCATTTCTATGCTTCATGATAAGATATAATATTCATTGCGAAGTGTCATGTATACCTCGTATTCACTCCAAACAAATGTAAATGCTACACTTCCTTGCTAGAAAATAGCGTATTCAGATGTCTACGTATCGAAGCAATGGAGTTCTGATGCTACTTAAATCGCGATATCGCATCTCATTTCTATGTTTCGTGATAAGACATAATATTCATTGCGAAGTGTCATGTATACCTCGTATTCATTTCAAAAGAATATAAATGCGACTACTGCTTGCTAGGAAATAGTGTTTGCAGATGTCTACGTATCGTAGCAAAAGAGTCCTAATGCTTCTTAAAACGAGATGTCGCATTTCATTTCTATGTTTCGTGATAAGATATAATATTCATTGCGAAGTGTCATGTATACCTCGCATTCACTCCAAACGAATGTAAATGCGAATCTTCCTTGCTAGGAATTAGCGTATTCAGATGTCTATGTATCGTAGCAATAGTGTTCTAATGCTACTTAAATCGCGATATCGCATCTCATTTCTATGGTTCCTGATAAGATATAATATTCATTGCGAAGTGTCATGTACACCTCGTATTCACTTCAAAAAAATGTAAATGCGACACTTCCATGCTAGGAAATAGCGTCTGCAGATGTCTACGCGTCGAGGCAATAGAGTTCGAATGCTTATTAAAACGCGATATCGCATCTCTTTTCTATGTTTCATGATAAGATATAATATTCATTGCGAAGTGTCATGTATACCTCGTATTCTCTCCAAACGAATGTAAATGCGACACTTCCATGCTAGGAAATAGCGTTTGCAGATATCTCCACGTCGAGGCAATAGGGTTCTAATGCTTCTTAAGACGCGATATCGCATCTCATTTATATGTTTCGTGATAAGATATAATATTCTTTGCGAAGTGTCATGTACATCTCGTATTCACTTCAAAAGAATGTAAGTGAGACACTTCCATGCTAGGAAATAGCATTTGCATATGTCTACGTATCGTAGCAATGGTGTTCTAATGCTTCTCAAAACGCGATATCGCATCTCTTTTCTATGCTTCATGATAAGATATAATATTCATTGCGAAGTGTCATGTATACCTCGTATTCACTTTAAGAGAATGTAAATGCGACTATTCCTTGCTAGGAATTAGCGTTTGCAGATGTCTACGTATCGTAGCAATGGAGTTCTAATGCTTCTCAAAACGCGATATCGCATCTCATTTCTATGCTTCATATTAATATATAATATTCATTGCGAAGTGTCATGTATACCCCGTATTCACTCCAAACGAATGTAAGTGCGACACTTGCTTGCTAGGAAATAGCGTATTCAGATGTCTACGTATCGTAGCATTAGATTTCTAATGCTACTTAAATCGCGATATCGCATCTCTTTTATATGTCTCGTGATATGATATAATATTCATCGCGAAGTGTCATGTATACCTCGTATTCACTTCGCAAGAATGTAAGTGCGACACTTCCATGTTAGGAAATAGCGTTTGCAGATGTCTCCGCATCGATGCCATAGAGTTCTAATGCTTCTCAAAACGCGATATCGCATCTCATTTCTATGCTTCATGATAAGATATAATATTCATTGCGAAGTGTCATGTGTACCTCGTATTCACTTTAATAGAATGTAAATGCGACGTTTCCATGCTAGGAAATAGCGTATTCAGATGTCTACGTATCGTAGCAATAGTGTTCTAATGCTACTTAAATCCCGAAATCGCAACTCATTTCTATGTATCGTGATAAGATATAATATTCATTGCGAAGTGTCATGTACACCTCGTATTCACTTCAAAAGAATGTAAATGCGACACTTTCATGCTAGGAAATAGCGTCTGCAGATGTCTACACGTCGAGGCAATAGAGTTCTAATGCTTCTTAAAACGCGATGTCGCATCTCACTTCTATGTTTCATGATAAGATATAATAATAATCGCGAAGTGTCATGTATACCTCGTATTCACTTCAAAAGATTGTAAATGCGACTATTCCTTGCTAGGAAATAGCGTTTGCAGATGCCTACGTATCGTAGCAATAGAGTTCTAATACTTCTTATATCGCGATATCGCATCTCATTTCCATGTTTCGTGATAAGTAATAATATTCATTCCGAAGTGTCATGTATACCTCGAATTCAATTCAAAAGGATCTAAATGCGACATTTCCATGCTCGGAAATAGCCTTTGCAGATATCTACGCATCGAGGCGATTGTGTTCTAATGCTTCTTAAAACGCGATGTCGCATCTCATTTCTATGTTACATGATAAGATATAATATTCATTGCGAGGTGTCATGTATAGCTCGTATTCACTTCAAAAGAATGTAAATGCGACTATTGTTTCCAAGGAAATAGCGTTTGCAAATGTCTACGTATCGTAGCAATAGAGTTCTAATGTTTCTCAAAACGAGATATCGCATCTCATTTCTATGCTTCATGATAAGATATAATATTCATTGCGAAGTGGCATGTATAGCTGGTATTCGCTTCAAAATAATGTAAGAGCGACACTTCCATGCTAGGAAATAGCGTTTGCAGATGTCTCCGCATCGAAACCATAGAGTTCTAATGCTTCTTACAACGCCATATCGCAACACTCCTCTATGTTTCGTGATAAGATATAATGTTCTTTGCGAAGTGTCATGTATACCTCGTATTCACTTCAAAAGAATGAAAATGCGAATCTTCCTTGCTAGGAAATAGCGTTTGCAGATGCCTACGTATCGTAGCAGTAGATTTCTAATGCTCCTGAAAACGCGATATCGCATCTCTCTTTTATGTTATATGATAAGATATAATATTCATTGCGAAGTGTCATGTGTACCTCGTATTCACTTCAAAGGAATGTAAATGCGAATCTTCCTTGCTAGGAAATCGCGTTTGCAGATGCCTACGTATCGTAGCAATAGAGTTCTAATGCTACTTAAATCGCGATATCGCATCCCATTCCTATGTTACATGATAAGATATAATGTTCATTGCGAAGTGTCATGTATACCTCGCATTCACTTCAAAAGAATGTAAGTGCGACACTTTCATGATAGGAAATAGCGTTTGTAGATGTCTCCGCATCGAGCCCATAAATTTCTAATGCTTCTTAAAACGCGATGTCGCATCTCTCTCCTATGTTTCATGATAAGATTTAATAAACATTGCGAAGTGTCATGTATACCTCGTATTCACTTCATAAGAATGTAAATGCGAATCTTCCTTGCTAGGAAATAGCGTTTGCAGATGTCTACGTATCGTAACAATAGAGTTCTAATGTTTCTCAAAACGAGATATCGCATCTCATTTCTATGCTTCATGATAAGATATAATATTCATTGCGAAGTGGCATGTATAGCTGGTATTCGCTTCAAAATAATGTAAGAGCGACACTTCCATGCTAGGAAATAGCGTTTGCAGATGTCTCCGCATCGAAACCATAGAGTTCTAATGCTTCTTACAACGCCATATCGCATCTCTCCTCTATGTTTCGTGATAAGATATAATGTTCTTTGCGAAGTGTCATGTATACCTCGTATTCACTTCAAAAGAATGAAAATGCGAATCTTCCTTGCTAGGAAATAGCGTTTGCAGATGTCTACGTATCGTAGCAGTAGAGTTCTAATGCTCCTCAAAACGCGATATCGCATCTCTCTTTTATGTTATATGATAAGATATAATGTTCATTGCGAAGTGTCATGTGTACCTCGTATTCACTTCAAAAGAATGTAAATGCGAATCTTCCTTGCTGGGAAATCGCGTTTGCAGATGCCTACGTATCGTAGCAATAGAGTTCTGATGCTACTTAAAACGCGATATCGCATCCCATTCCTATGTTACATGATAAGATATAATGTTCATTGCGAAGTGTCATGTATACCTCGCATTCACTTCAAAAGAATGTAAGTGCGACACTTTCATGATAGGAAATAGCGTTTGTAGATGTCTCCGCATCGAGGCCATAAATTTCTAATGCTTCTTAAAACGCGATGTCGCATCTCTCTCCTATGTTTCATGATAAGATTTAATAAACATTGCGAAGTGTCATGTATACCTCGTATTCAATTCATAAGAATGTAAATGCGAATATTCCTTGCTAGGAAATAGCGTTTGCAGATGTCTGCGTATCGTAGCAATAGATTTCTAATGCTTCTCAAAACGCGATATCGCATCTCATTTCTATGCTTCATGATAAGATATAATATTCATTGCGAAGTGTCATGTATACCTCGTATTCACTCCAAACAAATGTAAATGCTACACTTCCTTGCTAGAAAATAGCGTATTCAGATGTCTACGTATCGAAGCAATGGAGTTCTGATGCTACTTAAATCGCGATATCGCATCTCATTTCTATGTTTCGTGATAAGACATAATATTCATTGCGAAGTGTCATGTATACCTCGTATTCATTTCAAAAGAATATAAATGCGACTACTGCTTGCTAGGAAATAGTGTTTGCAGATGTCTACGTATCGTAGCAAAAGAGTCCTAATGCTTCTTAAAACGAGATGTCGCATTTCATTTCTATGTTTCGTGATAAGATATAATATTCATTGCGAAGTGTCATGTATACCTCGCATTCACTCCAAACGAATGTAAATGCGAATCTTCCTTGCTAGGAATTAGCGTATTCAGATGTCTATGTATCGTAGCAATAGTGTTCTAATGCTACTTAAATCGCGATATCGCATCTCATTTCTATGGTTCCTGATAAGATATAATATTCATTGCGAAGTGTCATGTACACCTCGTATTCACTTCAAAAAAATGTAAATGCGACACTTCCATGCTAGGAAATAGCGTCTGCAGATGTCTACGCGTCGAGGCAATAGAGTTCGAATGCTTATTAAAACGCGATATCGCATCTCTTTTCTATGTTTCATGATAAGATATAATATTCATTGCGAAGTGTCATGTATACCTCGTATTCTCTCCAAACGAATGTAAATGCGACACTTCCATGCTAGGAAATAGCGTTTGCAGATATCTCCACGTCGAGGCAATAGGGTTCTAATGCTTCTTAAGACGCGATATCGCATCTCATTTATATGTTTCGTGATAAGATATAATATTCTTTGCGAAGTGTCATGTACATCTCGTATTCACTTCAAAAGAATGTAAGTGAGACACTTCCATGCTAGGAAATAGCATTTGCATATGTCTACGTATCGTAGCAATGGTGTTCTAATGCTTCTCAAAACGCGATATCGCATCTCTTTTCTATGCTTCATGATAAGATATAATATTCATTGCGAAGTGTCATGTATACCTCGTATTCACTTTAAGAGAATGTAAATGCGACTATTCCTTGCTAGGAATTAGCGTTTGCAGATGTCTACGTATCGTAGCAATGGAGTTCTAATGCTTCTCAAAACGCGATATCGCATCTCATTTCTATGCTTCATATTAATATATAATATTCATTGCGAAGTGTCATGTATACCCCGTATTCACTCCAAACGAATGTAAGTGCGACACTTGCTTGCTAGGAAATAGCGTATTCAGATGTCTACGTATCGTAGCATTAGATTTCTAATGCTACTTAAATCGCGATATCGCATCTCTTTTATATGTCTCGTGATATGATATAATATTCATCGCGAAGTGTCATGTATACCTCGTATTCACTTCGCAAGAATGTAAGTGCGACACTTCCATGTTAGGAAATAGCGTTTGCAGATGTCTCCGCATCGATGCCATAGAGTTCTAATGCTTCTCAAAACGCGATATCGCATCTCATTTCTATGCTTCATGATAAGATATAATATTCATTGCGAAGTGTCATGTGTACCTCGTATTCACTTTAATAGAATGTAAATGCGACGTTTCCATGCTAGGAAATAGCGTATTCAGATGTCTACGTATCGTAGCAATAGTGTTCTAATGCTACTTAAATCCCGAAATCGCAACTCATTTCTATGTATCGTGATAAGATATAATATTCATTGCGAAGTGTCATGTACACCTCGTATTCACTTCAAAAGAATGTAAATGCGACACTTTCATGCTAGGAAATAGCGTCTGCAGATGTCTACACGTCGAGGCAATAGAGTTCTAATGCTTCTTAAAACGCGATGTCGCATCTCACTTCTATGTTTCATGATAAGATATAATAATAATCGCGAAGTGTCATGTATACCTCGTATTCACTTCAAAAGATTGTAAATGCGACTATTCCTTGCTAGGAAATAGCGTTTGCAGATGCCTACGTATCGTAGCAATAGAGTTCTAATACTTCTTATATCGCGATATCGCATCTCATTTCCATGTTTCGTGATAAGTAATAATATTCATTCCGAAGTGTCATGTATACCTCGAATTCAATTCAAAAGGATCTAAATGCGACATTTCCATGCTCGGAAATAGCCTTTGCAGATATCTACGCATCGAGGCGATTGTGTTCTAATGCTTCTTAAAACGCGATGTCGCATCTCATTTCTATGTTACATGATAAGATATAATATTCATTGCGAGGTGTCATGTATAGCTCGTATTCACTTCAAAAGAATGTAAATGCGACTATTGTTTCCAAGGAAATAGCGTTTGCAAATGTCTACGTATCGTAGCAATAGAGTTCTAATGTTTCTCAAAACGAGATATCGCATCTCATTTCTATGCTTCATGATAAGATATAATATTCATTGCGAAGTGGCATGTATAGCTGGTATTCGCTTCAAAATAATGTAAGAGCGACACTTCCATGCTAGGAAATAGCGTTTGCAGATGTCTCCGCATCGAAACCATAGAGTTCTAATGCTTCTTACAACGCCATATCGCAACACTCCTCTATGTTTCGTGATAAGATATAATGTTCTTTGCGAAGTGTCATGTATACCTCGTATTCACTTCAAAAGAATGAAAATGCGAATCTTCCTTGCTAGGAAATAGCGTTTGCAGATGCCTACGTATCGTAGCAGTAGATTTCTAATGCTCCTGAAAACGCGATATCGCATCTCTCTTTTATGTTATATGATAAGATATAATATTCATTGCGAAGTGTCATGTGTACCTCGTATTCACTTCAAAGGAATGTAAATGCGAATCTTCCTTGCTAGGAAATCGCGTTTGCAGATGCCTACGTATCGTAGCAATAGAGTTCTAATGCTACTTAAATCGCGATATCGCATCCCATTCCTATGTTACATGATAAGATATAATGTTCATTGCGAAGTGTCATGTATACCTCGCATTCACTTCAAAAGAATGTAAGTGCGACACTTTCATGATAGGAAATAGCGTTTGTAGATGTCTCCGCATCGAGCCCATAAATTTCTAATGCTTCTTAAAACGCGATGTCGCATCTCTCTCCTATGTTTCATGATAAGATTTAATAAACATTGCGAAGTGTCATGTATACCTCGTATTCACTTCATAAGAATGTAAATGCGAATCTTCCTTGCTAGGAAATAGCGTATTCAGATGTCTACGTATCGAAGCAATGGAGTTCTAATGCTACTTAAATCGCGATATCGCATCCCATTCCTATGTTACATGATAAGATATAATGTTCATTGCGAAGTGTCATGTATACCTCGCATTCACTTCAAAAGAATGTAAGTGCGACACTTTCATGATAGGAAATAGCGTTTGTAGATGTCTCCGCATCGAGCCCATAAATTTCTAATGCTTCTTAAAACGCGATGTCGCATCTCTCTCCTATGTTTCGTGATAAGACATAATATTCATTGCGAAGTGTCATGTATACCTCGTATTCATTTCAAAAGAATATAAATGCGACTACTGCTTGCTAGGAAATAGTGTTTGCAGATGTCTACGTATCGTAGCAAAAGAGTCCTAATTCTTCTTAAAACGAGATGTCGCATTTCATTTCTATGTTTCGTGATAAGATATAATATTCATTGCGAAGTGTCATGTATACCTCGCATTCACTCCAAACGAATGTAAATGCGAATCTTCCTTGCTAGGAATTAGCGTATTCAGATGTCTATGTATCGTAGCAACAGTGTTCTAATGCTACTTAAATCGCGATATCGCATCTCATTTCTATGGTTCCTGATAAGATATAATATTCATTGCGAAGTGTCATGTATATCTCGTTTTCACATCACAAGAATGTAAATGCGACACTTCCATGCTAGGAAATAGCGTTTGCAGATGTCTACGTATCGTAGCAATGGAGTTCTAATGCTTCTTAAAACGCGATATCGCTTCTCATTCCTATATTTCATGATAAGATGTAAGATTCATTGCGAAGTGTCATGTATTCTCGTCTACACTACAAAAGAATGTAAATGCGACACTTGCTTGCTAGCAAATAACGTTTGCAGATGTCTACGTATCGTAGCTATAGAGTTCTAATGCTTCTTAAAACGCGATATCGCATCTCAGTTCTATGTCTTATGATAAGGTATAATATTCATTGCGAAGTGTTATGTATCCCTCGTCTGCACTTCAAATGAATGTAAATGCGAAACTTCCTTGCTAGGATGTAGCGTTTGCAGATATCTACGTATCGAAGCAATAGAGTTCTAATGCATCTTAAATCGCGATATCGCATCTCATTTCTTTGTTTCATGATAAGATATAGTATGCATTGTGGAGTGATATGTATACCCCGCATTCATTTCAAAAGAATGTAATTGCGACACTTCCTTGCTAGGAAATAGCGTTTGCAGATGTCTACGTATCATAGCAATAGAGTTCTAATGCTTCTGAAAACGCGATATCGCATCTCATTTCGATGTCTCATGATAAGATATAATATTCATTGCTAATTGTCATGTATTCTGGTCTACACTTCAAAAGAATGTAAAGGCGACACTTCCTTGCTACCAAATAGCGTCTGCAGATAACTACCTATCGTAGCAATAGAGTTCTAATGCTTCTTAAAACGCGATATCGCATCTCACTTCTATGTTTCATTATAAGATACAATATTCATTGCGAAGTGTCATGTATACCTCGGACACACCATAAATAAATGTAAATGCGACACTTGCTTGCTAGGAAATAGCGTCGACAGATGTCTACGTATCGAAGCAATAGAGTTCTAATCCTTCTTAAAACGCGACATGGCATCTCATTTCTATGTTTCAAGAGAATTTATAATATTCATTGCGAAGTGTTATGTATGCCTCTTCTACACTTCAAAAGAATGTAAATGCCACACTTCCTTGCTGGGAATTAGGGTCCTGCAGATGTCTACGTATTGAAGCAATAGATTTCTAATGCTTCTTAAATCGCGATATCGCATCTCATTTCTATGTTTCATGTTAAGATATAATATTCATTGCGAATTGTTATGTATACCTCGTCTACGCTCCAATTGGATGTAAATGCCACACTTCCTTGCTCGGAAATTGCGTTTCCATTTGTTTACTTATCGGAGCAATAGAGTTCTATTGCTTCATTCAACACGATGTCGCAAATCATTTCAATGATTCATGGTAAATTGTTATGTTCTATGCAATATGTTACATTTGTCTGCATCTAGACCTTAGAAGGATGTGAATCCTATACTTGCTTGCAACATAATATTGTTTCCACATCTCTACGTGTCCAAGCAAAACATTTCTAATACTTCATGCAGCGCGATGTCGCATCTCATTTCAACGTTTCAATGCAAAGGATCTGTAATCATATGTCCATAACATTGTGCTTAACTGTTAGAGGTCTTCAATAGAATGTGAACTATATAATTGCATGCAACGGCATGGCGCTCCGTAGTGTCTGTCTGTTAAAGCAATCGAGCTAGAATTCTCCATGCAATGCGCTGGCGCATCCCATTTCATCGTTTCAAAGTAAGAATGCTGTAATCTCTTATGCATAGCTCTATGCTTATCTGCTTTAAAACTTCATAAGTATGTAAATTCTACAGCTCCATGCAACAGGATTGCCCTTCGTAGTGTCTACATGTCGAGACAATAGAGTACTAATGCATTATACAATGCCATGACTCATCTCATTTCAACGTTTCGAATTAAGTAAGCTGTAATCTTCTATGAAAAGCATTATAATTATCTGCTTCTACTCTACATTAGAATGTGAATTCTATAGATCCAAGCAACAGGAGGGCAGGCTCTCCACCATCCTACTACCTGCCCTGATGCGTGCAAAGGATTCCCAGGGCCACTCAAACCGCGACCAACATCTATCTTATACTCTAACCGATTCATCGTTATGCGTTTTCCATTAAGCTTGCCGGGATCAGTGATATTGATTCGCTCAATCTAAATTATTATTTTCTTTTTAAGTTTCTCGATTTTTTTAGTTTCTCTCACGATATCGTCTATTTCGTTGTACCTTACCCTTACAGTATGGTATATAATCTGTTGTTTGATAAGTCTAGGATTTCCTCTTAATAAATGCAATGCTTCCACATATTCTCTTTCTCTCTCTCTTTAGTTACATTGTTGTTATTTTATGCTTTTCACCCTCCACATTCACTCTCTACACCATCTCGGAACAGGCGTTATACGATTACTGCAGGATGACGCCCCGGCCTCGTTACACCGAGATCGAGTGTTCTCTCTTGCATCCGTTGATTTATATATGTTATATATTGGAGAATATTTCCTCTTATCCTTTGTATTTTTCGAATGAAATTACATTGACAGAAGTACGAGCTAGTTCTGCACGCCTATTTGAAACAACATTAAATCACCTTGTTAAACAATAATATATTAAATGTGACTTGGACTTTTAAATTTGAATTTATAAACATCTAACAGGTAAATATGTTTTTCTTACTATTCATATCATTATACATTCAGTGATTTATTGTGTGCAGTGATTTGATATATTAACTGCTTGATTATATTTTGCAATGAACTTTGCGTACCAAACATTGTTTTTACTCCTGATGGGAGTGGATAGTTCATCGTTTTATATTCTTATATCGCATTGATTATAAAAGTATATGACATCCTTTTTATGCAGTCATGTATAATTATGTACTGTGACGGTTTTTCCCGTTACAATCCGCAAGAAAAGGGTATATAGAACCAATAATATCGGGGTATCCAGAAGTTTAGTCCGGGGTTATATCGGGGTACAGAATATCCGCGTGCTTCGGCAACGCGAAGTTCAGAGCAATAAATTTCCTATCCAGCAAGTATTTCGAAGCTGCGAGGCTGGGACTTTTTGGGCGCCAGCTACTCAAGAAGTAGCAAAAACTAGTAAACCACGCAACCCGGGGAAACCCGGTGCAAGAAAACCCTCGAAATTTCGAAATACTCTTTCGCTCGACTGCTTCTAGCCGAGTGCGCAAATTAGGGTCGCGAGATACTGAACTCACGGCTTCTTTCTAGATTGCCTCGACGCGGTATTACAAAAGGGTATACGACACGCCGCGAATGACCGGGGATCACCACCCGTTATACATTACAAATTACAATACGCGATATCACAATTGCGGCAGGGAACAAATGGGACGCTTTAGCGTATAAGGACTCACGTTCTCGTTTCCAACAAGTATGGATCTCGTACAGTCCGTCTACCTCTCTCTCTCTCTCTCTCCCTCTCTCTCTCCTCCGAATCGCTCCGTGTAATCGCTTGCTCGGTTGCTCGCTAAGTAGTCGCTAAGTCGTTCAGAAGAATAAGAGGCTGTCTTCGTGCTGGCTAGCTCATTATATAGGTTTGCTGGGGGTCTTCGGATCCCCTCAGACCCCCCTTAGGGCTCCTTGATGGGGTTGGGCCATACGCTTCGCTATTGTTCGGGGCATCGATCGGTGGATTTCGGCGATTTTCCCTGATCGCCCCCTCTGGTGTGTCTAGAGGGGGTCCTCTGGATTATTTGAACTGCGGCGCGTGTCGCGCGCCGCGCTTTCCACGGCTCACCTGCAATTCCGCTGCGCATCTTGAGTTATCCTCTCCATGAGCTCAGGGGAGGGGTATAGGTCCTTCTCACACCCGAGAACCATCCTGTTTGTCTCCATGGACTATGGCAACGGTCTTATCGTTGCAGACCTCTGGATCGTATCCTTCGGGCTTCAGGGTCTCTTCTTGCTCACTTCCCGACTCCTCCACCATCGAGCCCGTCACGCTACCTCGGAGCACAGCCCTTCCGCGAACCTGCGGTCCTATTATCCGCCGAAGAGGCGTCTTATGGGTCGCTTCTTCCATCAGCTCGCCAGTCTTATCCGTCGAACGGAGAGAGAGTAACGAACGGGGGGGGGGGGGGGGGGGGGGGGGGGTGAGCGAGCCTTGTGACGTCACCACGTCCGAATAATGCACTAAAAAGCATCCCAGATAACAAACGGCAAGATGGTAGCGACACCATGCCGGCACTATATTGCCACTTCCGAGGAGTGTCAACTGATTCGTAGTCATCTGTGACCGGATTCGTTAACTAAAATGCCAGAACGTGTTACCAGCACATTCTAGACAAGCGATTCGCGCAGCACCAGCACCATGATGACACGCGTATCATCGCTCCATTCATGAATCTCCACAGCAATGACGCAGGATCACATTTGGCAATGGGGAACCTGTGCTTTCATACAAATTAGAACCGTTAGATGTCAGTAGATGTTCAGCATATGAGTATTGATAGACATTTTGATGGTCGTTTTCCTATATTTATAGTTATTGAGCGAGTCGTACATATTTCTTTCAATCCATCATAGACTAAAAATATTATTTATCAAAAAAATATTACTTATAAAATAAAAATTCATGCTGTTGCGTCCCTAACTTCGCCTTGTGTAATTTTTGAAATAACATGCTGTCATCGTATTTAATGTAACCCTCAATTGCATGAATTTGCAACAATAAATTGAAGAAAATATATATAAAATAAGTGTGTATATTTTTATGACAAAGTAATTATTGACTTTATGGAAAAAATCTTCCTATCGAGCTAGTTTATAGAAAATAATAAAATCGAGTTCTTATATCTTTGTTTTGTGCCGGTGTATCTATTTTGGAATCAAAATAAATAAATTGCGCAGTTTAGTCATTTTTCATATTTGCTTATAATTTTTATGGAAACAGCTTCCCCATTAGTAAATGTCAGCCTACGCCACAACCACGCGTGTAGCTATGGTGAGCTGATAGTGTCATTGTCACGGCCGTGTAGCCCGTGTGCTATATCTCGGTGCTTTAATAGTGCCGTGATATGAATGCCGCCCCAGTACTAACAGTATGCCATTTCGAAAGCTGAGTAGGAGCACTTTGTTAGCACAGTTTTGTCATGGAATTCGTTCCATCCGTTGTCATTGGCGTGCCAATCGCTGGCTGTTTGTGATATTGTAGTGCATGAGGCAGACTTGTTCCTTATCATCGTCAAGGAGATGGATTTTCACTCCCCCCTTTTTGAATTTTTTAAATTACTGTTTGGAATTTTTGCCGCTTCTGTATCTCTATGACCGCATTGTGGATTCAACTTATGTACGATCTTTTTGGTCTTCATCTTTTATTACATGTAATATTATATATGTGATGCACGTTTGTTATGTAATGCTCCGATTTGTAAGCCTCAGATACTTTTATTCTTTGGTAAAGCAACTTATTCTAGGAACTTATTCTAGCAATATATCTAGGAACATAAGTAATTTGTAAGTAACACATCTTTTCTCTTTGAAATATTTGCCTTTGCATAGAATAGATATAATGGCCTGTCTTGTACCCATTTCGGTCCAATCCTATTATAGCCTTTGAGCAGAAGTAATATTGATTATACTTGATTTTTGCAATAGTTCTTTGACTAACAGATTTTATTAACCTAGAATCATCATTTGACGGATGTATCAATCTACTTTGTAGCTCCATCAGTTTCTTTTTCTGCTCGCTACTTTCCATTTTCAGTTCCGTATACTTATCCTTTATCACCAACATATATGTTGCGTAAAATTACAATAACTATTTGTCCTCAAATTTTGCGGATATTTCAATTAAATTTCCTTTGATTAAATAAACGGAAATTAAAAAACAGTGGCACGTACCATTTCTTGGAAACGTTGTATCGTAATTTGCATCTGACTGTTTTGAAAGGCACGCACTTTACTTAACGTTTGCAATGATTCGGTTAGCGAAGTAAAGAAATATTCTACTTTCGAAATTGTTGGCTCTTGTAATTCTAAGGCAAATATATTCATCTGTCGACATCGTGAACATTGTTTTTTGGCAAAATGCCAGAAAAACAAATATACTATAAGTAAAATAATAAACATCATAATATTAAATTTAACTCTGTTCATCGTTGCCTCGTTGGACACATCCATAACAATATACAGGGTGGGGCAGTAATAATTAGCACCTCAGATATCCACGAAACTATAAGTTTCATAGAAGTTTTTGCTAATATAAAATTGCATAGTACAAAGGGCCCATCCGTTGATGAAAATAGTTTTTTTGTAAGTGGAGTTATGTTGGACATATGAAGGTTACCTTCATTTTTTAAAATGAATTGGTATGTCCATTCTTCCGTAATACGATAGAGCATTTTAAAGCAAGTTTAACGATCTGTAACATGAAGGCATTGAAGGTTACAAAAAGTAAAGAAAGGCGATAATACTCACGGTTTTGATAGTAAATGAAACATACGTATTGTAAACAGTGGTGGAAGGCGTAATACTTACCGTTTACTTCACTGTGAATTAACACTTTTCGAAGGGCATTTCAATAGTTTGCAGCATATGTTAAACATGATAAGATTAGTATTGAATAATCGGTTCGAATACGTTTCGTTAGGCTGTTACTTGTGTCGTTCATTTTATAAGTACTGAGCTGCGGATTCCTGAGGACAGCTCACAAAATTGTTGAACTATGGAAGATTATCATTGTGAATTTGAATCAAAAGGTAATTAAATTCCATTAGATTGTAAACAGATCTCAATGTTTCATTTTAGATAGTAAGATTAAATACTCTTTACAAAACTACAAGAATGGATACATACCTTTCTGTTATTATTATTTCATAAAGAATTATAATTGCAATTATATAATTCATTACGATAAAAAATATTTCTCAGAAAATTCTAAATATTAAATAAAAGAATCAAGTAAAACATTTTTAATAATTACGAATATGAAAAATACTTGAACATTCCAATAGAAAGATGTCTAAACAGGAGCTAGAAAAGTCAAACAATCAATTTCAATTCCAGAATTCATCTATAAGAGGTAAAATGTTTCGAAAGCTTTAATTACAGTCTTTAATGCAAGCAGCTGGGCAGTATTTCAATTTTTAAGAAAATTGATGAAAGTCAACCATTTTGAAGTGGTCAGAATCTTTGTCGTTTGAGCAATAAGTGAATAACAAATAACTGCATAAATTCCAGGCTTAAAAACTTATGGATTAAATCCTATGCAGACTCGTTTATGAGCGAGTTACTAAATAGTAATCCACACTAAGTAATCATTTTAAAACTCAAACGATTACATCTCGCGAACTTTCAAAGATATCAGAAGCGTGAAAAGTATGTGGTTTATCAAAAACTCTTCTAAAAGAACGGACGAAGAAAATAGAAATCTTTGTTGAAGTAAGCAAGTTCTAAAGTTCTAAGCAACGCGATGGCCCTTATCTGCCTATGTTTCATAGCAAGTAAGTTCTGAATTTCTATGAAATCCGATGGAATTTCTCACTACTAACGTTTCAAAGTAAGTTCTCAAATTCTCAGTTCTACGTTTAAAACTATGTGTGTTCTATATATCTATGTAAAGTGATGGTTCCTATTAGTTGTGACGGAAACCTATATATAGTAAGTCAGGGAAGCTCGAAGGGGTTAATTATCTAAATGCTTTAAGGTGTAAAACGTATTTTAATCTAAAGCGATCTATCGTTCCAAGGTATCCGCTCACGTACAACTTTTCTTGGGCGCCAACTGCTCAGAAAGTAGCAACGGGATAGACTACACGACCCCGGGAAACCTGGGGCGGAACAACCCTTGAAACTTCGAAATGCTCCTCCTCTCGACTACGCCTAGCCAAGTACACAGACTCAGGTCGCGAGATACTGAAGTCACGGCATGTTTATTTATGGTCTCGACGTGGGTTTAACTAACAAGGGCTACGGGAAACTACGCAACACGCCGCAAGTTACCGGGTATCATAACTCGCTTCACGAAATAAGATACAATATACAATATGCGACACAAGAAATGGGACGCTTTAGCGAATAAGCTCTCACGTTCTCTTCTTCAGGTTCCTTGAATTCGCTGGAGGTCCTCGGATATCCTGGATCCACCTCGGGGCTCCCTGGTGGAGTGGGCTGTAGGCTTCGATATTGTTCGGGTCCATCGATCAGTGGATTTCGGCGATTTCCTCTTCTCCCCCCCTTGGGTGTCACTGAGGGGATCCCCCTGATCATTTAAATTGCGTAGCGCCTCGCGCGCCGCGCTCCCATGGCACACCTGCAGGGCCGCTGGACTTTTGACTTCTCTTTAGGGGGTTAAGGATGGTTGAGGACCTTCTCACATCCCAGAGCATTATAAAGCACAAAAGCAGATAAGCATAATGCGATGCATAGAGCTTTACAACTTTCTAACTAACTTTGAACTGTTTATATGAAATGCGATATTGAGGTGCATGAAGCATGACAAATTAAATGCTTCGGCACCTGGACATTTAGAAACGCTATCCCCGGGCAAGAAAGTGTAGGGTTCACACTCAATTCATGTGCAGAAGCAGATAAACATAACGCGATGCTATGAATATTACATCTTATCATGAAATATAATAAGTAAGATGCGCAGCCGCGTTTTACGAAGCATCAGAACTCTATTGCTTCTATACCTTCAGATATAGAAACGAAATTCCGCAGAAAGGAAGTGATGCATTTACATTCATTTGAAGTGTAGAGGAGATATACATAACACGTTGCATTAAAATTACATCTTATCATGTGACTTAGAACTGAAATGCGATATCGCGTTTTATAAAGAGTTAGAAATCTATTGCTTCGATACGTAGACATCTAGAAACGCAATTTCCTAGCCAAGAAGTGTGGCATTTACATTCTTTTGAAGTGCAGACGTGGTACACATTACACTTTGCAAAGAATATTATATCTTATCATGAAACATAGAAATGAGATGCGATATCGCATTTTAAGAAGCATTACAACACTCTTGCTTGGACACGAATACATCTGCAAACTCATTTCCTGGCAAGGAAGTGTGGGATTTCCATTCTTTTGAAGTGCAGACGAGGTATACATAGCACTTCGCAATTAATATTATGTCTTATCGTGAAACATGAAAGTGAGATGCGTTATCACGTTTTAAGAAACATTAGAAATCTATTGCTACGATACGCAGACATCTGCAAACGCTATTTCCTAGCAAGGAAGTGTCGCATTTACATTCTTTTGAAGTGAATACGAGGTATACATAACACTCCACAATGAATATTACATCTTATTACGAGACATAGAAATGAAATGCGACATCTCGTTTTAAGAAGTATTACTACTCTATTGCTGTGATACGTAGACATCTGCAAACGCTATTTCCTAGCATAGAAGTGTCGAATTTACACTCTTTTGAAGTGAATACGAGATATACATGTCACTTCGCAATGAATATTATATCTTATCATGAAACATAGAAGTGAGATGCGATATCGCGTTTTAAGAAGCATTAGAACTTTATTGCTACGATACGTAGACATCTGCAAACGCTATTTCCTAGCATGCAAGTGCCGCATTTACATTCTTTTGTAGTGAATACGAGGTATACATGACACTTCGCAATGAATATTATATCTTATCGTGAAACATAGAAGTGAGATGCGATATCGCGTTTTAAGAAGCATTAGAACTCTATTGCTATGATACGTAGACATCTGCAAACGCTATTTCCTAGCATGTAAGTGTCGCACTTACATTCTTTTGAAGTGAATACGAGGTACACATGACACTTCGCAATGAATATTGTATCTTATCATGAAGCATAGAAGTGAGATGCATTATGGCGTTTTAAGAAGCATTGGAGCCCTACTGATTCCCTACGTAGGGATCTAGAAACACTATTCCGTAGAAATGTAGTTGTTTGTCATGATAGGTTGTAAATCAATGCAACCCGTAACGTATATCTCGCCAATACTTCAAGAGAATGTTAATCACACACATACTTGCGACGGAATAGCGTCCTTCGATGTCTACTGTGACGTGTTTTCCCGTTACAACCCGCAAGAAAGGGGGTATATAGAACCAATAATAATGGGGTATGCAGGAGTTTAATCCGGGGTACAAAGTATCCGCGCGATGCGACCGTCCGCGGATTCGCCAACGCCAAGTACAGAACAAAGTATTTCCTATCCAGCGAGTATTTCGAAGCTGCGAGGCTGGGACTCTTTGGGCGCCAGCTACTCAAGAAGTAACAAAACTAGTAGACCACGCAACCCGGGGAAACCCGGTGCAAGATAACCCTCGAAGTTTCGAAATACTCCTTCGCTCGACTACTTCTAGCCGAGTGCGCAAATTAGGGTCGCGGGATACTAAACTCACGGCTTCTTTCTATATTGCCTCGACGCGGGACTACTAAATGTTATACGACACGTCGCGAATGATCGGGGATCACCACCCGTTATACGATACAAAATACAATACGCGATATCAGAAATGCGGCAGGAAAAAATGGGACGCTTTAGCGTATAAGGACTCACGCTCTCGCTTCCAACAATTCTGGATCTCGCTCTGTCCTTCTCTCTCTTTCTCTCTCTCTCTCCTCCAAATCGCTCCGTACAATCGTTTGCTAGGTTGCTCGCTAAGTCTTCGCTAAGTCTTCGCTAAGTCGTCTCTAAGTAGTCACTAAGAAATCGCTAAGAAGTAGAGGCTGTCTTCATGCTGGCTAGCTCGTTATATAGGTTTGCTGGGGGTCTTCGCATCCCCTTAGATCCTCCTTAGGGCTCCTTGGTTGGGTAGGGCTATGTGCTTCGGTATTGTTCGGGGCATCGATCGGTGGATTTCGGTGATCTTCCATGATCGCCCCATCTGGTGTGTCTAGAGGGGGTCCTCTGGATTATTCGAACTGCGGCGCGTGTCGCGCGCCGCGCTTTCCACGGCTCACCTGCAGTTCCGCTGCGCATCTTGCATTTTCCTCTTCATGGGCTCAGGGGAGCGGTGAAGGTCCTTCTCACACCCGGAGTCCATCCTGTTCGACTCCATGGGCTATGGCAACGGTCGTATCGTTTCTTCTTGATCACTTCCCGACTCCTCCACCGTCGAGCCCGTCACGCTACCTAGGCGCACAGCCCTTCCGCGAACCTACCGTATTTTCATCCGCCGAAGGTGGTGTCTCCTGGGACGCTTCTTCAATCAGCCCGCCAGTCTAATCCGTAGAACGGTGAGAGAGAAAAGAACGGAGGGTAGGGGGAGGTTCTACCATCGCATATTTCACGCTCCTCGCACGTATAGCTATCGCGATTGTCCGTGTCGCGCTTCTCGCATGGGTGGTGATCTGCAAGCTAGTCTAACCGAAGCAGGGGGGGGGGGTGAGCAAGCCTTGTGACGTCACCACGTCACACTACATATCGAAGCAATAGTGTTCTAATTCTTCATAAAACGCGATATCGCATCTCATTTCTATGTTTCATGATAAGATATAATATTCATTGTGCAGTGTTATGTATACATAACATGCACTTCAAATAAATGTAAATGCGATACTTCCTTGCTAGGAAATTGCGTTTGCACATGTCTGCGTATCGAAGCAATAGAGTTCTAATGCTTCTTAAAACGGGATATCGCATCTCAATTGTATGTTTCATGATAAGGTATAATATTCATTGCGAAGTGTCATGTATTCCTCGTATTCACAACAAAAGAATGTAAATGCGAGACTTCCTTGCTACGAAATAGCGTTTTCAGATGTCTACGTATCGTAGCAATCGAGTTCTAATGTTTCTAAAAACGCGATATCGCATCTCATTTCTATGTATCGTGATAAGATATAACATTCATTGCGAAGTGTCATGTATACATCGTATTCACTTCAAAAGAATGTAAACGCGACACTTCCATGCTAGTAAATAGCGTTTGCAGATATCTTCCCATCGAGGCAATAGGGTTCTAATGCTTCCTAAGACGCGATATCGCATCTCACTTATATGTTACATGATAAGATATAATGTTCATTACGAAGTGTCATGTATACCTCGTATTCACTTCAAAAGAATGTGCATGCGAATCTTCCTTGCTAGGAAATAGCGCTTGCATATGTCCACGTCTCGTAGCAATAGTGTTCTAATGCTTCTCAAAACGCGATATCGCATCTCATTTCTATGCTTCATGATAAGATATAATATTCATTGCGAAGTGTTATGTATACTTCGTATTCACTTCAAAAGAATGTAAATGCGACACTTCCATGCTAGGAAATAGCGTTTGCAGATGTCTACGTATCGAAGCAATAGAGTTCTAATGCTTCTTAAAACGCGATATCGCATCTCATTCCTATGTTTCGTGATAAGGTATAATATTCATTGCAAAGTCTCATGTATACCTCGTATTCACTTCAAAAGAATGTAAGTCCGACACCTCCATGCTAGGAAATAGCGTTTGCAGATGTCTCCTCATCGAGGACATAGAGTTGTAATGCTTCTTACAACGCGATATCGCTTCTCTCTTCAATGTTTCATGATAAGACATAATATTCATTACGAAGTGTCATGTATATCTCGTATTCTCCCCAAACGAATGTAAATGCAACACTTCCTTCCTAGGAAATAGCTTATTCAGATGTCTACGTATCGTAGCAATAGAGTTCTAATGCTACTTAAATCGCAATATCGCATCTCACTTCTATGTTTCATGATAAGATATAATATTCATTGCGAAGTGTCATCTATACCTCGTATTCTCTCCAAACGAATGTAAATGCGACACTTCCTTGCTAGGAAATAGCGTTTTCAGATGTCTACGTATCGTGGCAAAAGGGTTCTAATGCTACTTAAACCGCGATATCGCAACCCTCTTCTGTGTTTCATGATAAGATATAATATTCATTGCGAAGTGTCATGTATACCTCGTATTCACTTCAAAAGAATGTAAATGCGACTACTGCTTGCTAGGAAATAGCGTTTGCAGATGCCTCCGCATCGAGACCGTAGAGTTCTAATGCTTCTTAAAACGCGACATCGCATCGCACTTCCGTGTTTCATGATAGGATATAATATTCATTGCGAAGTGTCATGTATACCTCGTAATCACTTCAAAAGAATGTAAATGCGACGACTGCTTGCTAGGGAATAGCGTTTCCAGATGTCTACGTATCGTAGCAATAGAGTTCTAATTCTACTTAAATCACGATATCGCATCTCATTTGTATGTTTCGTGATAAGTTATAATATTCATTCCGAAGTGTCATGTATACCTCGAATTCACTTCAAAAGAATGTAAACGCGACACTTCCATGCTAGGAAATAGCGTTTGCAGATATCTCCCCATCGAGGCAATAGGGTTCTAATGCTTCTTAAGACGCGATATCGCATCTCACTTATATGTTACATGATAAGATATAATGTTCATTACGAAGTGTCATGTATACCTCGTATTCACTTCAAAAGAATGTAAATGCGAATCTTCCTTGCTAGGAAATAGCGTTTGCAGTTGTCTACGTATCGTAGCAATGGAGTTCTAATGCTTCTCTAAACGCGATATCGCATCTCATTTCTATGCTTCATGATAAGATATAATATTCGTTGCGAAGTGTCATGTATACCTCGTATTCACTTCAAAAGAATGTAAATGCGAATCTTCCTTGCTAGGAAATAGCGCATGCAGATCTACGTCTCGTAGCAATAGTGTTCTAATGCTTCTCAAAACGCGATATTGCATCTCATTTCTATGCTTCATGATAAGATATAATATTCATTGCGAAGTGTCATGTATACCTCGTATTCACTTCAAAAGAATGTAAATGCGACACTTCCATGCTAGGAAATAGCGTCTGCAGATGTCAACGCGTCGAGGCAATAAGGTTCTAATGCTTCTTAAAACGCGATATCGCATCTCACTTCTATGACTCATGATAAGATATAATATTCATTGCGAGGTGTGATGTACACCTCGTATTCACTTCAAAGAATGTAAATGCGACACTTCCTTGCTAGGAAATAGCGTATTCAGATGTCTACGTATCGTAGGAATAGAGTTCTAATGCTTCTTAAGATGGGATATCGCATCTCACATCTATGTTTCATGATAATATATAATATTCATTGCGAAGTGTCATGTATACCTCGTACTCACTTCAAAAGAATGTAAATGCGTTACTTCCTTGCTGGAAAATAGCGTTTCCAGATATCTACATATCGTACCAGTAGAGTTCTAATGCTTCTTAAAACGCGGTATCGCATCTCATTACTATGTTTTATGATTAGATATAATATTTATTGCGAAGTGTCAGGTAAACTTCGTATTCACTTGAAAAGATTGTAAATGTGACACTTCCTTGCTAGGAAATAGCGTTTGCCGAAGTCTACGTATCGTAGCAATAGAGTTCTAATGCTTCTCAAAACGCGATATCGCATCTCATTTCAATGTTTCACGATATGACATAATATTCATTGCGAAGTGTCACCTATACGTCGCATACACTTCAAAAGGATGTAAATGCGACACTTCCTTCCTAGGAAATATCGTATCGAAACAATAGATTTCTAATACTTCTCAAAACGCGATATCGCATACCATTTCTATGTCTCATGATAAGATGTAATATTCATTGTACAGTTTTATGTATACCTCGTATTCGCTTCAAACGAATGTGAATGCGACACATACTTGCTAGGAAATACCGTTTTCAGATGTTTACGTATCGAAACAATAGAGTTCTAATGCTTCTTGAAACGGGAAATCGCATCTCATACCTATGTTTCATGATAAGATATAATATTCATTGCGAAGTGTCATGCATACCACGTATTCACATCAAAAGAGTGTAAACGCGACACTTCCTTGCTAGGTAATATAGATTCCAGATATCTACGTATCGTAGCAAAAGAATTCTTATGCTTCTCAAAACGCGATATCGCATCTCATTCCTATGTTTCATGGTAAGATATAATATTCCTTGCGAAGTGTCATGTATACCTCGTACTCACTTCAACACAATGTAAATGCGACACTTCCTTGCTAGGAAATAGCGTTTGCAGATGTCTACGTATGGTAGCAGTAGAGTTCAAATGCTTCTCAAAACGCGATATCGCGTCTTACATCTATGTTCCATGATAAGATATAATATTCATTGTGGAGTGTCATATATACCTCACATACACTTCAAATGAATCTAAATGCGACACTTCCTTCCGAGGAAATAGCGTTTGCAGATGTCTACGTATCGAAGCAATAGAGTTCTAATGCTTCCTAAATCGCGATATTGGCCCTCATTTCTTTGTTTCATGATAAGATATAATATTCATTGCGATGTGTTATGTATTCCTCGTCTACACTTCAAAAGAATGTAAATGCAACACTTCCTTGCTAGGAAAAAGCGTTGGCAGATGTCTACGTATCGAAGCAATAGATTTCTAATGCATCTTAAAACGAGATATCACAAATCATTTCTATGTTTCATGATAAGATATAATATTCATTGCGAAGTGACATGCATACCTCGTATTCACTTCAAAAGAATGTAAATGCGACACTTCCTTGCTAGGAAATAGCGTTGGCAGATGCCTACGTATCGAAGCAATGGAGTTCTAATGCTTCTTAAAACGGGATATCGCATCTCACTTCTATGTTTCATGATAAGATATAATATTCATTGCGAAGTGTTATGTATACCACGCATACACTTCAAATGAATGTAAGTGCGACACTTCCATGCTAGGAAATAGTGTTTGCAGATGTCTACCTATCGAGGCAATGGAGTTCTAATGCTTCTTAAAACGCGATATCGCAACTCATTTCTGTGTCTCTTGATAAGATATAATATTCATTGCTATGTGTCATATATACCTCGTATTCACTTCAAGAGAATCTAAATGCGACACTTCCTTCCTAGGAAATAGTATTGGCAGATGTATACGTATCGAAGCAATAGTGTACTAATGCTTCTTAAAACGAGATATCGCATCTCATTTCTATGTTCCAGGATAAGATATAATATTCATTGCGAAGTGTCATGTATACCTCGCAAACACTTCAATTGAATGTAAATTGCCACGTCCTGAAGTCGCGAAAGCGCTCGTCACGTGGACACTTATCCCGAAATCGACACTATTTGCGCGGAGCTGGGTTCGTCGGCGGTCAATACTCGATTTACCGTGTACAAAGACGTGCAACTTACCTTTCGATGCTCTTGATTCATTGACTTCTCTCTCGTTTCAGGTAGCGTAGGCGCCGAGGATCGGCGACGCGGATATCGGCGGCGTACGGCTGGAACGGCGGAATGCAGACTGGAATCAGGCGCCAGGTAGGCAGATCCCGGCTAACGGGTATTGAAGCTGGAATCGGGCGCTCGGAGACTCGTACGGGACGTACGGCGGCGAAGACTTCCTTGGCACGATACAGAAGAGCTCTGCGACGGTCTGGATATTCGGGTGCACCACCCACGTATTCACGCGCAAGTCGACGGATGAATTCCTTCCTCCCCGCGCGTCGTGTACGCTTTACCCGAGAATCGAAGCTCATCGAAAGTCCTTGCACTTCGGTAAAGCACGGCATGGCTAAGCGCTGGTTGGCTCTAGCTTACCGGATCCACCTAGGCGCAAGATACCTTGACACAACAGAAATAAAGTAAGAGCGGCTAAGCGGTTCGCTCTAACCGTCCAGCCTTAGAACCGTTGAAGATGATTTAATAGAAATAGTAACCAATCGCGAGCGTACCCGTGGAATGGAATGTAAAAGGAATTTATAATTGAAACAGAATAAACAATTTGACTTGTTATAAACTAAGGTATATTCTTACTTGAATACCCTAATACACTAAATCTAAGTTACTACGTAATGTATAATAAGAGAAATGGAAGTTGAATAAAATAAAGACTCCACTATGGGAGATGCGAATGAGTTCGGAGCATTGAGCTGCGAGCTCGTATGCCTGAGAGCCAATTGCTTTGTTTGGATCGAAGAATGATACTGATGTCGGATGCCGTGTACGCGACCGCCTCGTGTCGCGCGACGGACGCCCCAGAGTGGGGACGGCGCGTGGGCGGAGAGTGTGGAGACCGCTTGCGGTGGGGTCGCCCGCGTTACGCGGTAAGCCACGCGCGCTGGCCGCGCGCCAGAGTGTGAGCGCGTCTTAATCTATGTCACATTTATAAATACATATTTACAGAACTTTGCTTATTTCTATGTGTGTGTGGTTTATGCATGTACATGAGTGTGTAGTGTGCTTATCCTAATATCGTCGGTACGAGAATAGCTTGTACGGATACGTGATTGCAGGAGAATCCAGTTCGTAAGCGTCGTAGCTCTCCTCATCCTCGTAGCGTGGGGTGGAATCCTCCGTCGCGTATGTGTGGTGTCGCCTCCCCGTTCCGGGGCGGCGAGTATGCGGGTTGCCGGCGTGTAGGAGATCCCGATGCTGGAGGAGATGCGGATGCTGATCTGTGGCCGTCGAGGGTGGCAGGCGGCGTCTGAGGGTGGCAGGCGGTACGCCTGACGTCACAGAAGTGAACGCGAGGTGTACATAACACTTCACTATGAATATTATATTTTATCATGAAACATAGAAATGAGATGCGATATCCCGGTTTAAGAAGCATTAGAACTCTATTGCTTCGATACGTAGACATCTGCAAACGCTATTTCCTAGCAAGGATGTGTCGCAGTTACATTCATTTGAAGTGTATGCGAGGTGTAAGTGACACTTCGCAATGATTATTATATTCCATCATGAAATATAGAAATGAGATACGATATCGCGTTTTAAGACGCATTAGAAGTCTATTGCTACGATACGTGGACATCTGCAAACGCTATTTCCTAGCAAGGAGGTGTCGCATTTACATTCTTTTGAAGTGAATACGAGGTATACATGACACTCCACAATGAATATTATATCTTATCATGAAACATAGATGTGAGATGCGATATCGCGTTTTAAGTAGCATTAGAACACTGTTGCTACGATACGTAGACATCTGCAAACGCTATTTCCTAGCAAGGAAGTGTCGCATTGCATTCTTTTGAAGTGAATACGAGGAATACATTACACTTCGCAATGATTATTATATCTTACAATGAAACATAGGAATGAGATGCGATATCTTGTTTTATGAAGCTTTAGAACTCTATTTCAACGATACGTAGACAACTGCAAGCGCTATTTCCTAACAAGGAAGTGTCGCATTTACATTCTTCTGAAGTGAATACGACGTATACATAACACTTCGCAATCAACATTATCTCTTATCATGAAACATAGAAATGAGATGCGATATGACGATTTAAGAAGCACTAGAATTCTATGGCTACGTTATGTAGACATCTGCAAACTCTATTTCCTGGCAAGGAAGTGTCGCATTAACATTTTTTTGAGGTGAATACGAGGTATGCATAACACTCCACAATGAATATTATATCTTATCACGAAACATAGAAATGCGGTGCGATGCCGCGTTGTAAGAAGCACTAAAACTCTATTGCTTCGACACGCAGACATCTGCCAACGCTATTTCCTAGCAAGGAAGTGTCGCATTTAGATTCATTTGACGTGTATGCGAGGTATACGTGACACTTCGCAATGAATATTATATCTTATCATGAAACATAGAAATGAGATGCAATATCGCGTTTTGAGAACCATTAGAACACTAATGCTAAGATACGTAGACAACTGCAAACGCTGTTTCCTAGCAAGGAAGTGTCGCATTTACATTCATTTGAACTGAATGCGAGGTATACATAACACTTCTCAATGAATATTATATTTTACCATGAAACATGGGAATGAGATGCGATATCGCAATTCAAGAAGCATTAGAACTCTATTGCTTCGATACGTAGACATCTGGGAACGCTATTTCCTAGAGAGGAAGTGTCGGATTTACATTCATTTGAAGTGTAGACGCGGTAAGCATAACACTTCGCAATTAACATTATATCTTATTATAAAACATAGAAATGAGATGCGATATCGTGTTTAAGATGCATTAGAACTGTATTGCTTCGATACGTAGACATCTGGAGACGTTATTTCCTAGCAAGGACGTGTGACATTTACATTCTTTTGAAGTGCAGACGAGGTATACATAACACTCTGCAATTAATACAATATCTTATCATGAAACAGAAATGAGATCCGATATCGCGTTTTACGAAGCACTAGAACTCTATTGCTACGGTACGTAGACAACTGCAAACGCTATTTCCTAGCAAGGATGTGTCGCATTTACATTCATTAGAAGTGAATACGAGGTATACATGACTCTTCGCAATGAATATTATTACTTATCATGAAACATAGGAGTGAGATGCGATATCGCGATTTAAGAAGCATTAGAATTCTATTGCTGCGATACGAAGACATCTGCAAACGCTATATCCTAGCAAGGATGCATCGTATTTATATTGTTCTGAAGTGAATTCGAGGTATACATATCACGTCGCAATGAATATTATATCTTATCATGAGACATAGAAATGGGATGCGATATCGCGTTTTAAGAAGAATTAGAACTCTATTGGTCCCATACGTAGACATCTGGAAACGTAATTTCCTAGAAAGGAAAAGCTATTTCCTAGCAAGAAAATGTCGCATTTACATTCTTTTGAAGTGAATACGAGGTATACATAACACTCCACAATCTACGTATATCTACGTATCGTAGCAATACAGTTCTAATGCTTCTTAAGACGCGATATCGCATCTCATTTCTATGTCTCATGATAAGATATAATATTGATTGCGAAGTGTTATGTATTCCTCGTCTACACTTCAAATGAATGTAAATGCGACACAGTAGCACTGAGAATTTGAGAACTTACTTTGAAACGTTAGTAGTGAGGAATTCCATCGGATTTCATAGAAATTCAGAACTTACTTGCTATGAAGCATAGGCAGATAAGGGCCATCGCGTTGGTTAGAACTTTAGAACTTGCTTACTTCAACAAAGATTTCTATTGGCTTCGTCCGTTCTTTTAGAAGAGTTTTTGATAAACCACATACTTTTCACGCTTCTGATATCTTCGAGAGTTCGCGAGATGTAATCGTTTAAGTTTTAAAATGATTACTTAGTGTGGATTCTTATTTAGTAACTCGCTCATAAACGAGTCTGCATAGGTTTTAATCCATAAGTTTTTAAGCCTGGAATTTATGCAGTTATTTGTTATTCACTTATTGCTCAAACGACAAAGATTCTGAACACTTCAAAATGGTTGACTTTCATCAATTTTCTTAAAAATTGAAATACTGCCCAACTGCTTGCAATAAAGACTGTAATTAAAGCTTTCAAAACATTTTACCTCTTATAGATGAATTCTGGAATTGAAATTGAATGTTTGACTTTTCTAACTCCTGTTTAGACATCTTTCTATTGGAATGTTCAAGTATGTTTCATATTCGTAATTATTAAAAATGTATTACTTGATTCTTTAATTTAATATTTAGAATTTTCTGATAAATATTTTTTATCGCAATGAACTATATAATTGCAATTATAATTCTTTATGTAATAATAATAACAGAAAGGTATGTATCCATTCTTGTAGTTTTGTAAAGAGTATTTAATCTTACTATCTAAAATGAAACATTGAGATCTGTTTACAATCTAATGGAATTTAATTACCTTTTGATTAAAATTCACAATGATAATCTTCCATAGTTCAATAATTTTGTGAGCTGTCCTCAGGAATCCGCAGCTCAGTACTTATAAAATGAACGATACAAAGAACAGCCTAACCAAACGTATTCGAACAGATTTTTCAATACTAATCTTATCATGTTTAACTTGTGCTGCAAACTATTGAAATGCCCTTCGAAAAGTGTTTATTCACAGTGAAGTAAACGGTAAGTACTACGCCTTCCACCACTGTTTACAGTACGTATGTTTCATTTACTTTTTGTAACCTTCAATGCCTTCATGTTACAGATCGTTAAACTTGCTTTAAAATGCTCTATCGTATTACGGAAGAATGGACATACCAATTCATTTTAAAAAATGATGGTAACCTTCATATGTCCAATATAACTCCACTTACAAAAAAAATATTTTCATCAACGGGTGGACCCTTTGTACTATGCAATTTTATATTAGAAAAACTTCTATGAAACTTATGGTTTCATGGATATCTGAGGTGCTAATTATTACTGCCCCACCCTGTATATTGTTATGGATGTGTCCAACAAGGCAACGATGAACAGAGTTAAATTTAATATTATGATGTTTATTATTTTACTTATAGTATATTTGTTTTTCCGGAATTTTGCCAAAAAACAATGTTCACGATGTCGACAGATGAATATATTTGCCTTAGAATTACAAGAGCCAACAATTCCGAATGTAGAATATTTCTTTACTTCGCTAACTGAATCATTGCAAACGTTAAGAAAAGTGCGTGCCTTTCAAAACAGTCAGATGCAAATTACGATACAACGTTTCCAAGAAATGGTACATGCCACTGTTTTTTAATTTCCGTTTATTCAATCAAAGAAAATTTAATTGAAATATCCGCAAAATTTGAGGACAAAAAGTTATTGCAATTTTACGCAACATATATGATGGTGATAAAGGATAAGTATACGGAACTGAAAATGGAAAGTAGTGAGCAGAAAAAGAAACTGATGGAGCTACAAAGTAGATTGATACATCCGTCAAATGATGATTCTAGGTTAATAAAATCTGTTAATCAAAGAACTATTGCAAAAATCAAGTATAATCAATATTACTTCTGCTCAAAGGCTATAATAGAATTGTACCGAAATGGGTACAAAACAGGCAATTATATCTATACGTTCTATTCTATGCAAAGGCAAATATTTCAAAGAGAAAAGATGTGTTACTTACAAATTACTTATGTTCCTAGATATCTCACTAATTCAGGCTTCTTGTCTTGCAGAACTAATCATTCATTTAACATGTAAAGGGGTCGAAGAATAGTAAAAGATTTTTATATTTCATAGCCTCACTCGATACGTCGATTGGATCACGTAAAATGTCGGACATTAATTGCATCTACATCTTCAGACCTTAAATATATAATTGCAACAACATATTTAATAGCGTTTTAATAACATTTTTCTAATTGTTTATATCTATGTCTAATAAATATATATTAATCGAATAAGTGGCTTTACCAAAAAATAAAAGTATCTGAGGCTTACAAATCGGAACATTACATAATAAACATGCATCACATATATAATATTACATGTAACAAAAGATGAAGAACAAAAAGATCGTACATAAGTTGAATCCACAATGCGGTCATAGAGATACAGAAATGGCAAAAATTCCAAACAATAAATTAAAAAATTCAAAAAGGGGGAGTGAAAATCCATCTCCTTGACGATGATAAGGAACAAGTCTGCCTCATGCACTACAATATCCCAAGCAGCCAGCGATTGGCACACCAATGACAACGGATGGATCGAATTCCGTGACAGAACTGTGCTAACAAAGTGCTCCTACTCACCTTTCGAAATGGTATACTGTTAGTACTGGGGCGGCATTCGTATCACGGCACTATTAAAGCACCGAGATATAGCACACGGGCTACACGGCCGTGACAATGACACTATCAGCTCAGCATAGCTACACGCGTGGTTGTGGCGTTGGCTGACATTTACTAATGGGGAAGCTGTTTCCATAAAAATTATACGCAAATATGAAAAATGACTAAACTGCGCAATTTATTTATTTTGATTCCAAAATAGATACAACGGCACAAAACAAAGATATAAGATCTCGATTTTATTATTTTCTATAAACTAGCTCGATAGGGCGATTTCTTCCATAAAGTCGATAATTACTTTGTCATAAAAATATATACACTTATTTTATATATATTTTCTTCAATTTATTGTGACAAATTCATGCAATTGAGGGTTACATTAAATACGATGACGGCATGTTATTTCAAAAATTACACAAGGCGAAGTTAGGGGCGCAACAGCATGAATTTTTATTTTATAAGTAATATTTTTTTTATAAATAATATTTTTAGTCTATGATGGATTGAAAGAAATATATACGACTCGCTCAATAACTATAAATATAGGAAAACGACCATCAAAATGTCTATCAATACTCATATGCTGAACATCTACTGACATCTAACGGTTCTAATTTGTATGAAAGCGCAGGTTCCCTATTGCCAAATGTGATCCTGCGTCATTGCTGAGGAGATTCATGAATGGAGCGATGATACACGTGTCACAATGGTGCTGGTGCTGCGCGATGCACTTGTCTAGAACGTGCTGGTAACACGTTCTGGCATTTTAGTTAACGAATCCGGTCACAGATGACTACGAATCAGTTGACACTCCTCGGAAGTGGCAATATAGTGCCGGCATGGTGTCGCTACCATCTTGCCGTTTGTTATCTGGGATGCTTTTTAGTGCATTATTCGGAATTGAATTTGAACACATAGCTACTTAATCGCGAACTTGTATGTACGTAATTATACATGACAGCATAAAAAGGATATCATATACTTTTATAATCAATGCGATATAAGAATATAAAACGAAGAACTATCCACTCCCATCAGGAGTAAAAACAATGTTTGGTACGCAAAGGTCATTGCAAAATATAATCAAGCAGTTAATATATCAAATCACAGCACACAGAAAACGCATAACGCTGAATCGGTTAGAGTATAAGATAGATGTTGGTCGCGGTTTGAGTGGCCCTGGGAATCCTTTGCCCGCATCAGGGCAGGCAGTAGGATGGTGGAGGGCCTGCCCTCCTATTGCTTGGATCTATAGAATTCACATTCTTTTGTAGAGTAGAAGCAAACAATTATAATGCTTTTCATAGAAGATTACAGCTTACTTAATTCGAAACGTTAAAATGAGATGAGTCATGGCATTGTATGATGCATTAGTACTCTATTGTCTCGACATGTAGACACTACGAAGGGCAATCCTGTTGCATGGTGCTGTAGAATTTACATTCTTATACATTTTTAAAGCAGATAAGCATAGAGCTATGCATAAGAGATTACAGCATTCTTACTTTGAAACGATGAAATGGGATGCGCCAGCGTATTGCATGGAGAATTCTAGCTCGATTGCTTTAACAGACAGAAACTACGGAGCGCCATGCAGTTGCATGGAATTATATAGTTCACATTCTATTGAAGACCTCTAACAGTTAAGCATAATGTTATGGATATATGATTACAGATTCTTTGCTTTGAAACGTGTAAATGAGATGCGTCATTGCGCTGCATGATGTATTAGAAATGTCTTGCTTGGACACGTAGAGATCTGGAAACGATATTCTGTTGCAAGTAAGTATAGGATTCACATCCTTCTAAGGTCTAGATGCAGACAAATGTAACATATTGCATAGAACATTGCAATTTACCATGAATCATTGAAATGACTTGCGACATCGATCTGAATAAAGTAATAGAACTTTATTGCTTCGACAAGTAGGTATCTAAAAACGCTATCCCCCTGCAAGGGAGTGTAGGGTTCACATTCGCTAGAAGTGTTGAAGAGTTAAACGTAACGCGCTGCATTGAATATTACATCTTACATTACACATTGAAATGTGATGCGAGATCGAGATGAATGATGTATTAGAACTATATTGCTTCGACACATTTACAACTAGAATCGCTATCCTCTTGTCAGGAAGTGTGGAAACCACACTTTTGGGGCGCAGAAGCAGATGAGCATAATGATATATATAGTGCAATAAAATCTACAGACATACCTCGAACTGTTGATATGAAACGCGATATTGCGAAGCATGAAGCATGAGAAATTAAATGCTTCGGCACCTGGTCATCTAGAAACGCTATCCCCGTGCAAGGAAGTGTAGAGTTCACATTCAATTGATGTGCAGAAGCAGATAAACATAACGCAATACAATGAATATTACATCATATCATACGGCATTGAAATGAGTTGCGACATCGTATTGAATGAAGTAAGAGAACTCTATTGCTTCTACGCGTAGATAGATACCTAGAAACGCTATCCCGTTGGAAGAAAGTGTGGGATTTATATTCTTTTGAAGTGTTGACGAGGTATACATAACATTTCGCAATGAATATTATATCTTGTCAGAAAAAATAGAAATAAGATGCGATATCGCATTTTAAGAAGCATTAGAACTCTATTGCTTCGATACGTAGACATCTGGAAACATTATTTCCTAGCAAGAAAGTGTGGCAAATACATTTTTTTGAAGTGTAGACGAGGTATACATAACACTTCACAATGAATATTATATCTTATCGGGAAACATAGAAATGAGATGAGATATCGCGTCTTACGAAGCATTAGAACTCTATTGCTTCGGCACGTAGACATCTGGAAACGCTATTTCCAAGCTAGGAAGTGTGGCTCTTACATTCAATTGAAGCGTAGACGAGGTATACATAACACTTCACAATGAATATTATAAATTATCATAAAACATAGATATGAGATGCCATGTCGCGTTTTAAGAAGCATTAGAACTCTATTTCTTCGATACGTAGACATCTGCAAACGCTATTTCGTAGACGAGGTATACATAACACTTCCCAATGAACAATATATCTTATCGTGAATCATAGAAATGAGATGGTATATCGCATTTTAAGAAGCATTAGCAGTCCATTGGATCGATACGTAGACATCTGGAATCACTACTAGCTAGCAAGGAAGTGTGACGTTTACATTCACATGAAGGGTAGACGAGGTATACATAACACTGCCCAATGAATCTTATATCTTGTCACGAAACATAGAAATTGTATGCGATATCGCGTTTCAAGAAGCATTAGAACCCTATTGCTTAATTACGTAGACATCTGGAAACGCTATTTCCTAGCAAGGAAGTGTGGCATTTACATTCTTTTGAAGTGTACACGAGGTATACATAACACTTCACAATGAATATTATAAATTATATATAAAACATAGAAATGAGATGCCATGTCGCGTTTAAAGAAGCATTAGAACTCTATTTCTTCGATACGTAGACATCCGCAAACGCTATTTCCTAGCAAGGAAGTGTGGCATTTACATTCTTTTGAAGTGTAGACGAGGTATGCATAACACTTCCCAATGAACAATATATCTTATCGTGAATCATAGAAATGAGATGCTATATCGCGTTTTAAGAAGCATTAGCAGTCTATTGGTTCGATACGTAGACATCTGGAATCGCTATTAGCTAGCAAGGAAGTGTGACGTTTACATTCACATGAAGAGTAGACGAGGTATCCATAACACTGCGCAATAAATACTACATCTTATCATGAAACATAGAAATTAGATGCGACATCGCGTTCTAAGAAGCATTAGGAGTCTATTGCTTCGATACGTAGACATCTGGAAACGCTATTTCCTAGCAACGAACTGTCGCACTGACATTTATTTGGAATGTAGGAGAGGAATACATAACACTTCCCAATGAGTATTATATCTTATCATGAGACACAGACATGAGAAGCGATATCGCGGTTTAAGAAGCATTTCCTAGCAAGGAAGTGTCGCATTTACATTCATTTGAAGTTAATACGAGGTATATATAACACTGCACGATGAATATTACATCTAATCATGAGACAGAAATGAGATGCGATATCGCGTTTTAAGAAGCACTAGATCTCTATTGCTTCGATATGTAGACATCTGCCAACGCTATTTGCTACCAAGGAAGTGTCGCATTTACATTCATTAGAATTGTAGACGAGGAATACATAACACTTCGCAATGAATATTATACCTTATCACGAAACATAGAATTGAGATGCGATATCACGTTTTAAGAAGCACTAGAACTCCACAGCTTCGATACGTAGACATCTCGAAACGCATTTCCTGGCAAGGAAGTGTGGCATTTACATTCTTTTGAAGTGTACACGAGGTATACACATCACTTCGCAAAGAACATTGTATCATATCATGATATATAGAAATGAGATGCGATACCCCCACTTAAGAAACATTAGAACTCTATTGTTTCGATACGTAGAAATCTGCAAACGCTATTTCCTAGCAAGGAAGTGTCGCATTTACTTTCTTTTGAAGTGTAGGCGAGGTATAAGTGACACTTCGCAATGAATATTATTTCGTATCATGAAACATAGAAATGAGATGCGATGTCGCGTTCTAAGAAGCATTAGAACTATATTGCTTGGATACGTAGACATCTGCAAATGCTATTTTCTAGCAAGGAAGTGTCGCATTCTTTTCTTTTGAAGTGAATACGAGGTATACGTGACAGTTCACAATGAATATTATATCTCATCATGAAACGTAGGTATGAGATGCGACATCTCGTTTTAAGAAGCATTAGAACGCTATTATTTCGATACGTAGACATCTGGAACCGCTATTTCCTAGGAAGGAAGTGTCGCATTTACATTCTTTTGAAGCGAGTACGAGGTATACATAACAATTCGCAGTGAATATTGTATCTTATCATGAAACATAGAAATGGGATGCTATATCCCGTTTTAAGAAGCATTAGAACTCCATTGCTACGATACGTAGACATCTGCCAACGCTATTTTTAGCAAGGAAGTGTCGCATTTACATACTTTTGAAGTGAATACGAGGTATACATGACACATCGCGTTGGATATTATATCTTATCGTGAAACGTAGAAATGAGATGCGGTATCCCATTTTAAGAAGTATTAGAAGTCTATTGCTTCGATAGGTAGACATCTGCAATCGCTATTTAATAGGAAGGAAGTGTCGCATTTACATTCTTTTGAAGTGAATACGAGGTATACATGACACATCGCAATATATTTTATACTTCATCATGAAACACAGATGTGAGATGTGAAATCGCGTTTTAAGAAGCATTAGAACTCCATTGCTACGATACGTAGACATCTGCAAACGCTATTTCCTAGCATGGAATAGTCGCATTTACATTCTTTTGAAGTGAGTACGAGGTATACATGACTCTTCGCAATGAATATTATATCTTATCATGGAACATAGGAATGAGATGCGACTTGACGTTTTAAGAAGCATTAGAGCTCTATTGTTTCGGTATGTAGATATCTGGAAACGCTATATCCTAGCAAGGATGTGTCGCATTTACTTTCTTTTGAAGCGAAGACGAGGTATACATGATACTTCGCAATGAATATTATATCTTATAATGAAACATAGAAATGAAATGCTATATCGCGTTTAAAGAAGCGTTAGAACGCAATTGCTACGATACGTAGAAATCTGTAAACGCTATTTCCTAGCAAGGAATAGTCGCATTTACATTCTTTTCAAGTGAATACGAGGTATACATGACACATCGCAATGAATATTATATCTTATCATGAATGATAGTACTGAGATGCGATATCTCGATTTAAGAAGGATTAGAACTCTATTCCTTCGATTCGTAGATATCTGCAAACTCTACTTCCTAGCAAAGAAGTGTCGCATTTTGTGACGTCAGGCGTACCGCCTGCCACCCTCAGACGCCGCCTGCCACCCTCGACGGCCACAGATCAGCATCCGCATCTCCTCCAGCATCGGGATCTCCTACACGCCGGCAACCCGCATACTCGCCGCCCCGGAACGGGGAGGCGACACCACACATACGCGACGGAGGATTCCACCCCACGCTACGAGGATGAGGAGAGCTACGACGCTTACGAACTGGATTCTCCTGCAATCACGTATCCGTACAAGCTATTCTCGTACCGACGATATTAGGATAAGCACACTACACACTCATGTACATGCATAAACCACACACACATAGAAATAAGCAAAGTTCTGTAAATATGTATTTATAAATGTGACATAGATTAAGACGCGCTCACACTCTGGCGCGCGGCCAGCGCGCGTGGCTTACCGCGTAACGCGGGCGACCCCACCGCAAGCGGTCTCCACACTCTCCGCCCACGCGCCGTCCCCACTCTGGGGCGTCCGTCGCGCGACACGAGGCGGTCGCGTACACGGCATCCGACATCAGTATCATTCTTCGATCCAAACAAAGCAATTGGCTCTCAGGCATACGAGCTCGCAGCTCAATGCTCCGAACTCATTCGCATCTCCCATAGTGGAGTCTTTATTTTATTCAACTTCCATTTCTCTTATTATACATTACGTAGTAACTTAGATTTAGTGTATTAGGTTTGTGACGGGTTTTCCCGTTACAATCCGCAAGAAAGGGGAGGGGGGATCGAAACAGTAATAAAGGGGTATACGGAAGTTTAATCCGGGGTACAGAATATCGGGGTACAGAATATCCACGTGGTATGATCGTCGATGAATTCGACAACGCCAAATACAAAACTGAGAATTTTCTATCCAGTGAGTATTTCGTAACTGCGAGGCGGGGACTTTTTGGGCGCCAGCTACTCAAGGAGTAGCGAAAACTATTAGACCACGCAACCCGGGGAAATCCGGTGCGAGATAACCCTCGAAATCTCGAAATACTCTATAGCTCGACTACTCCTAGCCGAGTGCGCAAATTAGGGTCGCGGGATACTGAACTCACGGCTTCTTTCTAGATTGCCTCGACGCGGTATTACCAAAGGGTATCTGACACGCCGCGAATGACCGGGGATCACCACCCGTTATACAATACAAAATTACAATACGCAATATCGCAAATGCGGCAGGGAACAAAATAGGACGCTTTAGCGTATAAGGAATCACGTTCTCGCTTCCAGCAAGTCTGGATCTCGTTCAGTCCGTCTATCTCTCTCTCTCTCTCTCTCTCTCTCTCCTCCGAATCTCTCCGTATGATCGCTTGCTCGCTGAAGAGTCGCTAAGTAGTCGCTAAGAAGTAGAGGCGAAGAAGAGGATGTCTTCCTGCTGGCTAGCTCTTATATAGGTTTGCTGGGGGTCCTCGGATTCCCTTGGATCCTTCCTAGGGTTCCTTGGTGGGGTAGGGCTATGCGCGTGGGGATTGTTCGGGGCATCGATCGGTGGATTTCGGCGATTTTCCCTGATCGCCCCCTCTGGTGTGTCCAGCGGGGGTCCTCTGGATTATTTGAACTGCGGCGCGTGTCGCGCGCCGCGCTTCCTCGGCTCACCTGCAGCTCCGCTGCTCATCTTGAGTTTCCCTCTCCATGGGCTCAGGGGAGGGGTGGAGGTCCTTCTCACACCCGAGGTCCTTCCTGTCCGTCTCCATGGACTATGGCACCGGTCTTATTATTGCAGGGCTCTGGATCTTATCCTTCGGGCTTCAGGGTCTCTTCTGGTTCGCTTCCCGACTCCTCCACCGTCGAGCCCGTCACGCTACCTCGGCGCATAGCCCGTCCGCGGTCCTGCGGTCTTCGTATCCGCCGGAGGGGGCGACTTCTGGGTTGCTTCTTCTTTAGCTCGCCAGTCTTATTCGTAGAACGGAGAGAGAGAAAAGAACGCGGGGGGGGGGGGGAAGGTTCTATAACCGCGTATTTCACATTTCTCGCATGAGTGGTGATCTGTGAGCTAGCCTAACCGAATCAGGGGAGGGGTGAGCGAGCCTTGTGACGCCACCACGTCACAGGGTATTCAAGTGAGAATATATCTTAGTTTATAACAAGTCAAAGTGTTTAATCTGTTTCAATTACAAATTCCTTTTACATTCCATTCCACGGGTACGCTAGCGTTTAGTTACTATTTCTATTAAATCATCCTCAACGGTTATAAGGCTGGACGATTAGAGCGAACCAACGCTTAGCGGCTCTTACTTTATTTCTGTAGTGTCAAATTATCTTGCGCCTAGGTGGATCCGGTAAGCTAGAGCGAACCAGCGCTTAGCCGTGCCGTGCTTTACCGAAGTGCAAGGACTTTCGATGAGCTTCGATTCTCGGGTAAAGCGAACACGACGCGCGGGGAGGAAGGAATTCATCCGTCGGCTTGCGCATGAATACGTGGGTGGTGCACCTAAATATCCGGACCGTCGCAGAGCTCTTCCGTATCCTGCCAAGGAAGTTTTCGCCGCCGTACGTCCCGTACGAGCCTCCGAGCGCCCGATTCTAGCTTCAATACCCGTTAGCCGGGATCTGCCTACCTGGCGCCTGATTCCAGTCTCCATTTCGCCGTTCCAGCCGTACGCCGCCGCTATCCGGGTCACCGATCCCCGGCGCCTACGCTACCTGGAACGAGAAAGAAGTCAATGAATCAACAGCATCGAAAGGTAAGTTGCACGTCTTCGTACCCAGTAAATCGAGTCTTGTCCGCCGACGAACCCAGCTCCGCGCAATTCGCGTCGATTTCGGGAACGGCTACGAAAAGTGTCCACGTGACGAGCGCTTTCCGACTTCAGGACGTGACACATCAAAATAATGTAAATGTGACACTTCCTTGCTAGGAAATAGTGTTTGCAGATGTCTCCGTATCGATGCAATAGAGTTCTAATGCTTCTTAAATCGCGATATCGCATCTCATTTCTATGTTTCATGATAAAATATAATATTCAGTGTGAAGTGCTATGTATACCTCGTATTAACTTCAAATGAATGTAAATGCGACACTTCCTTGCTCGGAAATAGCGTTTGCGTATGGCTACGTATTGAAGCAATAGAGTTCTAGTGCTTCTTAAAACGAGATATCGCATCTGACTTCTATGTTCCATGATAAGATATAATATTCATTGGGAAGTGGCATGTATACCTCGCATTCACTTCGAAAGAATGTAAATGCGACACGTCCTTGCTAGGAAGAAGCGTTTGCAGATGTCTAGGTATCGAAGCAATAGAGTTCTAATGCTTCTTATAGCACGATATTGCATCACATTTCTATGTTTCATGATAAGATATAATATTCATTGCGTAGTGTTATACATACCTCGTACTCACTTCAAAAGAATGCAAATGCGACACTTCCTTGCTAGGAAATAGCGTTTGCAGATATCCATGTCTCGTAGCTATTCAGTTCTAATGCTTCTTAAAACGAGATATCGCATCTCTATTCTATGCATAATGATAAATTATAATATTCATTGCGAAGTGTCACGTATAACTCGCATACACATCAAATGAATGTAAATGCGACCCTTCGTTGCTAGGAAATATCGTTTGCAGATGTCTACGTATCGTAGCAATAGAGTTCTAGTGCTTCTTAAATCTTGATATCGCATCTCATTTCTATGTTGCGTGATAAGATATAATATTCTTTGTGGAGTGTTATGTATATCTCGAATACACTTCAAAAGAATGTAAATGCGACAATTCCTTGCTAGGAAATAGCGTTTGCGGATGTCTACGTATCGTAGCAATAGAGTTCTATTGCATCTTAAAACGCGATATCGCATCTCATTCCTATGTTTCATGATAAGATATAATACTCATTGCGAAGTGTCACTTATACCTCAGATACACTTTAAATGAATGTATATGCGGCACTTCATTGCTAGGAAATGGCGTTTGCAGATGTCTAGGTATCGAAGCAATAGGGTTCTAATGCATCTTAAAACAGGATATCGCTTCTCATTTCTATGTTTCATGATAAGATGTAATATTCACTGCGAAGTCTCATGCATGCCGCGTATTCATTACAAAGGAATGTAAATGCGACACTCTCCTGCTAGGAAATAGCGTTTGCAGATGTCTACGTATCGTGGCAATAGTGTTTTAATGCTTCTTAAATCGCGATATCGGATCTCATTTCTATGACTCATGATAAGATATAATATTCATTGCGAAGTGTCATGTATACCTGGTGTTCACTTCAAAAGAATGTAAATGCGAGACTCCCTTGCTAGGAAATAGCGTTTGCAGATGACTACGTAATGTAGCAATAGATTTCTAAGGTTTCTCAAAACGCGATATCGCATCTCATTTCCATGATTCATGATAAGATATATTATTCATTGCGAAGTGTCAAGTATACCTCGTATTCTCGTCAAAAGACTGTAAATGCGACACTTCCTTGCTATTAAACAGAGTTTGCAGATGTCTACGTATCGTAGCAATAGGGTTCTAATGCTTTTTACATCGCGATATCGCATCTCACTTCTAAGTTTCATGATAGCATATAATATTCATTGCGAAGTCGTATGTATACGTCGTCTGCACTTCAAAAGAATGTAAATGCCACACATCCTTGCTAGGAAATACGTTTCCAGATGTCTACGTAACGAAGCAATAGAGTTGTAATGCTTCTTAAAACGCGATATTGCATTTCAGTTCTATGTTGCATGATATGAAATATTATTAATTGCGAAGTGTTATGTATACCTCGTCTACACTTCTAAAGAATGTAAGTGCCACACTTCCTTGCTAGGAAATAGCGTTTCCAGATGTCTACGTATCCAAGCATTACAATTCTCATGCTTCTTAAATCGCGATATCGCATATCATTTCTGTGTCTCATAGGAAGACATCTATAATCGCTATTCCGTCGGAAGGAAGTGTGGGTTTAACATTTTTTTGAAGTGTTGACGAGACATACATCACGCGTTGCATTGAATTACATGTTATCATGAAACATGTAAATTAGATGCGACATTTCATTTGTGAAGCATTGGAACACTATTGCTTCGATATATAAACATATAGTGACGCTATTCCATATCGAGGAATTGTGGGATTTACATTCTTGTGAAGTGTTGAGGCGATATACATAACGCATTGCATGGAATGTTGTATCTTGTCATGAGACACTGAAATGAGATGCGATATAACATTTTATGAAGCATTAGTACTCTATTGCTTCGTTACGTAGACATCTGAAAACGCAATTTCCTAGCAAGGAAGTGTGGCGTTTACATACTATTGAAGTCTGACGAGGTATACATAACACTTCGCAATGAATATTATATCTTATAATAAAACATGGAAATGAGATGCGACATCGTGTTTTAGGAAGTTTTAGAACATTATTGCTTCGATACGTGAACATTTGGAAACGCTATTTCCTAGCCAGGACGTGTGACGTTTACATTCCTCTGAAGTGTAGACGAGGTATTCATAACTCTTCGTAATGAATAATATATCTTATCACGAAGCATAGAAATGAGATGCGGTATCGTGTTTTAAGGAGCATTAGAACTCTATTGCTTCGATATATAGACATCTGGATACGCTATTTCCTAGCAAGGAAGTGTGGCATTTGCATTCTCTTGTAGTGTAGACGAGGTATACATAACACTTCGCAACGAATATTATATTTTATCGTGAAACAAGTAAATGAGATGCGATATCGTGCTTTAAGTAGCATTAGAACACTATTGCTTCGATACGTAGACATATTGAAACACTATTTCCTAGCAAAGAAATGTGGCATTTACATTCTTTTGAAGTGTAGGCGAGGTATACAAAGCACTTTGCAATGAATATTATATCTTACCATGAAACATAGAAATGTAATGCGATCGCGCGGTTTAAGAAGCTGCATGGAAGTGTAGATTTCAGAATCTCATAATTGTAGAAGCAGGTAAGCATAGTGCTGTACATAGAGTATTACAGATTACTTATTTTGAAATAATGATATGAGGCACGCTATTTCATGGCATGGAGTATTAGAACTTTAATGCTTTGACACGCAGACGCTTTGTTGCGTCGCTCAGTTGCATAGAACTGTCGAATACTTATTCCTCTGCAGTGTAGAAGAAGAGCAGCATAATGAAACACGTAGAAGATTACAGTTTAATTCCCTTTAAACGTTGAAACGATATGTACCATCGCATTATATGGATCAGTGGAAGTTTCTTTATTCCATACGCAGTAACATCCCGATGCATGGAACTGTAGAATTCACATTCTTTCGAAGCGTGGAAGCAGATAAGCATAATGTTATGTATAGAAGATTACAGCTCCCTTACTTTGATACATTGAAATGAAATGCGCCATCGCATTGCACTGATCATTAGATCTGTATTGCTTTGATACGCAGACACCTTAAGACGCCATTGAATTGTATGGAACAGTATATTTTATATTCGCGCGAAGAACTGAAGCAGATACACATAATGATGTGCATAGAAGATTACAGCTTATTTAAATTGAAACGCTGAAATGAGATGCGACACCGCATTACATGGAGCAGCAGAACTGCGTTTCGTAATTACGTTATGCAAACATCATTAATCTCCATCCGGTTACATGGAACTATAGAATTCACATTCTCTTGAAATGTAGAAGCACTCAACCTATGCATACTGTTATGCATAGAAGATTATAACTTACTTACTTTGAAAAGCAGAAATAAGATGTGCCATTGCATTGCGTGGAGCACTACAGCTCTACTGCTTTGATATGCAGATAATATGAAACGCCCTCCCGTTGCATCAAACTGTAGAATTATCAAACTTCTGAAATGTAAAAGCATATAAGCATAATGCTATGTATAGAATATTAGAGCTTACTTACTTTGAAACGTTGAAATGAGGTGCGGTATCGCATTGCATGGAGCCGTAGAAGTCTATTGCCTTGGCATGCAGACACTGTGAAACGCGATCGTTTTATATGAAATATTCGTAATGAGATTCTTCTGAGGAGGAGTAGCAGACGAGTATAATGCATTGCTTAGGGCATTACTACTTACCTGCTTTGAAACTTTGGAATGAAATGTATCATGGCGATACATGAACGCGATATTTATGAATCCTATGAATCATACAATTGCATGCAATGTGATGGCGTTTCGTAGTGTCTGCGTGCCAATGCATGAGAGTTCTAATGCTTCATGTAATGCGACAGCCCATCTCTTTTCAACGATTCAAGGTAAGTTATTTGTAATATTCTATGGATTGCATTATGCTTATCTGCTTCTGCTCTTAAAAAAAATATGAGTTTTACAAATTTATGCAACGCGATAGCCTTCTAAGTGTAAAGTCGGGCGTAGCGCCTGCCACCCATTCCACACATGAACTTTCTCGCACTCCCAGCATCAACCCTTGGACTCTGACAACCTGCCACATTCGCCTGCAGAATCGGCAACGGGCAGCGTTCACGCGACCACACTTGCACGCGCTCACACACTCCAAATACCGCTCTGTCACTCGAACCGACCAGTATACATGGCTCGTTCACACCAGGCATCGCTGTTTCACTATAATCGACGAGCACTACTGTCTCAGTCGTACTAATGAGTATATCTGCCTCGCTCGCATCAAAGATGAATAACCTTGTCCATTTCGCATGTGGGATTCCGTCCTGCTGAAAGGCATAGCCGCAGCCCATCACCTCAATGGGGACCCTTGTAATTCTGGGAGGTGACTTTACCTGAACTTGAATTCTAGTTTTAATCCTCCTACATACATATATATACTATATCCTGACTCATGTATTGCTACATATAAGAATTCATAAATCCAAGTTACACACGTTATGAATGCAAGACACGAACAACACACACGTAATTGTAAGTTCATGCTATACTACTTCATTGTACTATTTCATATGTTAAACATATGAAAGACGCGAAAGACGCGCCACTAGCTCCACCTCGAGACGCGATTCCCCACTCGCTGGACCGCATGCTCCTCGCAACGGTCCGTTAATCCCCCACTCCATGGACCACATCCTTCCATGATGTTTCAAGTAAATATTTCAAATTGATATAAATACTAATACATATTTTATACTTTAGTTAACTTTGAATACAATACCTCCTTAAGATACTCCATTACATGTAAAATCCTATCTAATTTCATATCATTTCATGATGTTTTAATTAAATATTTGAAATTGGTTTATACAATTACACTTATCATATATATGAGTTGCTTAAAAATAGATCATCTCCTCTAAATAAAAATAAATATCTATATATTATATAAGTCGATCATTTATTTGCTTTGCCCCAATTTGCTTTCTTCCCATCGAAGCTTGCAAATCCCTCTTCGTTGTTCTTGTAATTCGTACTTTGGAAGGTAAATAGTACGTATTGATGGTCCGACGCTGAAAATATCTCAAACTCTTCTACTTTACGCAACTTAGCGTAAATGCAACTCCTATCAACACTATGTCTATTTTTTATTTGTTTCCGTTCTTAAAGTATCTGTAGTCTTTTTTCGAATTCGTCGCGATTAAATCGTCTCTTAGAGCCATTTTGATGATCTTTTCCTCTTTATGGTTGTTCATCTTACGATCCCAGATTACTGATTTTTCGTTCAGGTCACATGCGATTATTATCTGTTTGCTTTCTCTCCCTTTTCTATGTTAACCTCAATTTTGTTTATATATTCTTCAATTACTTTCCGTTCCTGTTCGGCGAGAAGTAGCAGCTTATAACTTTTATACCTACGAGCATTGCATGAACGATTCCGGTCGAAGAGTACGTGGTACCATATATGCAACATTTTCGATTAACGCCGGTTATCCATATCGGAGCGTCACCGTCCTCGTTTTGCAATCAGTATTCTTACATTTTCGTTTCTCGTTTTTTCCTATCGAGGCCCTTCTGTAGACCGGACAATTAAAGATCCGGTAACGTGTCAGGTGTACGGATTCCTACTTCCTGCCTCGCTGCAGATGATACATTTCTTCGGTTTGTTCGAGATGCAATCAATCATCGTACGATTCTGGAATCCGCATCTTCTGCAGGTTTGCTTATTATCCTTGACTTCTTCGCAATTTCTGCCGATATGTCTCAGTTTATGGCACTTGAAGCATCTCTCTACTCTTGGTAGTACTTAGCAGGGACAAGAGGTCAATGCTGTTCTGAGTCGTTTCACCATCTCCACCTATTTGCTGTATTCCTGTTTACATTCAACTAACGCGACATCGTTGCCTCGCCACGTTCGTTTTAACATCTTGACGTTTATACCGCTATCCTTTCCTTCGATTTCATTCAATGTTCGTCTTATGTCCTCCTTTATTTCTTCTCTGGTAATCCAACGGGTACATGTCCCTTAGTTGGAGCATAATACTCGCAGTCGTATGTATCACTTCGAATCCTTTTTTCTGAGATCCTTTTATCTCCTTTATTTTGTTCTCTACACCTGTTTTCTTGTTAAATTCCAGAATTATATCTCCCACCTTCCACTTTCTTGCGCCATCTTCTCGTATTTCTGTCGTTTTTCCTGCGTTTCCTCACCTCGCTGCTTGTCCTCGAAAGCTTCCTGCTCCTTTAATTGCTTCATTTTTCTCTGTAAACGTTCACCACTAGTTTCATCAAGCGTTCGATGTCAGTTCTTTTTTATGTGCCTGATTTTTCCCATTAACGTTTTGTAATATGTCATCAGCATCGCAGTATCCTCGCTCAAAATATCTATCATTGGTCTGATGTGTGGTTGTCTATTCTTCTATTTGAAAATGTAGACGTTATTATTATCGGTAGCTTTTCCTTTATCCTGCTCTTTCTTTTTTCGATCCCTTACTTCGGCTCCTGATGCTTCTCGTTTCGTGTCTGTGCTTCCTTCCGAGGCTTTCTTTCTCTCTTTTATATACGCATTCCTTATCCTTCTCTATTTTCCTATTCTTAATCTTCTGCCAGGATTCGATGGGGCTGATTCCGAATCGCGAGCCGGCAGCACCTCTCAGCAGCATATACACAACAGCCTCGCTCGCGCTGGAGGTGGGAGTTGGTGGGCGGGGCTGCAGGCCCTCTACCATCCTACTGCCTGCCTTGATGCGGGTGAGGGACTCCCAGGGCCACTCGAATCGCGATCAGCATCTATCTTATACTCTAACCGATTTGTAATCATGCGTTTTCCATTAAGCTTGCCGGGATCAGTGATATTGATTCGTTCAATCTAAGTTATTATTTTCTTTTTAAGTTTCTCGATATTTTTATTTTCTCTCACGATATTGTCTATCTCGTTGTACCTTGCCCATTCGGTGTAGTATATAATCTGTTGTTTGATATTTCTAGGATGTCCTCCTAATAAATGCAATGTTTCCACAGATCTTCTTTTTCTTTCTCTTTAGTTACATTGTTGTTATTTTATGCTTTCCAGCCTCCACATTCCCTCTCTACACCATCCCGGCGTTATGCGATTGCTTCAGAATGACACCCCGGTCACGCTACACCGAGATCGAGTGTTCTCTCTTGCATCCGTTGATTTATATATGTCATATATTGGAGAATGTTCCCTCTTATCCTTTGCATTTTTCGAATTATGTTTTAGTTAGTTATATATTAGATACGCGTCGTAATATCGGATTTCCGTACGATTTTTTAGTAAAGTTTTATTTTCTTCCAGCTGTTCGTTTTCATTTCGCCGAAGGCGCTCCTGTATTCGATGCGGACTCGCTCCGATTGAACCCGTCGACCATTACATTACATTACGTGAATAAACTTTCAATCGGAGCGGATCTCTGCCACTCCGAAACTGTCGAAGACTTACTGCATAAGGGAAAGTTGCGAAGGTTGCTTCCGTCCCCAGATGGAAGTGTGGTTACATTAGATTGGGTTATGCTAGGTTAGGTTAGGCTGGTTTATGTTTGAGAATGTTTGTAGATTGCTCGGTTATGTTGGGTTAGACTTAGGAAAACGTAGGCTTGATTTGTATATGTTTAAAAGAGGTAAAGTTAGAGTGTGATAGGTTGGGTTAGAATTGATTGAAGGCAGGTTACGTCAGATTAGGTGTAACTGGGGTTACTTTGGTTTAAATTAAGTTTAGAGGAAGTTAGATTAAGTTAAGCCAAGTAAGAGATGGATTATCGGTAGCTGGCAATGCCATCCGTCGATAATTCTTGAATTATCGACTATTGGCAATATCAACCGTTATAATATCATGAGTTATCGACTGCATGCATCACCTACTGTCGATATATCGTGAGTTACCGTCCGCAGGCAACTCCAGTCGTTGATAAGTCCTGAGTTACCTACTATTGGATACACCAGCCGTATGTGATAGCATACGTTATCGGTTGTTGGTAACTCCAGTCGTCCATAATTTTCGGATTATTAATCTCAAGCAATGCCAGCCAGAATCACGAAATTATAGTGGAAAGCTGGAAATAATGGATGATGCAATGTACGCTTTTATTTTGCAAAGACAGTAAATCTGTTACTAATCAGTCTTTATTCGTTGAGGCAATAATAAAAAACTGAAGTAATGTCTGATTTGACCCATTATGCGTGTAATCCAGGTGTGAATAATCAACTAAAAGTTTACAATTCATACATGAATGTATATTTCATATTTTAATAAACAAATCAATTTATTTTACAGAATATAAATATTATTGATAAGAAAAATTGTTGCCTGATACCTTCCTAGAGGAGAACTTCGGAACACATAGATTTGGATAATTATAAAAGACAATTGAATAGAACGAACAAATTGTACAGATAAATCAGAGGAAAAGATCATGTAAATATTAATTGACATCCAAACTAACTTAAACAGCGAGTTTGTTAACAAAACAGTAAGCTCAAATACTATATTATTAAATATATTACAAGAAAATTTGTTAATACTCGTACATTACAACACATCATAGATCAGTCTGATCAACTGCTCAAGCAACCGTAATTCAAAAGTTAATTAACATCACTTTTGCAAAAATATACAATATGTTAATTTCCTAAATTTTAAGGGTGCCGAAGCTGGTACACGGTTTTTGGATCTTAAAAATGGTAAAAGGTGATAAAAAAAATATATTTTTTACGTTCAAATTAATGAGGAATGCAAAATAATTTTACTAATAACATAATATTATATATCTTTCGGAGAACTAAAACTTGCATCGAAAAAGCCGTAATGGGAACGTTGAAAAGCAATGAAATTAGAGAAATTAGTGGTCAATTTAAAGTCGAAATTTACTTTGAAAAATTAAATACCGTCTTCTTAAAAAAAACCGACATATTAACTAATTAAAGAAAAATTATTCCTACTTATAAAAATTTAGTTACTTCTTGTAAAAGTTTAATATGATAATATAAAATATTTTAAATATTAAAAAAACTAAAGTAAAATAAATTTTTATATGTTTAGTAATATATTTTGTAACGCTATATGATAAAAATTAAATAAATTACGTTAGAAAATATTTATTTGTGTAGATTGAACTTTACTCATACATTTATTATAAAATGAATAAAGTTATTCATATTTCATATTTTCTTTGGAAACAATGAGCAAAGATATAAAGTACTTTGTTATTATAGTTCTAACAGCTTCACAAATTCCGAAAATGTTAAAATAGACCAACAGCAGCAGAAAATCTCATGTTTCATAGTAATTTTATAGTTGAAAAAATAGTTGAAAGATTATCAAGCTTTATGATGGGTGCTTATATATGAGTATAACTGCTAAAATGAAATGAGATCATAAAGTGATATTTACACACCTGCGTGCTGCAATTTTGACGTATTTAGATTTCTGATAAAAGCATATAAATGTTTATTATCTAATTATCAATTACAAATGGAATTCTACAATTTATCCGTATAATAATCATTTTTTATTATAGGCATCTTCCAATACATACACAGTATCTTTAATTTTGATGGAATTCGTGTGTGCGTTTGCGCGTGTGTGCGCGTGTGTGTGTATGGTAGCATTTGCAGAAATACCACCTAATAGGTTTCGTAGTTTCGATTCTAGTCAATCGAGTAAAATGGCATAAGATTTTCTATAGAAAATCAAGGGGATGTGAAGCTATTACTTCACTGCATACAGCATTTTTCACTGGAAGAATATTTCTTCCAATGTTTTGTCTCCAGATTTTTTTTGAATTGTTTTCGTTTAGAAAATTAAAACTGATATCATATCCCTTAACACAGCACGCTGGTAACCACGATACAAAAGATCCAAGTTTCCTTTATCTGAGATTAAGGCCTGCTTTTTTTTCTAAACTTCTTTACATTGTGTTATATTTTTAAGACTCTTTTTATGTTACAAAGAACAGGAACGCTACATAGATTATAAAAGTGTAATAGTTTAATTTATATAACCTTGAACATTTTAAATCAGTTTACGTTCCTTTGCTTGTTATATATGTTTATTACCTGGCGCTGAATCAACTACTACTAGCAGCATCCCTTTCTAAAATTTGGAAAATGCACCAGTTCTAATGAAACCTTGCTTAAATTGCAAATGTGTTTTTACTGTATCCAGCGGAAATGAAGTTACATTGACAGAAATACCAGCTAGTTCTTCACGCCTATTTGAAACAACATTAAATGGCCTTGTTAAATAATAATATATTAAGTGTGACTTGGACTTTTAAATTTGAATTTATAAACATCTAAGAAATAAATATGTTTTTCTTACTAGTAATCACATTATGCTTCCAGTGATTTATTATGTGCTGTGATTTGATATATTAACTGCTTGATTACATTTTACAACGAACCTTGCATACTAAACACTGTTTTTACTCCTGATACGAGTGGATAGTTCTTCGTCTTATATTCTTTTATCGCATTGATTATAAAAATGTATGATATTGTTTTTATGCAGTCATGTATAATTAAGTACATTCAAATTTACGATTAAGTAGCTATGTGTTCAAATTCAATTTCGAATAATGCTCTAAAAGCATCCCAGATAACAAACGACAAGATGATGGCGACACCATACCGGCACTATATTGCCACTTCCGAGGAGTGTCAGCTGATGCGTAGCCCTCTGTGACCGGATTCGTTAGCTAAAATTCCAGAATATGTTACCAGCACGTTCTGGACAAGCGTAACACGCCATGTGAATCGCGCAGCACCAGCACCATCGTGACACGCTTGTCATCGCTCCATTCAGTAATCTTCTCAGCAATGGCGTAGGGTCACATTTAGCAATGGGGAACCTGTGCTTTCATCCAAATTAAAACCGTTAGATGTCAGTAGATGTTGAACAATATGAGTATTGATAGACATTTTGATAGTCATTTTCCTATATTTATAGTTATTGAGCGAGTCATATATATTCCTTTCATCCTGTTATATAATATAAATATTATTTATAAAATAAAATATTACTTATAAAATAAAAATTCATGCTGTTGCGTCCCTAACTTCGCCTTGTGTAATTTCTTAAATAACATGCGGTCATCGTATTTAATATAACACTCAATTGCATGAATTTGTAACGATGAAATGAAAAAAATATGTATAAAGTAAATGTATATATTTTTATGATAAAGTAATTAACGACTCTATGGAAAAAATTGCCGTATCTAGCTAGTTTACAGAGAATAATAATATCGAGTTCTTATGTCTTTGTTTCGTTTCGGTGTATCTATTTTGGAATCAAAATAACTAAATTGCTTAGTTTAGTCATTTTTCATATTCGTTTATAATTTTTATGGAAACAAATTTCCCATTAGTAAATGTCATCCTACGCCACCACCACGCGTGTAGCTATGGTGAGCTGATAGTGTCATTGCCACGGCCGTGTAGCCCGTGTGCTGTAGCGCGGTGCATTAATAGTGCCGTGATACGAGTGTCGCCCCAGTACTAGGAGTATGCCGTTACGAGAGTCGTGTAGGAGCACTGTCTTTGCACAGTTCTGCCACGGAACTCGTTCCATCCGTTGTCATTGGCGTGCCAATCGCTAGCTGCTTGGGATATTGTAGTGCAGGAGGCAGACTTGTTTCTTATCATCGTCAAGGCGATGGATTTTCACTTCCCCCTTTTTGAATTTAGTTAATTATTGCTTGGAATTTTTGCCGCTTCTGCATCTCTATGACCGCATTGTGGATTCAACTTATGTACGATCATTTTGGTCTTCATTTTTTGTTACATGTAACATTATATATGTAATGCACGTTTGTTATGTAATGTCCAGATTTGTAATCCTCAGATTCTTTTATTCTTTGGTAAAGCAACTTATTCGATTAACATATATTTATTAAGCATAGATACAAATAATTAGAAAAATAGATATAAGCATAGATACAAATAATTAAAGCGGAATTAAATACGTTGTTGCAATTATATATTTAAGGTCTGAAGGTGTAGATGCAATTAGAGGCCGATATTTCACGTGATCCAATCGATGTATCGAGTGAAGCTATGAAATATCAAAACCATTTACAATTCCTCGACCACTTTCGATGTTAAATGAATGATTAATTCTGCAAGACAAGAAGCCTGAATTAGTGTGATCTCTGCGAACATAAGTAATTTGTAAGTAATATATTTTTTCTTGTTGAAATATTTGCCTTTGCATAGAATAGATAGATATTATTGCCTGCTTTATATCCATTTCGGTCCAGTTCTATTATAGCTTTTGAGCAGAAGTAATATTTATTATACCTGATTTTTGCAATAGTTCTTTGTTTAACAGATTTTAATCACGTTGAAGCTTCATTTGAGGAATGTATCAATCTACTTTGCAGTTCTATCAGTCTATTTTTCTGCTTCCTGCTTTCCATTTTCAGTTCCGTATACTTATCCTTTATCACCATCATATATGTTGCGTAAAATTACAATAACTTTTATGTCCTTAAATTTTGCGGATATTTCAATTAAATTTTCTTTGATTACAAAAACGTAAATTGAAAAAGAGTGACACGTACCATTTCCTGTAAACGTTGTATAGTAATTTGCATCTAACTGTTCTAAAAGACACGTACTTCACTTAACGTTTGCAATGATTCGGTTAGCGGAGTAAAGAAATATTCTACATTCGAAGCTGTCCACTCTTGTAATTCAGAAAAACAAATATATTATAGGTATTATAATAAACATCGTAATATTAAATTTAACTTTGTTCATCGTTGCCTTGTTGGACACATCCATAACAATATACAGGGTTGTGCCGTGACAATTAGCACCACAGATATTCTCGAAACAATAAGGTCTCACGTATCGAAATAATGGATTTCCTATGCTTCATAAAACGCGACATCGCATCTCATTTCTGTGTCTCACGATAAGATGTAATATTCAATGCAGCGCGTTATGTATATCTCGTCAGTACTTCATGAGAATGTAAATCCTACATTTCCTTGCGGCGGAATAGCGTTTTTAGATGTGCACGTATCGAAGCAATAGGGTTCTAATGATTCATAATACGCGATATCTCATCCCATTTCTATGTTTCATGATAAGATGTAATTCTATGCACCACGTGAATTATAACTCGCTAACAGTTCAACGGAATATAAACCCCACACCTTCTTCCGACGGAATAGCGTTTCTAGATGTCTACGTGTCGAAGCAATAGAATTCTAATTCTTCATAGACCGCATTATCGCATCTCATTTCTATGTTTCGTGATAAGATGTAATACGAATGCCACGCGTTATGTATATCTAGTCTCCACTTCAGAAGGATGTAATTGCCACATGTCCTTGCTGCGGAATAGCGTTTCTAGATGTCTACGTATCGAAACAGTATAGTTCTAGTTCTTCATAAAACGATAAGATGTAATGTCACGTCTCGGATCGCGGATAACTATCCGTTGGCCGAAGAGACAGGCAGCCAGAAACGGTTCGGCTCGCACAATTGCGTCGAAGTCTGGGTTCTTTTTGCTCGTGAAACACAGATCGAAAAGGCACGGACGAGTATAGGAAAACGTTGACTTACCTTTGTTGTCTTGATAGCTGCTAATATTCAATATCCTTGTTGCAGGTATCGTCGTCGGCCTGGATCGTCCGCAGGTATGTTCCCTGCGTACGGTCTGTAAGGCGGAATCGTCAACGGGACGACCTATGTAGGCTGCTCTCCAGTGCTTGTCGGCGATGGATGCGGCGGTGCGGGAGGGCTGTCCGGCCAGTGTGCAGAGAAAGAAGAGGCGGTACAGTGATATATGCACCAGTCAACGGTTGCTCCAATTTATTTACGCACCAGTGTACGTAAGAAGTTTTTCCTTCCAGCGCGGCGAGTTCGTTTGGATGTACCGGAACGGCGCATTCGAGTTGGATTCCAAACGTCCAGATACGTGTCCACTGAGCGGTAGTTCGCTCTAGCTTACCGGTCCAGGAATATGGATAACCGACGTGTGTCTTTACTCTAGTCTCGCTGCGGGTTGATGCAGCTAAGCGGTGGTCCGCTCTAAATGGTCAACTACCGAGTTTGACTAAAGGCTAGAGCTCGTGAATGATCTAGAAGACGCGTGAACTCGTGCGAGACTTCATAATAAATGAATTTATAATAATAGTAAGACAAGATATGTTTAGAATAATGAGAATTGTAAGTACTGGTAAAATAAAGTATTTTCTATATAAAGCTAAGCTTGCACTGTTACTTCTCTAAGCTAAAGTTGACTAAGTACTAAGATTCGATGACTTAAGCATATAATTAGAGTTGGAATTATGAGCTTGTGTTGAATTAGAGTTTGAGTTGGAATAGTCGAAATCGGTTTGAATTAGAGTTTAGAATTGAGAGAGGTCCACTCGCTTGGAGCGGATGACTCGAACTTGCTTTGAATAAGAATTGAGATAGGTCCCCACGCTTGGAATGGATGACTCGAACTGCACTTTCAGCTCGCGGACACGCGACCTCCTCGGATCGCGTGGCGCGCGAGTCGCGGGGCGCCAGAGTGGGGCGGACGCTCGGCCCGCAGAGTGGGATGGATGGTCGTGGCGGGGCGCGCGCTCGGGCGCTTTGCTTATTTCCTATTTCGGTTAAATACGCTCTTAAAATTAGGATTACACATGAGATGCCTTATGCTAGCTTGTGTGTGCTGTGTCATGTATGTACATCGAGTGTAGTGTGCTTAAATTCGAGGTTTTGCTTAATTTTAATTATAGCAGTAAGTAAAGTACGGATACGGGTGCATAACAGCGGGCGACTCTTCGTAGAACGTGGAATGGCCCTCGTGCGGAGGCTGTGGTTCGCTCGTGCACCAGCTACCTGGCAGGTACGAGTCCTGTCACGATCGTGTGGTCCAACTCCTTGGTGCGAGGGTGGCTGCCTTAGAAAGGCGATCGGTCTGCGTTACCGTGTATCGGTATGCTCGTCTCTGCAATGGCGGCCGGCGGTGTCTGCGGCTCTGCCGGGGGGTGTAGGAGGTACCGTAAGGTTCGGCGGACGACACAGTGATATCAATGCAACGCGTTACGTATATCTTGTCGACACGGGTTCCAGAACCTGGGTGTCCAGGAAGTACCTATCCTCACCTCCTCGTGGTGGAACCTCGGCGCCGGGCTTGCCCGGTGGCTAACGGGGCTCTGGGGTTTATCGAATTAAACTGGGACTCGGAGGTTTGGTGCATTATCGATTTGCCCAAGCTAGTGCGAGCCACATTCATAGAGCAAAATTGAATAATACTGAGGCTGGTAGTCTGGGTCATCTATAAATTTGGCCAAACTGATCCATCCTAATTCAAAAAAAGTCAGAGTGAGCGTGTTCGCGTACACGTAGTGAGTTCGCCTCCCCGAGGTTCCCCGTGGGTGCTCCGGCGGTTGGGATTCGTCCTCTCCGACGGAGTAGCTGAAGGACTCACCCGCGGGAAAGGCGCCGCGGCTCATCTGGATTTTTCTTTCGCTCGTTTCAGTGAGGTAGGCGCAACTGAGAGGTAGATGGTAGATTCCGTTTGTGTATACTAGTCTGGGTGAGGAAGCACGCTCAATCACCGTCCTGGTGAAGGCCAGACAATATCTTGTCAACACTTCAAAAGACTGTGAAGCCCACACAACTTTGCCACGCAATAGAGTTTTAGATGTCTACATATCGAAACAATAGAGTTCTAATGCTTCATAAAACGCGATATCGCATCTCATTTCTATGTCTCATGATTAAAACTGTATTGCTTCGGTACGTAGACATCTAGAAACGCTATTTCACCGCAACAATGTGTGGGATTTTCATTATTTTGAAGTGTTAACGAGATACACATTACGCGTTGCATTGAATTACATCTTATCATGAAATATAGAAATGAGATGCGATATCGCGTTTTATGAAGAATTAGAATTCTATTTCTTCGATACGTAGTCATCTAGAAACGCTTTTCTGTAACAAGGAAAAGTGGCATTTTCTTCCTTTTGAAGCGTAGACGAGATATATATAACGTGTTGTTTTGAATATTACATCTTGTTATAAGTCATAGAAATGATGCGATGTCGTGCTTTATGAAGCATTAGAACTGTATTGCTTCTATTGGTCGGCATCTAGAATCCCTATTCCGCGTCGAGGACGTGTGGAATGCAGTTTCTTACTATTTAAAGTGAAACGTTGAGATTTGTTAATAATCTAATGGAACTTGATTACCTTTTGATTCAAATTCACAATGATAATCTTCCACAGTTCAACAGTTTTGTGAGCTGTCCTCAGGAATCCGCAGCTCAGTACTTGTAAAATGGACGAAAAACGAACAGCCTAACCAAACGTAATCAAACCAATTTTTCAACACTAATATTATCATGTTTAACTTATCCTGCAAACTATTAAAATGCCCTTCGAATAGTGCTTATTCACTTCCTCCCACCACTGTTTACAATACTTTCTTTACTTTTTGTAACCTTCAATGGCTTCATGTGACAGGTCGTTGAACTCGTTTTAAAATGCTCTATCGTATTACGGAAGAATGAATATACCAATTCATTTTAAGAAATGAAGGTGACCTTCAAATGTCCAACATACCTCCACTTACAAAAAAACTATTTTCATCAACGGATGGGCCCTTTGTATTGTGCAATTTTATATCAGCAAATCATTTATATCTGTCCAATCCTGTATATTGTTATGGATGTGCCCAGCAAGACAACGATGAACAAAGATAAATTTAATATTACGATGATTATTATACTATTTATAATATATTTGTTTTTCTGGAATTTAGCCAAAAAACAGTATTCACGATGTCGGCAAATGAATGTATTTGCCTTAGAATTCCAAAAGCTGACAATTTCGAAAGTAGAATATTTCTTTACTCCGCTAACCAAATCATTGCGAACGTTAAGTAAAGTGCATGTCTTCCAAAACAGTCAGATGCAACTTACGATACAACGTTTCTGCGAAATGGTACGTGTCACTCTTTTTTAATTTCCGTTTTTTTAATCAGAGGAAATATAATTGAAATATTCTCAAAATTTAAGGACAAAAAAGTTATTATAATCTTACGCAACATAAATGATGGTGATAAAGGATAAGTATACGGAACTGAAAATGAAAAGTAACGAGCAGAAAAATAAACTGATAGAACTGCAAAGTAGATTCATACATCCCTTTTGATTTGAATTTGAACACATAGCTACTTAATTGAGAATTTGTATGTACATAATTATATATGACTGCATAAAAACAATATCATACACTTTTATAATCAATGCGATAAAAGAATATAGGACGAAGGACTATCCACTCGTATCAGGAGTAAAAACAGTGTTTAGTATGCAAGGTTCGTTGTAAAATACAATTAAGCAGTTAATATATCAAATGACAGCACATAATATATTACTGAAAGTATAATGGTATGAATAGCAAGAAAAACATATTTATTTGTTAGATGTTTATAAATTCAAATTTAAAGGTCCAAGTCACAATAAATAAATTACTGTTTAACAAGGTGATTTAATGTTGTTTCAAATAGGCGTGAAGAACTAGCTGGTATTTCTGTCAATGTAATTTCATTTCCGCTGGATACAGTAAAAACACATTTGCAATCTAAGCAAGGTTTCATTAGATCTGGTGCATTTTCCAAATTTTAGAAAGGGATGCTGCTAGTAGTAGTCTATTCAGCGCCAGGTAATAAACATATACAACAAGCAAAGGAACGTAAACTGATTTAAAATGTTCAAGATTATATAAATTAAACTATTCCACTTTTATAATCCATGTAGCGTTCCTGTTCTTTGTAACATAAAAAGAGTCTTAAAAATATAACGCGATGTAAAGAAGTTTGGAAAAAAGAAAGCAGGCCTTAATCTCAGATAAAGGAACCTTGGATCTGTTGTATCATGGTTACCGGCGTACTGTGTTAAGGCACATGATATCAGTTTTAATTTCCTAAACGAGAACAATTCAAAAAAAATCTGGAGACAACACATTGGAAGAAAAATTCTTCCAGTGAAAAATGCTGTATGCAGTGAAGTAGTAGCTTTCCTTCCTTTTGAATTTCTACAGATAATCTTATGCCATTTTACTCGATTGACTAGAATCGATACTACGAAACCTATTAGGTGATATTTCTGCAAATGCTACCATACGCGCACACACACGCAAACGCACACACGAATTCCATCAAAATTAAAGATACTGTGTATGTATTGGAGGATGCGTACAATAAAAAATGATTATTACATGGATAAATTGTAGAATTCTATTTGTATTTGATAATTAGATAATAAACATTTATATGCTTTTATCAGAAATTTAAATACGTCAAAATTGCAGCACGCAGGTGTGTAAATATCACTTTATGATCTCATTTCATTTTGGCAGTTATACTCATATATAAGCACCCATCATAAAGCTGGATAATCTTTCAACTATAAAATAACTATGAAACATTAGATTTTCTGCTGCTGTTGGTCTATTTTAACATTTTCGGAACTTGTGAAGCTGTTAGAACTATAATAACAAAGTACTTTATATCTTTGCTCATGGTTTCCAAAGAAAATATGAAATATGAGTAACTATATTCATTTTATTATAAATGTATGAGTAAAGTTCAATCTATATAAATAAATATTTTTGAACGTAATTTATTTAATTTTTATCATTTAGCGTTACAAAATATATTACTAAATATATAAAAATATATTTTACTTTAGTTTCTTTAATATTTAAAATATTTAATATTATCATATTAAACTTTTACGAAAAGTAACAAAATTTTAATAAGTAGGAATAATTTTTCCTTAATTAGTTAATATGTCGGTTCTTTTTAAGAAGGCGGTATTTAATTTTTCAAAGTAAGTTTCGACTTTAAATTGACCACTAATTTCTCTAATTTCATTGCTTTTCGTAGATCAGCGCTAATTTTCAACGTTCCCATTACGGCTTTTTCGATGCAAGTTTTAGTTCTCCGAAAGATATATCATATTATGTCATTAGTAAAATTATTTTGCATTTCTAATTAATTTGAACGTAAAAAATATATTTTTCTTATGAGAAAGCATTGCGAGAAAATTTTTAGAATCCATTGTTAATATTGTTCCTAGTAGTTGACTAGGTTTTCCTCTCCCTGCCGCAACTTTTACCATTTTTAAGATCCAAAAACCGTGTACTAGCTTCGGCAACCATAAAATTTACAAAATTTACATATTGTATATTTTTGCAAAAATGATGTTAATTAACTTTTGAATTATGGTTGCTTGAGCAATTAATCCGACTGATCTATGATGCGTTGTAATGTACGAGTATTAACAAATTTTTTTGTAATATATTAAATAATATAGTATTTGACCTTACAGTTTTGTTAACAAACTCGCTGTTTAAGTTAGTTTGGATGATAATTAATATTTGTATGATCTTTTCCTCAGATTTATCTGTATAATTTGTTCGTTCCTTTAAATTGTCATATATAATTATCCAAATCCATATGTTCCAAAGTTCTCCTCTAGGAAGGTACCAGGCAACAATTTATCTTATCAATAATATTTATATTCTGTAAAATAAATTGGTTTGTTGACTAAAATATAAATTATACATTCATATATTAATTATAAACCTTTATTTAATTATTCACATCTGGATTACAGGCATAATGGGTAAAATCAGACATTCCTTCAGATTTTTAATATTGCGTCATAGATTTAAGACTGATTAGTAACAGATTTACTGTTTTTGCAAAATAGAAGTGTACATTGCATCACCCATTACTTCCACCTTCCCACTATAATTTTGTGATTCTGGCTGGCGTTGCTTCTGCTTAATAATCCATAAATTATGGATGCCTGGAGTTACCAACAACCGATAACGTACGCTATCACACACGACTGGTGTATCCAATAGTAGGTAACTCAAGACTTATCAACGACTGGAGTTGCCTGCGGTCGGTAACTCACGATATATAGACAGTAGGTGATGCATGCAGTCGATAACTCATGATATTATAACGGTTGATATTGCCAATAGTCGATAATTCAAGAATTATCGACGGATGGCATTGCCAGCTACCGATAATCCATCTCTTACTTGGCTTAACTTAATCTAACTTCCTCTAAATTTAATTTAAACCAAAGTAACCCCAGTTACACCTAATCTGACTTAACCTGCCTTCAATCAATTCTAACCCAACCTATCACAATCTAACTTTACCTCTTTTAAACATATACAAATCAAGCCTACGTTTTCCTAAGACTAACCCAACATAACCGAGCAACCTACAAACATTCTCAAACATAAACCAGCCTAACCTAACCTAGCATAACCCAATCTAATGTAACCACACTTCCATCTGGGGACGGAAGCAACCTTCGCAACTTTCCCTTATGCAGTAAGTCTACGACAGTTTCGGAGTGGCAGAGATCCGCTCCGATTGAAAGTTTATTCACGTAATGTAATGTAATGGTCGACGGGTTCAATCGGAGCGAGTCCGCATCGAATACAGGAGCGCCTTCGGCGAAATGAAAACGAACAGCTGGAAGAAAATAAAACTTTACTAAAAAATCGTACGGAAATCCGATATTACGACGCGTATCTAATATATAACTAACTAAAACATAATTCGAAAAATGCAAAGGATAAGAGGGAACATTCTCCAATATATGACATATATAAATCAACGGATGCAAGAGAGAACACTCGATCTCGGTGTAGCGTGACCGGGGTGTCATTCTGAAGCAATCGCATAACGCCGGGATGGTGTAGAGAGGGAATGTGGAGGCTGGAAAGCATAAAATAACAACAATGTAACTAAAGAGAAAGAAAAAGAAGATCTGTGGAAACATTGCATTTATTAGGAGGACATCCTAGAAATATCAAACAACAGATTATATACTACACCGAATGGGCAAGGTACAACGAGATAGACAATATCGTGAGAGAAAATAAAAATATCGAGAAACTTAAAAAGAAAATAATAACTTAGATTGAACGAATCAATATCACTGATCCCGGCAAGCTTAATGGAAAACGCATGATTACAAATCGGTTAGAGTATAAGATAGATGCTGATCGCGATTCGAGTGGCCCTGGGAGTCCCTCATCCGCATCAAGGCAGGCAGTTGGATGGTAGAGGGCCTGCAGCCCCGCCCACCAACTCCCACCTCCAGCGCGAGCGAGGCTGTTGTGTATATGCTGCTGAGAGGTGCTGCCGGCTCGCGATTCGGAATCAGCCCCATCGAATCCTGGCAGAAGATTAAGGATAGGGAAATAGAGAAGGATAAGGAATGCGTATATAAAAGAGAGAAAGTAAGCCTCGGAAGGAAGCACAGACACGAAACGAGAAGCATCAGGAGCCGAAGTAAGGGATCGAAAAAAGAAAGAGCAGGATAAAGGAAAAGCTACCGATAATAATAACGTTTACATTTTCAAATAGAAGAATAGGCAGCCACACATAAGACGTAATGATAGATATTATGAGCGAGGATACAGCGAAACTAATGACATATTAGAAAACGTTAAGGGGAAACATCAGGCACATAAAAAAGAACTGACATCGAACACTTGATGAAACTAGCGCCGAACGTTTACAGAGAAAAATGAAGCAATTAAAGGAGCAGGAAGCTTTCGAGGACAAGCAGCGAGGTGAGGAAACGCAGGAAAAACGACAGAAATACGAGAAGATGGCGCAAGAAAGTGGAAGGTGGGAGATATAATTCTGGAATTTAACAAGAAAACAGGTGTAGAGAACAAAATAAAGGAGATAAAAGGATCTCAGAAAAAAGGATTCGAAGTGATACATACGACTGCGAGTATTATGCTCCAACTAAGGGACATGTACCCGTTGGATTACCAGAGAAGAAATAAAGGAGGACATAAGACGAACATTGAATGAAATCGAAGGAAAGGATAGCGGTATAAACGTCAAGATGTTAAAACGAACGTGGCGAGGCAACGATGTCGCGTTAGTTGAATGTAAACAGGAATACAGCAAAGAGGTGGAGATGGTGAAACGACTCAGAACAGCATTGACCTCTTGTCCCTGCTAGGTGCTACTAAGAGTAGAGAGATGCTTCAAATGCCATATACTGAGACATATCGGCAGAAATTGCGAAGACCCCAAGATAATAAGGAAACCTGCAGAAGAAGCGGATTCCAGAATCATATGATGATTGATTGCATCGCGAACAAACCGAAATGTATCATTTGCAGCGAGGCAGGAAGAAAGAATCCGTGCACCAGACACGTTGCCCGAGCTTTAATTGTGCGGTATACAGAAAGGCCTTGATGGACAGGAACGAAAAGCGTCTATGGAATTGAAAGTCCTACAGATCGATCTGAACAAATGCCGTATCGCGCAAATGCGAATGATTCAAGGGACAGACGTGGTAATAATATCAGAAGCACACAAGATGGAAGAATACTGACTGCAAGGCGAGAACAGTGACGCTGCGATATGGATAACCGGTGTTAAACGAACATATTTCACTTATGGCACCACGTACTCCTCGACCGGAATCGTTCATGCAATGCTCCAAGGAACAAAAGTTATAAGCTGCTACTTCTCGCCGAACAAGAACGGAAAGAAATCGAAGAATATATAAACGAAATTGAGGATAACATAGAAAAGGGAGAGAAAGCAAACAGAATAATAATCGCAGGTGACCTGAACGAAAAATCGGTAATCTGGGGTAGTAAGAAGAACAACCATCATCAAAATGGCTCTAAGAAACGATTCAATCGCGACGAATCCGAAAGAAGACTATACATACTTTAAGAACGGAAACAAATCAAAAATAGACATGATGTTGATAGGGAGTTAGATAACCGCTAAGTTGCGTAAATCAGAAGTGTTTGAGATATTTTCAGCGTCGGACCATCAGTACGTACTACTTACCTTCCAAGGTACGAATTACAAGAACATCGAAGAGGGATTTGCAAGCTTCGATGGAAAGAAAGTGAACTGGGACGATGCAAATAAATGAATTGACTTATATAATATATAGATATTTATTTTTATTTAGAGGGGTTGATCTATTTTTAAGTAACTAAGATACATGATAAGTGTAATTATATAAACCAATTTCAAATATTTAATTAAAACATCATGAGATGATATGAAATTAGATAGGATTTTAGATGTAATGGAGTATCTTAAGGAGATATTGTATTTAGAATTAACTAAAATATATATGTATTAATATTTATAATATGAATATGTAATAATATTATTAATATTTATGAATATGTATTAATATTCATACCAATTTGAAATATTTACTTGAAAAATCATGAAAGCGTGTGGGGGATTAACGGATCGTTGCGAGGTGCATGCGGTCCAGCGAGTGGGGACTCGCGTCTCGTGGTTGGACTAGCGGCGCGTCTTTCGCGTCTTTCATATGTTTAACATATGAAATAGTACAATAAAGTAGTATAGCATGAACTTACAATTACGTGTGTGTTGGCGGTGCTGTAGGCGAGCGCGGCAGGTTGCCTGAGCCCAGGGATTGATGACCGAAGTGCGAAAAGGCTCATGTGTGGAATGAGTGGCAGGCGCTACGCACGACGTTACACTTAGAAGCAGATAAGTATAATGCAATGCATAGAACATTACAAATAACTTACCTTGAAACGTTGAAATGAGTTGGGCTCTCGCGTTGCATGAAGCATTAGAACTCTCGGTTTATATCCATACTTAAATATTTTCATTTCACCATTATTTCCACGGCTAGGACTGACGACCGTTTGTATAAACTTAGAATTATTGTGAACGCAATTGTCTACACTTTCGAAAATACTGTTAACACGTTGAGTGCTACGCCGATCTTGCTATACTTCTCGCTTAGGCGACAGGGCGTGAGCACTTGAAGCCGAAAACTTGACTGATGTGTATCAACAAACGATAACTTAGATACACTATATCCGTTTCGTTTGGACTGTCGAAATGATACAAGCAATGCATTTGTGTACAATGTATAAACATAACATAATGGGATGGGGAATGCCAGAGAGGTGAAAGAGCAAATAGAAGGTGAGAGTCATTCTGAAAAAAGTCACGGGAGAACAAAGACCTATTGTAGCAAAGAGAATTCAGTTTTATAGTGACTATTTTGGAAAAAGTTTTGGTATCCATCAACTAAAAATGTTGAGAGGACGAACAAATAGTGTCTCGTCGAGTGAGCTATTTGTACCACGCAAATGTCAGCGTGTAATACCACTACCATCATCAGATAGTGACAGTTTATCTAGTATTTCACTAAGGAATACTGAAACATGTGATCCAAATGATTGGTTTGATCCGCGAGGCAACCAGCCAAACATTATACCTTTCTCAAGTCCCCATGGTGCCAAACTCGCTCATGAAGAAATGCAAAATTGCAGCACAGTGGAAGATTTTTACGGCGTTTATGTGACGTATAAACTATTACAACATATAAGCCAACAAACAAATATTTATGCGACACAAAGAACAATCACTTCCAAACGTGTTGAAAAGTGGGTGCCAACAGGTAAGAATGAAATAAAGAGGTATTTTGGAGTGGTTTTATGGGTGGGATAGGTAAAACTCCCATTTTTGTACCTGTATTGGTCTAAGGATCCATTGTTTACTCAAACATTCCCGCAGAAAATTATGAGTAGCGACAGATTTCAAATTCTGTTGAGAATGTTGCATTTTGCCGACAATACAAAAGTGAATGCTTCCACCGTCTCCCAAAGGTTGAGTTTTTAATAAAAGAATTAAATATAAATTTAAAAAAATATTATGATCCCGTTGAAGCATTATGCATCGACGAGACGGTAATACCATTCCGTAGACGGATCATATTTAGACAGTACGTGAAACCAAAAAAGCATAGATATGGGATAAAAATACTTAAATTGTGCTGTGATAATCATTACACATATAATCTTTGTATTTACACCGGCCAATCATTGGATAAAAAAAATACAGCCCCCACAAATGTTGTCATGAAATTATGTGAAAATATGTTGCACAAAGGCTAAACAAACTCATAACAAAAAATACGCATTTGGTTGGTACCCTTCGACCAAATAGAAGAGGCAATCCAAGTAAAGCTGCGACAGCCAAACTACGACGCGGAGAAGTCATTGCTCAAGAGAACAGTAGAGGGATTATAATCATGAAATGGAAAAACAAGACGGATGTTTTAGTTCTTTCGATCAAGCATTCTGACGAAATGAAATCCGTAATAACAAGAACAGGGGTATCCTGCAAACCAATAATTATTATTGATTATAATAAAGGTAAAACAGCGATTGATCTTTCTGATCAAGCGGGTGCTTACGGCAGTCCACTTAGAAGGTCACTAAAATGGTATAGAAAACTGGCATTCAACCTTCTTTTGAATATTGCCGTCGTGAATGCGTTACATATGTTCCAAAATGTAACAGGAAGAAAGATGTCAATTACAACATTCCGAAGCCCATTGGTAAATGCTGTCACACGACATTCACATGAAGAAACCCCAATTAGGGTCCATACAAGTAGACGAATTCACAAATTTCATAAGAAGGAAGGAAAAGCGCATGAAGTACGAAAATATTGTGTTGAATGTTATAGCACAAACACAAAAATGTTCGGGCGCCAGTTAGCTAGGAAAATAACGAAGAAAGTTACTACATACTGTAATATGTGCAAATCACAGTCACATCTTTGTTTAATGAAGTTTATTAAAACTTTTTAGTATCAATTTTTTAATTGTGATTAATAATTTAACCCTTTACAATCAAACTTTACGATCAAACAAGAAGTTCACTGTCAGTCTCTAGAATCTACGTTATCCAAACGAAAAGTCGATTGTCAGTCCCTGGGCACTGACGCCACCTGAACGGAAAGTTCCCTGTCAGTCCCTGGGGACTGACGTAGCACTCAATGTGTTAAGCCCGGTAAAAATATTGTAATCGACGAAATCATGGTTTCTTGGCGAGGACGCCACAGTTTTTGCCAATATTTCACAGGAAAGCGACATAAGTATGGTATAAGACTTTTTAAACTGTGCCTTCCGGAAGGATACACACATAACATTCTTATTTACGCAGGAAAGAATGCAACCAGAAAGCACATGCTAATGCTGTAGTTATAACGTTGGAGGGTGAATTACTATTTGAAAGCCGCGTATTATACGCAAATAGTTTATATACTTGTGTCTCTTTGGCCGAGAAACTTCTGCAAAAAATAACAATCATTTATGGTACAGTAAAAATTAATACAAAATTTCTTCCGCTGCAGGCCAAACCGAAAATGCAACGGGGTGGCTTTATGTATTTTCAAAATCAGAGCGGCTTTAAATTTTTAAAGTGGACGGATAAGAGGCCAGTATGCATTCTTGCCACTTCCGAAAACCACAAATGTGTTATTGTCCAGCGTAGTAATAACAAGTTAAAACCGTACACAGTGTTCCTTTATAACAAAGCTAAGAAGGGGTTTGACCGTCCGATCAGATGTTTTCTTATTACAGTTGATTACGCAGAACAGTAAAGAGGTATAGAAAAATAGTTATCGAACTAGTATGCGGGACTTCTCTCGGCAATGCCTGTTATATACATATAAAATGGAGTACTAAAGTTATGAAAATATTAAACCTCCGCATGGTGAACAAACGTCATTTGAAACTGAAGCAGTGCCCAAGAAACGTACACATTTTCTGCGGTCGTTCCAAGGACGCGCGAGAAAAACGAGATAGCGATGTAAAGAATGTTATAAATATATGTCTAGAATAAATGGTAGCCAGTATGCCACGAATAAGGCGATAAAAGTAAAAACCTGTTTTAACCGATGTAAGGGCCAATCAGAACTCTACCCAACATGTTTTAAAAAATTACATATAAAAATTAAATAATTATGTTAGGCTTATAATATTGATTTGTCATGTTTTAAATATTGATTATATTTAATATTAATATTTTTTAAATATTAATTATAATGTCTGTTTATAATGCTGAGAATTGAAAAATAAACCTATTTGGTACTATCTACTATGTGAAATATAAGTTCGACCCATCGTGATGCACGCCGACTCACGAAATAGACACGTGTGACCTACCTGTGATGTACGCTGGCGCCAACGTGCTAAACGTAGGAATTAGATGTTCCATCGTATTGCGTGGCGCATTAGATCACTACAGCTTTGACAAGCAGACAATATCAAAACCCCGGCCCGGTGCAAGGAACAGTCGAATTTACATTCGTTTGAAGTGAAGAAGTATTAAGCTAATTGGATAATTATTGATGAACCCTTTCCAGTAAAAATAACTGAAAATTGGAGGAAAGCAGAGAGGATGCTGAATATTTAGCAGATTCCATTTTGAGCTTCGCAAATAATGCGAAAACTGCTGCTGAAATTGTGCAGAAATTGGTTGGCATATATGAAGGGGAAAGCTTAGCCACGCAATTGGCTGTTAGAAAAAAAACTATTAAGTTTAAAACTACAGGGAGATCAGCACTTGATCAAACATTTTACACCACTCAACGACATAATCACGGAACTCTTAGTAGCGTGTGCAAAATTAGAAGAATCGGATAAGGCTTTCCATTTACTACTAATCCTTCCAACGTGCTATGGCGAGTAATTACGGCAATAGAACATTTCCCGAAGACAATTTAACATTAGCATTTGTAAAAACTGGTTTATTGGTCCATGAAGTAAAATTACGAACAGGCTGCTCGACAAACGCGAAAGTATTACATACTGAGAAGATACATACAGATAGAGATAATTTAAATGGCCAAAGAAATGATAAATATAAAATGCCATGATTGTGGGCGAAAGGGCATAAAATAAAAGAACGCTTCTATTATAAAAGGACGGTCCAGCACGCGGAAAAGAAAAAGGTGATCGCCCAAGCAGCTCAAGTAACAGAAGAATTGGATATTGCAAAGATTTGGTTATCCTCGTTTGCCTTTATGACGGGGTACAATGAAAATAGGGAAGACGATAAAAACAAATTAAAGTTTCTATTGGATTCCGGAGCGTCGGATCACATTATCAAATGTGATAATGTCTTTTCGACATTCGAGAAGTTGAGTCCACCCTTGAAGATTTCGTGGGTGTTGTCCGATAAAGGGATGCAAGAAGCAGGAATGGACATCGTATTTGTAACAGATGGAAACGTTCAGGTAATGAAAACTGGTCAGAAAATAATCAAAGGTAAAAAATAAAATAGCTTATCTATTACAGATTTTCAAATGAAAAATGGTGAAAAGTTGATTAATCACCAGATTCATAGTGCAGTAAATAATGACTATGAACTGTCGCATCAGCGTTTGGATCATATTGGAAGATCAAAATTCGTAGAATTGAAGAATAAGAAAATGGTTAATGATGTAAATCATATGGAAATGATAGTGCCGAATGATAATTTATGTGAGGCTTGCATTAAAGGTAAGCAAGTACGGTTATCATTGGAGAAGGTAAAGAATATGGAGCATGTAAAGCGACCATTGTTTATTATTTATTCAGATATATGTTGTTTTATTATTCCTTCAACTATTAACGGAAATAATTATTTTCTCCTGTTTGTGCACGAATATACACTTTACCGTGTAACATACCTGATTACATATAAATCAGCAGTATTTTCTGCACTTAAAGATTTTGCATCTAGATGCGAGGCTCATTTTAATTTAAAAGTTGTTCAGTTGTATAGCGATAATGGCAGAGAATATCTGTCAAATGAGATGAAAGATTATTGTGTAGAGAAGGGTACTAGTTACCATCTAACAGTTCCGCGAACTCCCCAATTGGTGTTTCTGAGAGAATGGTCAGAAACGTAACAAAACAAGGGCACGCACGATGATAAGTGGTGCCAGTTTAAATAAACTGTTTTGGGTGGAAGCAGCTTCAACTGTGACGTATTTAATAAACTTAAGCCCAACAAAGGCTTTAAAACAAAGTAAAACGCCATTTGAAATGTGGCTTGATAAAAAGCCTAAAGTAAAGTATTTACGAATTTTCGGTTCCACAGCTTATATTCATGATAAGACTCGAAAAACCATGTTTGATGATAAATCTTGGAAAGGCAATGGAAATCATGGCCAATAGATAATATTACGTCTAATGATTGTGATTTCTACTGTTCCATGCAACGGGATGGCGCTGTACAGAGTCTGCTTGTGAAAACGGAAGAGGTCTAGTACTTCTTGCAATTCAAAGGCGCATCTCATTGCAAATTTTCAAAGTAAGTGAGCTGAAACTTCTAAACAAAGCAATATGCTTATTTGCTTCTACATTTCCAAAGATTGTCAATTATACATTTCCATGGAACGGAATAGCGCTTCATAGTGTCTACGTGTCAAAGCGGTAGAGTTCTAAAGTACCATGCAATGCGACAGCGCATCCCATTTAAACGTTTCAAAGCATCTACACTTCCTATAAATATGAATTCTACAGTTCCGTGCAACGGGATGGCGCTTCAGTGTGTCTGTGTGTCAAAGCAATGGAGTTGCAGTGCTCCATGCAGTGCGAATGGCTCTTGTCATTTCAAAGTTTCAAAGTTTCAAAGTAAGAATCCTGTATGTGAGTTCTACAGTTTCATGCAAGAGGAAGTGACTTCATAATGTCTACGTGTCAAAGCAATGGAGTTTTAATACTCCACGCAATGCGATAGCACGTTTCATTTCAACGTTTCAAAGTAAGTGAGCTGTAATCTTCTATGCATAGCATTATGCTTATTTGCATCTACATTTCAGAAGAATCTGAATTCTACAGACATATGCATCGGGACGTTCTTTAGAACACCATGGATTTGCCACGCAGGCACTATGAAGCGCACTCCAGGTGCAAGGAGCTCTAGCATTTACTTTCTCTTGAAATGTAGAAGCAGATAAGCATAATGCCATGCATCGAAGTATACCGCTTACTTACCTCGAAGCGATGAAATGCTATGTGCCATCGCATTACTACTCTTCCGCTTTGACACGCAGATACCATGAAGTTCCATTCCATTACATGGAACTGTACAATTCACATTCTTTTGAAGACCTGAAGCTGTTAACACATTGACAGCCGTCCCGCCGATAACGCAGGTTTTTGAGTATGTCACTTGAGCGCCGGCCCCGTGAAAACGCGGGTTTCTGAGTCTGACGCATGTACGCTGATCCCACTATGATGTGCAATTTTTTACTGGTTTGAGTATCTTGTACATCGATTTGAATGTACTTGCCATGGTTATGTCGATCTTCATTTCTTATGCCCAAGACATAAAACTTATGCGATAGTTTGGAAACAATCAAAGCAAGAATTATTCTAGAACAATGCATTCCATAATCATCTTCTGTTTCGTAGGCTTACGCTTCTAGTTTACCAGTATAACAAGGTTTATTATTTTTTACCCACATATGATGAGCGATACTACTGATGAGTATATTGCTGACTCTCCCTCGGATTATTCGGCACATTCAGAAGATTCTGATATAAAAGTCGAGGACTGCTATATTGATGTGGGTCCAAGAATAAAATCAACAGCCATTCCACTACAGCATTCAAGCGATTCCGATGATTCCAGTCATTGTTTAATGTTCACAGGATTGTATAGTTACAGCGAAGAATGGTCACATGTCGATAAAATTCCTACCACATCAGATTTTACAGGTGAGCCAGGTCCAAAAATTTTCCCTATTGATAAGAAAAGCGTACAAGGAATCTATTCTAATGTTGCATGCAACTGGATGACGCTTCATAGAATTTGCGTTTCAAAGAAATGAAGTACTAATGATTTATTCATTTCTGTGACGATTGTCATTTTAACGTTTCAATGGAAGTAGGTTCAAATTTCCTATGCATCGCATAAAACATATCTGCTTGTACGCTTTAAATGATAGTGAATCCTCCTGCTGAATGTAAAGAGCTGTCGTTTCATAGTGTCTGCGTTTCAAAGCAATAGGGATCTAATGCTTTTTATATCGCAATGATGGCGTTTAATTTCAGCGTTTCAAAGTGAATAGGGTCCAATCTTCTAAGCATTCCAATATGCTTAACTCCGTTTACAATTTTAAAGGATGTGGAGTCTACAGGTCCACGCAGTGAATAGGCGCTTCATTGTGCCTACGTGTTAGAGTAATAGAGTTATAATGCTCCATGCAATGCGATGGCGTTTCTCAGTTCAACCATTCAATTTAAGTAAAATGTATAGTTCTATTCAAAGCAGCTATGATTACCAGGTTCTTTGATACAAAGTATGTAATTTCTACAGGTACATGTAACAGAATAGCGCTTCTAAGTATCAAATTGTCTAAATAATTTACTTGCAAGTGTCCATGCAACGCGATTTTGTTTCTCAGTTCAGCGTTACAATGTATGTCAGTTCTAAGTTTCTATACATATCAATTTTGCTTACTAGGTACTTCATAACAATGTATGCAATTCCTACAGATCCATGTAACTGTTGACCCTTCTAACTGTCAATTTGACATAGTAATTGACTTCCAATGGTCCATACAGCTTCTGAGTTCTACGTTTCAAAGTAAGCGAGTTGTAGGTATCTACACAACGCAGTTACGTTTACCTGGTGCTACGTTACAAAATGTGCAATATCTATAGTAATTTTATATCATTTTATGATGGGTTAAATAAGTATTTCAAATTAGTATATATGTTCACACTTATCATAAATTTTATTTAAGTGTATATATTGTATCCCCTCTAAATGCTCCATTACACCTAAAGTCCTATCTAGTTTTATGTCATTCCATTCTGTTTTAATTAGTTACATCAAATTGGCACATATACTTACACTTATCATATATTTTATATATCATATATTACATTTAAAATCTCATCTAATTTTATATCATTTCGTGATGTTCTAACCCTTTCACTACGGACACCAACTATAGCCGGCGGCCGCGCGAAGAGCTGTGCGTATTCATGCCGGCTATAGTCGATGTTCGCCAGACCTGCTGTGTGTACGGCTGCCAACTATAGTCGGTGCCGCGTGATCACCTACGCTGACTCCGTTGGTAAAACAGAATCTACCGTATCGGTAGAATATCTTTTGAATCTAGTGGCTCGTACTGTATTAAAGCCTGCCAAACATATATTCGACATACGAAGTATTTGTAAGGCACAAAACAATAATAAAAAACAGGGATTATAATATAAAATCTTTCTTGAACCAATATAAGTCGGACAACATGTAAGTTGAATAGATTATTGTCGACTTCTACAGTTGAGTTAAAGTCTAAAGTTATAAATGATTATCTAAGAATTTTAGTTTTATGTTTGCGTCAAATTTGTTTTTTAATTTCTAATTGCACCCTCCTTACAATTTCTGGACGGAGTTCAAAAGGAGTTCAATTTTTGATTGGATTAACTGATTACGAAAATGATACCGTGAGTAAAAGCGAAGATAATTTCGCTGAGCACAGAAAAAGAAGGTATATATGTAGTACCTCAGACTCAGAAGTAGAGAAAAATGAGCGAGACAATAAGGACCATTGTGATTCCTGGACGCCAAACAAAATTCCTACGTTACATCCATTTACCCCAGAAAATACAGGAATTATATCAAACATTAGCAGATCATAAAAAGCAATTGATTACTTTGAACTCTTTGCTTCAGACGAGTTCGTGCAATTTCTTTTAAATGAAACAAATGCCTAGTGGAAAAAAATAACAATAATATGAAAGATGGTGAAGCGACAATGCTGTCCGAAATTTACTGCTTTTTTGCTGTGTCATTTCTAATGACACGCAACAAGAAGTTTTCCTTAGAGGAATACTGGAGGGTAGACAAACTCCTGCGTAGTGACATTTTTGCTGAGATTATGCATAGAGACACCTATTTTAAATTGTTATCGTTGCTACATTTCAGTCAAGATATCACATATACCAATGATAAATTATATAAAATAAGGAACGTGGTTGATATGCTTCGAAAAAATTTCTGCCAATCATTCTATCATTACCAAAAATTATGCATCGATGAGAGTATACATCTATATAAAGTGCGGCTTTCATTCGAACAATACATTCCTTCGAAAAGAAGTAGGTTTGGGATAAAATCATGTATTTTTTGTGATTGTCGAACTGGTTTTGTACAAGACCTTATTGTTTACGCTGGGTCATCGACCATAATCAACAGCCAAAATAATAAAATTAGAAAATCGAGAACGATAGCAGAAGCCCTAATTGTGCCCTATCTAGGAAAGGGACATACAGTTTATCTAGATAATTGGTACTCAAGTCCAGCCTTGTTTAATTTACTATATAATAATCATACAAATGCGTGAGGGACCGTAGCAAAAATGCGACAAGGAATACCAAAGATTACTAATACACTGAGAAAAGGAGGGGCATCTTCCCGGCCAACTAAAAATTTATTAGTTGTGAAATGGCTGGATAAAAAAGAAATATACAATATATGCTATCCACTATGCATACTTCAGAGTGTGCAACGGTTGTTAGGCATAGAGGAAACAAAATTATTCAAAAACGCCTATGCGTCATTAACTATAATACTTGTATGGGTTGTGTCGACAAAGCCGACATAGTGATAAGCACTATAAATTCGACACGGAAATCTCTAAAATGGTAACGTCAATATTTTTTCACTTGCTGAACATATGAGTATGGAATGAATATTGTGTTTATAAGGATAACACAAGAAAACCGAAATGTTTGGCTAAATTTCAATTGAATTTAATCCGAAAAATGCTGAAAAATTATCATATGAATATTTCTTAATATCATCAAAGAGACAACAACAATCCATTACGGCCAACAGAATGGCATTTTCCTTCACTGTATGAATCACGAAGAAAAAACCGAAATAGAAGATGCATTGTCTTTACGACAAACAAGAGACGCGTGTCTCGATATGAATGTAAATATTGTAATGTTGGACTCTGCTTGGAATCTTGCTTTAGAATTTACCATACTGAGTTGCATTACTAAGAATTAACGTATAATTTGATATCTCACTAACTCAACTGTATTTTTATTTATAATAATAGTAAAATTTTTTAATATGTATATTTCTGAATACTCAAGATATACTCATTTTTATATTTTTCATATAATATGACGAAACAATTGTTACATAACTCTCAAAAAAGTATATACACAAGAGAATACCAAGGTGCCAATGAAAGACGTAAGTGCAAACATCGAAACCTACAAATTCTATCTAATTTTATACCATTTTATGACGTTTTAAATAAAGATTTTTAATCAGTATATATACTTACTATATTCATATATTATAGCTACTTCTAAATACTACCGCCTCTATAAATGCTCCACTAATCTTTTAATCTTCTATGCAATGCGTTATGCTCATCTGCTTTTACAATTCAAAAGAATGTGAATTCTACAGAGCCATGCAACGGGATGGCGCTTCATAGTACCTGCGTCTCAAGGCAGTAGAGTTCTAATGCTCCATGCCATGCGGTGGCAGATCTCATTTCAGCGTTCGATCAACGTTTTTATAGACTCTGATACGTTGAAATGAGATGCGCCATGTCGTTGCATGGAACTGTAAATTTCACATTATTTTAAAGCAGAAACAGATAAGCATTTTGCTATGCATTGCAGTCTACAGATTACATCCCTTGATACGTTCTAGTGAGATGCGCCATCGCAATGAATGGAGCATTAGAACTCCATTGTGTTGACAAGCAGACACTATGAGGGGTCATCCTGTTGCATGGAAATGCAGAATTTACATTCTTGTGAAGTGTAGATACAGATAAGCATAACGCGTTGCATTGAATATTACAACTTATCATGAAACATTGTAATAAGATGCCACATCGCGTTCAATGATGTATTAGAACTCTATTGCGTCGACACGTAGACATTTAGAAACGCAAATCCTTTTTAAGGAAGCGTAGGATTCACATTCTTTTGAAGTGTAGGAGCAGATAAGCATAATGCGATGCGTAGAGCATTACAACCTAGTTACTTACTTTGAACTGTTGAAATGAATTGTAATATTACGACGCCTGAAGGATGCCTTATGATTACTAGCTTCAAAGAATATGAATAACTTCACTTCAAAATAAATCACTTACAAAATGAATAAATCGCTTCAAAAGAATATGATTAATGCTCTTTCTTGCAAAGGGATCGCGTTTCTTGATATCTACGTGTAGAAGCAATGGAGTATACTTCATTATAAATGTATAGTAATACTTCATTCAACGGAATGTCGCATCTCATTTCAGACAATCATAATATCATGTAATATTCAATGCAAAGAGTTATGCTTTTCAGCTTCTACACTTCAAAAGAATGTAAATCCTGCACTTCTTTGCAAAGATATAGCTTTCCTATATGCGTGCAGGTCCAAGCAATAGATTTTTAATAGTTCATTCAACGCGATGTCGCATCTCACTTCGATGCTTGTGATGAATGTGAATCCTACAGTTGGTTCCAATGGAATAGCCATTCTATCTACGTACTATCTACGTCTATCTTCATATCTACGTACAGAAACAATATTACTAAATGAAACGCAATATGGCATCTCATTTCATTGTTACACGCTAAGATGTAATATTCCATGCAACGTGTTAAGTTTATTCCGTCTATACGTCGAGAGAATTTAAATCCCACACTTACTTGCTAAGGGATAGCGTTCCTAGATGTCTACGTATCGAAGCATCTGAGTTCTAATGCTCCTGCATCGCGATATTGTATTTCATTTCACCGGTTGAAAGTTAATAAGTATGTTGTAATGCTCTATGCATCGCGTTATGGTTATCTGCTTCTCCTCTTCTGAAGAATTTGAATCCCACACTTCCTTGCAACGAGATAATGTTTCCAGATTTCTAAGTGTTGAAGCATTTAATTTCTGATGCTTCATGCATCGCGATATCGGATTTCATTTCAATATTTCAATCGGAGTAAGTTGTAATTTTTAATGCATAGCATTATTCTTATTTGATTCAACACTTCAGAGGAATGTGAATTCTACAGTACCACGCATCGGGATGGGGCTTCATAGTGCCTAAGTGTCAATGCAACGGAGTTCTAATTCTCCATGCAATGCGATGGCGCATTTCATTTGTTCGTATCGAATTAAGTAAGCTGTAATCTTCTACGTATAATGTAGGAAACTTATTAATGAAAGAGAATTACAAGATTTTGTAAATCATTAGATTGTTCCTTTCAACTGAGATATTCCTCCAAGGACTGCTAATGAACAACTACTGTCGCATTCTAGAATATTCCACGCACATAGCATTTGAAACTTGAATTATTGATTAGCTTTTACATTAAGATAGTTTCGTTATCCTTCACTCGGCCATCCTGCATGAATAATTGTCCTGAATGTCTTCATTAATGTCGTCTTCGATTTCAAATAAATCAACATTGATTTCGTCGACCCAATAATTTCATGGAAATAATTTCATAGAATATGCTGACGTAGATGTTTGTAAGGGTCCATCTCTTTCCCCTACCACTCGAACTACAAATCGTTGATTGCGTAAAACTCGTACAACTTCACACGGTCCAAAATATTTATGAGTTATATTTAGACCAGGACTCTGTTGCATACGTTTAATTGCTACTAGATCTCCTTCACGATAAATTCTAGCATTTCGTCTACTCTTGTTAAAAGTTCGCTTATTTTCTTGTCGGATCCGGGATATATTTTTGCTTGCTTTAAATCGTACTTCATCTCGTTTATCATGAAGAAGTGCGAGTCATTCCTTTTCAAGTATGTCTCGGATGTCAAGATAACCTTTAAGTCGTGGGTGTGTCCCAAAGAGAAGATGTAACGGTGACGTGCCAAAACTTCGATGTATTGCTGATTTCAAACAATGTTGAACTACTTCCATATACTTATACCATTCACAGGACTTAGGTGTAGCTAATTTTGCTGACTGTATGAATGTTCTATTAAGTCGTTCAATTTGACCATTATCTTTAGGAATTCCTGTTGTAGTTGAAACATGTTCTATATTTTCTCCCTGACAATATTGCTTGAAATCATTTGCAGTGAAAGCCGTTCCCCTACCAGAAATTATTCGACGCAGATTACAGAAAATAGTCGCTTGCTTCTTCAGGCGTGTCAAAACTTCATCTGCAGTAGTAGATTTTGTAGCATAAAGCCATGTAAATTTTGTAAAAGCATTTACCACTACAAATATGTACTGATACGTTTTGTTTGTTGATGGCAACGGTCTAAGATGATCGATATGAAATGTATCAAAAGGAATACTCCCCTTTTCAATCGGATTTAAATGACACTCCTGCGTCCCCTGCATATTTCGGTTAAAATGCATGCAACACAATTTCTTACCACCTTTTCAACTTGCAGCCGAAGATTTGGAATCCAATAATCTTTACGTACGATAGCTTCAGTCTTGACAACAGGAAAATGTCCACACTCATGAGCTCACCTTATTTCTCCTATCTGCATCCGACGTGGTACTACCAGTTGAATATCACCTACAGACTCTCTGTACAGAAAATTTTCCCGTAGAACATAATCATTCGTCTGGTTTTGAAGTACCAAATCTCGAAGTTTCATTGCAGTCTTATCTTCTTCCTGTGCTTTCTGCAAACGTGCTGTAAGACTTGCACCAGATTCATCGATTAAGAAATTCGTAGGAGGAGGTTTTCTACTAAGCGCATCAACATGAATCATGTTCTTCTCTGGACGAACAAAGATCTTTCTTATTTATTGTAAGAGTAATAGCTCGGCAATCAAAAACAATAACAAACGAAATTCCTAATAAATGAAGTCCTAATTTCTTCAACGCTTTTACTATTGCTGAAACTTCGAACGCATAGCTACTGCATTTAGATGCAGCAGAAGTTGTCTTACCACTAGAAAATAATATACAGGGTGAAAAGGTTTATCTTCGTTACTTCTTTGAAATAAAATCGCTCCGTACCCTAACGCAGAAGCATCTGTATGCAACTCCATCTCTACTTCTACTTGAACCAAATTCAACATTGGTTTCTCACTCAATAAAAGTATAAGTCGTATGAATGCTTCCATTTAAGTCGCTCCAAAACAGAATTTAGCATTCGCTTGCAGAAGGTTAGGTAAAGGTCGCGCAATTACAGGGTAGTCACGGATAAATTTACGAAAATACCCGATGAGTCCAAGTAAACTTTGTACATGTTTAACAGTTGTCGACTCTAGAAATCGTATGACTGCATCAGTTTCAGTGAGGGGCGAATACAACCATTGTTGATTACATGCCCGAGGAACTTGACAGAAGTTTACCCGAAACAACATTCTTCCCATCTGAATATTAAACCGGCTCCGCTCGCTACAATTAAAACCCATTCAAGAATTTGATCCTACGTTCAGTATCATTTGATGAAATAATCAAATCATTCATGTATGCTAAAACAATTTCCTCATGAATAAGATCTCTAAATATGGTATTTCTAAATCTTTCAAAAACTGCTGGAGAATTACATAAACCAAAAGGAACTCGTAAGAATTCATAATGACCATCTGGTACAACAATTGCTGTATATTTTCGACTTGATTTATCCTGTTGCACGTGAAACAAACCGTTTTTCAAGTCTAGAGTACTGAAAATGCGCGCGACTTGTAACAGATCTAATTGATCTTCAATCAGTTGTAACGGATATCTATATTTAATAATCTTCTTATTAATTTGTCGATAATCTACACATAATCTAAACGAATCATTTTTCTTCCGAACGCGAACAACCGGACTCGCATAATCAGAAGTAGATAACTGAGCGACTCCAGTCGCAATCCTCTGTTCTATCTACACATTAACAATCTCTTTTTGCGACGATGACAAACGTCTCGCCGATTGATATACAGACTCTTCGTCTTTCAATATTAATTTCATTGCAATTTAAGGTTCAAAGGTTTTACTCGGCTTGTAATTACTAACAAGATATTCTATCGCCACTCGATAATTAGGAACTAATACATGGGACACACCAACTTGATTTATATCTAACACGTCAGTCGTTACATCTATTTTAAATATTTCCGGTACAATATTTTCTCTTTCAACAATATCGCGCATTACTTTCGGTAATGGACGAAAGTTTACTTTACAACCTCTAATGCTAACATCAGTTACATTTAAGAAATTCGTTGCTATCAACAGCTTGTGTCGAACAATAGAATGAGAGATTACATGTATACAAGTCGGATATGAGTGCCCATCTGCGGTAATTTCTGCTTGAAATTCACCAAATGTTGTATCATTCTTTGAACCTATACCATCAAAATGTATTTCATCGTGTTGTAATTGCGGAGAACCGAACTTAATAAACTCGTCAGTGTGAATTAAACTACAATCACTTCCTGAATCCATTAATGCCGTATCCGTTTAATAAGTATCCGTTAAGTAAATCATTTTTGAGATACTTTGGGTACGATACACCTAATGTCGCGTAGCTCTCCTCACTCGTTTTAAATTTCTTGGAACATTTCGACTCAATATGTCCAGGTTCTTGACATATAAAATAATATGATCGTGCCCACCACAAATATAACATCGTACAATATTACCGGTGAACTCCTTCATCTTACGAACATTGACCACCTCTTTTCGTTCATTTCTAACGAAACTGTTTTCACACTTCTCAAACTTTTTTGACATTTGTACACTCGACAAACCTTGATCTCAAAGTATTACGTTTTCAAACGCTTTCGAAAGTTGATCTCGTGCAAATATTCATGAAATGTCTTGTTCCTCTTCTATAATCGTACTTCAAATTTCTTCCATATTTCAATTTTGCTTTTTGGATGATAAAACGTAACTCTTAATTCTTCCAGCAGTCGGTTGAATGACATAGTTATATATTCTCGTTTAGAATGAAACGATTCAAGTGCTTTTCCCTTCAATCGCATACCCATAAATAATAGTGCAACGTCATCTTCCAATTTATATATCGTCTTCAACAATTTGATCTCCTTCTTCCAAATTTCACTGTCACCAGATTTGCCATCAAATTTAAAAAGTAAATTTGCAACTGTCGAAATATTCGTTCGGGGCTAACAGAATTGAGATGAAACATTGCATTCATTGCCATTATTCAATGCCAAGAGATTGTCACCGCCACTAACTACGTTATATTGTTCGCTTCCAAAATTACGCGTCGATCATCCCTGTTCATTATCCAAATTTTGCTCAACCTGTAATTAAACGAATTGTCCATCGTATTGCATCTAACTCAAGGCGCAACATGGCTAACTCACATTCTGTTAATTCTGTCTCTTCAAAAAAAAGATCAGTTTCTCGTTGCTGTAGATTCATTGCTAACTGCACGTTTGATGATATATCAGCACACAACCCTTCATTATCTTCACGAACTTTTTTCTGCTTGTCATCTACCCTCGTTCCGTTTGCTTCAATATCCATCAAACGGGAAATTAATTTAGCTTTCGAACTAGCAGTTGGTAGTTTAATCTTTAGCAGTTGGTAGGTAATCTTTCATGGTGAAAATTTATACTCGAATTGCCTCGACATGAAAGTTTATTTTTCATCCTCGCAATATCTCTCAAAACAGCACTCGGGTCGCATGAATGACTTCTCGAGCGTTCTAGACCGTCAAGTCATTTTCTCCAACGTTCTGTTTTCAAATACTCGATAATATTCCAATCTTTAGAACGTATCCGATTTAATTCTTGAATGTCTTCTTGATAATTACCACTCCTGAGCCCAAAAACTGTAGAAAACTTATTAACTATAGACAACTACAAGGTTTTGTAAATCATTGTATAGTTGTTCTCAACGGCGATATAACTCGAAATAATGCTAATGAACAACTGCTTCATCGTTTCAAAATATTCACATGAAAAACTCATCTATTCCGCACTCTCGGTCTCGCTTGCAATCCAGAATATTCCACGTACATAACATTTGAAACATGAATAATTGATTAACATTTAAATTAAGATAATCTAACTATTCCCTAATAACATTAAGCTTGTATGCTGCTAAGAATCAAAGGAATGTGAGCTCTACAGTTCCTTCAACCGGGATGGCGCTCCATAGTGCCTGCGTGTTGCCCTGCTGCGGGCGAGGAACTCGTAGGGCCACTCGACTCGCGACCAGCATCTATTTTATACTCTAACCGATTCGAAGTCACGCGTTTTCCATTAAGCTTGTCGCGATGAGTAACATTGATTCGTTCAATCTAAATTAATATTTTCTTTTTAGGTTTCTCGATTTTTTTACTTTCTCTCACGATACCGTCTATTTCATTGTACCTTGCCCTTACGGTAGGGTATATAATTTGTTATTTGACATTACTAGGATTTCCTCTTAATAAATGCAATGTTTCCACAGATTTTCTTTTTCTTTCTCTTTAGTTACATTGTTGTTATTTTATGCTTCCCACCCTCCACATTCCCATTCTACACCACCCCGGAACCGGCGTTATACGATTACATCATGATGGCGCCCCGGTCTCGCTACCCCGAGATCGAGTGTTCTCCCTTGCATCCGTTGATTTGTATATGCGACATATTGGAGAATATTTCCACTTATCCTTTGTATTTTTCGAATTACGTTTTAGTTAGATGTATATTATAAACGCGTCAAAATATCGGATTTCCGTACGATTTTTTAGTAAAGTTTTATTCTCTTCCGACTATTCGATGCGGATCCGCTCCGATCGAACCCGCCAATCATTACATTACATTACGTGAATAAGCGTTCAATCGGATCGGATCTCTGCCACTCCAAAACTGCGGAAGGCTTACATAGCCTCATCCCTGGGAAAGTTCCGAAGGTTGCTTCCGTCCCGAGATGGAAGTGTGGTTACATTAGATTTAGTTATGTTATGCTAGGTTAGTTTAGGTTGGGTTATGTTTGGGACTGATTGTTAGGTTGCTCGGTTATGTTGGGTTCGATTTAAGAAAGCGTAGGTTTGATTTGTTTATGTTTAAAAGAGGGAAAGTTCGATTGTGTTAGATTGGGTTAGATTTGAGTGAAGGCAGGTTAAGTCAGATTAGGTGTAACTGGGGTTAGCTTGGTTTAAATTAATTTTAGGGGATGGTAGATTAAGTTATGCCAAGTAAGAGATGGATTACCGATAGCTGGCAATGTCTTCCGTCCATAGTTCTTGAATTACCGACTATTGGTAATACCAGCCGTTATAATATCATGAGTTATCGACCTCACGCATCACCTAATGTCGATATATCGTGAGTTATCGAGCGCAGGAAACTCCAGTCGTTGGTAAGTCTTGAGTTACCTACTATTGGTTGCACCACTCGTGTGTGATAGCATACGTTATCGGTTGTTGGTAACTCCAGTCGTCGATGATTTATGGATTATTAATCGCAAGCAACACCAGCAAGAATCACAAAATTATAGTGGGAAGCTGGAAATAATGGGTGGTGCAATGTACACTTTTATTTTGCGAAGACAGTATATCTGTTACTAATCAGTCTTTAATCGATGAGGCGATATCAAAAGACTGAAGGAATGTCTGATTTTACCCATTACGCGTGCAATCTAAATGTGAATAATTAAATAAAGGTTTACAATTAATATATGAACGTATAATTTATATTTTAGTAAACAAATTAATTTGTTTTCCAGAATATCAATATTATTGATAAGATAAATTGATGCCTGATTCCTTCTTAGAGGAGAATTTGAAACAGATAGATTTGGATAATTATGTATGACAATTTAAAAGACCAAACAAATTGTACAGATAAATCAGAGGAAATGGTCATGCAAATATTAATTGTCATCCAAATTAATTTAAACAGCTAGTTCGTTAACAAAACTGTAAGCTCAAATATTATCTATTGTTTATTATGTTAAAAAAATTTTATTGGTCTTCGTACATTACAGCATGTCATAGATCAGTCTGCTTTATTGTCCAAGCAACCATAATTCAGAAGTTTATTAATATCACATTTGCAAAAATTTACAATATGTAAAATTCGTGAATTTTAATAATGGATCTTAAAAATGGTAAAAAGGTGCGGCAAGGAGAGGAGAACCTAGTCAACCACTAGGTACAACATTAACAATGAATTCTCAAAATTTTCACGCAATGCTTTCTCATGAAAGAAATATATTTTTTACGTTCAAATTAATTAAAAATGCAAAATAAGTTTACAGGTAATATAATATTATATATCTTTCGGAGAATTAATACTTTCATCGGCAAAGTTGTAATGGAAAAGTTGAAAATTGGCGGTGATCTACGAAAAACAACGAAATAAGAGAAATTAATGGTCAATTTAAAGTCGAAACTTACTTTGAAAAATTGAATACCGTCTTCTTAAAAAACACCGACATATTAACTAATTAAGGAAAAATTATTCCTACTTATTAAAATTTTGTTACTTTTCGTAAAAGTTTAATATGATAATATTAAATATTTTAAATACTAAAAAAAACTAAAGTGAAATATATTTTTATACATTTTTCTAATATATTTTGTAATATATTTTGTATCTTTACTCATATATTTATAATAAAATGAACATAGTTATTCATATATAATATTCTTTTTGAAACAATGAGCAAAGATATAAAGTATTTTGTTGTTAAAGTTCTAGCTGCTTCACAAGTTCCGAAAATGATAAAATAGACCTATGCTAGGAAAAGGTCTAATGTTTTATAATTATTTTATAGTTGAAAGATTATCAAGCTTTATGCCTGGATGGATGCTTATATATAAGTATAACTGCCAAAATGAAACGAGATCGCAAAGTGATATTTACACACCTGCGTGCTGCAATCTTGATGTATTTAAATTTCTGATAAAAGCATATAAATGTTTATAATCTACTTATCAACCACAAATGGAATTCCACAATTTATCCATGTAATAGTCTTTTCTTATTGTACGCATTCGTACAAATTCGCGATTAAGTAGCTATGTGTTCAAATTCAATTCCGAGTAATGCTCTAAAAGGCATCCAAGATAACAAACGGCAAAATGGTGGCGACACCATACCAGCACTATATTGTCACTTTCGAGGTGTGTCAGTTGATCCGTAACCATCAGTGACCGGATTCGTTAGTTAAAATGTGAGAACGTGTAACCAGCACGTTCTGGACTAACATAACACGCCGTGTGAATCGCACAGCGCCAGCACCATCGTGACACACGTGTCATCGCTCAATTCATGAATCTGCTCAGTAATGACGTTGGGTCACATTTGGTAATGGAGAACCTGTGCTTTCATACAAATTAAAACCGTTAGATGTCACGAGATGTTCAACATATAAGTACTGACAGACATTTTGATAGTTGTTTTCCAATATTTATAGTTATTGAGAGAGTCACATATATTTCTTTCAACCTATCATAAACTAAAAACATCATTTATAAAATAAAATATTACTTATAAAATGAAAATACATGCTGTTGCGACCCTAGCATCATCTTGTGCAGTTTCTTAAGTAACATGTTGTCATCGTGTTTAATATAACCCTCAATTGCATGAATTTGTATCGATCAGTTGAGAAAAATACATATAAAATAAATGTATATATTTTTATGATAAAGTAATTATCGACTCTATCGATAAAATCGCCGTATTGAGCTAGTTTACAGAAAATAATAAAATCGAGTTCTTACAATTTTGTTTCGTGCCGGTGTATCTATTTTGAAATCAAAATAAATAAATTGCTTGGTTTAGTCATTTTTCATATTCGCTTATAATTTTTGTGGAATCAGTTTTCCCATTAGTAAATGTCAGCCTACGCCACTACCACGCATGTAGCTATGGTTAGCTGATAGTGTCATTGCCATGACCGTGTAGCCCGTGTGCTATATCGGGGTGCATTAATAGTGCCGTGATGCGCGTGTCGCCACAGTACTGAGAGTATGCCATTACGAGAACTGAGTAGGGGCATTGTCTTTGCACAGTTCTGTCACGGAATTCGTTCCATCTGTTGTCCTTGGCGTGCCAATCGCTGGTTGTTTGGGATATTGTAGTGCATGAGGCAGACTTGTTTCTTATCATCGTCAAGGAGATGGATTTTCACTCCTCCTTTTTGAATTTTGTTAATTACTGTTTGGAATTTTTGCCGTTTCAGTATCTTTATGTCCGCATTATGGATTCTACTTACGTATGATATTTTGATCTTCATCTTTTGTTACATGTAACATTATATATGTAATGCACTTTTGTTATGTAATGCTCAAATTTGTAATCCTCAGATTCTTTTACTCTTTGGTAAAGCAACCTATTTTATTAACATATATTTATTGGGCATAGATATAAGTAATTAGACAATGCTATTAAAACGGTATTAAATATGTTTTTGCAATTATATATTTAATGTCTAAAGGTGTAGATGGAATTAGTATCCCGTGTTATATGATCCAATCGACATATCGAGTAAGGTTATGAAATATGAAAAACTTTCCCTATTCCACAACCCCTTTCCATGTTAAAGAAATGATTAGTTCTGCAAGACGAGGCCTGAATTAGTAAGATCTCTACGAACATAAGTAATTTGTTAGTAACACATTTTTTCTGTTTGAAATATTTGCCTTTGCATCTAATAGAATGTATAGATATAAATTCCTGTTTTATATCCATTTCGATCCAATTCTATTATAGCTATTGAGCAGGAATAATATTGATTATACCTGATTTTTACAATAGTTGTTTATTTAACAGATTTTATAGACGCAGAAGCATCATTTGAGGAATGTATCGATCTACTTTGCAGTTCTATCAGTTTCTTTTTCTGCTCGCTACTTTCTATTCTCAGTTCCATATACTTATCCTTTATCACCATCATATATGTTGCATAAGATTATAATAACTTTTTCGTCTTTAAATTTTGCGGATATTTCAATTAAATTTCCTTTGATTAAAAAAACGGACATGCAAAAAGAGTGACACGTACCATTCCTTGGAAAAGTTGTATCGTAATTTGCATCTGACTGCTTTGAAAGGCACGCACTTTACTTGACGTTTCCAGTGATTCGGTCAGCAGAGCAAAAAAATATTCTATTTTCGGTATTGTCGGGTCTTGTAATTCTAAGGCAAGTACATTCATCTGCCGATATCGTGAACACTCTTTCTTGGCTAAATTACAGAAAACCAAATATATTATAAGAAATATATTGTGACGTAGTGACGTCACAAGGCTCGCTTCACCCCCCTCCCCTCAGCTTCGGTTAGCTTAGCTCCCTGATCACCACCCATGCGAGAAGCGTGATGCGGACCATTTCGATAGCTGTATTTGCGAGAAGCGTGAGGTACGCGATGGTAGAACCATTTCCCCTTCCCCCTTTTTCTCTTCTCTCTCTATCTTAAGGATTAGACTGGCGAGCTGATGGAAGAAACGACCCAGAAGACGTCCCTTCGGATAAGCAGATCGCGGAAGGGCTGTGCGCCAAGGTAGCGGGACGGGCTCGACGGTGGAGGAGTCGGAAAGTGAATAAGAGAAGAAGACACTTAAATCCATGGGATATTATCCAAGGCCCTGCGAAGATATGACCGCTGCCGTCGTCGATGGAGACGCATAGGATGGCTTTTGGGTGTGAGAAGAACCTCCCCCCCCCCCCAGGGGAACACACTAAAAGAGAAGTTCAAGAGTACAGGGGACCTGCAAGTGAGCCATGGAAAGCGCGGCGCGCGATATGCGCCGCAATTCAAATGATCAGGAGGACCCCCTCCCCTCCCCTAGAGACACCCAAGGAGCCGAGAAGAGAAGATCCCCGAAATCCACCGATCGATGCCCCGAACAATACCGAAGCGTACAGCCTACCCCCACCAAGGAGCCCTAAGGCGGATCTAGGAGATCCGAAGACCACCAGCGGATTCATTGAGCGAGCGAGTTAGCAAGCGGCGAGCCGGATTTGATAAGCGAGCGGTTTTGAGAACGAGAGAAAGTAAAGGAGAGAGAGAGAGTGAGAGAGGATCAACATTCAGGAGCCTGGAAAAGAGTGCGTGAGTCCTTATACGCTAAAGCATCCCATTTTTCCTGCCGCATTTTTGATATTGTGTATTGTATTTTATATCGTATAACGGGTGGTGATCCCCGGTCATTCGCGGCGTACCGCGTAATAGTTAGTAGTCCTTATTAATAATTTCGCGTCGAGGCAATGTAAAAAGAAGCCGTAAGTTCAGTATCCTGCGACCCGAATTTGCGCATTCGGCTAGACGTAGCCGAAAGAAGGAGCATTTCGAAGTTTCGAGGGTTGTTCTGCCCCGGGTTTCCCCGGGTTGCGTAGTCCATTAGTTTTTGCTACTTCCTGAGTAGCTGGCGCCCAAAAAGTCCCAGCCTCGCAGCTTCGAAGTACTCCTTGGTTAGGCAATTATCTTGTTCTTTTACTTTGCGTTGGCGAATCCGCGGAAAGTGTAAGCACGCGGATATTTTGTACATCTACATAACACCGGATTAAAACTGTTCTATACTCCATATTACTGATATAATTACCCTTTCTTACGAATTGTAACGGGAACACCGTCACAATATTAAACATCGTAATATTAAATTTAACTTTGTTCATCATTGCTGATATAAAATTTTACAGTACAGAGGGCCCATTCATTGATGAAAATAGTTTTTTTGTAAGTGTAAATATGTTGAACATTTGATGGTTACCTTCATTTTTTAAAATGAATTGGTATGTTCATTCTTCCGTAACACGATAGACCATTTTAAATGGATTTTCACTGTGAATAAACACTGTTCGATAGGCATTTTAATAGTTTACAGGATAAGTAAAGTATAATAAGATTTGTATTGAAAAATCGGTTTGGTTATGTTTGGTTAGGCTGTTCTTTGTGTCGTCCGTTTCAAAGTAAGTTCTCAGATTCCTAGTTCTACGTTTAAAATGTCGTCCGTTTCAAAGTAAGTTCTCAGATTCTCAGTTATTTCTAATTACATTCTCATTAGATCTTATCACGAAACACTGAAATAAGATGCGTCATTGCGTCGAATGATGTATCGATATGTAGACATGTGGAAATGCTATCCCGTAGCGAGGAAGTGTGGGATAGCATTTCATGCGGGATTGAAATGACATGCGACATAGCGTTGAATGAAGCAAACAAAACTCTATTGCTTCGGAAGGTAGACATCTAAAAACTGAATCCCCTTGCATGGCTGTGTAGAGTTCACATTCCTTTCAAATGTAGAAGAGATAAACGTAACGCGTTGCAGTGAATGCTAGTTCGTACGTTAAGGATTGAAATGAGATGCGACATCGCGATGAATGGAGTACTATAACTCTGTTGCTTCGATATGTAGACATCTAAACACGCTATTCCGTAACAAGGAAGTGTGAGATTTACATTCTTATGAAGTGTTGACGAGACATACATAATGCGTTGCATTGATGTTACATCTTATCATGAGACATAGGAATGAGTTACGATATCGTGTTTTATGAGGCATTATAACTGTATTTCTTCGATACGTAGACATCTAGTAACGTTGCATTGAATATTACATCTTATCATGAGACACAGAACTAAGATGCGATATCGCGTTTTATGAAGTATTAGATTTCTATTGCTTCGATATGTTGATATCTAGACACGTTATTCCCTTGTAAGGAAGTGCAGAAACCTCATTCATTTGAAGCGTAGAAGCCGATAAGCATAATGAGATTTATAGAGCATTAAAATCTGCTTACATACTTCGAACTGTTGATATAAAATCTATATCAATGATCAAACAAATGATCGAAAGCTATAATAGGATTGAACCGAAATGGATATAAAACAGGCAATTATATATGTACGTTCTGTTCTATGCAAAGGCAAATATTTCAAATAAAAGAAATGTATTACTTAAAATTTACTTTTGTTCGCAGAGATCTCACTAATTCAGGCTTCTTGTCTTGCAAAACTAATCATTCATTTAACATGGAAAGGGGTCGAGGAATAGGAAAAGGTTTTCATATTTCATAGTCTCACTCGATACGTCGATTGGATCACGTAAAACATCGGACACCAATTGCATCTACACCTTCAGACCTTAAATATAATATATAATTACAACAACATATTTAATATTGTTTTAATAACATTTTTCTAATTATTTATATCTATGCCTAATAAATATATATTATTCGAATAAGTTGCTTTGCCAAAGTATAAAAAATCTGAGGATTGCAAATCTGAGCATTACATAACAAATGTGCATCACGTATATAATGTTACATGTAACAAAAGATGAAGACCAAAAAGATCGTATATAAGTTGAATCCACAATGCGTTCATAGAGATACAGAAACGGCAAAAATTCCAAACAATAATTAACAAAATTCAAAAAGGGAGGAGTGAATATCCATCTCCTTGACAACGATCAGAAACAAGGCCCCATGCACTACAATATCCCAAGCAACCAGCGATTGGCATACCAATGACAACGGATGGAACGAATTCCGTGGCAGAACTGTGCAAAGACAGTGCTCCTACGCAGCTCTCGTAACGGCATACTCTTAGTACTGGGGCGACACTCGTACCACGGCACTATTAATGCACCGCGATATGGCAAACGAGCTACACGGCCGTGGCAATGACACTATCAGCGCACCATGGCTACAAGCGTGGTAGTGGCGTAGGCTGACATTTACTAATGAGGAAGCTATTTCCATAAACATTATAATGGAATATGAAAAATGATTAAACTAAGCAATTTATTTATTTTGATTCCAAAATAGATACACTGGCACGAAACAAAGATATAAGAACTCGATTTCATTATTTTCTATAAACTGGCTCGATACGGCGAATTCCTCCATAAAGTCGTTAATTACTTCATCATAAAAATATATACATTTATTTTTTATATATTTTCTTCAATTCATCGTTACAAATTCATGCAATTGAGGGTTATATTAAATACGACGACAGCATGTCATTTAAGAAATTACACAAGGCGAAGTTAGGGATGTAACAGCATGAATTTGTATTTTGTAAGTAATATTGTTGTTATAAATTATATTTTTAGTTTATGACGGGTTGAAAGAAATATATACGACTCTCTCAATAACTATAAATATACGAAAGCGACTATCAAAATGTCTGTCAGTACTCATATGTTGAACATCTCGTGACATCTAATGGTTCTAATTTGTATGAAAGCACAGGTTCCCCATTACCAAATGTGATCCTACGTCATAGCTGAAAAGATTCATGAATGGAGCGATGACACGTGTGTCACGATAGAGCTGATAATGCGCGATTCACACGGCGTGTTATGCTTGTTTAGAAAGTGCTGGTAACACGTTCTGGCATTTTAGCTAACGAATCCGGCCACAGATGGCTATGGATCAGCTGACTTTCCTCGGAAGTGGCAATATAGTGCCGGTATGTTGTCGCCGCCATCTTGCCCTTTGTTATCTGGGATGCTTTTTAGAGCATTATTCAGAATTGAATTTCAACATATAGCTACTTAATCGCGAATTTGTATGTACATAATTATACATGACTGCATAAATACAATAACGTATACTTTTATAACCAATGCGATATAAGAATATAAAACGAAGGATTATCCACTCTTATCAGGAGTAAAAGCAAAGTTTGGTACGCAAGGTTCGTTGTAAAATATAATCAAGCAGTTAATATATCAAATCACAGCACATAATAAATCACTGAAAGTATAATGATATGAATAGTAAGAAAAACATATTTATATGTTAGATATTTATAAATTCAAATTTAAAAGTCCAAGTCATATTTAATACATTTTTGTTTAACAAGGTTATTTAATATTGTTTCAAATAGGTGTGGAGAACTAGCTGGTACTTCTGTCAATGTAATTTCATTTCTGCTGGATACATTAAAAACACATTTGCAACCTAAGCAAGGTTTCCTTAGATCTGGTGGATTTTCCAAATTTTAGAAAGGTAGTAGTAGTTGGTTCAGCGCCAAGTGATAAACATATACAACACGCAAAGCAACGTAAACGGATTTAAAATGGTCAAGATTATATAAATTAAACTATTACACTTTTATAATCCATGTAGCGCTTCTGTTCTTTGTAATTTACAAAGAGTCTTAAGAATGTAACGCAATGTAAAGAAGTTTGGAAAAAAAGAAAGCAGGCCTTAATCTCAAATAAAGGAATCTTGGATCTGTGGTATCGTGGTTACCGGCGTACTGTGTTAAGGTATATGATATCAGTTTTAATTTTCTAAACGAGAGCAATTAAAAAAAAATCTGGATCAACACATTGGAAGAAAAATTCTTCCAGTGAAAAATTCTGTACGCAGTGCAATAGCAGCTTCAGATCTCCTTGATATTCTACAGAAATTCTTATGCCATTTTACTCGATTTACTAGAATCGAAAGTATGAAACCTATTAGGTGCTATTTCTGCAACTGCTACCATACACACACACACGCGCGCGCGAGCGCGAAATCCATCAAGATTAAAGATACTATGTATGTATTAGGGAATACGTACAAAGAGAAAGGACTATTACATGAATAAATTGTAGAATTCCATTTATAATTGATAATTAGATTATAAACATTTATATGCTGTTATTAGAAATTTAAATACGTCAAAATTGCAGCACTCAGGTGTGTAAATATCACTTTGCGATGTTATTTCATTTTGGCAGTTATACTTATATATAAGCATCCATTCAGGCATAAAGCTTAATAATCTTTCAACTATAAAATAATTATGAGACATTAAACTTTTTGCTGGCGTTGGTCGATTTTATCATTTTCGGAACTTATGAAGCAGCTAGAACTATAATAACAAAGTACTTTATATCTTTGCTCATTGTTTCCAAAGAAAATATTAAATATGAATAATTATGTTCATTTTATTATAAATGTATGTGTAAAGTTCAATCTACATAAATAAATATATTCAAGCGTAATTTATTTAATTTTTATCATTTAGTGTTACAAAATGTATTACAAAATATAATATAGTATATACATAAAAATATATTCTAACCTAAATCTTCAACCTAAATCTGACCCAACATAACTGAGCAATCTACAAACATACCCAAACATATTTCAACCTAACCTAACCTAGCGTAACCTAATTAAATCTAACACAATCACACTTCTATCTCGGGACGGAAGCAGCCTCCGCAACATTCCCATGGAAGAGGCTATGCAGTAAGACAGTCCGCAATTACGGAGTGGCAGAAATCCGCTCCGATTAAACGTTTATTCACGTAATATAATATAATAATCGACGGGTTCAATCGGAGTGGGTCCGCATTGAATACAGGAACGCCTTCGGCTAAATGAAAACAAACAGTCCGAAAAGAATAAAACTTTACTAACAAATCGTACGGAAATCAGATATTTCGACGCATATCCAATATACATCTAACCAAAACGTAATTCGAAAAATACAAAGAATAAGCGGAAATATTATCCAATATGTGACATATACAAATCAACGGATGCAAGGGAGAACACTCGATCTCGGGGTAGCGAGACCGGGGCGCCATCATGAAGTAATCGTACGACGCCGGATCTGGGATGGTGCAGAGAGGAAATGTGGAGGATAGAGAATATAAAATAACAACAACGTAACTAAAGAGAAAGAAAAAGAAGATCTGTGAAAACATTGCATTTATTAAGAGGAAATCCTACAAATATCAAACAACAGATTATATACCATACCGTCAGGGCAAGGCACAACGAGATAGACGATATCGCAAGGGAAATAAAAATATGGAGAAACTTAAAAAGAAAATAATACTTTAGATTGAACGAATCAATATCATTGATTCCGGCAAGCTTAATGGAAAACGCGACTACGAATCGGTTAGGGTATAAGATAGATGCTGGTCGCGGTTCAAGTGGCCCTGCGTTCCTCGTCCACATCAGGGCAGGCAGTAGGATGGTGGGGGGCTTGCAGCCCCCCCCCCCTAACCCCCACGAAAGGTGCTGCTGGCTCGCGATTCGGAATCAGTCCCATCGGGTCCTGGCAGAAAATTAATTGTTGGGCAGGCAGTTCGGAGCTCCCTGTTGATGACAGCAAAGGATAGGAAAATATAAAGGAGAAAAAGAAAGCCTCGGAAAACACAGGCACGAAAGGAAAAGCATCAGGAGCCGAAGTAAGGGAACCAAAAAGAAAGGACAGGATAATGGAAAAGCTACAGATAAGAATAACGTCCTTACTTTCAAATAGAAGAATAGGCAGCCACACATCAGACGTAATGATAGATATTATGAGCCAGGATACGACGAAGGTAATGACATATTAGAAAACGTTAATGGGAAACATCAGGCATATAAAAAAACTGAGATCAAACACTTGAAGCAGGAGAAACGACAGATATACGAAAAGATGACGCAAGAAAATCGAGAGCGGGAGATATAATCCTAGAATTTAACAGAAAAACAGGTATAGAGAACATAATAAACGAGATAAAAGGAACTCTAGAAAAAGAATTCGAAGAAAATCATACGAGTGCGAGTATAATGCTCCAACTAAGGGACATATACCCGTTAGGTGACCACAGAAGAAATGAATGATTACATAAAAAGAACACTGAAAATAATCGAAGGAAAGGATAGCGGTATAAACGTCAAGTTGTTAAAACAAATGTGGAGAGTCAATCGAGTCGCGTTAGCTGAATTTGGACAGGAATACAGTAAAGAGCTGGAAAAGGTCAAACGACTCAGAATACCATTAACACCTTGTCTCTGCAAAGTGCTACCGAGAATAGAGAGATGCTTCAAATGCCATAATGTGGGACATATCGGTAGAAATTGCGAAGAAGTCAAAGATAATAAGGGAATCTGCAGAAGATGCGGATCTCAAATTTATACGATGATCGGTTGTATCGCGAATAAACCGAAATGTATCATCTGCAGCGAGGAAGGAAGAAGGAATCCATACATCAGTCACGTTATCAGAGCTTTAATTGTCCGGCCTACAGAAAGGCGTTGATAGAAAAGAAGGAGAAACGAATATGGAATTGAAAGTCCTACAAACCTATCTGAACAGATGCCGAATCTCGCGAAATATCATGCAGCAAATGCGAATAATTCAAGAGACAGACGTGGTAATAATATCGGAAGCACACAGAATGGAAGAATACTGACTGCAAGACGAGAACGGTGACGCTGCGATATGGATAACCGGTGTTAATCGAAAATGTTTCACATATGGCACCACATATTCCTCGACCGGAATCGTTCATGCAATGGTCGAAGGAACAAAATCTATAAGCTGCTACTTCTCGCTTAACAAGAACGGAAAGAAATCGAAGAATATATAAACCAAGTTGAGGATAACATAGAAAAGGGAGAGAAAGCAAACAGAGTAATAATTGCGGGTGACCTAAACGAAAAATCGATAATCTGGGATAGTAAGAAGAACAACCATAGAGTGGAAAAGATCATTAAAATGGCTCTAAAAAACGATCTAATCGGGACCAAACCGAAAGAAGGCTATACATACTTTAAGAACCGAAACAAACAAAAAATCGACATAATGTTGACAGGAGGTTGCATATAAGCTAAATTGAGTATAGCAGAAGTGTTTGAGATATTTTTAGCGTTGGACCATCAATACGTACTACATACCTTCTAAAGTACGAATTACAAGAATAACGTAGAGGGATTTGCAAGCCTCGTTGGAAAGAAAGCGAACTCGAACGATACAAATAAATGATCGACTTATATAACGACTTTATATATTTTTATTTAGAGGGGATGATCTATATTTAAGTGACTAAAATATATGATAAATGTAATTATATAAACCAATTTCAAATATTTAATTAAAACATCATGAAATGATATGAAATTAGATAGGATTTTAGATGTAATGGTGTGTCTTAAGGAGATATTGTATTTAGAATTAACTAAAATATAAAATATGTATTAATATTTACACCAGTTGGAAACATTTACTTGAAAAATCATGAAAGCATGTGGTCCAGTGAGTGTGGACTCGCGTATTGTGGTGGGACTAGCGGCGCGTCTTTCGCGTTTAACTTATGAAATTGTATAATGAAGTATGTATAGCATGAACTTGTGTGTGTGTGCGTGCGTGCGTGCGTGCGTGCGTGCGTGCGTGCGTGCGTGCGTGTGTGTATGTGTGTGTGTAAGAGGCTTAAAAGTAGAATACAGGTTCTGCTAAAGTGCCTTAGGGTCCACGACTGGGCATTTATCGGGTCGTTGTATCGGGTCTGACGCACCCAGGGCACCCAGTCTCTCCGGGCCAAGCCTGGCCCGAGGCGTCGACGATGCTCGTGTGGGGTGGACTATTTGGCCATGTCCCACGTCTTTGCTCGGGCGTCGTCCGGGGGGCGCGGTCGGTATGATTGGGGGATGGTACCGATCATTGCACGCGTTCCCCGGGGCGGGAGCGGTGGCTGCGTGACCCAGCCATCGCTCATTACCTCGGACGGGGCAATGTGTCTCGTCGATCACACTCCCCTCCGGGAAGGGGGTCCTCCAGTCACCATGGAGGACTCCGGCGCGGGAGGGGACCGAACGTGCTCATCCAGAGTTCCCGGTCCCCTACCAGCAGCGCCGAGGAAGGTCACCGTGGGGTTTTAGCCGGTAAGAGTCGGGCATACCCCCGAGCATACCCCCCCGTATGCCCCGGGCATACCCCGGATCCATGAGGATTTCCCCACGTTAAAAGAAAAAAAAAAGGTTCTACTAAAGTCGGCTCCCTGAATTGGAAGAATTCCCATTGAGGTGATGGGCTGCGGCACTGCGCCTTTTAGCAGGACGAAATCACTGGTGCAAGGTAGACAAGGGTGTTCGTCGTTAGTCCGAACGCAGATATACTCGACAGTGGGAGTGAGACAGTAGTCCTTGCCGGTGAGATTGAAACAGCGATGCTTAGTGTGTACGAGCCATGTGTACCGGTCGGTCAGTTCGAGTGACACAGCGGTACTTGGTGCGTGTGAGCACGTGCAGGTGTGCGCGCGCGAACGCTGCAATTGCCGGCGCTGTATGCGAGCACGGCAGGTTCCCTGAATCCAGGGGTCGATGATGGAAGTGCGAGAAGGCTAATGTGTAGAATGGGTGGCAGGAGCTACGCATGACATTACACTTTGAAGCGCTATCCCATTGCATGAATTTGTACAACTCACAATCCTGTCAAGAGCAGATGCAGATAATTGTAATGCAATGCATAGAACATTACAGATAACTTACCTTGAAACGCACAACTGAGATTGGCTCCCGCGTTGCATAAAGCATTAGAACTCTCATGCATTGGCACGCAGACACAATGAAACACCATCACATTTCATGCAACCTTAGGATTCATGGGATTCGTAAGTATCGAAGAAATAGAGTTCTAACGATTCATGTATCACGATGACACATTTCACTCCAACGTTTCAAAGCAAGTAAGTAGTAATGCCCTATGCAATGCAATATACTCATCTCCTACTCCTCTTTAGAAGAATTAGATTACGAATATTTCATGCAACGCGATGTCGCATCATATTTCAATGCCGCATGATAAGATGTAATAAGAATGCAACACGATACGTATATCTCATCTACACAACTAATGAATGTAAATGCCGCACATCCCCGCTACGGAACAGCGCTTTTAGATGTCTACATTTCGAAGCAATAGAGTTCTAATGCTTCATAAAATGCGATATTGTAGCTCATATCTCGATACGTAGACATCTAGAAACGCTATTTCATCGCAATGTAGTGTGGGATTTACATTCCTTTGAAGTGTATACGAGATATACATAACGCGCTGCTTTGTATATTACATCTTATCATGAGACGTAGAAGTGAGATGCGATATTGCGTTTCATTAAGCATTAGAACTCTATGGCTTCTATACGTAAACACCTAGAAACGCTATTCCGTAGCATGGAAGTATGGCATTTACATTCTTGTGAAGTATAGACAAGATATACATAACGCGTTGCATTGAATATTACATCTTATCATGAAACATGGAAATGAGATGCGATGTCGCGTTTTATGAAGCATTAGAATTCTAATGCTTCGATATGTGCACATCTAAAACGCTATTCCATAGGAGAGAAGTGTGGGCTTTACATTTTTTTGACGTGTTGACATGATATTGTCTGCCCTGTACCAGAACGGCAATCGAACGTGCTTCCTCACCCGGACGGATATACAGAAACGGAATAACGCGCTGCATTGAATATTACATATAATCAATAGACATAAAAGTGAGATGGGATACCGCTTCTTGTGAAGCATTAGAACTCTATTGCTTCGATATGTAGACATTTAGAGACTCCATTACGTAGCAAGGAAGAGTGGGCTTTACATTCTTTTGAAGTGTTGACGTGATATAATTAACGCGTTCCATTGAATATTACATCTTATCACGAGATATAAAATTGAGATGCGATATCGCGATTTATGAAGCATGAGAACTCTATTGCTTAGAAACGTAGACATCTAGAAACGCTGTTCCGTAGCAAGAAAGTGTGGGATTTACATTTACATTTTCATACATTTACAAGTGTTGACTGGATACAATTAACGCGTAACATTGAATTAGGACTTATCATGACACATAGAAATGTGATGCGACAATGCGATTTATGAAGAATTAGAACTGCATTGCTTCGATACGTAGACATCCAGAAACGCTATTCCGTCGCAAAGAAGTGTGGCATTTATATTCTTTTGAACTGTAGACGAGAGATACATAACGCGTCGAAACGATAATACATTTTATCATGAGACACAGATATGAGATCCGATATCCCGTTTTATGAAGCATTGGAACTCCCTTGCCTCAAGAGGTAGACATCTTGAAACGCTATACCGTAGCAGGGAAGTGTGGTATTTAAATTCTTTTGAAGTGTAGACGGGAAATACATAACGCGTTGCATTGAATATTAGATCTTGACATGAAACGTAGAAATGAGCTGCGTTATCTATATCTCGTAAGCACTTCAAAAGAATGTAGAGTCCACACTTCCTTGCTACGGAATAGGGTTCCTAGATGCCTACATATCGAAGCAACAGGCTTCCAATGCATCTTAAGACGCGATACTGCATCTCATTTCTGTGTTTCATGATATGATATAATATTTATTGCGAAGTGTTATGTATACCTCGTCTACACTTGAAAAGAATGTAAATGCCACAAATCCTTGCTAGGAAATGCGTTACCAGATGTCTACACACCGAAGCAATAGAGTTGTAATGCTTCCTAGAATGCGATATCGCATCTCATTTCTGTTTCATGATAAGATATAATATTCATTGCGAAGTGTAATGGGTATCTCGTCTACAATTTAAAAGAATGTAAATGCCACTCATCTTTGCTAGGAATTGCGTTTCCAGATGTCTAAGTATCGGAGCAACAGAGTTCTAATGCTTCTATAAACGCGATATCGCACCTCAATCCTTTGTATCATGATAAGATATTATATAATATTCATTGCGAAGTGATATGTATACCTCCTCTACACTTCAAAAGATTGTGAATGCCACGCGTCCTTGCTAGGAAATGCGTTTCCAGGTGTCTACGTATCGAAGCAATAGAGTTCTAATGCTTCTTAAAACGCGATATCGCATCCCATTTCTATGCTACATGATAAGATATAATATTCATTGCGAAGGGTTATGTATATCTCGTCTACACTTAAAAAGAATGAAAATGCGACACTTTCTTGCTAGAAAACAGCGTTTGGAGATGTCTACGTACCGTAGCAATAGAGTTCTAATGCTTCTTAAAAGGCGATATCGCATCTCATTCCTATATCTCATGATAAGATATAATATTCATTGTGCAGTGTTATATATACATCGAATTCACTACATAAGAATGTAAATGCGACATTTCCTTGCTAGGAAATAGCGTTTGCAGATGTCTACGTACCGTAGCAATAGAGTTCTAATGCTTCTCACACCGCGATATCGTATCACATTTCTATGTCTCATGTAAAGATATAATATTCATTGCGATGTGTTATGTATCCCTCGTCTACACATGAAATGAATGTAAATGCGACACTTCCTTGCTAGCAAATAGCGTCTGCAGATGTCTACGTATCGTAGCAATAGAGTTCTAATGCTACTTAAAACGCGTTATCGCATCTCATATCTATGTCTCGTGATAATATATAATATTCATTGTGCAGTTTTATGTGTACCTCGTATTCAACTTAAAAGAATGTGAATGCGACACTTCCTTGCTAGGAAACAGCGTCTGCAGATGTCTACGTATCGTAGCAATAGGGTATTAATGCTTCTTAAAACGCGATATCGCATCTCATTTCTATGTTTCATGATAAGATATAATATTCATTGCGAAGTGTCATGTATACCTCGTCTACACATCAAATGAATGTAAATGCGACACTTCGTTTCTAGGAAATTACGTTTCCTCTCCAGATGTCTACGTATCGAAGCAATAGAGTTCAAATGCTTCTTAAAACGGGATATCGCATCTCATTTCTATGTTTCATGATAAGATTTAATATTCATTGCGAAGTGTTATGCATTCCTCGTCTACGATTCAAATGAATGTAAATGCGACGCTTCCTTTCTCGGAAATAGCGTTTGCAGAAATCTACGTATCGTAGCAATAGAGTTCTGATGCTTCTTAAAACGCGATATCGCATCACATTTCTGTTTCATGAAAAGATATAATATTCATTGCGAAGTGTCATGTAAACCTCGTTTTCACTTCAAAAGAGTGTAAATGCGACATTTCTTTGCTAGGAAATAGCGGTTGCAGATGTCTACGTATCGTAGGAATAGAGTTGTAATGCTTCTTAAAACGCGATATCGCATCACATTTCTGTGTTTCACGATAAGATATAATATTCATTGTGGGGTGTTATGTATACCTCGTATTCACTTTAAAAGAATGTAAATGCGACACTACCTTGCTAGGAAATAGCGTTTGCAGATATCTATGTATCGTAGAAGTAGAGTTCTAATACTTTTTGAATCGCGATATCGAATCTCATTTCTATGTTTCATGTGTCACGTCGCGAGGGTGGAAAATTTCCGTTTTATTCGCGGATAACACGCAGCCAGAAAACGGACTCGGCACGCTTAGTTGCGACGGGTTACGGATTCCTTTCGTGGGACAACGGACACTTTTAAAACGCGATGGCGGTAAATAGGAAAGATCCTACCTTTGCTGTCTTGAATCGTTGTTAATTTAATATCCCTTCCTGAGATACTGTTGCTGTCGGGGATCGCTTTCCGGAATCGTCCCTGCGTAAGGGCTGCGAGGCTAGATCGTAAGAGGGGTGAGTCTCCAACGTAGCTGGGTATCTGTGCTGATCGGCTTGCCTTGGCAGGAAGAAGACGACGGAGCAGGTTGTTGAGGAGCCACTGGAAAGGTGGTGTTCGAACGAAGAGACGAAAGGGCTTCGATGCTCACGTAATCACGCACAGGTCGGCGTAGGTAATTCTTCCGTCCCGCACGTCGAGCTTTACGTTTTGGATTGAGAGACATTCGCGTCTAGTTCCAGCAATCCGGATACGAATCGGATAAGCGGCGGTCTGTTCTAGCCTATCGGTCCAGAAGGGTGAAACGTTGACTATATCCGCACGCAGTTTCCGCTGTGCATCGGCGAAGCTAAGCGGCGGTCCGCTCTAACCAGTCGATTACCAAGGTCAACTAGCGATTGGGTTAGAATGATGGATATCCACGCGATAGCTCGTAGAAGAATTCGTAGATAATAATAAATTTAGAGGATAATAATCAAGTTTAAACTTGTAGATGTAAGGTAAAATAAAATATATTCTAATATAAACCTAAGCTTGCACTGACAACCCTAAGGCTAAGTTAAAGATAGACTTAACGTTTAGAATTGGAATTAATTGACTTGAACTAGAATTAAAGTAGAATTTTGAAACGCCTCCGATTGAGGTGATGAATGGCACGGAAGCATTGAGAGCGAGATTGGAACTCCTCGGTTTGGAGGACTGATCGGAACTGATCTTCAGCTCGCATGTCCGCGACCTCCTCGAGTCGCGTGGTGTGAGAATCGCTGGACCCCGGAGTGGGGTGGCCGCTCGGCCCGCGAAGTGGGGCAGCCGGTCGGAGTGGGGCGCGGCTCGCGTTTAGCGTGAGCCGCGCTTCGGACGGTTGCTTGGGCGTATCGAAACTTATGACTATGAGAATTCGCAGATATATTAGGAACTATGTGTGTGTTGTTTGCGTATGTACAGTAGTCGTGTCGAGTACTTAATTCTAGGACGATCTTATGCATATACATTATCAAAATAAGAATAATGGGAGGATGGCGTAGGCGAATTGGTGAGATGCTCGGTGATCTGTTCGTGCGGCTGGAGGCTGCATGTCTCTCAATTCTGGCGATAGCGCGCATCGTCGCGCGGTCGTACGGTCGATCTCCTGGGTGCTCGTGGATATCTGGCTGCCTTAGCTCGGCATTCGGTCTGCTTTCCCGTGTGTGGAGGCGCACTTTCCACGCACTTGGATGCGGCTGGCGGTAGATACGTCGCTGCCCGTTGCTGTGGGTGGCGCTGGGGGGTGGAAGGCTGTACGCCGGACGTTACACATGATATGATATAATATTCATTGTGGAGTGTTATGTATACCTCATATTCACTTCAAAAGAATGTAAATGCGACACTTCCTTGCTAGGAAATAGCGTTTGCAGATGTCTACGTATCGTAGCAATAGAGTCCTAATGCTTCTCAAAATGCGATATCGCATCTCATTTCTATGTCTCATGATAAGATATAATATTCATTGCGAAGTGTCACGTATACCTCGCATACACTTCAAATAAATGTAAATACGACACTTCCTTGCTAGGAAATAGCGTTTTCAGATGTCTACGTATCGAAGCCATAGAGTTGTAATGCTACTTGCAAGATACTTCGCCATGAATATTATATCTTATCATGATACATAGAAATGAGATGCGATATCGCGTTTTATGAAGCATTACAACACTACTGCCTCGATGCGTAGACATCTGGAAACTCTATTTCCTAGCAAGGAAGTGTGGCATTTACAAACTTTTGAAGTGTAGACGAGGTATACATAACACTTCCCAATGAACATTATATCTTAACGTGAAACATAGGACTGAGGTGCTATATCGCGCTCTGAGAAGCACCGGAACTCTATTGGTTCGATACGTAGACATGTGGAAACGCTATCTCCTTGAAAGGAAGCATGGCATTTACATTATTTAGAAGTGTAGGGGAGGTATACAAAACACTTCGCAATGAATATTGTATTTTATTGTGAAACATATATAGGAGATGCGATATAGCGTTTTAAGAAGCATTAGAACTCTATTGCTTAAATAAGTAGACATCTGGAAACGCTATTTCCTAGCAAGGAATTACGGCATTTACATTCTTTTGATGTGCAGTCGAGGTATACATAACACTTCGCAATGAATATTATATCATATCATGGAACATAGAAATGGTATGCGATATCGCGTTTTCAGAAACATTAGGACTCTATTGCTTCGATCCGTAGACATCTAGAAACGCTATTTCCATGCAAGTAAGCGCGGCATTTACATTCTCTTGAAGTGTAAACGAGGTATACATAACACATCGCAATGAATATTACATCTTATCACTAAACATATAAATGAATGGCGATATCACGTTTTAAGAAGCATTAGGACTATATTGATTCGATACGTAGACATCTGGTAACGCTATTTCCTAGTGAGGAAGTTTGGCAGTTTCATTGTTCTGATGTGTGGACGAGGTATACATAACACTACGCAATGAATATTATATCTTATCATGAAACATAGAAATGATATGCGATATCGCGATTTAATAAGCATTAGAACTCTATTGCTACGATACGTAGACGTCTGGAAACGGATTTCCTAGCAAGGAAGTGTGACATTTACATTCTTTTGTTGTGTAGACGAGGTATACATAACACTTCGCAATGAATATTATATATTATCGTGAAACATAGAACTGAGATGCGATATCGCTGTTTAAGAAGCATTACAACTCTATTTCTTCAATACGTAGACATCTGGAAACGCCATTTCCTAGCAAGGAAGTGTGGCATTTACATTCTATTGATATGCAGACGAGGTATACATATCACTTCGCAGCCAACATTGTATCTTATCATGAAACATAGAAACGAGATGCGATATCGCGTTATAAGAAGCATTAGAACTCTATTGCTTCGATGCGTAGACATCTGCAAACGCAACTTCCTAGCAAGGAAGTGTCGCATTTACATTCTTTTGAAGTGAATACGAGTATACATGACACTTCGCAGTGATTATTATATCTTATCATGAAACATAGAAATGAGATGCGATATCGTGTTTTCAGATGTTTTAGATCTCTACTTCATCGATACGTTGACATCTGCAAACCCTATTTCCTAGCTAGGAATTGTCGCATTTACATTTTTTTGAAGTGAATACGAGGTATAGATGACACGTCGCAATGAACATTATACCTTTTCAAGAAACATAGAAGTGAGATGCGATATCGCGTCTTAAGAAGCATTTACACTCTATTGCTACGATACTTAGACATCTGCAAACGCTTTTTCCTAGCAAGGAAGGGTGGCATTTACATTCCTTTGAAGTGAATACGAGGTATACATGACACTTCGCAACTAATATTATATCTTATCATGAAACATAGAAACAAAATGCGGTATCCCGTTTTAAGATGTATTAGAACTCTATAGCTTCGACACGTTGACATCTGTAAACGCTTTTTCCTAGAACGGAAGTGTCGCATTTACATTCATTTGAAGTGCATGCGAGGTATACATATCACTTCGCAATGAATATCATATCGTATCATGGAACATAGAAATGAGATGCTATAGGGCGTTTTAAGAAGCATTGGAACTTTTTTGCATCAATACGTAGACATCTGCAAACGCTATATCCTAGCGAGAAAGTGTCGCAATTACATTCTTTTGAAGTGAATACGAGGTAAACATGGCACTTCGCAATGAATATTATATATTATCATGAAACATAGAAATGAGATGCGATATCGCGCTTTAGGAAGCATTAGAAGCCTGTTGCTACGATACGGTGACATCTGCAAACGCTATATCCTAGCAAGGAAGCGTCGCATTTACATTCTTTTGAAGTGAATACGAGGTATACATGACACTTCACAATGAATATTATATTTTATCATGAAACATAGAAATGAGATGCGATATCGCGATTTATGAATATTTAGAACTCTATTGCTTCGATACTTAGACATCTGGAAACGCTATTTCCTAGCGAGGAAGTGTCGCAATTACATTCTTTTCAAGTGAATACGAGGTTTACATGACACTTCGCTATGAATATTATATCTTATCATGAAACATAGATATGAGATGCGATATCCCGTATTATGAAGCATGAGAACTCTAATGCTACGATACGTAGCCATCTGCAAATGCTATTTCCTAGCAAGGAAGTGTCGCATTGACATTCCTCTGAAGTGTAGACGAGAGTACATGATACTTCGCAATGAATATTATATCTTATCGTATCTTATCGTATATTGTAGGATTTTTATACTGTTGACGTGTAGAAACAGATAAACGTTACGCGATACGATGAATATTACATCATATCATGCGCCATTGAAATTAGTTGCGACATCGCATGGAATGAAGTAAGAGAACTCTATTGCTTCTAAGCGTAGATACCTAGAAGCGCCATCCCGTTGGAAGAAAGTGTGGGATTTATATTCTTTTTGTATGCGGATACACAAAGCGCGTTGCATTGAATACTATATCTTAACGCGGAACAATGAAGTGAGATGTGACATCGCGCGGAATCAGGTAACAGAACCCTGTTGTTTTTACACGTTGACATCTAGAAACGCTATTCTCTTGCGAGGAAGTGTAGCATCACATTGTTTCGCAGTGTAAAAGCAGGTAAGCATAGTCTGATTTATAGATCATTAAAATCTACAAACATACTTCGAACTTTTGATGTGAAATGCTATATCGCGTTCTATGAAGCATTAGAACTCCTTTGCGTCGAATCGTAGACACCTAGAAACACTGTTCCGTAGCAAGTATGTGATGCATCCACTTTCATTTGAAGTGTAGACGAGACATACATAACGAGTTGCATTGAGATTACATCCGATCATGTGACATAGAAATGAGGTGCGATATAGCGTTCTTTGAAGAATTAGTACATTATTGTTTCGATGCGTGCACAGCTAGAAACGCTGTTCGGTAGCAAGCAAGTGCGGTATTTACATTATTTTCAAGTGCAGACGAGATATACGTAACGCTTGCGTTGACATTGCATCTTAACATGAGACATAGATATGAGAAGCGATATAGAGCTACATGAAGTATTAGAAATCTATTGCATCGATAAGTAGACATCTGGGAACGCTACTCCGAAGCAAGGAATTGTGGCATTTACATTATTTTGAAGTCTAGATGAGATATACATAACTTGTTGTAACGAAAGGTACACCTTATTGTGAGACATAGAAATGTCATGCGATATCGCGTTTTAAGAAGCATTAGAACACTATTGCTACGATACGTAGACATCTGCAAACGCTATTTCCTAGCAAACAAGTGTCGAATTTACATTCTTTTGAAGTGAATACGAGGTATGCATAACACTGCACAATGAATATTATATCTTATCATGATACATAGAAATGGGATGCGATATCGCGTTTTGAGAAGCATTGGAACCCTAATGCTTCGATACGTAGACATCTGCAAATGCTATTTCATAGCAAGGAAGTGTCGCATTTACATTCATTGGAAATGTTTGCGAGGTATACGTGACACATCGCACTGAATATTTCATCTTATCCTGAAACATAGATCTGTGATGCGATATCGCGTTTTAACAAGCATTAGAACTCTATTGCTTTGACATATAGACATCTGCAAACGCAATTTCTTGGAAAGGAAGTGTCGCATTTACATTCATTTGAAGTGTAGACGTGGAATACATAACACTTAGCAATGAATATTATATCTTTTCATGCAGCATAGAAATGACATGTGATATCGCGAATCAAGTAGCATTAGAAAACTATTTCTCCGATAAGTACACATCTGCAAACGCTACTTCCTAGCAATGAAGTGTCGCATTTACATTCTTTTCAAGTGAATGCAAGGTATATATGACACTTCGTGATGAATATTATATCTTATCATGAAACATAGAAATGAGATGCGATATCGCGCTTTAAGAATCATTAGAACTCTTTCGCTTCGATATGTAGACATCTGCAGACGCTATTTCCTAGCAAGGAAATGTCGCATTTACGTTCATTTAAAGTGAATGCGAGGTGTAGATGACAGTCAGCAATGAATAGTATATCTAATCACGGAACATATAAATGAGATGCGATATCGCGTTTTAAGGGTTATTAGGACTCTATAGCTTCGATACAGAGATATCTGGGAACGTAATTTCATAGAAAGGAAGTGTCGCATTTTGTTACGTCAGGCGTACCGCCTGCCACCCATCAACCTCCTCGCACCCCCCCCCCCCCCTCCAGCATCAACCCCTGGACGCATGCAGCCAGTCAAACTCGCCTGCAGAACCAGCAAGTGGAAGTGTTCGCGCGCGCATACCTGCACGCGCTCACTCACACCGAGTTCTGCTGCCTCACTCGCACCGCCAAGTATACCTATCTCGCTCGTACCGGGCACCAGTGTCTCACTCGCACGACCGAGTATAACTGTCTCGCCCGCTCCAAGCACGGTCAGCCCTATCTCCCTCGCACCGAGGATTCCGTCCTGCAGGAAGACGTAGCCGCAGCCCATCACCTGAATGGTGACTTTACCAATTCCGGGAACAGAATCTGCTAGAACCTATATATTACTTCTAAGCTAGCACATACATACTATATCATGACGCATATATAAGAAACCCTAGATCTAAGTTACACACGACACGAATGTAAGACACAAACAACACACACATAATTCTAAGTCCATATTGTATTTGCTCATAAGTGAAACGCGTAAGATGCGTCCGGCCAGCGACATGCGCCGCTAGCCCCACCACGAGCCGCGAGTCCCCACTCTCTGGACCGCGCGCTCCCCGCCACGAGACGCGAGTCCCCCACTCGCGGTACCGCGATCTCCCTACCACGAGCGTCCGCGACCCTAGAACCACGCGAACCGAGGAGGTCCGAGACGCGTCTCCAGAGCACACACTCTGACTTGAGATCTCCTACCGAGGAGTCGAAACCTCTATTTCTAGATCGTTAGCCACCTCAATGTGGGGTTCAGGCATCGTGTTTCTATTTCCATTTTAACTTAGTCTTAGTCTTAGAATAATTCCAGTTCTTGTATACTTTACACCTAGAATATATTTTATTTTTACTTTTACTATATACAAGTACAATTTCTTTTACCAAGTCTACTATTTCCACATCCTTTAATTTTATCAAGTGTTTATAATACTAGTTCTACTTTTAACATTACATTTAACTACGAATTCTTCCACGGGTTCTTCCATACCACTGGGGTTGCTCTTCATCACCTTGAAGGAGCATAGAAAACGGCTTTGTGACGTTGAGATAGAGCGGATCGCCGCTTATACTTCAGATCTTAGTCGAAAGTACAGAAAAACCTGGTGAATGAATCGTGCTTCCGGTTTGTGAAGAACGCGACGTGCGGGTAGGAAGAATTTCTTACGATCACTTGTGCGTGAATATTTGGAGGACGTTCCGAGAGTCATCGTATACCAGCGACCTGCCTTCGCACCAGCCCAGCCGCCGCTTTCCCAAGCGACCGTCGACGCTTCCGATCCAGACACCACGACGCATCACGCCGATTCTGCCACATTCGCAGCCGAAGTCTATGTATCGAGACAATAGAGATCTAATGCTCCTTAAAACGAGATGTCGAATCTCATGTCTATGTTTCATAATAAGATATAATACTCATTGCGAAGTGTCATGTATACCTCGTATTAACTTCAAAAGAATGTAAATGCGACACTACCTTGCTAGGAAATATTGTTTGCAGATGTCTACGTATCTTAGCAATAGAGTTCTAAAGCATCTTGAAGCGCGATATCGCATCTCACCTGTATGTTTCATGATAAGATATAGTATTCATTGCGAAGTGTCATGTATACCTCGTATTCACTTCACAGGAATGTAAATGCAACACTTCCATACTAGGAAATAGCGTTTGCAGATGTCTACGTATCGTAGGAATAGAGTTCTAATGCTTCTCAAAACGCCATATCGCATCTCCTTTCTATGTTTCAGGAGAAGGTATAATATTCACTGTGGAGTGTTATGTATACCTCGAATTCACTTCAAAAGAATGTAAATGCGACACTTCCTTGCTAGGAAATAGCGTTTTGCACATGTCAACGTAACGTAGCAATAGAGTTCTGACGCCTCTTAAAACGCGATATCGCATCTCATTTCTATGTTTCATGATGAGATATACTATTCATTGCGAAGAGTTATGTATACCTCGTATTCACTTCAAAAGAATGTAAATGCGACACTTCCTTGCAAGGAAATAGCGTTTACAGATGTCTACGTATCGTTGCAATAGAGTTCTAATGCTTCTCTAAACGCGATATCGCATCTCATTCCTATCATTCATGATAAGATATAATATTCATTGCGAAGTGTCACTTATACCTCGCGTACACTTCAAATGAATGTAAATGCGACACTTCCTTGCTAGGAAATTACGCTTCCAGATGTCTACGTATCGAAGTAATAGAGTTCTAATGCTTCTTAAAACGCGATATCGCATCGCATTTCTATGTTTCATGATAAGATATAATATACCTAGCGAAGTGTTATGTATACGTCACGTACACTTCAAAAGAATGTAAATTGCACACTTCCATCACAGGAAATGCGTTTCCTGTTGTCCACGTATCGAAGCAATGGTGGAATATTTCCCAGCAAGGAAGTGTGGCATTTACTTTCATTCGGAGTATAGACGAAGAATACATAATACTTCGCAATGAATATTATATCCTATCATGAAACATACAAATGAGATGCGATATCGCGTTTTAAGAAGCTTTACAGCTCTATTGCTTCGATATATAGACATCTGCAAACGCTATTTTCTAGAAAGGAAGCTTAGCATTTACATTCAATTGAAGTGAATGCGAGGTATACACGACACATCGCAATGAATATCATATTTTATCATGAAACCTAGGAATGAGATGCGATATCGCGTTTTAAGAAGCATCAGAACACTATTGCTACGATACGTAGACATCTGGAAACGCAATTTCCTAGCAAGGATGTGTCGCATTTACATTCTTTTGAAGTGAGTACGAGATATACATGACATTCGCAAGGAATATTATATCTTATCATGAAACATAGAAATTAAATGCGATACCGCGTTTTACGAAGCGTTAGAACTCTATTGCTACGACACGTAGACATCTGCAAACGCTATTTCGTAGCAAGGAAGTGTCGCATTCACATTCTTTTGAAGTGAATACGAGGTATACATGACACTTCGCATTGGATATTATATCTTACCATGAATCATAGAAATGGGACGCAATATCTCGTTTTAAGAAGCATTAGATCTGTATTGCCTCGATACGTAGACACCTGCAAACGCTATTTAATGTCAAGGAAGTGTCGCATTCACATTCTTTTGAAGTAAATACGAGGTATACATGACACTTCGCATTGGATATTATATCTTACCATGAAACATAGAAATGGGACGCAATATCTCGTTTTAAGTAGCATTAGATCTGTATTGCCTCGATTCGTAGACACCTGCTAACGCTATTTCGCAGCATGGAAGTGTCGCAATTACATTCTTTTGAAGTGAGTACGAGGCAGACACAACACTTTGCAATGAATATTATATCTTATCATGAAACATAGAAATGAGGTGCGACATCTCGTTTTAAGAAGCATTAGAGCTCTATTGTTTCGGTACGCAGACAACTCGATACGCTATTTCCTAGCAGGGAAGTGTCGCATTTACGTTCTTTTGAAGTGAATACGAGGTACACATGACACATAGCAATTAATATTATATCTTATCATGAAATATAAAAATTAGATGCGATACCGCGTCTTATGAAGCGTTAGAACTCTACTGTTTCGATACGTAGACAACTGGAAACGCTATTTCCTAGCATGGAAATGTCGCATTTACATTCTTTTGAAGTCAGTACGAGGAATACATGACACTTCGCTATGGATATTATATCTTATCATGAAACATAGAAGTTAGATGCGATACCGCGTTTTATGAAGCGTTAGAACTCTATTGCTGCGACACGTAGACATCTGCAAAAGCTATTTCCTGGCAAGGAAGTGTTGCATTTACATTCTTTTGAAGTGAATACGCTGCATACATGACACTTCGCAATAAATATTATATCTTATCACGAAACATAGAAACGAAATGCGATATCGAGATTTACGAAGCATTAGAACTCTACTGCTTCGATACGGAGACATGTGCAAACGCTATTTAATATGAAGGAAGTATCGCATTTTCATTCTTTTGAAGTGAATACGAGGTATACATGACACTTCGCAATGAATATTATATCTTATCACGAAACATAGGAATGAAACGCGACATCTCCTTTGAAGAAGCATTAGGTTTCCATTGCTACGATACACAGACATCTGCCAGCGCTATTTCCTAGGACGGAAACGTCGCATTTACTTTCTTTTGAAGTGAATACGAGGTATATATGAAACTTCGCAATGAATATTATATCCTAACATGAAACATAGAAAGGAGATGTTGTATCGCGTTTCAAGAAGCATTAGATCTCTATTGCCTCGATACGTAGACATCTGCAAACACTATTTCCTAGCAAGGAAGTGTCGCATTTACATTCATTTGAAGTGTATGCGAGGTATACATGACTCTTCGTAATGAATATTATACCCCATCACGAAACACAGAAATGAAATGCGATATCGGGATTTAAGAAGCATTAGAACTCTGCTGCTTCGATACGGAGACATCTGCAAACGCTATTTAATAGGAAGGAATAGTCGCATTTACATTCTTTGAAGCGAATACGAGGTATACATGACACATCGCAATGAATATTATATCTTATCATGAAACATAGAAATGAGATGCGGTGTCGCGATTTAAGAAGCATTAGAGCTCTATTGCTACGATACAAAGGCATCTACAAACGCTATTTAAAAGGAAGTATGTGTCGCATTTACATTCTTTTGAAGTGAATACGAGGTATACATAACACTCCACTATGAATCTTATACCCTATCACGAAACATAGAAATGGAATGCTATATCGGGATCTAAGAAGCATTAGAACTCTACTGCTTCGATACGGAGACATCTGCAAACGCTATTTAATAGGAAGGATGTGTCGCATTTACATTCATTTGAAGTGAATACTAGGTATACATGACACTTCGCAATGAATATTATTTCTTATCACGAAACATAGAAATGAGTTGCGACATGTCGTTTTAAGCAGCATTAGAACTCTATTGCTTCGATAAGTAGACATCTGCAAACGCTATTACCTAGCAAGGAAGTGTCGCATTTACATTCTTTTGAAGTGAATACGAGGTATACATGACACATCGCGAAGAATATTACACCTTATCATGAAGCATAGGAGTGAGGTGCGATATCTCGTTTTAAGAAGCATTAGAACTCTATTGCTTCGATACGCAGATATCTGCAAACGCTACTTCCTAGCAAGGAAGTGTCGCATTTATATTCATTTGAAATGTAAACGAGGAATACATAACACTTCGCAATGAATATTATATCTTATCATGAAACATAGGAATGAGATGCTATATCGCGGTTTAAGAAGCTCTAGAACTCTGTTGCTTGGATACGTAGACATCTGGAAACGCTACTTCCTAGCAAGGAAGTGTCGCATTTACATTCATTTGAAGTGGAGACGAGGAATACATAACACTGCACAATGAATACTATATCTTATCATGAAACATGGTAATGAGATGCGATATCGCGATTTAAGAAGCACTAGAACTCTCTTGCTACGATACCTGGACATATGCAAACGCTATTTCCGAGCAAGCAAGTGTCGTATTTACATTCTTTTGAAGTGAATACGAGGTATACATGACACTTCGCAATGAATATTATATCTTATCATGAAACATAGAAATTAGAAGCGATGTCTTGATCTAAGAAGCATTAGAAATCCATTGCTACGATACGTAGACATCTGGAAGCCCTACTTCCTAGCAGGGAAGTGTCGCATTTGCATTCTTTTGAAGTGAATACGAGGTATACATGAACCTTCGCAGTGAATATTATATCTAATCATGAGACATAGAAATGATATGCGTTATCCCGTTTTAAGAAGCTTTAGAACTCTATTGCTTCGATACATAGACATCTGCAAACGCTATTTTCTAGCATGGATGTGTCGCATTTACAATCACTTGATGTGTAGACGAGAAATACATAACACTTCGCAATGAATATTATATCTAATCATGAGACGCAGAAATGAGATGCGATATCGTGTTTTAACAAGCTTTAGAACTCTATTGCTTCGATAAGTAGACATCTGCAAACGCTATTTCCTAGCAAAGAAGTGGCGCAATTACATTCATTGCAAGTGTAGACGAGGTTTACATGACACTTCGCAATGAATATTATATCCTATCATGAAACAGAAATGAGATGTGATATCGCGATCTAAGAAGCATTAGAAGTCTATTGATACGATACGTAGACATCTGCAAACGCTATTTCCTAGCAAGGAAGTGTCGCAATTACATTTATTGCAATTGTAGACGAGGAGTACATAGCACTTCGCAATGAATATTATATCTTATCATGAAACATAGAAATGAGATGCGATATCGCGTATTGAGAAGCATAAGAACTCTATTGCTTCGATACGTAAACATCTGCAAACGCTATTTCCTAGCAAGGAAGTGTCGGACTTACATTCTTTTGAAGTGAATACGAGGTATACATGACACATCGCAATGAATATTATACCTTATCATGAAAAATAGGAATGATATGCGATATCGCGTTTTAAGAAGCGTTAGAACCCTATTGCTACGTTACGTAGGCATCTGTAAACGCTATTACCTAGCAAGGAAGTGTCGCATTTACATTCTTTTGAAGTGAATACGAGGTATACATGACACATCGCGAAGAATATTACACCTTATCATGAAGCATAGGAGTGAGGTGCGATATCTCGTTTTAAGAAGCATTAGAACTCTATTGCTTCGATACGCAGATATCTGCAAACGCTACTTCCTAGCAAGGAAGTGTCGCTTTTATATTCATTTGAAATGTAAACGAGGAATACATAACACTTCGCAATGAATGTTATATCTTATCATGAGACCTAGAAATGAGGTGCGATATCGCGTTTTGAGAAGCACTAGAACTCTATTGCTTCGATTCGTAGACATCTGCAAACGCCATTTCCTAGCAAGGAAGAGCCGCATTTACATTCATTTGAAGTGTAGATGAGGAATACGTAACAATTCGCAATGAATATTATACCTTATCATGAGACATAGAAATGAGATGCGCTATCGCGTTTTAAGAAGCATTAGAAATTCATTGTTTGGACACGTAGACATCTGCAAACGCCATTTCCGAGCAAGAATTTCTAGCATTTACATTCATGTGAAGTGGATCCGAGGTATACATGACACTTCGCAATGAATTTTATATCTTATCATGAAACATAGGAATGAGATGCGATATCTCGTTTTTAAAAGCATTAGAACACTATTGCTTCGATACATAGACATCTGCTAACGCTACTTCCTAGCAAGGAAGTGTCGCATTTACATTCATTTGAAGTGTAGACGAGGAATACATGGCACTTCGCAATGAATATTATATCTTATCATGAGATATAGAGATGTGGTGCGATATCGCGTTTTAAGGAGAATTAGAAATCTATAGCTTCGATACAGAGATATCTGGGAACGTAATTTCCTAGAAAGGAAGTGTCGCATTTTGTGACGTCAGGTGTACCGCCTGCCACCCATTAACCTCTTCGCACTCCCCAGCATCAACCCCTGGACGCATGCAACCAGCCAAACTCGCCTGCAGAACCAGCAACTGGAAGTGTTCGCGCGCGCATACCTGCACGCGCCCACTCACACCGAGTTCCGCTGCCTCACTCGCACCGCCGAGTATACCTGTCTCGCTCGTACCGGGCACCAGTGTCTCACTCGCACCACCGAGTATACCTGTCTCGCCCGCACCAAGGACGGGCAGCCCTATCTCCCTCGCACCGAGGATTCTGACCTGCAGGAAGACGTAGCCGCAGCCCATCACCTGAATGGCTTCTTTTCCAATTCGGGGAACAGGATCTGCTAGAACCTATATATTACCTCTAAGCTAGGACATACATACCATATCATGACGCATATATAAGAATTCCTATATCTAAGTTACACTAAGTAAGATGCGTCCGCCCAGCGGCATGCCCCGCTAGCCCCACCACGAGCCGCGGGTCCCCACTCGCAGGACCGCGCGCTCTCCGCCTCGAAACGCGAGTCCCCCACTCGCGGGACCGCGATCTCCCTACCACGAGCGTCCGCGACCGTAGCGCCCCGCGAACCGTGGAGGTCAGAGACGCGTCTCCAGAGCACACACTCTGACTCGATATCTCCTACCGAGGAGTCGAAACTTCTAGTTCTAGATCGTTAGCCACCTCAATGTGGGGTTCAGGCATCGTATTTCTATTTCCATTTTAACTTAGTCTTAGTCTTAGAATAATTCCAGTTCTTGTATACTTTAAACCTAGAATATATTTTATTTTTACTTTTACTATATCCAAGTACAAGTTCTTTTACCAAGTCTACTATTTCCACATCCATTAATTTTATCAAGTGTTTATAATACTAGTTCTACTTTTAACATTACATTTAACTACGAATTCTTCGACGGGTTCTTCCATACAACTGGGGTTGATCTTCATCAAATTGAAGGAGTATAGAAATCGGCTTTGTGACGTTGAGACCGCCGCTTATCCTTCAGATCTTAGTCGAAAGTACAGAAAAACCTGGTGAATGAATCGTGCTTCCGGTTTGCGAAGAACGCGACGTGCGAGTAGGAAGAATTTCATACGATCACTTGTGCGTGAATATTTGGAGGGCGTTCCGAGAACCCTCGTATACCAGCGACCTGCCTTCGCACCAGCCCAGACGCCGCTTTCCGAAGCGACCTTCGACGCTTACGATCCAGACACCACGACGCATCACGCCGATTCTACCACATTCAGCATCATCGCTGAATTCCGACCGCCGTCCTCCTCTTCGCTGACGACTGATCGAGATTTCCGTAGCAGCCAACAGAACGAAAACCGCTACGATCCCAGCGAAAGATCCTCCACGCCGTTTCTACGTACAAATCGAGAGAGCAGTCATCGAAAGGTAGGGTCATTCCCTTATTATCCCGAGTGTTTTCACTAGTGTCGCGTCAGCCGAAATTGCCGGACCCGGTCTTAACGCGTTCCCGCGGACCGAATTACCGAAAAATAGGCTCGTGTCGTAAAGCCTCCGGAGCAACGGAAAATAGTTTGACCGGACGTGATACCTCGTATTCACCTCAAAAGAATGTAAATGCGACACTTCCTTTCTGGGAAATAGCGTTTCCAGATATCTATGTTTCGAAGCAATAGAGTTCTAATGCTTCTTACATCGCGATATCGCATCTCATTTCTATGTTTCATGGTAAGATATAATATTCATTGTGTAATGCTATGTATACCTCGTATTCACTTCAAAAGAATGTAAATGCGACATTTCCTTCCTAGGATATAACAATTGCAGATGTCCACGTATCGTACCAATAGATATCTAGTGCTTCCTATAAGGCGATATCGCGTCTCATTTCTATGCCTCATGATAAGATATATGATTCGTTGCGAAGTGTGATGTACTCCTCGTCTACACGTCTAACGAATGTAAATACGACACATCCTTGCTAGGAAATCGCGTTTCCAGATGTCTGCGTATCGAAACAATAGAGTTCTAATGCTTCTTATATCGAGATATCGCATCTCATTTCTATGCCTCATGATAAGATATATCATTCGTTGCGAAGTGTTATGTACTCCTCGTCTACACTTCTAATGAATGTAAATGCGACACATCCTTGCTAAGAAATCGCGTTTCCAGATGTCTACGTATCGAAACAATAGAGTTCTAATGCTTCTTATATCGAGATATCGCATCTCATTTCTGTGTTTCATGATAAGATATAATATTCATTGCGAAGTGTCATGTATACCTCGTATTTACTACAAAAGAATGTAAATGCGGCTCTACCTTGCTAGGAAATAGCGTTTGCAGATGTCTACGTATCGAAGCAATAGATCATTTCTATGTTTCATGATAAGATATAATATTCATTGCGAAGTGTCACGTATAGTTCGTACTCACTTCTAAAGAATGTAAATGCGACACTTCCTTGCTAGGAAATAACATTTGCAGATGTCTACGTATCGTAGCAATAGAGTTCTAATGCTTCTTAAAACGAGATGTCGCATTTCATTTATATGTTTCGTGATAAGATATGATATTCATTTTGGAGTGTTATGTACACCTCGCATTACCTTCAAAAGAATGTAAATGCGACACTTCGTTGTTAGGAAATATTGTTTGCAGATGTCTACGTATCGTAGGAATAGGGTTCTAATGCTTCTTCAAACGCGATATCGCATCTCACTTCTATGTTTCATGATAAGATATAATATTCATTGCGAAGTGTCATGTATACCTCGTCTTCACTTCAAAAGAATGTAAATGCGACACTTACATGCTAGGAAGTAGCGTTTGCAGATGTCTACGTATCGTAGCAATAGAGGTCTAATGCTTCTTAAAACGCGATATCGCGTCTCACTTCTATGTTTCATGATAAGATATAATATTCATTACGAAGTGTCATGTATACCTCGTATTCACTTCAAAAGAATGTAATTGCGACACTTCCCTGCTAGGAAGTAGAGTTTGCAGATGTCTACGTATCGAAGCAATAGGGTTCTAATTCTTCTCAAAACGCGATGTCGCATCTCATTTCTATGTTTCGTGATAAGATATAATATTCATTGTGGAGTGTTATGTATACCTCGTATTTACTTCAAAAGAATGTAAATGCGACACTTCCATGCTAGGAAATAGCGTTTGCAGATGTCTACGTATCGTAGCAATAGAGTTCTAATGCTTCTTAAAACGAGAAGTCGTATTTCATTTCTATGTTTCGTAATAAGATATAATATTCATTGTGGAATGTTAGGTATGCCTCGTATTCACTTCCAAAGAATGTAAATACGACACTTCCTAGCTAGGATATAGCGTTTGCTGATGTCTACGTATCGTAGCAATAGAGCTCTAATACTTCATAAAACGCGATATCGCACCTCATTCCTATATTTCATGATAAGATATAATATTCATTGCGAAGTGTCATGTATACCTCATATTCACTTCAGAAGAATGCAAATGCGACACTTCTTTTCTAGGAAATAGCGTTTGCAGATGTCTACGTACCGTAGCAATAGAGTTCCAATGCTTCTTAAAACGCGATACCGCATCTCATTTCTATGTTTCATGATAAGATAAAATATTCATTGCGAAGTGACATGTATACCTCGTATTCCCTACAAAAGAATGTAAATGCGACACTTCCTTGCTAGGAAATTGCGTTTGCAGATGTCACCGTATCGAGCAACTGATTTCTAACGCTTCTTCAAACGCGATATCGCATTTCATTTCTATGTTTCATGATAAGATATAATATTCATTGCGAAGTGTCATGTATACCTCGTATTCACTTCAAAAGATTGTAAATGCGACTATTGCTTGCTAGGAAATAGCGTTTGCAGATGTCTACTGTGACGTGGTGGCGTCACAAGGCTCGCTCACCCCTCCCCTGCTTCGGTTAGACTAGCTCACAGATCACCACTCATGCGAGAAATGTGAAATACGCGGTTATAGAACCTTTCCCCCCTTCCCCTCCCCGTTCTTTTCTCTCTCTCCGTTCTACGAATAAGACTGGCGAGCTAAAGATGAAGCAACCCAGAAGACGCCCCTTCGGCTAATACGAAGACCGCAGGACCGTGGACGGGCTATGCGCCGAGGTAGAGTGACGGGCTCGACGGTGGAGGAGTCGGGAAGCGAACCAGAAGAAACCCTGAAGCCCGAAGGATCAGATCCAGAGCCCTGCGCCGATAAGACCGCTGCCATAGTCCATGGAGACGGACAGGAAGGACCTCGGGTTTGAGGAGGACCTCCACCCCTCCCCTGAGCCCATGGAGAGGGAAACTCAAGATGAGCAGCGGAGCTGCAGGTGAGCCGAGGAAGCGCGGCGCGCGACACGCGCCGCAGTTCAAATAATCCAGAGGACCCCCCTGGACACACCAGAGGGGGCGATCAGGGAAGATCGCCGAAATCCACCGATCGATGCCCCGAACAATCCCCACGCGCATAGCCCTACCCCACCAAGGAACCCTAGGAAGGATCCAAGGGGATCCGAGGAACCCCAGCTAACCTATATAAGAGCTAGCCAGCAGGGAGACATCCTCTTCTTCGCCTCTACTTCTTAGCGACTACTTAGCGATTCTCAGCGAGCAAGCGATCATACGGAGCGATTCGGAGGAGAGAGAGAGAGAGAGATATAGACGGACTGAACGAGATCCAGACTTGCTGGAAGCGAGAACGTGAGTCCTTATACGCTAAAGCGTCCCATTTTGTTCCCTGCCGTATTTGCGATATTGCGTATTGTAATTTTGTATTGTATAACGGGTGGTGATCCCCGGTCATTCGCGGCGTGTCAGATACCCTTTTGTAATACCGCGTCGAGGCAATCTAGAAAGAAGCCGTGAGTTCAGTATCCCGCAACCCTAATTTGCGTACTCGGCTAGGAGTAGTCGAGCTATAGAGTATTTCGAAATTTCAAGGAGTATCTTGCACCGGGTTTCCCCGGGTTGCGTGGTCTAATAGTTTTCGCTACTCCTTGAGTAGCTGCCGCCCAAAAAGTCCCCGCCTCGCAGTTACAAAATACTCACGGGATAGAAAATTCTCTGTTTTGTATTTGGCGTTGGCGAATTCATCGACGATCATACCCCGGATTAAACTTCCGTATACCCCTTTATTATTGTTTCGATCTCCCCCCTTTCTTGCGGATTGTAACGGGAAAACCCGTCACACTACGTATCGTAGCAATAGAGTTCTAATGCTACTTAAATCGCCATATCGCAACTCATTTCTATGTTTCGTGATAAGATAATATTCATTGCGAAGTGTCATGTACACCTCGTATTCACATCAAAAGAATGTAAATGCGACACTTCCATGCTAGGAAATAGCGTCTGCAGATCTCTACGCGTCGAGGCAATAGAGTTCTAATGCTTCTTAAAACGCGATATCGCATCTCTCTTCTATATTTCATGATAAGATATAATATTCATTGCGAAGTGTCATGTATACCTCGTCTTCTCTCCAAACGAATGTAAATGCGACACTTCCTTGCAAGGAAATAGCGTATTCAGATGTCTACGTATCGTAGGAAAAGGGTTCTAATGCTACTTAAATCGCGATATCGCATCTCATTTCTATGTTTCATGATAAGATATAATATTCATTGCAAAGTGTCATTTATACCTCGCATACACTTCAAACGAATGTAAATGCGACATTTGCTTGCTAGGAAGTAGCGTTTGCAGATGTCTGCGTATCGAAGCTATAGAGTTCTAAAGCTTCTTAAATCGCGATATCCCACTTCATTTCTATGTTTCATGATAAGTTATAATATTCATTGCGACGTGTTATGTATACCTCGCATACTCTTCAAATGAATGTAAGTGCGACACCTCCTTGCTAGGAAATAGGGTTGGCAGATGTCAACGTATCGCAGAAATCGAGTTCTAATGCTTCTCAAAGCGCGATGTCGCATCTCATTTCTATGTTTCATGATAAGATATAATATTCATTGAAAGGTGTCATGTATACCACGTATTCACTTCAAAAGAATGTAAATGCGACAGTCCCTTAATTGGTAATAGCGTTTGCGGATGTCTCCGTATCGGAGCAGTAGAGTTCTAATGCTTCATATATCGTGATATCGCATCTCAGTTCTGTGTTTCGTGATGAGATATTATATTCATTGTGCAGTGTTATGCATACCTCGTCTTGACATCAAATGAATGTAAACGCGACACATCCGTGCTAGGAAGTAGCGTTTGCAGATGTCTACTTATCGAAGCAATAGAGGTCTAATGCTTCTTAAAACGGGATATCGCGTCTCATTACTATGTTTCATGATAAGACATAATATTCATTGCGACGTGTCATGTATACATCGAATTCACTTCAAAAGAATGTAAATGCGACACTTCCATCCTAGGAAATAGCGTTTGCAGATGTCTACGTATCGCAGCAATAGAGTTCTAATGCTAATTAAATCGCGATATAGCATCTCATTTAAATGTTTTGTGATAAGATGTAATATTCATTGCGAAGTGTCATGTACACCTCGTATTCACTTCAAGAGAATGTAAATGCAACACTTCCATGTTAGGAAATAGCGTCTGCAGATGTCTACGCGTCGAGGTAATAGAGTTCTAATGCTTCTTAAAACGCGATATCGCATCTCATTTAAATGTTTTGTGATAAGATATAATATTCATTGCGAAGTGTCATGTATACCTCGTACTCACTTCAAAAGAATGTAAATGCGACTATTGCTTGCTAGGAAATAACGTTTGCGGATGCCTACGTATTGTAGCAATAGAATTCAAATGCTTCTTTGATCATGATATCGCATCTCATTTCTATGTTTCATGATAAGTTGTAATATTCATTCCGAAGTGTCATGTATACCTAGAATTCACTTCAAAAGAATGTAAATGCGACACTTCCATCCTAGGAAATAGCGTTTGCAGATGTCTACGTATCGTAGCAATAGAGTTCTAATGTTTCTCAAAACGCGATATCGCATCTCATTTCTATGCTTCATGTTAAGATATAATATTGATTGCGAAGCGTCATGTATACCTCGTATTCACTCGAAACGAATATAAGTGCGGCATTTCCTTGCCAGGAACTAGCGTTTGCAGATGTCTACGTATCGTAGCAATAGAGTTCTAATGCTACTTATATCGCGATATCGCATCTCATTTTTATGTTTCGTGATCAGATATAGTATTCATTGCGAAGTGTCATGTATACCTCGTATTCACTTCTGAAGAATGTAAATGCGACACTTCCATCCTACGAAATAGCGTTTGCAGATCTCTACGTATCGTAGCAATAGAGTTCTAATGCTACTTAAATCGCGATATCGCATCCCATTTCTATGTTTCGTGATAAGATATAATATTCATTGCGAAGTGTCATGTATACCTCGTATTCGCTTCAAAAGAATGTAAATGCGACTACTGCTTGCTAGGAAATTGCGTTTGCAGATGTCTACGTATCGTAGCAATAGAGTTCTAATGCTACTTAATCCGCGATATCGCATCTCATTTATATGTTTCGTGATAAGATATAATATTCACTGCGAAGTGTCATGTATACCTCGTATTTACTCCAAGCGAATGTAAATGTGACACTTCCTTGCTAGGAAATAGCGTATTCAGATGTCTACGTATCGTAGCAATAGAGATCTAATGCTTCTTAAATCGCGATATCGCATCTCATTTCTATGTTTCGTGAATAGATATAATATTCATTGCGAAGTGTCATGTATACCTCGTATTCCGTTCAAAAGAAAGTGAATCCGACTAATCCTTGCTAGGAAATAACGTTTGCAGATGTCTACGTATCGTAGCAATAGAGTTCTAATGCTTCTTAAATTGCGATATCGCATCTCATTTCTATGTTTCGTGATAAGATATAACATTCATTGCGAAGTGTCATGTATACCTCGTACTCACTTCAAAAGAATGTAAATGCGAAACTTCCTTGCTGGGAAATAGCGTTTGCGGATGTCTACGTATCGCAGCAATAGATTTCTAATGCTTCTCAAATCGCGATATCGCATCTCATTTCTATGTTTCATGATAGGATATAATATTCATTGTGAAGTGTTATGAATTCCTAGTCTACACTTCTAAAGAATGTAAATGAGATAGTTCCTTGCCAGGAAATAGCGTTTGCAGATGTCTACGTATCGTAGCATTAGAGTTCTAATGCTTCTCAAAACGCGATATCGCTACTCATTACTATGTTTCATGATAATATATAATATTCATTGTGGAGTGTTATGTATACCTCGTATTAACTTCAAAAGAATGTAAATGCGACACTTCCTTGCTAGGAAATAGGGTTTGCAGATGTCTACGTATCGAAGCAATAGACATCTACTGCTTCATAAATCGCCATATCGCATCTCATTTCTATGTTTCATGGTAAGATATAATATTCATTGTGCAGTGTTATGTATACCACGTATTCACTTCAAAAGAATGTAAATGCGACACTTCCTTGCTAGGAAATAGCGTTTGCAGGTGTCTACGTATCGTAGCATTAGTGCTCTAGTGCTTCTCAAAACGCGACATCGTTTCTCATTTCTATGTTTCATGATAGTATATAATATTCATTGCGCAGTGTCATGTATACCACGCATATACTTCAAATGAATATAAATGCGACACTTCCTTGCTAGGAAATTGCGTTTCTAGATGTCTACGCATCGAAGCAATAGATTTCTAACTCTTTATTAAACGCGATATCGGATGTCAGTTCTAAGTCACATGATAAGATGTAATTTCAATGCAACGCGTTATTTATATCTCCTCTACTTTTCAAATGAATGTAAATGCATCACTTCCTTGCTACGGAATATCGTTTCTATATCTGAAGGTTTAGAAGCAATAGAGTTATAATGCTTCGTAAAACGCGGCTGCGCATCTTACTTCTACATTTCATGATAAGATATAATATTCATAGCATCGCGTTATGTTTATCTGCTTCTGCACATGAATTGAGTGTGAACCCTACACTTTCCTGCCCGGGGATAGCGTTCCTAGATGTCCAGGTGCCGAAGCAATTAATTTGTCATGCTTCATGCACCCCAATATCGCATTTCATGTAAACAGTTCAAAGTAAGTTAGAAGGTTGTAAAGCTCTATGCATCGCATTATGCTTATCTGCTTTTGTGCTTTATAATGCTCTGGGATGTGAGAAGGTCCTCAACCATCCTTAACCCCCTAAAGAGAAGTCAAAAGTTCAGCGGCCCTGCAGGCGGGCCATGGGAGCGCAGCGCGCGAGGCGCTATGCAATTTAAATGATCAGGAGGATCCCCTCAGGGACGCCAAAGCGGGCGAGAAGAGGAAATCGCCGAAATCCACTGATCGATGGACCCGAACAATACCGAAGCCTACAGCCCACTCCACCAAGGAGCCCCGAGGAGGATGCAGGAGACCCGAACACCACCAGCGAATTCAAGGAACCTGAAGAAGAGAACGTGAGAGCTTATTCGCTAAAGCGTCCCATTTCTAGTGTCGCATATTGTATATTGTATCTTATATCGTGAAGCGAGTTATGATACCCGGTAATTCGCGGCGTGTTGCGTAGTTTCCCGTAGCCCTTGTTAGTTAAACCCACGTCGAGACCATAAATAAGCATGCCGTCACTTCAGTATCTCGCGACCTGAGTGTGTGTACTTGGCTAGGCGTAGTCGAGAGGAGGACCATTTCGAAGTTTCAAGGGTTGTTCTGCCCCAGGGTTCCCGGGGTCGTGTAGTCTATCCCTTTGCTACTTTCTGAACAGCTGGCGCCCAAGAAAAGTTGTACGTGAGCGGATACCTTGGAACGATAGATCGCTTTAGATTAAAGTACGTTTTACACTTTAAAGCATTTAGATAATTAACCCCTTCGAGCTTCCCTGACTTACTATATATAGGTTTCCGTCACAACTAATAGGAACCATCACTTTACATAGTTATATAGAACACACATAGTTTTAAACGTAGAACTGAGAATTTTAGAACTTACTTTGAAACGTTAGTAGTGAGGAATTCCATCGGATTTCATAGAAATTCAGAACTTACTTGCTATGAGACATAGGCAGATAAGGGCCATCGCGTTGCTTAGAACTTTAGAACTTGCTTACTTCAACAAAGATTTCTATTGGTTTCGTCCGTTCTTTTAGAAGAGTTTTTGATAAACCACATACTTTTCACGCTTCTGATATCTTCGAAAGTTCGCGAGATGTAATCGTTTAAGTTTTAAAATGATTACTTAGTGTGGATTATTATTTAGTAACTCGCTCATAAACGAGTCTGCATAGGATTTAATCCATAAGTTTTTAAGCCTGGAATTTATGCAGTTATTTGTTATTCACTTATTGCTCAAACGACAAAGGTTCTGACCACTTCAAAATGGTTGACTTTCATCAATTTTCTGAAAAATTGAATTACTGCCCAACTGCTTCCATTAGAGACTGTAATTAAAGCTTTCAAAACATTTGACCTCTTATAGATGAATTATGGAATTGAAATTGAATGTTTGACTTTTCTAACTCCTGTTTAGACATCTTTCTATTGGAACGTTCATGTATTTTTCATATTCGTAATTATTAAAAATGTTTTACTTGATTCTTTAATTTAATATTTAGAATTTTCTGAGAAATATTTTTTATCGTAATGAACTATATAATTGCAATTATAATTCTTTATGAAATAATAATAACAGAAAGGTATGTATCCATTCTTGTAGTTTTGTAAAGAGTATTTAATCTTAATATCTAAAATGAAACATTGAGATCTGTTTACAATCTAATGGAATTTAATTACCTTTTGATTCAAATTCACAATGATAATCTTCCATAGTTCAACAATTTTGTGAGCTGTCCTCAGGAATTCGCAGCTCAGTACTTATAAAATGAACGACACAAAGAACAGCCTAACCAAACGTATTCGAACCGATTTTTCAATACTAATCTTGTCATGTTTAACTTATGCTGCAAACTATTGAAATGCCCTTCGAAAAGTGTTTATTCACAGTGAAGTAAACGGTAAGTATTACGCCTTCCACCACTGTTTACAATACGTATGTTTCAATTACTATCAAAACCGTGAGTATTATCGCCTTTCTTTATTTTTTGTAACCTTCAATGCCTTCATGTTACAGATCGTTAAACTTGCTTTAAAATGCTCTATCGTATTACGGAATGGACATACCAATTCATTTCAAAAAATGAAGGTAACCTTCATATGTCCAACATAACTCCACTTACAGAAAAACTATTTTCATCAACGGATGGGCCCTTTGTACTATGCAATTTTATATTAGCAAAAACTTCTATGAAACTTATAGTTTCGTGGATATCTGAGGTGCTAATTATTACTGCCCCACCTTGTATATTGTTATGGATGTGTCCAACAAGGCAACGATGAACAGAGTTAAATTTAATATTATGATGTTTATTATTTTACTTATAGTATATTTGTTCTTCTGGAATTTTGCCAAAAAACAATGTTCACGATGTCGACAGATGAATATATTTGCCTTAAAATTACAAGAGCCAACAATTTCGAAAGTAGAATATTTCTTTACTTCGCTAACCGAATCATTGCAAACGTTAAGTAAAGTGCGTGCCTTTCAAAACAGTCAGATGCAAATTACGATACAACGTTTCCAAGAAATGGTACGTGCCACTGTTTTTTAATTTCCGTTTATTTAATCAAAGGAAATTTAATTGAAATATCCGCAAAATTTGAGGACAAAAAGTTATTGTAATTTTACGCAGCATATATGATGATGATAAAGGATAAGTATACGGAACTGAAAATGGAAAGTAGCGAGCAGAAAAAGAAACTGATGGAGCTACAAAGTAGATTGATACATCCGTCAAATGATGATTCTAGGTTAATAAAATCTGTTAGTCAAAGAACTATTGCAAAAATCAAGTATAATCAATATTACTTCTGCTCAAAGGCTATAATAGAATTGGACCGAAATGGGTACAAAACAGGCAATTATATCTATACGTTCTATTCTATGCAAAGGCAAATATTTCGAAGAGAAAAGATGTGTTACTTACAAATTACTTATGTTCCTAGATATCTCACTATTTCAGGCTTCTTGTCTTGCAGAACTAATCATTCATTTAACATGTAAAGGGGTCGAAGAATAGTAAAAGATTTTTATATTTCATAGCCTCACTCGATACGTCGATTCGATCACGTAAAATATCGGACATTAATTGCATCTACATCTTCAGACCTTAAATATATAATTGCAACAACATATTTAATAGCGTTTTAATAACATTTTTCTAATTGTTTATATCTATGTCTAATAAATATATATTAATCGAATAAGTGGCTTTACCAAAGAATAAAAGTATCTGAGGCTTACAAATCGGAGCATTACATAACAAACGTGCATCACATATATAATATTACATGTAAGGAAAGATGAAGACCAAAAAGATCGTACATAAGTTGAATCCACAATGCGGTCATAGAGATACAGAAACGGCAAAAATTTCAAACAATAATTTAAAAAATTCAAAAAGGGGGGAGTGAAAACCATCTCCTTGACGATGATAAGGAACAATTCTGCCTCATGCACTACAATATCTCAAACAGCCAGCGATTGGCACGCCAATGACAACGGATGGAACGAATTCCGTGACAGAACTGTGCTAACAAAGTGCTCCTACTCAGCTTTCGAAATGGTATACTGTTAGTACTGGGGCGGCATTCGTATAACGGCACTATTAAAGCACCGAGATATAGCACACGGGTTACGCGGCTGTGACAATGACACTATCAGCTCACCATAGCTAGACGCGTGGTTGTGGCGGAGGCTGACATTTACTAATGGGGAAGCTGTTTCCATAAAAATTATAAGCAAATATGAAAAATGACTGAACTGCGCAATTTATTTATTTTGATTCCAAATTAGATACACGGGCACAAAACAAAGATATAAGAACTCGATTTTATTATTTTCTATAAACTAGCTCGATAGGGCGATTTTTCCATAAAGTCGATAATTACTTTGTCATAAAAATATATACACTTATTTTATATATATTTTCTTCAATTTATTGTTACAAATTCATGCAATTGAGGGTTATATTAAATACGATGAGAGCATGTTGTTTCAAAAATTACACAAGGCGAAGTTTGGGACGCAACAGCATGAATTTTTATTTTATAAGTAATATTTTTTATATAAATAATATTTTTAGTCTATGATGGATTGAAAGAAATATATACGACTCGCTCAATAACTATAAATATAGGAAAACGACCATCAAAATGTCTATCAATACTCATATGCTGAACATCTACTGACATCTAACGGTTCTAATTTGTATGAAAGCACAGGTTCCCCATTGCCAAATGTGATCCTGCGTAATTGCTGAGGAGATTCATGAATGGAGCGATGATACGCGTGTCACCGTGGTGCTGGTACTGCGCGATTCGCTTGTCTAGAACGTGCTGGTTACACGTTCTGGCATTTTAGTTAACGAATCCGGTCACAGATGACTACGAATCAGTTGACACTTCTCGCAAGTGGCAATATAGTGCCGGCATGGTGTCGCTACCATCTTGCCGTTTGTTATCTGGGATGCTTTTTAGTGCATTATTCGGAATTGAATTTGAACACATAGCTACTTAATTGCGAATTTGTGTGTACGAAAGAAGCCGTGAGTTCAGTATCCCGCGACCCTAATTTGCGCACTCGGCTAGAAGCAGTCGAGCGATAGAGTATTTCGAAATTTCGAGGGTTATCTTGAACCGGGTTTCCCCGTGTTGCGTGGTTTACTAGTTTTTGCTACTTTTTGAGTAGCTGGCGCCCAAAAAGTCCCAGCCTCGCAGCTTCGAAATACTCGCTGGATAGGAAATTTATTGTACTTCGTGTTGCCGAATCACGCGGATATTCTGTACCCCGATATAACCCCGGATTAAACTTCTGGATACCCCGTTATTATTGGTTCTATATACCGTTTTCTTGCGGATTGAAACGGGAGAAACCGTCACAGTACATAATTATACATGACTGCATAAGAAGGATATCATATACTTTTATAATCAGGAGTAAAAACAATGTTTGGTACGCAAAGTTCATTGCAAAATATAATCAAGCAGTTAATATATCAAATCACAGCACACAATAAATCACTGAATGTATAATGATATGAATAGTAAGAAAAACATTTTTACCTGTTAGATGTTTATAAATTCAAATTTAAAAGTCCAAGTCACATTTAATATATTATTGTTTAACAAGGTGATTTAATGTTGTTTCAAATAGGCGTGCAGAACTAGCTTGTACTTCTGTCAATGTAATTTCATTCGAAAAATACAAAGGATAAGAGGAAATATTCTCCAATATATAACATATATAAATCAACGGATGCAAGAGAGAACACTCGATCTCGGTGTAACGAGACCGGGGCGTCATCCTGCAGTAATCGTATAACGCCTGTTCCGAGATGGTGTAGAGAGGGAATGTGGAGGGTGAAAAGCATAAAATAACAACAATGTAACTAAAGAGAAAGAGAAAGAAAATATGTGAAATTTTCCATTGTGTTAATGGAAAACGCATAACGATGAATCGGTTAGAGTATAAGATAGATGTTGGTCGCGGTTTGAGTGGCCCTGGGATTCCTTTGCCCGCATCAGGGCAGGCAGTAGGATGGTGAGGGCCTGCCCTCCTCTTGTTTGGATCTATAGAATTCACATTCTATTGTAGAGTAGAAGCAGATAATTATAATGCTTTTCATAGAAGATTACAGCTTACTTAATTCGAAACGTTGAAATGAGATGAGTCATGGCATTGTATAATGCATTAGTACTCTATTGTCTCGACATGTAGACACTACGAAGGGCAATCCTGTTGCATGGAGCTGTAGAATTTACATTCTTATGAAGTTTTAAAGCAGATAAGCATAGAGCTATGCATAAGAGATTACAGCATTCTTACTTTGAAACGATGAAATGGGATGCGCCAGCGCATTGCATGGAGAATTCTAGCTCGATTGCTTTAACAGACAGACACTACGGAGCGCCATGCCGTTGCATGGAATTATATAGTTCACATTCTATTGAAGACCTCTAACAGTAAAGCATAATGATATGGATATATGATTACAGATTCTTTGCTTTGAAACGTTGAAATGAGATGCGACATCGCGCTGCATGAAGTATTAGAAATGTCTTGCTTGGACACGTAGAGATCTGGAAACGATATTCTGTTGCAAGTAAGTATAGGATTCACATCCTTCTAAGGTCTAGATGCAGACAAATGTAACATATTGCATAGAACATTGCAATTTACCATGAATCATTGAAAGGACTTGCGACATCGTGTTGAATGAAGCACTAGAACTCTATTGCTTCGAAAAGTAGACATCTAAGAACGCAATTCCCTTGCGAGGAAGTGTAGAAATCACAGTCTTTTGACGTGTATATGCAGGCAAGCACAACGAGATGTGTAGAGCATTTTTATCTACTTACATACTTCGAACTGTTGATATAAAATGCGATATCGCGTTTTATATAGCATTAGAAATCTATTAATTCAATACGTGCACATCTAGAAACGCTACCTCCTGGCAAGATATTGTAGGATTTTTATACTGTTGACGTGTAGAAGCAGATAAACGTAACGCGTTTCATTGAATATTACATCTCAACATGCGGCATTGAAATGAGATGCGACATCGATCTGAATAAAGTAATAGAACTTTATTGCTTCGACAAGTAGATATCTAAAAACGCTATCCCCCTGCAAGGGAGTGTAGGGTTCACATTCGTTAGGAGTGCTGAAGAGTTAAACGTAACGCGCTGCATTGAATATTACATCTTACATTACACATTGAAATGTGATGCGAGATCGAGATGAATGATGTATTAGAACTCTATTGCTTCGACACATTTACAACTAGAATCGCTATGCTCTTGTCAGGAAGTGTCGAAACCACACTTTTGGGGCGTAGAAGCAGATAAGCATAATGATATATATATAGTGCATTAAAATCTACAGACATACCTCGAACTGTTGATATGAAACGCGATATTGCGAAGCATGAAGCATAGGAAATTAAATGCTTCGGCACCTGGACATCTAGAAACGATATTCCCGGGCAAGGAAGTGTAGAGTTCACATTCAATTGATGTGCAGAAGCAGATAAACATAACGCGATACGATGAATATTACATCATATCATGCGGCATTGAAATGAGATGCGACATCGCATTGAATGAAGTAAGAGAACTCTATTGCTTCTACGCGTAGATACCTAGAAGCGCCATCCCGTTGGAAGAAAGTGTGGGATTTATATTCTTTTTGTATGCAGATGCACAATGCGCGTTGCATTGAATACTGTATCTTAACGCGGAACAATGAAATGAGATGCGACATCGCGCGGAATCAGGTAACAGAACCCTGTTGTTTTTACACGTTGACATCTAGAAACGCTATTCTCTTGCGAGGAAGTGTAGCATCACATTGTTTTGCAGTGTAGAAGCAGGTAAGCATAGTCTGATTTATAGATTATTAAAATCTACATACATACTTCGAACTCTTGATATGAAATGCTATATCGCGTTCTATGAAGCATTAGAACTCCTTTGCCTCGATTCGTAGACATCTAGAAACACTGTTCCGTAGCAAGTAAGTGATGCATCCACTTTCATTTGAAGTGTAGACGAGATATACATAACGCGTTGCTTTGAGATTACATCTGATCATGTGACACAGAAATGAGGTGCGATATCGCGTTCTTTGAAGAATTAGAACATTATTGTTTCGATGCGCGCACAGCTAGAAACGCTGTTCGGTAGCAAGCAAGTGCGGTATTTATATTATTTTCAAGTGCAGACGAGATATACGTAACGCTTGCGTTGACATTGCATCTTAACATGAGACATAGATATGAGATGCGATATAGAGCTACATGAAGTATTAGAAATCTATTGCACCGATACGTAGACATCTGGAAACGCTACTCCGAAGCAAGGAAGTGTGGCATTTACATTATTTTGAAGTCTAGATGAAATATACATAACTTGTTGCAACGAAAGGTACACCTTATTGTGAGACACAGAAATGTCATGCGATTTCGCGTTTTAAGATGCATTAGAACACTATTGCTCTAATACGTAAGCAACTGCAAACGCTATTACCTAGCAAGGAAGTGTCGCATTTACATTCACTTGACGTGTAGACGAGGTATACATAACACTTCGCTATGAATATTATAACTTATCATGGGACATAGAATTGAGTTGCGAAATCGCGTTTAAAGAATTATTAGAACTCTATTGTTTCGATACGCAGTAATCTGGAAACGCTATTTCCTAGCGGGTAAGTGTGGCATTTACATGCCTTTGAAGTGTAGACGAGGTATACATAACACTTTCCAGTGAATATTATATCCTATCATGAGACATAGAATTGAGATGCGATATCGCGTTTTATGAAGCATCAGAACTCTATTGCTTCGATACGTAGGCATCTGAAAACTCTATATACCAGAAAGGAAGGGTGGCATTTACATACTTATGAAGCGTAGACGAGGTAGACATAACACTTCGCAATGAATATTATCTCATATCATGAGACATATAGATGCAAAGCGATTTCTCCTTTTAAGAAGCATTAGATCTCTATTGCTTCGTTACGTAGACATCTGGAAACGCTATCTCCTAGCAAGGAAGTGTGGCACTTAGATACTTTTGAAGTATAGACGAGGTATACATTACACTTCGCAATGAATATTATATCTTGTCATGAAACATAGAAGTGAGATGCGATATCGCGCATTGAGAAGCACTATAACTCTATTCCATCGGCAGGTGGACGTCTGTAAACGCTATTTCCTAGCAAGGGTGTGTGGCGTTTACATTCGTTTCATATGTAGACAAGATATACATAACACCTCGCAAAAAATATTATGTCGAGTCACGAAACGTAGAAATGAGATGCGATTTCGCCTTTTAAGAAGGATTAGAACACTATTTCCTCGTTCTGTAGTCAGCTGAAAACGATTTTTCCTAGCACGGAAGTGCGGCAATTACATTCTTTTGAAGTGTGGAGGAGGTATTCATTACACTTCGCAATGAATATTATATCTTATCATGAAACATTGAAATGAGATGCGATATCGTGATTTAACAAGTATTAGATCTCTATTGCATCGATATGTAGACATCTGCAAACGCTATTTCCTAGCAAGGAAGTGTCGCATTTACTTTCATTTTAAGTGTAGACGAGGTATACATAACACTTCGCAAGTAATATTATATCTTATCATGAAACATAGAACTGAGATGCGGCATCGCTTTTTAAGCAGCATTACAACTCCATATTCTCGATACGTAAGCACCTGGAAACGTATTTGACAGCAAGGAATTGTTGCATTTACATTAGTTTGAAGTGTTGATGGAGTATACATAACACATCGCAATGAGTATTATATGTTATCATGAAACATAGAAATGAGATGTGAAATCGCGTTCCAAGAAGCATTGGAACCTTATTGCTTCGATACGTAGGCATCTGGAAACGCAATTCCGTAGCAAGGAAGTTTGGCATTTACATTCTTTTGAAATGTTGATGAGATATGCATAACGCGATGCATTGAATTACATCTTATTATGTAACATAGAAATGAAGTGCATTATCGCGTTTTAAGAAGCATTGGATCCCTACTGATTCAATACGTAGGGATCTAGAAACACTATTCCGTAGCAATGTAGTTGTTTGTCATTATAGGATGTAAATCAAAGCAACCCGTAACGTATCACTCGCCAGTACTTCAAGAGAATGTTAATCAATACATACTTGCGACGGAATAGCTTTTCTAGATGTCTATGTATCGCAGCAACGGAGTTCTAATGCTTCATAAAGCGCGTTATAACACCTCATTTCTGTGTCTCATGATTAGATGAAATGTCCAATGCAGTGCGTTATTTATATCTTGTCGGCACTTTAAACGAATGTAAATGCCACACTTCCTTGCAACGGAATAGCGTTTCTAGCTGTCTACGTATCGAAGCAATAGAGTTCGAATACTTCCTACAACGCGATATTACATCTGATTTCTATTTCTCATGATAAGACGTGATATTCAGTGCCACTCCATGTATATACTAGTCTACACCTCAAAAGAATGTGAATGACATACTTCTTTGCTGTGGAATAGCGTTTTTAGATATCTGCGAATCGAAGCAATAGAGTTCTAATCCTTCATAATACGCGGTATCGCATTACACTTCTATTTCTCATGAGAAGATGTAATATCAATGCAACACATAATGTATATCTCGTCAACACTTCAAAGGAATGTAGATCCTACACTTCCTTCCTGTGGAATAGCGTTTCTAGATGTCTAGGTTTCGCAGAAATTGAGTTCCAATGCTTCATAAAAACGCGATATAACATCTCATTCCTATATCCCATGATAGGATATAATTACCAATGCAACGCGTTAGGTATACCTCAAGGTAGTATCTCAACGAAACTTCAAAAGAATGTCAATGCAACTCTTCCTTGCAACGGAATTGCGTTTCAGGATGTCTACGTACAGAAGCAATGGAGATCTATTTCTTCATAAAACGCGATATCGTACAACATTTGTATGTATCATGATAAGATGTAATATTCCATGCAACGCGAAATGTATATCTCGTCAATACTTGATGAGAATGTAAACTCCACACTTCCTCCCGACGGAATAGCGTTTTTACATGTCTACGTATCGTATTAATAGAGTTGTGGCTCTTTTTAAAACGCGATATAGCATCTCAGTTCTATGTTTCATTATAAGATATAATATTCTTTGCGAAGTGTTATGTATACTTTGTCTACACTTCAAAAGAGTGTAAATGCCACACTTCCTTGCTAGGAAACATCGGTTCCAGATGTCTACGTGTCGAAGCAATAGTGTTCTAATGCTTCCTAAAACGCGATATCGCATCTCATTTCTGTGTTTCGTGATAAGATATAATAATCACTGCGAAGTGTTATGTGTACCTCGTCTACACATCAGAAGAATGTAAATGCCACACTTCCTTGCTAGGGAATAGCGTTTCCAGATATCTAGGTATCGAGGCAATAGCGTTCTAATGCTCCTAAAACGCGATATCGCACCTCATTTCTATGTTTCATGATAAGATATAATATTCATTGCGAAGAGACGTGTATTCCTCGTCTACACTTCAAAAGAATGTAAACGCCACGCTGCTTTGCTAGCAAATGCGTTTCCAGATGTCTACGGCTCGAAGAAATAGGGTAGTAATGCTTCCTAAAACGCGACATCCCATCTCAGTTCCATGCTTTATGATAAGAAAAAATATTCATTGCGAAATGTTATGTATACCTCGTGTACACTTCAAAAGAATGTAATTGCCTCACTTCCTTGATACGAAATGCGCTTCGAGATGACCAGGTATCGAAGCAATAAAGTTCTAATGATTCTTAAAACGCGATATCGCATCTCGTTTATATGGCTCATGATATGATATAATATTCATTGTGAAGTGTTATGTATACCACGTCTACACATCAGAAGAATGTAAATGCCACACTTCCTTGCTAGAAAATGCGTTTCCAGATGTCTACGTATCGAAGCAATAGAGTTGTAATGCATCTTAAGATGCGGCATCGCATCTCAGTTCTATGTTTCCTGTTAAGATATAATCTTCTTTGCGAAGTGTCGTGTACACCTCGTCTACACTTCAAAAGAATGTAAATGCCACACTTCCTGGCTAGGAAATAGCGTTTCCGGATGTCTACCTATCGAAGCAATAAAGTTCTAATGCTTCTTAAAACGCGATATCGCATCTCATTTCTATGTTGCATGATAAGATATAATCTTCATTGCGAAGAGACGTGTATTCCTCGTCTACACTTCAAAAGAATGTAAATGCCACCTGGCTAGGAAATAGCGTTTCCAGTTGTTTACGTATCGGAGCAATAGAATTCTAATGCTTCTTCAAGCGCGATCTCGCATCTAATTTCTTTGTTTCATGATAAGATATAATATTCATTGCGAAGTGTCATGTATACCTCGCATACACTTCAAACGAATGTAACTGCGACACTTCCTTGCTAGGAAATAGCGTTTGCAGATGTCTGCATATCGAAGCAATAGAGTTCTAAAGCTTCTTAGATCGCGATATCGCATCTCATTTCTATGTTTCATGATAAGATATAATATTCATTGCGATGTGTTACGTATACCTCGCAAACACTTCCAATGAATGTAAATGGGACACTTCCTTGCTAGGAAATAGCGTTTGCAGATGTTTCGTATCGAAGCAATAGAGTTCTAATTCGTCTTAAAACGCGATATCGCATCTCATTTCTATGTTTCATGATAAGATTTGATATTCATTGCTATGTGTTATGTATACCTCACATACACTTCCAGTGAATGTATATGCGACACTTCCTTGCTAGGAAATAGCGTTTGTAGATGTGTATGTATCGAAGCAATATAGTTCTAATGGTTCTTCAAATGAGATATCGCATCTCATTTCTATGTTTCATGATGAGATATACTATTCATTGCGAAGTGTTATGTATACCTCGCATACACTTCAAGTGTATGTAAATGCGACACTTCCTTGCTAGGAAATAGCGTATGCAGATGTCTACGTATCGTAGCAATAGATTTCTAATGCTTCTTAAAACGCGATATCGCATCTCATTTCTATGTTTCATGATCAGATTTGATATTCATTGTGGAGTGATATGTACACATCGTATTACCTTTAAAAGAATGTAAATGCGACACTTCCTTGCTAGGATATAGCGTTTCCAGATATCTACATATGGAGGCAATAGTGTTCTAATGCTTCTTGAAACGGGATATCGCATCCCATTTCTATGTTTCATGATAAGGTATAATATTCATTGCGAAGTGTCATGCATACCTCGTACTCACTTCAAAAGAATGTAACTGCGACACTTCCTTGCTAGGAAATAGCGTTTGCAGATGTCTACGTATCGAAGCAGAATAGTTCTAATGCTTCTTCAAACGGGATATCGCATCTCATTTCTATGTTTCATGATGAGATATAATATTCATTGCGAAGTGTTATGTACTCCTCGTACCTACTACAAATGAATGTAACTGCGACACTTTCTTGCTAGGAAGTAGTGTTTCCAGATATCTACGTATCGAAGTAATAGAGTTCTAATGCTTCTTAAAACGAGATATTGCATCTCACTTCTATGTTTCATGATAAGATATAATATTCATTGCGAAGTGTTACGTATACCTCGCATACACTTTAAATTAATGTAAATGCGACACTTCCTTGCTAGGAAATAGCGCTTGCAGATGTCTACCTATCGAAGCAATAGTGCTCTAATGCTTCTTAAAACGAGATATCGCATCTCATTTCTATGTTCCATGATAAGATATAATATTAATTGCGAAGTGTCATGAATACCTTGTATTCACTTCCGAAGAATGTAAATGCGACACTTCCATGCTACGAAATAGCGTTTGGAGATGTCTACGTATCGAAGCGATAGAGTTCTAATGCTTCTTAAAACGAGATATCGCATCTCACTTCTATGTTTCATGATAAGATATAATATTCATTGCGAAGTGTTATGTATACCTCGCATACACCTCAAATGAATGTAAATGCGACACTTCCTTGCTAGGAAATAGTGTTTGCAGATGTCTACGTATCGAAGCAATTGAGTGATAATGCTTCTTAAAACGGGATATCGCATCTGATTTCTTTGTTTCATGATATGATATAATATTAATTGCGAAGTGTCATGAATAACTCGTATTCACTTCAAAAGAATTTAAATGCGACACTTCCATGCTAGGAAATAGTGTTTGCAGATGTCTACGTATCGAAGCAATAGAGTGCTAATGCTTCTTAAAACGGGATATCGCATCTCATTTCTATGATTGATGATATGGTATAATATTAATTGCGAAGTGTCATGAATACCTCGTATTCACTTCAAAAGAATGTAAATGCGACACTTCCATGCTAGGAAATAGCGTTTGGAGATGTCTACGTATCGAAGCAATAGAGTTCTAATATTTCTTAAAACGAGATATCGCATCTCTTTTCTATGTTTCATGATAAGATATAATATTCATTGCGAAGTGTTATGTATTCCTCGCATACACTTCAAATGAATGTAAATGCGACACTTCCTTCCTAGGAAATAGCGTTTGCAGATGTCTACGTATCGAAGCAATAGTGTTCTAATGCTTCTTAAAACGAGATATCGCATCTGTTTTCTATGTTTCATGGTAAGATATAATATTCATTGCGAAGTGTTATGTATTCTATAGCGTTTGCAGATGTCTATGTATCGTAGCAATAGAGATCTAATGCTTCTTAGAACGCGATATCGCATCTCATTACTGTGTTTCATGATATGATATAATATTCATTGCGAAATGTTATGTATTCCTCGTCTACACTTCAAATGGATGTAAATGCAACACTTCCTTGCTAGGATATAGCTGGTCCAGATGTCTACGTATTGTAGCAATAGAGTTCTAATGCTTCTTAAAATGCGGCATTGCATCTCATTTCTATGTTTCGTGATAAGATATAATATTCAATATGCAGTGTTATGTATTCGTCGTCTACACATTAAAGGAATGTAAATGCGACACTTCCTTGCTAGGAAATAGCGTTTCTAGATGTCTACGTATTGAAGCTATGTACATCTAATTCTACATAAAACGCGAAGTTGCATCTCATTTTTATGTCTCATGATAAGATGTAATGTCACGTCTGGGATCGCGGATAACTAACCGCTAGCCGGAGAGATACGCAGCCAAAAGCGGTTCGGATCGCACAGTTGCGTCAAAGTCCGGACACATTTTGCTCGCAAAACACGGATCGAAAAGGCGCGGACGAAGTTAAGATAACGTTGACTTACCTTTGGTGTCTTGATAGCTGCTAATATTCAATATCCTTGCTGCAAGTATCGTCGTCGGTCCGGATCGTCCTCGGGTATGGTTCCTGCGTACGGGCTGTTGTGCGGAATCGTCAGCGGGATGAGTACCGTGGTAGCCTACTCTCCAGTGCGGATCGGCGATAGATACGGCGGTGCGGGACGGCTGTTCGGCCGGCATGTAGCGAAAGAAGAGGCGGTGCAGTAATATATGCACGTGTCGACGGTTGCACAAATGTATTTGCGCACCTGTGATCGTAAGAAGTTTATCCCTCCCTTGCGGCGAGTTCGTTTGGATGTACCGGAACGGCGCATTCGAGTCGGATGCCAAACGTCCAGATACATGTACACTAAGCGGTGGTCCGCTCTAAATTACCGCTCCAGGAATATGGAAAATCGTGCGTCTTTGCTCTAGTCTCGATGTGGTTCGATGCAGCTAAGCGGTGGTCTGTTCTAACTGGTCGATTACCGCGTTTGACTAAAGGTTAGAGCGAGTGAATGATCACCAAGACGCGTGGACTCGTGGAAGACTTCGTAATAGAGAATTTATAATAATAGTAAAACAAGAAATGGTTGGAATAATGAGAATTGTAAGTACTGGTAAAATAAAGTATTTTCAAAATAAGACTACGCTTACACTGTTACTTCCCTATGCAAAAGTTGAATAAGTACTAGGATTCGATAATTTTAGAATATATTTAGAATAATAATTAGAAACTTGAGTTAGTATAGTCGAAATCGGCCTGAATTACAGTTTAGGGTTCAGAGAGGTCCGCTCGCTTGGAGCGGATGACTTGAACTTGGTTTGAATTAGAAATGAGAGCGGTCCGCACGCTTCGAGCGGATGACTCGAACTGCACTTTCAGCTGGCCGACCCGCGACCTCCTCGGATCGCGTGGCGCGCGAGTCGCGAGGCGCCAAAGTGGGGCGAACACTCGTCCTACGAAGTGGGATGTACGGTCGTGCTGGGGCGCGCGCGTTCGGCGTGAGCCACAAGCGTCTGGCGCTCGCTCGGGCGCTTTGCTTATTTCCTATACCGGTTACATACGCTCTTAAAATTAGGATTATACATGAGATGGCTTATGATAGCTTGTGCGTGTTGTGTCATGCATGTACCTCGAGTGTAGTGTGCTCAAATTCTAGGATTTGCTTAATTTTAATTATAGAAGTATGTAAAGTATGGATACGGGTGCGTAACGACGGGCGACACTTCATATTAAGTGGAATGGTCCTCGTACGGAGGCTGTGACACGCTTGGGCTCCAGCTGTCTGACAGGTACGCGTCGTGACGGGATCGAGTGGTCCAAATCCCTGGTGCGAGGGTGGTTGCGTTAGATCTGCCATCGGTCTGTATTACCGTGTGTCGGTATGCTCGTCTCTGCAATGGCGGCCGGCGGTGTGTGCGGCTCTACTGGGAGGTGTAGAAGGTTCCGAAATGTTCGGCGAACGTCACAGTAATATCAATGCAACGCGTTATGTATATCTTGCCAATAAGGGTTCCAGAACCTGGGTGTCGAGGATGTACCCATCCCCACCTCCTCGCGGTGGAACCTGGGCGCCGGGCTTGCCCGGTGACTAACGGGGCTCTGGGGCTACAATATCCAATCGAATTAATTTAAGACTCGGAGGTTTGGTGCATCAACGATTGCCCAAAATAATCCGAATCCTTTTCGTAAAGCTAAATTGAATAGACTGAGCAGGCAGTCTGGAGCATCTATAAATTTGGCCAAACTGATGCTTAATAATTCAAAAAGGGTCAGAGTGAGCGTGTTCGCGTACACGTAGCGAGTTCGCCTCCCCGAGGTTCCCCGTGGGTGCTCCGGCGGTTAGGATTCGTCCTCTCCGACGGAGTAGCTGAAGGACTCGCCCGGTGGGAAAGGCGCCCTGGCACATCTGGATTTTTCCATCGCCCGTTTCAGTGAGGTGGGAGTACCCTGGGAGGTAGAGGCTCGATTCCGTCGCGTATACCCGTCTGGGTGAGGAAGCACGCCTGATCACCGTCCTGGTGTAGGGCAGACAATAAATATCTTGCCAATAAGGGTTCCAGAACCTGGGTGTCCAGGAAGTACCCATCCCCACCTCCTCGTGGTGGAACCTGGGCGCCGGGCTTGCCCGGAGGCTAACGGGGCTCTGGGGCTATCGAATTAAACTGGTACTCGGAGGTTTGGTGCATTATCGATTTGCCCAAGCTAGTCCGAGACACTTTCGTAGGGCAAAATTGAATAAGACTGAGGCTGGCAGTCTGGATCATTTATAAATTTGGCCAAACTGATCCATCCTAATTCAAAAAGGGTCAGAGTGAACGTGCTCGCGTACACGTAGTGAGTCCGCCTCCCCGAGGTTCCCCGTGGGTACTCCGGCGGTTAGTATTCGTCCTCTCTGACGGAGTAGCTGAAAGGCTCACCCGCTGGGAAAGGAGCTGCGGCACATCTGGATTTTCCAATCGCCCCTTTCAGTGAGGTGGGAGTAACTGGTTGGTAGATTGTAGATTCCGCCTGGGTATACCCGCTTGGGTCAGGAACCATACCCGATCACCATACCGGTGTAGAGCAGACAATAAATATCTTGCCAATACGGGGTTCCAGAACCTGGGTGTCCATGAAGTAACCATCCCCACTTCCTTGTGACGGAACCTGGCCGTCGGGCTTACCCGGCGGCTAACGGATCACTGGGGTTATTGAATAATTCTGCGACTCGGGGGTTTGGTGCATTATTAATATGCCCCAACTAGTCAGAGCCACATTCACAAAGTAAAATTGAACAAGACTGAGGCTGGCAGTCTGGATCATCAATAAATTTGGCCAAACTGATTCATCTTAAATCAAAAAGGGTCAGAGTGAGCGCGATCGCGTACACGTAGTGAGGTCGCCTAACTGAGGTTCCCATGGGGGCACTCCGCCTGTTGGGATTCGTCCCCTCTGGCGGACTAGCTGAATGACTCACGCACGGGGAACGCGCCGCGGCACATCTGGATTTTCCCAACGCACGTTTCAGTGAGCTGTGTGTAACTGGGCGGTTGATGGTAGATTCCGTTTGCTTATACCCGTCCGAATGAGGAAGCACGCCCGATAACCGTCCTGGCGCAGGGCAGACAAAATCTTCTCAATATATCAAAAGCATGTAAAGCCCACAGTTCTTTGTAGTAGCATAGCGATTTAGATGCCTAGGTTTCGAAGTAATAGAGTTCCAATGCTTCTTAAAACGCGATACCAAATCTCACGTCTATGTAGCAACAGGGCAAATAATTCGTAGCAATAGGGTTCTAATGCATCTTAATACGCGATATCGCATCTCATTTCAATGATTCATGATAAGATATTATATTCATTGTGGAGTGTTATGTATACCTTGTATTCACTTCAAATGCATGTAAATGTGACACTTCCTTGCTAGGAAGGAGCGTTTGCAGATGTCTACTTGTTGAAGCAATAGAGTTCTGATGCATCTTAAAATGCGATGTAGCATATCATCTTTGTGTCTCATGATAAGATATAGTATTCATGGCGAAGTGTCATGTATACATCGCATACACTTCAACTGAATGTAAATGGGACACTTCCTTTCTAGGAAATAGCGTCGGAAGATATCTACGTATCGAAGAGATAGAGTTCTAGTGCTTCTTAAAACGAGATATCGTATCTCATTTCTATGTTTCATGATAAGACATAATATTCATTGTGGAGTGTTATGCATACCTCGTATTCACATCAGAAGAATGTAAATGCGACACTTCCTTGCTAGGAAGTAGCGCTTGCAGATGTCTACGTATCGTAGCATTAGAGTTCTAATGCTTCTCAAAACGAGATATCGCATCTCGTATCTATGTTTCATGATAAGATATAATATTCATTGCGAAGTGTCATGTATACCTCGTATTCCTTTCGGAAGAATGTAAATGCGACACTTCCTTGCTAGGAAGTAGCGTTTGCAAATGTCTGCGTATCGAAGCAATAGATTTCTAATGCCTCTTAAATCGCCATATCGCATCTCATTTCTATGTTTCATGATAAGATATAATATTCATTGTGGAGTGTTATGTATACCTCGTACTCAGTTCAAAAGAATGTAAATGCGACACATCTTTGCTAGGAAATAGCGTTTGCAGATGTCTACGTATCGAAGCAATAGGGATCTAATGCTTCTTAAATCGCCATATCGCATCTCATTTCTATGTTTCATGATAAGATATAATATTCAATATGCAGTGTTATGTATTCGTCGTCTACACATTAAAGGAATGTAAATGCGACACTTCCTTGCTAGAAAGTAGCTTTTGCAGATGTCTACGTATCGAAGCAATAGAGTTCTAATGCATCTTAAATCGCCATATTGCATCTCATTTCTATGTTTCATGATAAGATATAATATTCATTGTGAAGTGTTATGTATACCTCGTATTCACTCCAAAAAAATGTAAACGCGACACTTCCTTGCCAGGAAATAGCGTTTGCAGATGTCTACGTATCGTAGCATTAGAGTTCTAATGCTTCTCAAAACGCGAAATCGCTACTCATTACTATGTTTCATGATAATATATAATATTCATTGTGGAGTGTTATGTATACCTCGCATACACTTCAATTGAATGTACATGCAACTCTTCCTTGCTAGGAAATAGCGTTTGCAGATGTCTACGTATCGAAGCAATAGAATTCTAATGCTTCTTAAATCGTCAAATCGCATCTCATTTCTGTTTCATGATAAGATATAATATTCATTGTGGAGTGTTATGTATACCTCGTATTCCCTTCAAAAGAATGTAAACGCGACACTTCCTTGCCAGGAAATAGCGTTTGTAGATGTCTACGTATCGTAGTAGTAGAATTCTAATGCTTCTCAAAACGCGATATCGCTACTCATTTCTATGTTTCATGATAATATATAAAATTCATTGTGGAGTGTTATGTATACCTTGTATTCACTTAAAATGAATGCAAATGCGACACTTCCTTGCTAGGAAATAGCGTTTGCAGATGTCTACGTATCGAAGCAATAGATATCTGATGCTTCATAAATCGCCATATCACATCTCATTTCTATGTCTCATGATAAGATATAATATTCATTGCGAAGTGGCACGTATACCTCGTATTCCTTTCAAAAGAATGTAAGTACGACACTTCCTTGCTGGGAAATAGCGTTTGCAGATGTCTACGAATCGAAGCAATAGAGATCTAAAGCTTGCTAATTCGCGATATCGCATCTCATTTCTATGTTTCATGATAAGATATAATATTCATTGTGCATTGATATATATACCTCGCATACACTTCAAAAGAAAGTAAATGCGACAATACCTTGCTAGGAAATAGAGTTTGCAGATGTCTCCGTATCGAAGAAACAGTGTTCTAATGCTTCTCAAATCGCGATGTCGCATCTCATTTCTGTGTTTCATGATTACATATAATATTCGTTGTAAAGTGTTATGTATACCTCGTATTCACATCAGAAAAATGCAAATGCTACAATTCCTTGCTAGGAAATAGCGCTTGCATATGTCTACGTATCGAAGCAATAGGTTTCTAAAGCTTGCTAATTCGCGATATCGCATCTCATATATATGTTTCATGATAATATATAATATTCATTGCGAAGTGTCATGTATACCTCGCATACACTTCAAATTAATGTGAATGCGACAGTTCCTTGCTAGAAAATAGTAATTGCAGATATCTACGTATCGAAGCAATGGAGTTCTGAAGATTCTTAAATCGCGATATAGCATCTCATTTCTATTGATCATGATAAGGTATAATATTCATTACGAAGTGCCACGTATACCTCGTATCCATTCAAAAGAATGTAAATGCGACACTTACTTGCTAGGAAGTAGCGTTTGCAGATGTCTACGTATCGAAGCAATGGAGTTCTGAAGATTCTTAAATCGCGATATCGCATCTCATATCTATGTTTCATGATAATATACAATATTGATTGCGAAGTGTCATGAATACTTCGCATACACTTAAAATGAAGGTAAATGCGACACTTCCTTGCTAGGAAATAGCGTTTGCAGATGTCTACGTATCGAAGCAATACGGTTCTAATGCTTCTTATATCGCCATATCGCATCTCTTTTCTATGTTTCATGATAAGATATAATATTCATTGCGAAGTGTCATGCATACCTCGTATTCACGACAAAAGAATGTAAATGCGACACTTCCTTGCTAGGAAATAGCGTTCGCAGATGTCTACGTATCGTTGCAATAGAGTTCTAATGCTTCTAAAAACGGGCAATCGCATCTCATTTCTATGTTTCATGATAAGATATAATATTCATTGCGAAGTGTCAAGTATACCTCGTATTCTCTCCAAACGAATGCAAATGCGACACTTCCTTGCTAGGAAATAACGTATTCAGATGTCTACGTATCGTAGCAATAGTGTTCTAATGCTACTTAAATCGCGATATCGCATCTCATTTCTATGTTTCATGATAAGATAAAATATTCATTACGAAGTGTCATGTATACCTCGTATTCACTTCAAAAGAATGAATATGCGACTATTGCTTGCTAGGGAATAGCGTTTGCAGATGTCTACGTATCGTAGCAATAGCGTTGTAATGCTACTTAAATAGCGATATCGCATCCCAATTATAAGTTTCGTGATAATATACAATATTCATTGCCAAGTGTCATGTATACCTCGCATTCACTTCAAAAGAATGTAAGTGCGTCACTTCCATACTAGGAAATAGCGTTTGCAGGTGTCTCCGCATCGAGGCCGCAGATTTCTAATGCTTCTTAAAACGCGATATCGCATCTCTCTTCTATGTTTCATGATAAGATATAATATTCATTGCGAAGTGAAATGTATACCTATTATTCACTTCAAAAGAATATAAGTGCGACACTTCCATGCAAGGAAATAGCGTTTTCACATGTCTACGTGTCGTAGCAATAGATTTCTAATGCTTTTCAGAACGCGATATCGCATCTCAATTCTATGCTTCATGATAAGATATAATATTCATTGCGAAGTGTCATGTATACCTCGTATTCACTTCAAAAGAATGTAAATGCGACTATTCCTTGCTAGGGCATAGCGTTTACAGATGCCTACTTATCGTAGCAATGGAGGTCTAATGGTTCTTAGATCGCGATATCGCATCTCACTTCTATGTTTCGTGATAAGTTATAATATTCATTCCGAAGTGTCATGTAACCCTCGAATTCACCTCAAAAGAATGTAAATGCGACTATTGGTTGCTAGGAAATAGCGTTTGCAGATGTCTACGTATCGTAGCAATAGAGTTCTAACGCTACTTAAATCGCGATATCGCAACTCATTTCTACGTTTCGTGATAAGATATGATATTCATTGCGCAGTGTCATGTACACCTCGTATTCACTTCAAAAGAATGTAAATGCGACACTTCCATGCTCGGAAGTAGCGTCTGCAGATGCATAATCGTAGAGGCAATAGAGTTCGAATGCTTCTTAAAACGCGATATCGCATCTCACTTCTATGTTTCATGATAAGATATAATATTCATTATGAAGTGTCATGTATATCTCGTATTCACTTCAAAAGAATGAAAATGCGTCTATTGCTTGCTAGGAAATAGCGTTTGCAGATGTCTACGTATCGTAGCAATAGAGTTCTAATGCTACTTAAATCGCGATATCGCATCTCATTTCTATGTTTCGTGATAAGATATAATATTCATTGCGAATTGTCATGTATACCTCGCATTCACTCCAAACGAATGTAAATGCGACACTTCCTTGCTAGGGAATAGCGTATTCAGATGTCCACGTATCGTAGCAATAGAGTTCTAACGCCACTTAAATCGCGATATCGCAACTCATTTCTACGTTTCGTGATAAGATATAATATTCATTGCGATGTGTCATGTATACCTCGTATACACTCCAAACGAATGTAAATGCGACACTTTCTTGCTAGGAAATAGCGTATTCAGATGTCCACGTATCGTAGCAATAGAGTTCTAACGCTACTTAAATCGCGATATCGCATCTCATTTCTACGTTTCGTGATAAGATATAATATTCATTGCGATGTGTCATGTATACCTCGTATTCACTCCAAACGAATGTAAATGCGACACTTTCTTGCTAGAAAATAGCGTATTCAGATGTCTACGTATCGTAGCAATAGAGTTCTAATGCTTCTTAAAACGCGATGTCGCATCTCACTTCTATGTTTCATGATAAGTTATAATATTCACTGCGAAGTGTCGTGTATACCTCGTATTCACTTCAAAAGAATGTAAGTGCGACACTTCCATGCTAGGAAATAGCGTCTGCAGACGTCTACACGTAGAGGCAATAGAGTTCTAATGCTTCTTGAAACGCGATGACGCATCTCATTTCTATGTTTCGTGATAAGTTATAATATTCATTCCGAAGTGTCATGTATACCTCGTATTCACTTCAAAAGAATGTAAATGCGACTATTGTTTGCTAGGAAATAGCGTTTGAAGATGTCTACGTATCGTAGCAATAGAGTTCTAATGCTTCTTAGATCGCGATATCGCATCTCATTTCTATGTTTCGTGATAAGTTATAATATTCATTCCGAAGTGTCATGTAACCCTCGAATTCACCTCAAAAGAATGTAAATGCGACTATTGGCTGCTAGGAAATAGCGTTTGCAGATGTCTACGTATCGTAGCAATAGAATTCTAATGCTTCTCAAAACGCGATATCGCATCTCATTTCTATGTTTCCTGATAAGATATAATATTCAATGCGAAGTGTCATGTACACCTCGTGTTCACTTCAAAAGAATGTAAATGCGACACTTCCATGCTAGGAAATAGCGTCTGCAGATGTCTACGCGTCGAGGCAATAGATTTCTAATGCTACTTAAAACGCGATATCGCATCTCACATCTATGTTACATAATAAGATATAATGTTCATTGCGAAGTGTCATGTATACCTCGTATTCACTTCAAAAGAATGTAAATACGAATCTTCCTTGCTCGGAAATAGCGTATTCTGATGTCTACGTATCGTAGCATTAGAGTTCTAATGCTACTTAAATCGCGATATCACGTCTCATTTATATGTTTCATGATAAGATATAATACTCATTGCGAAGTGTCATGTATACATCGTATTCACTTCAAAAGAATGAAAATGCGACACTTCCATGCTAGGAAATAGCGTTTGCAGAGGTCTCCGCATCGAGGCCATAGAGTTCTAATGCTTCTTAAAACGCGATATCGCATCTCTCTTCTATGTTTCATGATAAGATAAAATATTCATTACGAAGTGTCATGTGTACCTCGTATTCACTTCAAAAGAATGAAAATGCGACTATTGCTTGCTAGGAAATAGCGTATTCAGATGTCCACGTATCGTAGCAATACAGTTCTAACGCTACTTAAATCGCGATATCGCAACTCATTTCTACGTTTCGTGATAAGATATAATATTCATTGCGATGTGATATGTACTCCCTGTATTCACCTGAAACGAATGTAAATGCGACACTTCCTTGCTAGGAAGTAGCGTTCACAAATGTCTACGTTTCGAAGCAATAGTGTTCTAATGCTTCTAAAAACGGGCAATCGCATCTCATTTCTATGTTTCATGATAAGATATAATATTCATTGCGAAGTGTCAAGTATACCTCGTATTCTCTCCAAACGAATGCAAATGCGACACTTCCTTGCTAGGAAATAACGTATTCAGATGTCTACGTATCGCAGCAATAGTGTTCTAATGCTACTTAAATCGCGATATCGCATCTCATTTCTATGTTTCATGATAAGATAAAATATTCATTACGAAGTGTCATGTATACCTCGTATTCACTTCAAAAGAATGAAAATGCGACTATTGCTTGCTAGGGAATAGCGTTTGCAGATGTCTACGTATCGTAGCAATAGCGTTGTAATGCTACTTAAATAGCGATATCGCATCCCAATTATAAGTTTCGTGATAATATACAATATTCATTGCCAAGTGTCATGTATACCTCGCATTCACATCAAAAGAATGTAAGTGCGTCACTTCCATACTAGGAAATAGCGTTTGCAGGTGACTCCGCATCGAGGCCGTAGATTTCTAATGCTTCCTAAAACGCGATATCGCATCTCTCTTCTATGTTTCATGATAAGATATAATATTCATTGCGAAGTGAAATGTATACCTATTATTCACTTCAAAAGAATATAAGTGCGGCACTTCCATGCAAGAAAATAGCGTTTTCACATGTCTACGTATCGTAGCAATAGATTTCTAATGCTTCTCAGAACGCGATATCGCATCTCAATTCTATGCTTCATGATAAGATATAATATTCATTGCGAAGTGTCATGTATACCTCGTATTCACTTCAAAAGAATGTAAATGCGACTATTCCTTGCTAGGGCATAGCGTTTACAGATGCCTACTTATCGTAGCAATGGAGGTCTAATGGTTCTTAGATCGCGATATCGCATCTCACTTCTATGTTTCGTGATAAGTTATAATATTCATTCCGAAGTGTCATGTAACCCTCGAATTCACATCAAAAGAATGTAAATGCGACTATTGGTTGCTAGGAAATAGCGTTTGCAGATGTCTACGTATCGTAGCAATAGAATTCTAATGCTTCTCAAAATGCGATATCGCATCTCATTTCTATGTTTCCTGATAAGATATAATATTCATTGCGAAGTGTCATGTACACCTCGTATTCACTTCAAAAGAATGTAAATGCGACACTTCCATGCTAGGAAATAGCGTCTGCAGATGTCTACGCGTCGAGGCAACAGATTTCTAATGCTTCTTAAAACGCGATATCGCATCTCACATCTATGTTACATAATAAGATATAATGTTCATTGCGAAGTGTCATGTATACCTCGTATTCACTTCAAAAGAATGTAAATACGAATCTTCCTTGCTCGGAAATAGCGTATTCAGATCTCTACGTACCGTAGCATTAGAGTTCTAATGCTACTTAAATCGCGATTTCGCATCCCATTTCTATGTTTCGTGATAAGATATAATATACATTGCGGAGTGTCATGTATACCTCGTATTCACTTCAAAAGAATGTAAATGCGACACTTCCATGCTAGGAAATTGCGTCTGCAGATGTCTACGCGTCGAGGCAACAGATTTCTATTGCTCCTTAAAACGCGATATCGCATCTCACATCTATGCTACATAATAAGATATAATGTTCATTGCGAAGTGTAATGTATACCTCGTATTCACTTCAAAAGAATGTAAATACGAATCTTCCTTGCTCGGAAATAGCATATTCAGATCTCTACGTATCGTAGCATTAGAGTTCTAATGCTACTTAAATCGCGATTTCGCATCCCATTCCTATGTTTCGTGATAAGGTATAATATACATTGCGAAGTGTCATGTATACATCGTATTCACTTCAAAAGTATGAAAATGCGACACTTCCATGCTAGGAAATAGCGTTTGCAGAGGTCTCCGCATCGAGGCCATAGAGTTCTAATGCTTCTTAAAACGCGATATCGCATCTCTCTTCTATGTTCATGATAAGATAAAATATTCATCACGAAGTGTCATGTATACCTCGTATTCACTTCAAAAGAGTGTAAATGCGACTATTGCTTGCTAGGAAATAGCGTCTCCAGATATCTACGCATCGTAGCAATAGAGCTCTAATGCTTCTTAAAGCGCGATATCGCATCTCACTTCTATGTTTCACGATAAGATACAACATTTATTGGGAAGTGTAATGTATACCTCGTATTCGCTTCAAAAGAATGTAAATGCGATACTTCCATGTTAGGAAATAGCGTCTGCAGATGTCTACGCGTCGAGGCAATAGAGTTCTAGTGCTTCTTAGATCGCGATATCGCATCCCATTTCTATGTTTCGTGATAAGATATAATATTCATTGCGCAGTGTCATGTACACCTCGTATTCACTTCAAAAGAATGAAAATGCGACACTTCCATGCTAGGAAATAGCGTTTGCAGTGGTCTCGGCTTCGAGGCCATAGAGTTCCAATGCTTCTCAAAACGCGATATCGCATCCCGTTTCTCTGTTTCATGATAGGATCTAATATTCATTGCGAAGTGTCATGTATACCTCGTATTCACTTCAAAAGAATGTAAATGCGACACTTCCTTGCTAGGAAATAGCGCTCGCAGATGTCTACGTATCGTTGCAATAGAGTTCTAATGCTTCTAAAAACGGGCAATCGCATCTCATTTCTATGTTTCATGATAAGATATAATATTCATTGCGAAGTGTCAAGTATACCTCGTATTCTCTCCAAACGAATGCAAATGCGACACTTCCTTGCTAGGAAATAACGTATTCAGATGTCTACGTATCGTAGCAATAGTGTTCTAATGCTACTTAAATCGCGATATCGCATCTCATTTCTATGTTTCATGATAAGATAAAATATTCATTACGAAGTGTCATGTATACCTCGTATTCACTTCAAAAGAATGAAAATGCGACTATTGCTTGCTAGGGAATAGCGTCTGCAGATGTCTACGTATCGTAGCAATAGCGTTTAATGCTACTTAAATAGCGATATCGCATCCCAATTATAAGTTTCGTGATAATATATAATATTCATTGCCAAGTGTCATGTATACCTCGCATTCACTTCAAAAGAATGTAAGTGCGTCACTTCCATACTAGGCAATAGCGTTTGCAGGTGTCTCCGCATCGAGGCCGTAGAGTTCTAATGCTTCTTAAAACGCGATATCGCATCTCTCTTCTATGTTTCATGATAAGATACAATATTCATTGCGAAGTGAAATGTATACCTATTATTCACTTCAAAAGAATATAAGTGCGACACTTCCATGCAAGGAAATAGCGTTTTCACATGTCTACGTATCGTAGCAATAGATATCTAATGCTTCTCAGAACGCGATATCGCATCTCAATTCTATGCTTCATGATAAGAAATAATATTCATTGCGAAGTGTCATGTATACCTCGTATTCACTTCAAAAGAATGTAAATGCGACTATTCCTTGCTAGGGCATAGCGTCTACAGATGCCTGCTTATCGTAGCAATAGAGGTCTAATGCTTCTTAGATCGCGTTATCATATCTCACTTCTATGTTTCGTGATAAGTTATAATATTCATTCCGAAGTGTCATGTAACCCTCGAATTCACATCAAAAGAATGTAAATGCGACTATTGGTTGCTAGGAAATAGCGTTTGCAGATGTCTACGTATCGTAGCAATAGAATTCTAATGCTTCTCAAAATGCGATATCGCATCTCATTTCTATGTTTCCTGATAAGATATAATATTCATTGCGAAGTGTCATGTACACCTCGTATTCACTTCAAAAGAATGTAAATGCGACACTTCCATGCTAGGAAATTGCGTCTGCAGATGTCTACGCGTCGAGGCAACAGATTTCTATTGCTTCTTGAAACGCGATATCGCATCTCACATCTATGTTACATAATAAGATATAATGTTCATTGCGAAGTGTAATGTATACCTCGTATTCACTTCAAAAGAATGTAAATACGAATCTTCCTTGCTCGGAAATAGCGTATTCAGATCTCTACGTATCGTAGCATTAGAGTTCTAATGCTACTTAAATCGCGATTTCGCATCCCATTCCTGTGTTTCGTGATAAGGTATAATATACATTGCGAAGTGTCATGTATACCTCGTATTCACTTCAAAAGAATGAAAATGCGACACTTCCATGCTAGGAAATAGCGTTTGCAGAGGTCTCCGCATCGAGGCCATAGAGTTCTAATGCTTCTTAAAACGCGATATCGCATCTCTCTTCTATGTTCATGATAAGATAAAATATTCATTACGAAGTGTCATGTATACCTCGTATTCACTTCAAAAGAGTGTAAATGCGACTATTGCTTGCTAGGAAATAGCGTCTCCAGATATCTACGCATCGTAGCAATAGAGCTCTAATGCTTCTTAAAGCGCGAAATCGCATCTCACTTCTATGTTTCACGATAAGATACAACATTTATTGCGAAGTGTAATGTATACCTCGTATTCGCTTCAAAGGAATGTAAATGCGATACTTCCATGTTTGGAAATAGCGTCTGCAGATGTCTACGCGTCGAGGCAATAGAGTTCTAGTGCTTCTTAGATCGCGATATCGCATCTCATTTCTACGTTTCGTGATAAGATATAATATTCATTGCGCAGTGTCATGTACACCTCGTATTCACTTCAAAAGAATGAAAATGCGACACTTCCATGCTAGGAAATAGCGTTTGCAGTGGTCTCGGCTTCGAGGCCATAGAGTTCTAATGCTTCTCAAAACGCGATATCGCATCCCGTTTCTCTGTTTCATGATAGGATCTAATATTCATTGCGAAGTGTCATGTATACCTCGTATTCACTTCAAAAGAATGTAAATGCGACACTTCCTTGCTAGGAAATAGCGTTCGCAGATGTCTACGTATCGTTGCAATAGAGTTCTAATGCTTCTAAAAACGGGCAATCGCATCTCATTTCTATGTTTCATGATAAGATATAATATTCATTGCGAAGTGTCAAGTATACCTCGTATTCTCTCCAAACGAATGCAAATGCGACACTTCCTTGCTAGGAAATAACGTATTCAGATGTCTACGTATCGTAGCAATAGTGTTCTAATGCTACTTAAATCGCGATATCGCATCTCATTTCTATGTTTCATGATAAGATAAAATATTCATTACGAAGTGTCATGTATACCTCGTATTCACTTCAAAAGAGTGTAAATGCGACTATTGCTTGCTAGGAAATAGCGTCTCCAGATATCTACGCATCGTAGCAATAGAGCTCTAATGCTTCTTAAAGCGCGAAATCGCATCTCACTTCTATGTTTCACGATAAGATACAACATTTATTGCGAAGTGTAATGTATACCTCGTATTCGCTTCAAAGGAATGTAAATGCGATACTTCCATGTTTGGAAATAGCGTCTGCAGATGTCTACGCGTCGAGGCAATAGAGTTCTAGTGCTTCTTAGATCGCGATATCGCATCTCATTTCTACGTTTCGTGATAAGATATAATATTCATTGCGCAGTGTCATGTACACCTCGTATTCACTTCAAAAGAATGAAAATGCGACACTTCCATGCTAGGAAATAGCGTTTGCAGTGGTCTCGGCTTCGAGGCCATAGAGTTCTAATGCTTCTCAAAACGCGATATCGCATCCCGTTTCTCTGTTTCATGATAGGATCTAATATTCATTGCGAAGTGTCATGTATACCTCGTATTCACTTCAAAAGAATGTAAATGCGACACTTCCTTGGTAGGAAATAGCGTTCGCAGATGTCTACGTATCGTTGCAATAGAGTTCTAATGCTTCTAAAAACGGGCAATCGCATCTCATTTCTATGTTTCATGATAAGATATAATATTCATTGCGAAGTGTCAAGTATACCTCGTATTCTCTCCAAACGAATGCAAATGCGACACTTCCTTGCTAGGAAATAACGTATTCAGATGTCTACGTATCGTAGCAATAGTGTTCTAATGCTACTTAAATCGCGATATCGCATCTCATTTCTATGTTTCATGATAAGATAAAATATTCATTACGAAGTGTCATGTATACCTCGTATTCACTTCAAAAGAATGAATATGCGACTATTGCTTGCTAGGGAATAGCGTTTGCAGATGTCTACGTATCGTAGCAATAGCGTTGTAATGCTACTTAAATAGCGATATCGCATCCCAATTATAAGTTTCGTGATAATATACAATATTCATTGCCAAGTGTCATGTATACCTCGCATTCACTTCAAAAGAATGTAAGTGCGTCACTTCCATACTAGGAAATAGCGTTTGCAGGTGTCTCCGCATCGAGGCCGCAGATTTCTAATGCTTCTTAAAACGCGATATCGCATCTCTCTTCTATGTTTCATGATAAGATATAATATTCATTGCGAAGTGAAATGTATACCTATTATTCACTTCAAAAGAATATAAGTGCGACACTTCCATGCAAGGAAATAGCGTTTTCACATGTCTACGTGTCGTAGCAATAGATTTCTAATGCTTTTCAGAACGCGATATCGCATCTCAATTCTATGCTTCATGATAAGATATAATATTCATTGCGAAGTGTCATGTATACCTCGTATTCACTTCAAAAGAATGTAAATGCGACTATTCCTTGCTAGGGCATAGCGTTTACAGATGCCTACTTATCGTAGCAATGGAGGTCTAATGGTTCTTAGATCGCGATATCGCATCTCACTTCTATGTTTCGTGATAAGTTATAATATTCATTCCGAAGTGTCATGTAACCCTCGAATTCACCTCAAAAGAATGTAAATGCGACTATTGGTTGCTAGGAAATAGCGTTTGCAGATGTCTACGTATCGTAGCAATAGATTTCTAACGCTATTTAAATCGCGATATCGCAACTCATTTCTACGTTTCGTGATAAGATATGATATTCATTGCGCAGTGTCATGTACACCTCGTATTCACTTCAAAAGAATGTAAATGCGACACTTCCATGCTCGGAAGTAGCGTCTGCAGATGCATAATCGTAGAGGCAATAGAGTTCGAATGCTTCTTAAAACGCGATATCGCATCTCACTTCTATGTTTCATGATAAGATATAATATTCATTACGAAGTGTCATGTATATCTCGTATTCACTTCAAAAGAATGAAAATGCGTCTATTGCTTGCTAGGAAATAGCGTTTGCAGATGTCTACGTATCGTAGCAATAGAGTTCTAATGCTACTTAAATCGCGATATCGCATCTCATTTCTATGTTTCGTGATAAGATATAATATTCATTGCGAATTGTCATGTATACCTCGCATTCACTCCAAACGAATGTAAATGCGACACTTCCTTGCTAGGGAATAGCGTATTCAGATGTCCACGTATCGTAGCAATAGAGTTCTAACGCCACTTAAATCGCGATATCGCAACTCATTTCTACGTTTCGTGATAAGATATAATATTCACTGCGATGTGTCATGTATACCTCGTATACACTCCAAACGAATGTAAATGCGACACTTTCTTGCTAGGAAATAGCGTATTCAGATGTACACGTATCGTAGCAATAGAGTTCTAACGCTACTTAAATCGCGATATCGCATCTCATTTCTACGTTTCGTGATAAGATATAATATTCATTGCGATGTGTCATGTATACCTCGTATTCACTCCAAACGAATGTAAATGCGACACTTTCTTGCTAGAAAATAGCGTATTCAGATGTCTACGTATCGTAGCAATAGAGTTCTAATGCTTCTTAAAACGCGATGTCGCATCTCACTTCTATGTTTCATGATAAGTTATAATATTCACTGCGAAGTGTCGTGTATACCTCGTATTCACTTCAAAAGAATGTAAGTGCGACACTTCCATGCTAGGAAATAGCGTCTGCAGACGTCTAAACGTAGAGGCAATAGAGTTCTAATGCTTCTTGAAACGCGATGACGCATCTCATTTCTATGTTTCATGATAAGATATAATATTCATTGCGAAGTGAAATGTATACCTATTATTCACTTCAAAAGAATATAAGTGCGACACTTCCATGCAAGGAAATAGCGTTTTCACATGTCTACGTGTCGTAGCAATAGATTTCTAATGCTTTTCAGAACGCGATATCGCATCTCAATTCTATGCTTCATGATAAGATATAATATTCATTGCGAAGTGTCATGTATACCTCGTATTCACTTCAAAAGAATGTAAATGCGACTATTCCTTGCTAGGGCATAGCGTTTACAGATGCCTACTTATCGTAGCAATGGAGGTCTAATGGTTCTTAGATCGCGATATCGCATCTCACTTCTATGTTTCGTGATAAGTTATAATATTCATTCCGAAGTGTCATGTAACCCTCGAATTCACCTCAAAAGAATGTAAATGCGACTATTGGTTGCTAGGAAATAGCGTTTGCAGATGTCTACGTATCGTAGCAATAGATTTCTAACGCTATTTAAATCGCGATATCGCAACTCATTTCTACGTTTCGTGATAAGATATGATATTCATTGCGCAGTGTCATGTACACCTCGTATTCACTTCAAAAGAATGTAAATGCGACACTTCCATGCTCGGAAGTAGCGTCTGCAGATGCATAATCGTAGAGGCAATAGAGTTCGAATGCTTCTTAAAACGCGATATCGCATCTCACTTCTATGTTTCATGATAAGATATAATATTCATTACGAAGTGTCATGTATATCTCGTATTCACTTCAAAAGAATGAAAATGCGTCTATTGCTTGCTAGGAAATAGCGTTTGCAGATGTCTACGTATCGTAGCAATAGAGTTCTAATGCTACTTAAATCGCGATATCGCATCTCATTTCTATGTTTCGTGATAAGATATAATATTCATTGCGAATTGTCATGTATACCTCGCATTCACTCCAAACGAATGTAAATGCGACACTTCCTTGCTAGGGAATAGCGTATTCAGATGTCCACGTATCGTAGCAATAGAGTTCTAACGCCACTTAAATCGCGATATCGCAACTCATTTCTACGTTTCGTGATAAGATATAATATTCACTGCGATGTGTCATGTATACCTCGTATACACTCCAAACGAATGTAAATGCGACACTTTCTTGCTAGGAAATAGCGTATTCAGATGTACACGTATCGTAGCAATAGAGTTCTAACGCTACTTAAATCGCGATATCGCATCTCATTTCTACGTTTCGTGATAAGATATAATATTCATTGCGATGTGTCATGTATACCTCGTATTCACTCCAAACGAATGTAAATGCGACACTTTCTTGCTAGAAAATAGCGTATTCAGATGTCTACGTATCGTAGCAATAGAGTTCTAATGCTTCTTAAAACGCGATGTCGCATCTCACTTCTATGTTTCATGATAAGTTATAATATTCACTGCGAAGTGTCGTGTATACCTCGTATTCACTTCAAAAGAATGTAAGTGCGACACTTCCATGCTAGGAAATAGCGTCTGCAGACGTCTAAACGTAGAGGCAATAGAGTTCTAATGCTTCTTGAAACGCGATGACGCATCTCATTTCTATGTTTCGTGATAAGTTATAATATTCATTCCGAAGTGTCATGTATACCTCGTATTCACTTCAAAAGAATGTAAATGCGACTATTGTTTGCTAGGAAATAGCGTTTGAAGATGTCTACGTATCGTAGCAATAGAGTTCTAATGCTTCTTAGATCGCGATATCGCATCTCATTTCTATGTTTCGTGATAAGTTATAATATTCATTCCGAAGTGTCATGTAACCCTCGAATTCACCTCAAAAGAATGTAAATGCGACTATTGGTTGCTAGGAAATAGCGTTTGCAGATGTCTACGTATCGTAGCAATAGAATTCTAATGCTTCTCAAAACGCGATATCGCATCTCATTTCTATGTTTCCTGATAAGATATAATATTCATTGCGAAGTGTCATGTACACCTCGTGTTCACTTCAAGAGAATGTAAATGCGACACTTCCATGCTAGGAAATAGCGTCTGCAGATGTCTACGCGTCGAGGCAATAGATTTCTAATGCTACTTAAAACGCGATATCGCATCTCACATCTATGTTACATAATAAGATATAATGTTCATTGCGAAGTGTCATGTATACCTCGTATTCACTTCAAAAGAATGTAAATACGAATCTTCCTTGCTCGGAAATAGCGTATTCTGATGTCTACGTATCGTAGCATTAGAGTTCTAATGCTACTTAAATCGCGATATCACGTCTCATTTATATGTTTCACGATAAGATATAATACTCATTGCGAAGTGTCATGTATACATCGTATTCACTTCAAAAGAATGAAAATGCGTCACTTCCATGCTAGGAAATAGCGTTTGCAGAGGTCTCCGCATCGAGGCCATAGAGTTCTAATGCTTCTTAAAACGCGATATCGCATCTCTCTTCTATGTTTCATGATAAGATAAAATATTCATTACGAAGTGTCATGTGTACCTCGTATTCACTTCAAAAGAATGGAAATGCGACTATTGCTTGCTAGGAAATAGCGTTTGCAGATGTCTACGTATCGTAGCAATAGCGTTCTAATGCTACTTAAATCGCGATATCGCATTTCATTTATATGTTTCGTGATAATATATAATATTCATTGCCAAGTGTCATGTATACCTCGTATTCACTTCAAAAGAATGTAAGTTCGACACCTCCATGCTAGGAAGTAGCCTTTGCAGATGTCTCCGCATCGAGGCCATAGAGTTCTAATGCTTCTCAAAACGCGATATCGCATCTCATTTCTGTGCTTCATGATAAGATATAATATTCATTGCGAAGTGTCAAGTATACCTCGTATTCACTCCAAACGAATGTAAATGCGACACTTCCTTCCTAGGAAATAGCGTATTCAGATGTCTACGTATCGTAGCACTAGAGTTCTAACGCTACGTAAATCGCGATATCGCAAATCATTTCTACGTTTCGTGATAAGATATGATATTCATTGCGCAGTGTCATGTACACCTCGTATTCACTTCAAAAGAATGTAAATGCGACACTTCCATGCTCGGAAGTAGCGTCTGCAGATGCATAATCGTAGAGGCAATAGAGTTCGAATGCTTTTTAAAACGCGATATCGCATCTCACTTCTATGTTTCATGATAAGATATAATATTCATTACGAAGTGTCATGTATATCTCGTATTCACTTCAAAAGAATGAAAATGCGACACTTCCATGCTCGGAAGTAGCGTCTGCAGATGCATAATCGTAGAGGCAATAGAGTTCGAATGCTTCTTAAAACGCGATATCGCATCTCACTTCTATGTTTCATGATAAGATATAATATTCATTACGAAGTGTCAAGTGTATCTCGTATTCACTTCAAAAGAATGAAAATGGGTCTATTGCTTGCTAGGAAATAGCGCTTGCAGATGTCTACGTATCGTAGCAATAGAGTTCTAATGCTACTTAAATCGCGATATCGCATCTCATTTCTATGTTTCGTGATAAGATATAATATTCATTGCGAAGTGTCATGTATACCTCGCATTCACTCCAAACGAATGCAAATGCGACACTTCCTTGCTAGGGAATAGCGTATTCAGATGTCCACGTATCGTAGCAATAGAGTTCTAACGCTACTTAAATCGCGATATCGCAACTCATTTCTACGTTTCATGATAAGATATAATATTCATTGCTATGTGTCATGTATACCTCGTATACACTCCAAACGAATGTAAATGCGACACTTTCTTGCTAGGAAATAGCGTATTCAGATGTCCACGTATCGTAGCAATAGAGTTCTAACGCTACTTAAATCGCGATATCGCATCTCATTTCTACGTTTCGTGATAAGATATAATATTCATTGCGATGTGTCATGTATACCTCGTATTCACTCCAAGCGAATGTAAATGCGACACTTTCTTGCTAGAAAATAGCGTATTCAGATGTCTACGTATCGTAGCAATAGAGTTCTAATGCTACTTATATCGCGATATCGCATCTTTTTTCTATGTTTCGTGATAAGATGTAATATTCATTGCGAAGTGTCATGTACACCTCGCATTCACTTCAGAAGAATGTAAATGCGACTATTGCTTGCTAGGAAATAGCGTTTGCAAATGTCTACGTATCGTAACAATAGCGTTCTAATGCTACTTAAATCGCGATATCGCATCTCATTATATATGTTTCGTGATAAGATATAATATTCATTGCGAAGTGTCATGTACACCTCGTATTCACTTCAAAAGAATTTAAATGCGACACTTCCATGCTAGGAAATAGCGTATTCAGATGTCCACGTATCGTAGCAATACAGTTCTAACGCTACTTAAATCGCGATATCGCAACTCATTTCTACGTTTCGTGATAAGATATAATATTCATTGCGATGTGATATGTACTCCCTGTATTCACCTGAAAAGAATGTAAATGCGACACTTCCTTGCTAGGAAGTAGCGTTCACAAATGTCTACGTTTCGAAGCAATAGAGTTCTAATGCTTCTTAAAACGGGATATCGCATCTCATTTCTATGTTTCATGATAGGATGAAATTTTTATATATACCTCGCATAGATTTCCAATGAATGTAAATGCGACACTTCCTTGCTAGGAAGTAGCGTTTGCAGATTTCTATTTATCGAAGCAAAAATATTCTAATGCTTCTTAAAACGCGATATCGCATCTCACACCTGTGTTTCATTATAAGATATAATATTCATTGCGAAGTGTCATGTATAGCTCGCATACACTTCAGATGAATGTAAAAGCGACACTTCCTTGCTAAGTTATAGCGTTTCTAGATGTATACGTAACGAAGCAATAGAGTTCTAATGTTACTCAAAACGCGATATCGCATTTCATTTCTATGTTTCGCGAGAAGACACAATATTTATTGTGCAGTATTATGTATACCTCGTATACACTTCAAAAGAATGTTAATGCGACACTTCCTTGCCAGGAAGTAGCGTTTGCAGATGTCTACGTATCGAAGCAATAGAGTTCTAATGCACCTTAAATAGCCATTTCGATTCTCATTTCCATGCTTCATGATGAGATATAATATTCATTGAGGAGGGTTATGTATATCTCGTATTCACTTCAAAGGAATGTAAATGCGACACTTCGTTGCTATTAAATAGCGTTTGCAGATGTAACCGTATCGAAGCAATAGAGACCTAATGCATCCTAAATCGCGTTGTCCCACCGCATTTCTATGTTTCATGATAAGATATAATATACATTGCGAATTGTCATGTATACATCGTATTCACTGCAAAGGAATGTAAGTGCGACTCTTCCTTGCTAGGAAATAGCGTTTGAAGATGTCTACGTATCGAAGCAATGGAGTTATAATGCTGCTTAAAACGCCATATCGCATCTCATTTCTATGTTTCATGATAAGATATAATATTCATTGTGGAGTGTTATGTATACCTCGTATTCACTTCAGAAGAATGTAAACGCGACACTTCCTTGCCAGGAAATAGCGTTTGCAGATGTCTACGTATGGAAGCAATAGATTTCTAATGCTCCTCAAAACGCGATATCGCTTCTCATTAGTATGTTTCATGATAATATATAATATTCATTGTGGAGTGTTATGTATACCTCGTATTCACTTCAAAAGAATGTAAACGCGACACTTCCCTGCAGGGAAATAGCATTTGCAGATGTCTACGTATGGAAGCAATAGAGTTCTAATGCTTCTCAAGACACGATATCGCACCTCATTTGTATGTTTCATGATAAGATATAATATTCATTGTGAAGTGTCATGTATACCTCGCATACACTTCAAATGAATGTAAATGCGACACTTCCTTTCTAGGAAACTACGTTTCCAGATGTCTACATTTCGAAGCAATAGAGATCTAATGTTTTTTATAACGCGATATCGCATCTCATTCGTATCTTTCATGACATGATATAATATTCATTGAGGAGGGTTATGTATACTTCGTATTCACTTCAAAAGAATGTAAATGCGACACTTCCTTGCTAGGAAATAGCGTTTGCCGATGTCTACGTATCGAAGCAACAGAGTTCTAATGCTACTTAAATCGCGATATCGCATCTCATTTCTACGTTTCGTGATAAGATATAATATTCATTGCGATGTGTCATGTATACCTCGTATTCACTCCAAACGAATGTAAATGCGACACTTTCTTGCTAGAAAATAGCGTATTCAGATGTCTACGTATCGTAGCAATAGAGTTCTAATGCTTCTTAAAACGCGATGTCGCATCTCACTTCTATGTTTCATGATAAGTTATAATATTCACTGCGAAGTGTCGTGTATACCTCGTATTCACTTCAAAAGAATGTAAGTGCGACACTTCCATGCTAGGAAATAGCGTCTGCAGACGTCTAAACGTAGAGGCAATAGAGTTCTAATGCTTCTTGAAACGCGATGACGCATCTCATTTCTATGTTTCGTGATAAGTTATAATATTCATTCCGAAGTGTCATGTATACCTCGTATTCACTTCAAAAGAATGTAAATGCGACTATTGTTTGCTAGGAAATAGCGTTTGAAGATGTCTACGTATCGTAGCAATAGAGTTCTAATGCTTCTTAGATCGCGATATCGCATCTCATTTCTATGTTTCGTGATAAGTTATAATATTCATTCCGAAGTGTCATGTAACCCTCGAATTCACCTCAAAAGAATGTAAATGCGACTATTGGTTGCTAGGAAATAGCGTTTGCAGATGTCTACGTATCGTAGCAATAGAATTCTAATGCTTCTCAAAACGCGATATCGCATCTCATTTCTATGTTTCCTGATAAGATATAATATTCATTGCGAAGTGTCATGTACACCTCGTGTTCACTTCAAGAGAATGTAAATGCGACACTTCCATGCTAGGAAATAGCGTCTGCAGATGTCTACGCGTCGAGGCAATAGATTTCTAATGCTACTTAAAACGCGATATCGCATCTCACATCTATGTTACATAATAAGATATAATGTTCATTGCGAAGTGTCATGTATACCTCGTATTCACTTCAAAAGAATGTAAATACGAATCTTCCTTGCTCGGAAATAGCGTATTCTGATGTCTACGTATCGTAGCATTAGAGTTCTAATGCTACTTAAATCGCGATATCACGTCTCATTTATATGTTTCACGATAAGATATAATACTCATTGCGAAGTGTCATGTATACATCGTATTCACTTCAAAAGAATGAAAATGCGTCACTTCCATGCTAGGAAATAGCGTTTGCAGAGGTCTCCGCATCGAGGCCATAGAGTTCTAATGCTTCTTAAAACGCGATATCGCATCTCTCTTCTATGTTTCATGATAAGATAAAATATTCATTACGAAGTGTCATGTGTACCTCGTATTCACTTCAAAAGAATGGAAATGCGACTATTGCTTGCTAGGAAATAGCGTTTGCAGATGTCTACGTATCGTAGCAATAGCGTTCTAATGCTACTTAAATCGCGATATCGCATTTCATTTATATGTTTCGTGATAATATATAATATTCATTGCCAAGTGTCATGTATACCTCGTATTCACTTCAAAAGAATGTAAGTTCGACACCTCCATGCTAGGAAGTAGCCTTTGCAGATGTCTCCGCATCGAGGCCATAGAGTTCTAATGCTTCTCAAAACGCGATATCGCATCTCATTTCTGTGCTTCATGATAAGATATAATATTCATTGCGAAGTGTCAAGTATACCTCGTATTCACTCCAAACGAATGTAAATGCGACACTTCCTTCCTAGGAAATAGCGTATTCAGATGTCTACGTATCGTAGCACTAGAGTTCTAACGCTACGTAAATCGCGATATCGCAAATCATTTCTACGTTTCGTGATAAGATATGATATTCATTGCGCAGTGTCATGTACACCTCGTATTCACTTCAAAAGAATGTAAATGCGACACTTCCATGCTCGGAAGTAGCGTCTGCAGATGCATAATCGTAGAGGCAATAGAGTTCGAATGCTTTTTAAAACGCGATATCGCATCTCACTTCTATGTTTCATGATAAGATATAATATTCATTACGAAGTGTCATGTATATCTCGTATTCACTTCAAAAGAATGAAAATGCGACACTTCCATGCTCGGAAGTAGCGTCTGCAGATGCATAATCGTAGAGGCAATAGAGTTCGAATGCTTCTTAAAACGCGATATCGCATCTCACTTCTATGTTTCATGATAAGATATAATATTCATTACGAAGTGTCAAGTGTATCTCGTATTCACTTCAAAAGAATGAAAATGGGTCTATTGCTTGCTAGGAAATAGCGCTTGCAGATGTCTACGTATCGTAGCAATAGAGTTCTAATGCTACTTAAATCGCGATATCGCATCTCATTTCTATGTTTCGTGATAAGATATAATATTCATTGCGAAGTGTCATGTATACCTCGCATTCACTCCAAACGAATGCAAATGCGACACTTCCTTGCTAGGGAATAGCGTATTCAGATGTCCACGTATCGTAGCAATAGAGTTCTAACGCTACTTAAATCGCGATATCGCAACTCATTTCTACGTTTCATGATAAGATATAATATTCATTGCTATGTGTCATGTATACCTCGTATACACTCCAAACGAATGTAAATGCGACACTTTCTTGCTAGGAAATAGCGTATTCAGATGTCCACGTATCGTAGCAATAGAGTTCTAACGCTACTTAAATCGCGATATCGCATCTCATTTCTACGTTTCGTGATAAGATATAATATTCATTGCGATGTGTCATGTATACCTCGTATTCACTCCAAGCGAATGTAAATGCGACACTTTCTTGCTAGAAAATAGCGTATTCAGATGTCTACGTATCGTAGCAATAGAGTTCTAATGCTACTTATATCGCGATATCGCATCTTTTTTCTATGTTTCGTGATAAGATGTAATATTCATTGCGAAGTGTCATGTACACCTCGCATTCACTTCAGAAGAATGTAAATGCGACTATTGCTTGCTAGGAAATAGCGTTTGCAAATGTCTACGTATCGTAACAATAGCGTTCTAATGCTACTTAAATCGCGATATCGCATCTCATTATATATGTTTCGTGATAAGATATAATATTCATTGCGAAGTGTCATGTACACCTCGTATTCACTTCAAAAGAATTTAAATGCGACACTTCCATGCTAGGAAATAGCGTATTCAGATGTCCACGTATCGTAGCAATACAGTTCTAACGCTACTTAAATCGCGATATCGCAACTCATTTCTACGTTTCGTGATAAGATATAATATTCATTGCGATGTGATATGTACTCCCTGTATTCACCTGAAAAGAATGTAAATGCGACACTTCCTTGCTAGGAAGTAGCGTTCACAAATGTCTACGTTTCGAAGCAATAGAGTTCTAATGCTTCTTAAAACGGGATATCGCATCTCATTTCTGTGTTTCATGATAGGATGAAATTTTTATATATACCTCGCATAGATTTCCAATGAATGTAAATGCGACACTTCCTTGCTAGGAAGTAGCGTTTGCAGATTTCTATTTATCGAAGCAAAAATATTCTAATGCTTCTTAAAACGCGATATCGCATCTCACACCTGTGTTTCATTATAAGATATAATATTCATTGCGAAGTGTCATGTATAGCTCGCATACACTTCAGATGAATGTAAAAGCGACACTTCCTTGCTAAGTTATAGCGTTTCTAGATGTATACGTAACGAAGCAATAGAGTTCTAATGTTACTCAAAACGCGATATCGCATTTCATTTCTATGTTTCGCGAGAAGACACAATATTTATTGTGCAGTATTATGTATACCTCGTATACACTTCAAAAGAATGTTAATGCGACACTTCCTTGCCAGGAAGTAGCGTTTGCAGATGTCTACGTATCGAAGCAATAGAGTTCTAATGCACCTTAAATAGCCATTTCGATTCTCATTTCCATGCTTCATGATGAGATATAATATTCATTGAGGAGGGTTATGTATATCTCGTATTCACTTCAAAGGAATGTAAATGCGACACTTCGTTGCTATTAAATAGCGTTTGCAGATGTAACCGTATCGAAGCAATAGAGACCTAATGCATCCTAAATCGCGTTGTCCCACCGCATTTCTATGTTTCATGATAAGATATAATATACATTGCGAATTGTCATGTATACATCGTATTCACTGCAAAGGAATGTAAGTGCGACTCTTCCTTGCTAGGAAATAGCGTTTGAAGATGTCTACGTATCGAAGCAATGGAGTTATAATGCTGCTTAAAACGCCATATCGCATCTCATTTCTATGTTTCATGATAAGATATAATATTCATTGTGGAGTGTTATGTATACCTCGTATTCACTTCAGAAGAATGTAAACGCGACACTTCCTTGCCAGGAAATAGCGTTTGCAGATGTCTACGTATGGAAGCAATAGATTTCTAATGCTCCTCAAAACGCGATATCGCTTCTCATTAGTATGTTTCATGATAATATATAATATTCATTGTGGAGTGTTATGTATACCTCGTATTCACTTCAAAAGAATGTAAACGCGACACTTCCCTGCAGGGAAATAGCATTTGCAGATGTCTACGTATGGAAGCAATAGAGTTCTAATGCTTCTCAAGACACGATATCGCACCTCATTTGTATGTTTCATGATAAGATATAATATTCATTGTGAAGTGTCATGTATACCTCGCATACACTTCAAATGAATGTAAATGCGACACTTCCTTTCTAGGAAACTACGTTTCCAGATGTCTACATTTCGAAGCAATAGAGATCTAATGTTTTTTATAACGCGATATCGCATCTCATTCGTATCTTTCATGACATGATATAATATTCATTGAGGAGGGTTATGTATACTTCGTATTCACTTCAAAAGAATGTAAATGCGACACTTCCTTGCTAGGAAATAGCGTTTGCCGATGTCTACGTATCGAAGCAACAGAGTTCTAATGCTTCTTAAGTCGCCATATAGCATCTTATTTCTATGTTTCATGATAAGATATAATATTCATTGTGCGGTGTTATGTATATCTCGTCTGTACTTCAAATGAATGTAAATGTGACACTTCCTTGCTAGGAAGTAGCGTTTGCAGATGTCTACGTATCGAAGTAATAGAGTTCTAAAGCTTGCTAATTCGCGATATCGCATCTCATTTCTATGTCTCATGATAGTATATAATGTACATTGCGTAGTGTCATGTATACCTCGCATACACTTCAAATGAATGTATATGCGACACTTCCTTGCTAGGAAATAGCGTTTGCCGATATCTACGTATCCAAGCAATAGAGTTCTAAAGTTTCTTAAATCGCCATATCGCATCTCATTTCTATGTTTCATGATAAGATATAATATTCATTGTGGAGTGTTATGTATTCCTCGTATTCACTTCAAAAGAATGTAAATGCGACACTTCCTTGCGAGGAAATAGCGTTTGCCCATGTCTACCTATCGAAGCAATAGTGTTCTAATGCTTCTTATATCGCCATATAGCATCTCATTTCTATGTTTCATGATAAGATATAATATTCATTGTGCAGTGTTATGTATTCCTCGTCTACACTTCAAACGAATGTATATGCGACGCTTCCTTGCTAGGAAATAGCGTTCGCAGATGTCTACGTATCGAAGCAATAGAGTTCTAATGCTTCATAAAACGTGATGTCGCATCTCATTTCTATGTTTCACGATAAGACATAATATCCATTGCGAAATGCTATGTATACCTCGTATTCACTTCAAAAGAATGTAAATGCGACACTTCCTTGCTAGGAAATAGCGTTTGCAGATGTCTTCGTATCGTAGAAATAGAGTTCTGACTCTTCTTAAAACGCGATATCACATCTCATGTCTATGTTTCATGATAAGATATAATATTCATTGCGAAGTGTCACTTATACCTCGTATTCACTGTAAATGAATGTAAATGCGACACTTCCATCCTAGGAAATAGCGTTTGCAGATGTCTCCGTACCGAAGCAATAGAGTTTTATTACTTCTTAAAACGGGATATCGCATCTCATTTCTATGTTTCATGTCAGGATATAATATTCATTGCGAAGTGTCATGTAATCTCGTCTACACTTCAACAGAATGTAAATGCGACACTTCCTTGCTAGGAAATAGAGTTTGCAGATGGCTACGTATCGTAGCGTTAGAGTTCTCATGCTTTTTAAGACGGGATATCGCATCTCATATCTATACTTCATGATAAGATATAATATTCATTGCGACGTGCTGTGTTTACCTCGTATTCGCTTCGAAATAATGTAAATGCGACACTTCGTTGCTAGGAAATAGCGTTTGCAGATGTCTACGTATCGAAGCAACAGGCTTATAGTGCTTCATATATCGTGATATCGCATCTCATTTCTATGTTTCATGATAAGATATAATATGCATTGTGGAGTGATATGTATACCTCGTATTCACTTCAAAAGAATGTAAATGCGGTACTTCCTTGCTAGGAAATAGCGCTTGCAGATGTCTACGTATCGTAGCAATAGATATCTAATGCTTCTCAATACGCGATATCGCATCTCATTTCTATGTTTCATGATAAGATATAATATTCATTGCGAAGTGTCATGTATTCTCGTCTACACGTCAAAAAAATGTAAATGCAACACTTCCTTGCTAGGGAATAGAGTTTCCAGATGTCTACGTATCGAAGCAATAGAGTTCTAATGGGGGAGGTGTAGAGGTACTTCTCACACCCGAGAACCATCCTGTTTGTCTCCATGGACTATGGCAGCGGTCTTATCGTTGCAGAGCTCTCGATCCTATCCTTCGGGCTTCAGGGTCTCTTCTTGCTCACTTCCCGACTCCTCCACCGTCGAGCCCGTCACGCTACCTCGGCGCACAGCCCTTCCACGAACCTGAGATCTTATTATCCGCCGAAGAGTTGTCTTATGGGTCGCTTCTTCCATCAGCTCGCCAGTCTAATCCGTAGAACGGTGAGAGAGAAACGAACGGGAGGGGGGGGGGTGGTTCTACCATCGTGTATTTCACGCTCCTCGCAAATACAGCTATCGCGATGGTCTGTTTCGCGCTTCTCGCATGGGTGGTGATCTTCGAGCTAGTCTAACCGAAGCAGTGGGGGGGGGGGGGGGGGGGGGTGAGCGAGCCTTGTGACTTCACCACGTCACAGTACATACAAATTTGCGATTAAGTAGCTATGTGTTCAAATTCAATTCCGAGTAATGCACTAAAAAGCATCCCAGATAACAAACGGCAAGATGGTAGCGACACCATGCCGGCACTATATTGCCACTTCCGAGGAGTGTCAACTGATTCGTAGTCATCTGTGACCGGATTCGTTGACTAAAATGCCAGAACGTGTTACCAGCACGTTCTAGACAAGCGAATCGCGCAGAACCAGCACCATGGTGACACGCGTATCATCGCTCCATTCATGAATCTCCTCAGCAATGACGCAGGATCACATTTGGCAATGGGGAACCTGTGCTTTCATACAAATTAGAACCGTTAGATGTCAGTAGATGCTCAGCATATGAGTATTGATAGACATTTTGATGGTCGTTTTCCTATATTTATAGTTATTGAGCGAGTCGTATATATTTCTTTCAATCCATCATAGACTAAAAATATTATTTATAAGAAAAATATTACTTATAAAATAAAAATTCATGCTGTTGCGTCCCTAACTTCGCCTTGTGTAATTTTTGAAATAACATGCTGTCATCGTATTTAATGTAACCCTCAATTGCAGGAATTTGTAACAATAAATTGAAGAAAATATATATAAAATAAGTGTATATATTTTTATGACAAAGTAATTATCGACTTTATGGAAAAAATCGCCCTATCGAGCTAGTTTATAGAAAATAATAAAATCGAGTTCTTATATCTTTGTGTTGTGCCGGTGTATCTATATTGGAATCAAAATAAATAAATTGCACAGTTCAGTCATTTTTCATATTTGCTTATAATTTTTATGGAAACAGCTTCCCCATTAGTAAATGTCAGCCTACGCCACAACCACGCGTGTAGCTATGGTGAGCTGATAGTGTCATTGTCACGGCCGTGTAGCCCGTGTGCTATATCTCGGTGCTTTAATAGTGCCGTGATACGAATGCCGCCCCAGTACTAACAGTATGCCATTTCGAAAGCTGAGTAGGAGCACTTTGTTAGCACAGTTCTGACACGGAATTCGTTCCATCCGTTGTCATTGGCGTGCCAATCGCTGGCTGTTTGGGATATTGTAGTGCATGAGGCAGACTTGTTCCTTATCATCGTCAAGGAGATGGATTTTCACTCCCCCCTTTTTGAATTTTTTAATTATTGTTTGGAATTTTTGCCGTTTCTGTATCTCTATGACCGCATTGTGGATTCAACTTATGTACGATCTTTTTGGTCTTCATCTTTTGTTACATGTAATACTATATATGTGATGCACGTTTGTTATGTAATGCTCCGATTTGTAAGCCTCAGATACTTTTATTCTTTGGTAAAGCAACTTATTCGATTAATATATATTTATTAGACATAGATATGAACAATTAGAAAAATGTTATTAAAACGCTATTAAATATGTTGTTGCAATTATATATTTAATGTCTGAAGATGTAGATGCAATTAATGTCCGATATTTTACGTGATCCAATCGACGTATCAAGTGAGGCTATGAAATATAAAAATCTCTTACTATTCTTCGACTCCTTTACATGTTACATGAATGATTAGTTCTGCAAGACAAGAAGCCTGAATTAGTGAGATATCTAGGAACATAAGTAATTTGTAAGTAACACATCGTTTCTCTTTGATATATTTGCCTTTGCATAGAATAGAACGTATAGATATAATTGCCAGTTTTGTACCCATTTCGGTCCAATTCTATTATAGCCTTTGAGCAGAAGTAATATTGATTATACTTGATTTTTGCAATAGTTCTTTGATTAACAGATTTTATTAACCTAGAATCATCATTTGACGGATGTATCAATCTACCTTGTAGCTCCATCAGTTTCTTTTTCTGCTCGCTACTTTCCATTTTCAGTTCCGTATACTTATCCTTTATCACCATCATATATGTTGCGTAAAATTACAATAACTTTTTGTCCTCAAATTTTGCGGATATTTCAATTAAATTTCCTTTGATTAAATAAACGGAAATTAAAAAACAGTGGCACGTACCATTTCTTGGAAACGTTGTATCGTAATTTGCATCTGACTGTTTTGAAAGGCACGCACTTTACTTAACGTTTGCAATGATTCGGTTAGCGAAGTAAAGTAATATTCTACTTTCGAAATTGTTGGCTCTTGTAATTCTAAGGCAAATATATTCATCTGTCGACATCGTGAACATTGTTTTTTGGCAAAATTCCAGAAAAACAAATATACTATAAGTAAAATAATAAACATCATAATATTAAATTTAACTCTGTTCATCGTTGCCTTGTTGGACACATCCATAACAATATACAGGGTGGGGCAGTAATAATTAGCACCTCAGATATCCACGAAACTATAAGTTCCATAGAAGTTTTTGCTAATATAAAATTGCATAGTACAAAGGGACCATCCGTTGATGAAAATAGTTTTTTTGTAAGTGGAGTTATGTTGGACATATGAAGGTTACCTTCATTCTTTTAAATGAATTGGTATGTCCATTCTTCCGTAATACGATAGAGCATTTTAAGGCAAGTTTAACGATCTGTAACATGAAGGCGTTGAAGGTTACAAAAAGTAAAGAAAGGCGATAATACTCACGGTTTTGATAGTAAATGAAACATACGTATTGTAAACAGTGGTGGAAGGCGTAATACTTACCGTTTACTTCACTGTGAATAAACACTTTTCGAAGGGCATTTCAATAGTTTGCAGCATAAGTTAAACATGATAAGATTAGTATTGAAAAATCGGTTCGAATACGTTTGGTTAGGCTGTTCTTTGTGTCGTTCATTTTATAAGTACTGAGCTGCGGATTCCTGAGGACAGCTCACGAAATTGTTGAACTATGGAAGATTATCATTGTGAATTTGAATCAAAAGGTAATTAAATTCCATTAGATTGTAAACAGATCTCAATGTTTCATTTTAGATAGTAAGATTAAATACTATTTACAAAACTACAAGAATGGATACATACCTTTCTGTTATTATTACTTCATAAAGAATTATAATTGCAATTATATAGTTCATTACGATAAAAAATATTTCTCAGAAAATTCTAAATATTAAATAAAAGAATCAAGTAAAACATTTTTAATAATTACGAATATGAAAAATACTTGAACATTCCAATAGAAAGATGTCTAAACAGGAGCTAGAAAAGTCAAACATTCAATGTCAATTCCAGAATTCATCTATAAGAGGTAAAATGTTTCGAAAGCTTTAATTACAGTCTTTAATGCAAGCAGTTGTGCAGTATTTCAATTTTTAAGAAAATTGATGAATGTCAACCATTTTGAAGTGGTCAGAGTCTTTGTCGTTTGAGCAATAAGTGAATAACAAATAACTGCATAAATTCCAGGCTTAAAAACTTATGGTTTAAATCCTATGCAGACTCGTTTATGAGCGAGTTACTAAATAATAATCCACAATAAATAATCATTTTAAAACGTAAACGGTTACATCTCGCGAACTTTCAAAGATATCAGAAGCGTGAAAATTATGTGGTTTATCAAAAACTCTTCTAAAAGAACGGACGAAGCCAATAGAAATCTTTGTTGAAGTAAGCAAGTTCTAAAGTTCTAACCAACGCGATGGCCCTTATCTGCCTATGTTTCATAGCAAGTAAGCTCTGAATTTCTATGAAATCCGATGGAATTTCTCACTACTAACGTTTCAAAGTAAGTTCTCAAATTCTCAGTTCTACGTTTAAAACTATGTGTATTCTATATATCTATGTAAAGTGATGGTTCCTATTAGTTGTGACGGAAACCTATATATAGTAAGTCAGGGAAGCTCGAAGGGGTTAATTATCTAAATGCTTTAAGGTGTAAAACGTACTTTAATCTAAAGCGATCTATCGTTCCAAGGTATCCGCTCACGTACAACTTTTCTTGGGCGCTAGCTGTTCAGAAAGTAGCAAAGGGATAGACTACACGACCCCGGGAACCCTGGGGCGGAACAACCCTTGAAGCTTCGAAATGGTCCTCCTCTCGACTACGCCTAGCCAAGTACACACACTCAGGTCGCGAGATACTGAAGTCACGGCATGTTTATTTATGGTCTCGACGTGGGTTTAACTAAGAAGGGCTACGGGAAACTACGCAACACGCCGCAAATTACCGGGTATCATAACTCGCTTCACGATATAAGATACAATATACAATATGCGACACAAGAAATGGGACGCTTTAGCGAATAAGCTCTCACGTTCTCTTCTTCAGGTTCCTTGAATTCGCTGGTGGTCCTCGGGTCTCCTGCATCCTCCTCGGGGCTCCTTGGTGGAGTGGGCTGTAGGCTTCGGTATTGTTCGAGTCCATCGATCAGTGGATTTCGGCGATTTCCTCTTCTCGCCCCTTTGGGTGTCCCTGAGGGGATCCTCCTGATCATTTAAATTGCGTAGCGCCTCGCGCGCCGCGCCCCTGTCACGTAAAATTGAGAGAAATGACTTAGAATGAAACGAGAGTGAATAACTGTTCACTCGACTCTTTATTTAACACAAGATAAAAACTTTTATATTACCGTTTGTAGGGCAGAGTTTCAGGATGTACGCCGATGATAACTTTAAGACTACTGACCTAGACAATCCCTAGGTCTTTTATACGTTATGTTTTTCTGGAGTAGGGGTAGGACCATAACCCTGCTCTTTGGAATTAGGGTATGATAATATAAACGGGATGCGTCAGGCGGGTGAATCTTGTTTGTTTCCTCTAGCGAGATTATGGGCGTGTTGGTATAGGCTATTTGAGAATGCGTTTGTCATTACACTCTCATGGCCCACCTGCAGGGCCGCTGGACTTTTGACTTCTCTTTAGGGGGTTAAGGATGGTCGAGGACCTTCTCACATCCCAGAGCATTATATAGCACAAAAGCAGATAAGCATAATGCGATGCATAGAGCTTTACAAACTTCTAACCTACTTTGAACTGTTTATATGAAATGCAATATTGAGGTGCATGAAGCATGACAAATTAAATGCTTCGGCACCTGGCCATCTAGAAACGCTATCCCCGGGCAAGAAAGTGTAGGGTTCACACTCAATTCATATGCCGAAGCAGATAAACATAACGCGATGCTATGAATATTACATCTTATCATGAAATATAGAAGTAAGATGGGCAGCCGCGTTTTACGAAGCATTAGAACTCTATTGCTTCTAAACCTTCAGATATAGAAACGATATTCCGTAGCAAGGAGGTGATCCATCTACATTCATTTGTAGTGTAGAGGAGATATACATAACGCGTTGCATTGAAATTACATCTTATCATGTGACTTAGAATTGATATGCGATATCGCGTTTTATAAAGAGTTAGAAATCTATTGCTTCGATGCGTAGACATCTAGAAACGCAATTTCCTAACCAAGAAGTGTGGCATTTGTATTCTTTTGAAGTGTAGACGAGGTATACATAACACTTCGCAATGAATATTATATCTTATCCTGACACATAGAAATGAGTTGCGGTATGGCGTTATAGGAAGCATTGGAACTCTATTGATTCGATACGTAGACGTCTGGAAACGCATTTCCTAGCAAGGATGTGTGGCATTTACATTCTTTTACGGTCTAGACGAGGTATACATAACACGTCGCAATGAATATTATATCTTATCATGAAACATAGGAATGGGATGCGATATCTCGTATTAAGAAGCATTAGACCACCATTGCTTCGATAGGCAGTCATCTGGAAACGCACATCCTAGCAAGGTGGTGTGACATTTACAATCTTTTGAAGTATAGACGAGGTATACATAATGCTTCTCAGTGAATATTACATCATATCATGGAACATATAATTTAGATGCGATATCGCGTTTCAAGAAGCATTAGAACTCTGTTGCTTCGATACGTAAACACCTGGAAACGCACTTCCCACCAAGGAAGTGTGACATTTACATTCTTTTGGAGTGTAGACGAGGTTTACATAACACTGCGCAATGAATGTTATATCTTATCATGAAACATGGAAATGAGATGCGATATCGCGTTTTAAGAAGAATTAGAACTCTATTCCTTGGATACGTAGACATCTAGAAACGCTATTTCCTAGCAAGGACGTATGACATTTACATTCTATTGAAGTGTAGACGAGATATACATAGCACTTCGTGATGCATATTATATCTTATCATGAAATAAAGAAGTGAGATGCAATAGCGCGTTATAAGAAGCATTAGAACTCTATTGCTAAGACACGTAGACATCTGGAAACGCATTTCCTAGCAAGGAAGTGTTGCATTTATATTCTTTTGAAGTGTAGATGTGGTACACATAACACTTCGCAATGGATGTTATATGATATCATGAAACAATGAAATGAGATGCGATATCGCGTTTAAAGAAGCATTACAACTCTATTGCATCGATACGTAGTCATCTGGAAACACTATTTCCAAGCAATGGAAGATTCGCATTTACATTCTTTTGAAGTGTAGAAGAGGTATACATAACACTTCGCAATGTATATTATATCATATCATGAAACATAGAAATGAGATGCGATATCACGTTTTAAGAAGCATTAGAGCTCTACTGCTTCGATACGTAGACGTCTGGAAGCACAATTCCTAGCAAAGAAGTGTGGAAATTACATTCTTTTGAAGTGTAGACGAGGTATACATAACACTTCGCATTGAATATTATATCTTATCATGATACATAGAAATGAGATGCGATATTCCGATTTAAGAAGCATTAGAAGTCTACTGCTTCGATACGTAGACATCTGGAAACTATATACCCTAGCAAGGAAGTGTGGCATTTACATTCTTTAGAAGTGTAGACAAGATATAGTTAACACTTTGCAATGAATATTGTATCGTATCATGAAGCATAGAAATGAAATGCGAGGTCGCGTTTTAAGATGCATTACAACTCTATTGTTTCGATACGTAGACATCTGGAAACGCATTTCCTAGCAAGGAAGTGTGGCATTTACATTCTTTTGCAGTGCAGGCGAGGCATACATAACACTTCGCAATGAATATTATATCTTATCATGAAACATAGATGTGAGATGTGATATCGCGTTTCAAGAAGCACTAGAATTCTACTGCTTCGATACATAGACATCTGGAATCGCATTTCCTGGCAAGGAAGTGTGGCATTTACATTCTCTTGAAGTGTAGACGAGGTATACATACCACTTCGCAATGAATATTATATCTTATCGTGAAACATAGAACTGCCATGCGATTTCGCGTTTTAAGAATCATAAGAACTCTATTGCTACGATACGTAGACATCTGCAAACGCTATTTTCTTGCAAGGAAGTGTCGCATTTACATTCATTTGAAGTGTAGACGAGGAATATATGACACTTCGCAAATCATATTATATCTTACCATGAAACATAGAAATGAGATGCGATATCGCGTTTTATGAAGCATTAGAACTCTATTGCTACGATACCTAGACATCTGCAGACGCTATTTCCTAGCAAGGAAGTGTCGCATTTACATTCATTTGAAGTGTAGACGAGGAATATATGACACTTCGCAAATCATATTATATCTTACCATGAAACATAGAAATGAGATGCGATATCGAGTTTTAAGAAGCATTAGAACACTATTGCTTCGATACGTAGACATCTGCAAACGCTATTTCCTTGCGGGGAAGTGTCGCATTTACATTCATTTGAAGTGTAGACGAGGAATACATGATACTTCGCAAATCATATTATATCTTACCATGAAACATAGAAATGAGATGCGATATCGCGTTTTAAGAATCATATGAACTCTATTGCTACAATACGTAGACATCTGCAAACGCTACTTCCTTGCAAGGAAGTGTCGCATTTACTTTCATTTGAATCGTAGACGAGGAATGCATAACACTTCGCAATGAATATTATATCTTATCATGAAACATAGATATGAGATGCAATATCTCGTTTTAAGAAGCATTTGAACTCTATTTCTTCGATACGTAGCCATCTGCAAACGCTATTTCCTCTCAAGGAAGTGTCGCATTTACATTATTTTGACGTGTAGACGAGAATACATGACACTTCGCAATGAATATTATATCTTATCATGAAACATAGGTATGAGATACGATATCCCGTTTTAAGAAGCATGAGAACTCTAATGCTACGATACGTAGCCATCTGCAAACGCTATTTCCTCGCAAGGAAGTGTCCCATTTAAATTCATTTGAAGTGTAGACGAGGGATACATAACATTGCATAATGAATACCATACCTTATCATGAAACATAGACATGAGATGCGATATCCCGTTTTAAGAAGCATGGGAAATCTATTGCTTCGATACGTAGCCATCTGCAAACGGTATTTCCCAGCAAGGAAGTGTTGCACTTACATTCTTTTGATGTGTAGACGAGGGTACATGACACTTCGCAATGTATATTATATCTTATCGTGAGACACAGAAGTGAGATGCGATATCGGGTTTTACAAGCATTAGAACTCTATTGCTACGATACGTAGACATCTGCAAACGCTATTTCCTTGCAAGGAAGTGTCGCATTTACATCCATTTGAAGTGTAGACGAGGAATACATAACACTTCGCAAATCATATTATATGTTACCATGAAACATAGAAATGAGATGCGATATCGCGTTTTAAGAAGCATTAGAACTCTATTGCTACGATACCTAGACATCTGCAGAGGCTATTTCCTAGCAAGGAAGCGTCGCATTTACATTCATTTGAAGTGTAGACGAAGAATACATGACACTTCGCAAATCATATTATATCCTACCATGAAACATAGAAATGAGATGCGATATCGCGTTTTAAGAAGCATTAGAAATCTATTGCTACGATACGTAGACATCTGCGGACGCGATTTCCTAGCAAGGAAGTGTCGCATTTACATTCATTTGAAGTGTAGACGAGCAACACATAACACTTCGCAAATTATATAATATCTTACCATGAAACATAGAAATGAGATGCGATATCGCGTTTTAAGAAGCATTAGAACTCTATAGCTACGATACCTAGACATCTGCAGACTCTATTTCCTAGCAAGGAAGTGTCGCATTTACATTCACTTGAAGTGTAGACGAGGAATATATGACACTTCGCAAATCATATTGTATCTTACCATGAAACATATAAATGAGATGCGATATCGCGTTTTATGAAGCATTAGAACTCTATTGCTACGATAGGTAGACATCTGCAAACGCTATTTCCTAGCGAGGAAGTGTCGCATTCACATTCATTTGAAGTGTAGACGAGGAATACATTACACTTCGCAAATCATATTATATCTTACCATGAATCATAGAAATGAGATCCGAAATCGCGTTTTAAGAATCATAAGAACTCTATTGCTACGATACATAGACATCTGCAAACGCTATTTCCTTGCAAGGAAGTGTCGCATTTACATTCATTTGAAGTGTAGACGAGGAATACATGACACTTCGCAAATCATATTATATCTTACCATGAAACATAGAAATGAGATGCGATATCGCGTTTTAAGAAGCATCAGAAATCCATTGCTACGATACGTAGACATCTGCAATCTCTATTTCCTTGCAAGGAAGTGTCGCATTTACATTCATTTGAAGTGTAGACGAGGAATACATAACACCTCGCAAATCATATTATATCTTACCATGAAACATGGAAATGAGATGGAATATCGCGTTTTAAGAATCATAAGAACTCTATTGCTGCGATACGTAGACATCTGCAAAGGCTATTTCCTTGCAAGGAAGTGTCGCATTTACATTCATTTGAATCGTAGACGAGGAATGCATAACACTTCGCAATGAATATTATATCTTATCATGAAACATATATATGAGATGCAATATCTCGTTTTAAGAAGCATTTGAACTCTATTGCTTCGATACGTAGACATCTGCAAACGCTATTTCCTTGCAAGGAAGTGTCGCATTTACAATCATTTGAAGTGTAGACGAGGAATACATGACACTTCGCAAATGATATTATGTCTTACCATGAAACATAGAAATGAGATGCGATATCGCGTTTTAAGAAGCATTAGAACTCTATTGCTACGATACCTAGACATCTGCAATCGCTATTTCCTTGCAAGGAAGTGTCGCATTTACGTTCATTTGAATCGTAGACGAGGAATGCATAACACTTCGCAATGATTATTATATCTTATCAAGAAACATAGATATGAGATGCAATATCTCGTTTTAAGAAGCATTTGAACTCTATTTCTTCGATACGTAGACATCTGCAAACGCTATTTCCTTGCAAGGAAGTGTCGCATTTGCATTCATTTGTAGTGTAGACGAGGAATACATAACACTTCGCAAATCATATTATATCTTACCATGAAACATAGAAATGAGATGCGATATCGCGTTTTGAGAAGCATTAAATATCTATTGCTACGATACGTTGACATCTGCAGACGCTATTTCCTAGCAAGGAAGTGTCGCATTTACATTCATTTGAAGTGTAGACGAGGAATACATGACACTTCGCAAATCATATTATATCTTACCATGAAACATAGAAATGAGATGCGATATCGCGTTTTAAGAAGCATCAGAAATCCATTGCTACGATACGTAGACATCTGCAATCTCTATTTCCTTGCAAGGAAGTGTCGCATTTACATTCATTTGAAGTGTAGACGAGGAATACATAACACCTCGCAAATCATATTATATCTTACCATGAAACATGGAAATGAGATGGAATATCGCGTTTTAAGAATCATAAGAACTCTATTGCTGCGATACGTAGACATCTGCAAAGGCTATTTCCTTGCAAGGAAGTGTCGCATTTACATTCATTTGAATCGTAGACGAGGAATGCATAACACTTCGCAATGAATATTATATCTTATCATGAAACATATATATGAGATGCAATATCTCGTTTTAAGAAGCATTTGAACTCTATTGCTTCGATACGTAGACATCTGCAAACGCTATTTCCTTGCAAGGAAGTGTCGCATTTACAATCATTTGAAGTGTAGACGAGGAATACATGACACTTCGCAAATGATATTATGTCTTACCATGAAACATAGAAATGAGATGCGATATCGCGTTTTAAGAAGCATTAGAACTCTATTGCTACGATAGGTAGACATCTGCAATCGCTATTTCCTTGCAAGGAAGTGTCGCATTTACGTTCATTTGAATCGTAGACGAGGAATGCATAACACTTCGCAATGATTATTATATCTTATCAAGAAACATAGATATGAGATGCAATATCTCGTTTTAAGAAGCATTTGAACTCTATTTCTTCGATACGTAGACATCTGCAAACGCTATTTCCTTGCAAGGAAGTGTCGCATTTGCATTCATTTGTAGTGTAGACGAGGAATACATAACACTTCGCAAATCATATTATATCTTACCATGAAACATAGAAATGAGATGCGATATCGCGTTTTGAGAAGCATTAAATATCTATTGCTACGATACGTTGACATCTGCAGACGCTATTTCCTAGCAAGGAAGTGTCGCATTTACATTCATTTGAAGTGTAGACGAGGAATACATGACACTTCGCAAATCATATTATATCTTACCATGAAACATAGAAATGAGATGCGATATCGCGTTTTAAGAAGCATCAGAAATCCATTGCTACGATACGTAGACATCTGCAATCTCTATTTCCTTGCAAGGAAGTGTCGCATTTACATTCATTTGAAGTGTAGACGAGGAATACATAACACCTCGCAAATCATATTATATCTTACCATGAAACATGGAAATGAGATGGAATATCGCGTTTTAAGAATCATAAGAACTCTATTGCTGCGATACGTAGACATCTGCAAAGGCTATTTCCTTGCAAGGAAGTGTCGCATTTACATTCATTTGAATCGTAGACGAGGAATGCATAACACTTCGCAATGAATATTATATCTTATCATGAAACATATATATGAGATGCAATATCTCGTTTTAAGAAGCATTTGAACTCTATTGCTTCGATACGTAGACATCTGCAAACGCTATTTCCTTGCAAGGAAGTGTCGCATTTACAATCATTTGAAGTGTAGACGAGGAATACATGACACTTCGCAAATGATATTATGTCTTACCATGAAACATAGAAATGAGATGCGATATCGCGTTTTAAGAAGCATTAGAACTCTATTGCTACGATAGGTAGACATCTGCAATCGCTATTTCCTTGCAAGGAAGTGTCGCATTTACGTTCATTTGAATCGTAGACGAGGAATGCATAACACTTCGCAATGATTATTATATCTTATCAAGAAACATAGATATGAGATGCAATATCTCGTTTTAAGAAGCATTTGAACTCTATTTCTTCGATACGTAGACATCTGCAAACGCTATTTCCTTGCAAGGAAGTGTCGCATTTGCATTCATTTGTAGTGTAGACGAGGAATACATAACACTTCGCAAATCATATTATATCTTACCATGAAACATAGAAATGAGATGCGATATCGCGTTTTGAGAAGCATTAAATATCTATTGCTACGATACGTTGACATCTGCAGACGCTATTTCCTAGCAAGGAAGTGCCGCATTTACATTCATTTGAAGTGTAGAAGAGGAATTCATAACACTTCGCAAATCATATTATATCTTACCATCAAACATAGAAATGAGATGCGATATCGCGTTTTAAGAAGCATTAGAACACTATTGCTACGATAGTTAGACATTTGCAAACGCTATTTCCTAGCAAGGAAGTGTCGCATTTACATTCATTTGAAGTGTAGACGAGGAATACATAACACTTCGCAAACCATATTATATCTTACCATGAAACATAGAAATGAGATCCGAAATCGCGTTTTAAGAATCATAAGAACTCTATTGCTACGATGCATAGACATCTGCAAACGCTATTTCATTGCAAGGAAGTGTCGCATTTACATTCATTTGAAGTGTAGACGAGGAATACATGACACTTCGCAAATCATATTATATCTTACCATGAAACATAGAAATGAGATGCGATATCGCGTTTTAAGAAGCATCAGAAATCCATTGCTACGATACGTAGACATCTGCAATCTCTATTTCCTTGCAAGGAAGTGTCGCATTTACATTCATTTGAAGTGTAGAAGAGGAATACATAACACTTCGCAAATCATATTATATCTTACCATGAAACATAGAAATGAGATGGAATATCGCGTTTTAAGAATCATAAGAACACTATTGCTGCGATACGTAGACATCTGCAAACGCTATTTCCTTGCAAGGAAGTGTCGCATTTACATTCACTTGATGTGTAGACGAGGTATACATGACACTTCGCAAATCACAATATATCTTACCATGAAACATGGAAATGAGATGCGATATCGCGTTTTAAGAAGCATCAGAAATCCATTGCTACGATACGTAGACATCTGCAATCTCTATTTCCTTACAAGGAAGTGTCGCATTTACATTCATTTGAAGTGTAGACGAGGAATACATATCACTTCGCAAATCATATTATACCTTACCATGAAACATAGAAATGAGATGCGATATCGCGTTTTAAGAATCATAAGATCTCTATTGCTACGATACGTAGACATCGGCAAACGTTATTTCCTTGCAAGGAAGTGTCGCATTTACATTCATTTGAAGTGTAGACGAGGAATACATAACACCTCGCAAATCATATTATATCTTACCATGAAACATGGAAATGAGATGGAATATCGCGTTTTAAGAACCATAAGAACTCTATTGCTGCGATACGTAGACATCTGCAAAGGCTATTTCCTTGCAAGGAAGTGTCGCATTTACATTCATTTGAATCGTAGACGAGGAATGCATAACACTTCGCAATGAATATTATATCTTATCATGAAACATATATATGAGATGCAATATCTCGTTTTAAGAAGCATTTGAACTCTATTGCTTCGATACGTAGACACCTGCAAACGCTATTTCCTTGCAAGGAAGTGTCGCATTTACAATCATTTGAAGTGTAGACGAGGAATACATGACACTTCGCAAATGATATTATGTCTTACCATGAAACATAGAAATGAGATGCGATATCGCGTTTTAAGAAGCATTAGAACTCTATTGCTACGATAGGTAGACATCTGCAATCGCTATTTCCTTGCAAGGAAGTGTAGCATTTACATTCATTTGAAGTGTAGACGAGGAATATATGACACTTCGCAAATCATATTATATCTTACCACGAAACATATAAATGAGATGCGATATCGCGTTTTATGAAGCATTAGAACTCTATTGCTACGATAGGTAGACATTTACAAACGCTATTTTCTTGCAAGGAAGTGTCGCATTTACATTCATTTGGATTGTAGACGAGGAATACATGATACTTCGCAAATCATATTATATCTTACCATGAAACATAGAAATGAGATCCGAATTCGCGTTTTAAGAATCATAAGTACTCTATTTCTACGATACGTAGACATCTGCAAACGCTATTTCCTTGCAAGGAAGTGTCGCATTTACATTCATTTGAAGTGTAGACGAGGAATACATGATACTTCGCAAATCATATTATATCTTACCATCAAACATAGAAATGAGATGCGATATCGCGTTTTAAGAAGCATTAGAACACTATTGCTACGATAGTTAGACATTTGCAAACGCTATTTCCTAGCAAGGAAGTGTCGCATTTACATTCATTTGAAGTGTAGACGAGGAATACATAACACTTCGCAAACCATATTATATCTTACCATGAAACATAGAAATGAGATCCGAAATCGCGTTTTAAGAATCATAAGAACTCTATTGCTACGATACATAGACATCTGCAAACGCTATTTCCTTGCAAGGAAGTGTCGCATTTACATTCATTTGAAGTGTAGACGAGGAATACATGACACTTCGCAAATCATATTATATCTTACCATGAAACATAGAAATGAGATGCGATATCGCATTTTAGGAAGCATCAGAAATCCATTGCTACGATACGTAGACATCTGCAATCTCTATTTCCTTGCAAGGAAGTGTCGCATTTACATTCATTTGAAGTGTAGAAGAGGAATTCATAACACTTCGCAAATCATATTATATCTTACCATGAAACATAGAAATGAGATGGAATATCGCGTTTTAAGAATCATAAGAACTCTATTGCTGCGATACGTAGACATCTGCAAACGCTATTTCCTTGCAAGGAAGTGTCGCATTTACATTCACTTGATGTGTAGACGAGGAATACATGACACTTCGCAAATCACAATATATCTTACCATGAAACATGGAAATGAGATGCGATATCGCGTTTTAAGAAGCATCAGAAATCCATTGCTACGATACGTAGACATCTGCAATCTCTATTTCCTTGCAAGGAAGTGTCGCATTTACATTCATTTGAAGTGTAGAAGAGGAATACATAACACTTCGCAAATCATATTATATCTTACCATGAAACATAGAAATGAGATGGAATATCGCGTTTTAAGAATCATAAGAACTCTATTGCTGCGATACGTAGACATCTGCAAACGCTATTTCCTTGCAAGGAAGTGTCGCATTTACATTCACTTGATGTGTAGACGAGGAATACATGACACTTCGCAAATCACAATATATCTTACCATGAAACATGGAAATGAGATGCGATATCGCGTTTTAAGAAGCATCAGAAATCCATTGCTACGATACGTAGACATCTGCAATCTCTATTTCCTTGCAAGGAAGTGTCGCATTTACATTCATTTGAAGTGTAGACGAGGAATACATAACACCTCGCAAATCATATTATATCTTACCATGAAACATGGAAATGAGATGGAATATCGCGTTTTAAGAATCATAAGAACTCTATTGCTGCGATACGTAGACATCTGCAAAGGCTATTTCCTTGCAAGGAAGTGTCGCATTTACATTCATTTGAATCGTAGACGAGGAATGCATAACACTTCGCAATGAATATTATATCTTATCATGGAACATATATATGAGATGCAATATCTCGTTTTAAGAAGCATTTGAACTCTATTGCTTCGATACGTAGACATCTGCAAACGCTATTTCCTTGCAAGGAAGTGTCGCATTTACATTCATTTGAAGTGTAGACGAGGAATACATGACACTTCGCAAATCATATTATATCTTACCATGAAACATAGAAATGAGATGCGATATCGCGTTTTAGGAAGCATCAGAAATCCATTGCTACGATACGTAGACATCTGCAATCTCTATTTCCTTGCAAGGAAGTGTCGCATTTACATTCATTTGAAGTGTAGAAGAGGAATTCATAACACTTCGCAAATCATATTATATCTTACCATGAAACATAGAAATGAGATGGAATATCGCGTTTTAAGAATCATAAGAACTCTATTGCTGCGATACGTAGACATCTGCAAACGCTATTTCCTTGCAAGGAAGTGTCGCATTTACATTCACTTGATGTGTAGACGAGGAATACATGACACTTCGCAAATCACAATATATCTTACCATGAAACATGGAAATGAGATGCGATATCGCGTTTTAAGAAGCATCAGAAATCCATTGCTACGATACGTAGACATCTGCAATCTCTATTTCCTTGCAAGGAAGTGTCGCATTTACATTCATTTGAAGTGTAGAAGAGGAATACATAACACTTCGCAAATCATATTATATCTTACCATGAAACATAGAAATGAGATGGAATATCGCGTTTTAAGAATCATAAGAACTCTATTGCTGCGATACGTAGACATCTGCAAACGCTATTTCCTTGCAAGGAAGTGTCGCATTTACATTCACTTGATGTGTAGACGAGGAATACATGACACTTCGCAAATCACAATATATCTTACCATGAAACATGGAAATGAGATGCGATATCGCGTTTTAAGAAGCATCAGAAATCCATTGCTACGATACGTAGACATCTGCAATCTCTATTTCCTTGCAAGGAAGTGTCGCATTTACATTCATTTGAAGTGTAGACGAGGAATACATATCACTTCGCAAATCATATTATACCTTACCATGAAACATAGAAATGAGATGCGATATCGCGTTTTAAGAATCATAAGATCTCTATTGCTACGATACGTAGACATCGGCAAACGTTATTTCCTTGCAAGGAAGTGTCGCATTTACATTCATTTGAAGTGTAGACGAGGAATACATAACACCTCGCAAATCATATTATATCTTACCATGAAACATAGAAATGAGATGGAATATCGCGTTTTAAGAATCATAAGAAATCTATTGCTGCGATACGTAGACATCTGCAAAGGCTATTTCCTTGCAAGGAAGTGTCGCATTTACATTCATTTGAATCGTAGACGAGGAATGCATAACACTTCGCAATGAATATTATATCTTATCATGAAACATATATATGAGATGCAATATCTCGTTTTAAGAAGCATTTGAACCCTATTGCTTCGATACGTAGACATCTGCAAACGCTATTTCCTTGCAAGGAAGTGTCGCATTTACAATCATTTGAAGTGTAGACGAGGAATACATGACACTTCGCAAATGATATTATGTCTTACCATGAAACATAGAAATGAGATGCGATATCGCGTTTTAAGAAGCATTAGAACTCTATTGCTACGATAGGTAGACATCTGCAATGGCTATTTCCTTGCAAGGAAGTGTAGCATTTACATTCATTTGAAGTGTAGACGAGGAATATATGACACTTCGCAAATCATATTATATCTTACCACGAAACATATAAATGAGATGCGATATCGCGTTTTATGAAGCATTAGAACTCTATTGCTACGATAGGTAGACATTTACGAACGCTATTTTCTTGCAAGGAAGTGTCGCATTTACATTCATTTGAAGTGTAGACGAGGAATACATGATACTTCGCAAATCATATTATATCTTACCATGAAACATAGCAATGAGATCCGAATTCGCGTTTTAAGAATCATAAGTACTCTATTTCTACGATACGTAGACATCTGCAAACGCTATTTCCTTGCAAGGAAGTGTCGCATTTACATTCATTTGAAGTGTAGACGAGGAATACATGATACTTCGCAAACCATATTATATCTTACCATCAAACATAGAAATGAGATGCGATATCGCGTTTTAAGAAGCATTAGAACACTATTGCTACGATAGTTAGACATTTGCAAACGCTATTTCCTAGCAAGGAAGTGTCGCATTTACATTCATTTGAAGTGTAGACGAGGAATACATAACACTTCGCAAACCATATTATATCTTACCATGAAACATAGAAATGAGATCCGAAATCGCGTTTTAAGAATCATAAGAACTCTATTGCTACGATACATAGACATCTGCAAACGCTATTTCCTTGCAAGGAAGTGTCGCATTTACATTCATTTGAAGTGTAGACGAGGAATACATGACACTTCGCAAATCATATTATATCTTACCATGAAACATAGAAATGAGATGCGATATCGCGTTTTAGGAAGCATCAGAAATCCATTGCTACGATACGTAGACACCTGCAATCTCTATTTCCTTGCAAGGAAGTGTCGCATTTACATTCATTTGAAGTGTAGAAGAGGAATTCATAACACTTCGCAAATCATATTATATCTTACCATGAAACATAGAAATGAGATGGAATATCGCGTTTTTAGAATCATAAGAACTCTATTGCTGCGATACGTAGACATCTGCAAACGCTATTTCCTTGCAAGGAAGTGTCGCATTTACATTCACTTGATGTGTAGACGAGGAATACATGACACTTCGCAAATCACAATATATCTTACCATGAAACATGGAAATGAGATGCGATATCGCGTTTTAAGAAGCATCAGAAATCCATTGCTACGATACGTAGACATCTGCAATCTCTATTTCCTTGCAAGGAAGTGTCGCATTTACATTCATTTGAAGTGTAGAAGTGGAATACATAACACTTCGCAAATCATATTATATCTTACCGTGAAACATAGAAATGAGATGGAATATCGCGTTTTAAGAATCATGAGAACTCTATTGCTGCGATACGTAGACATCTGCAAACGCTATTTCCTTGCAAGGAAGTGTCGCATTTACATTCACTTGATGTGTAGACGAGGAATACATGACACTTCGCAAATCACAATATATCTTACCATGAAACATGGAAATGAGATGCGATATCGCGTTTTAAGAAGCATCAGAAATCCATTGCTACGATACGTAGACATCTGCAATCTCTATTTCCTTGCAAGGAAGTGTCGCATTTACATTCATTTGAAGTGTAGACGAGGAATACATATCACTTCGCAAATCATATTATACCTTACCATGAAACATAGAAATGAGATGCGATATCGCGTTTTAAGAATCATAAGATCTCTATTGCTACGATACGTAGACATCGGCAAACGTTATTTCCTTGCAAGGAAGTGTCGCATTTACATTCATTTGAAGTGTAGACGAGGAATACATAACACCTCGCAAATCATATTATATCTTACCATGAAACATGGAAATGAGATGGAATATCGCGTTTTAAGAATCATAAGAACTCTATTGCTGCGATACGTAGACATCTGCAAGGGCTATTTCCTTGCAAGGAAGTGTCGCATTTACATTCATTTGAATCGTAGACGAGGAATGCATAACACTTCGCAATGAATATTATATCTTATCATGAAACATATATATGAGATGCAATATCTCGTTTTAAGAAGCATTTGAACTCTATTGCTTCGATACGTAGACATCTGCAAACGCTATTTCCTTGCAAGGAAGTGTCGCATTTACGTTCATTTGAGTCGTAGACGAGGAATGCATAACACTTCGCAATGATTATTATATCTTATCAAGAAACATAGATATGAGATGCAATATCTCGTTTTAAGAAGCATTTGAACTCTATTTCTTCGATACGTAGCCATCTGCAAACGCTATTTCCTCTCAAGGAAGTATGGCATTTACATTATTTTGACGTGTAGACGAGAATACATGACACTTCGCAATGAATATTATATCATATCATGAAACATAGATATGAGATGCAATATCTCGTTTTAAGAAGCATTTGAACACTACTGCTTCGATACGTAGACATCTGCAAACGCTATTTCCTTGCAAGGAAGTGTCGCATTTACATTCATTTGAAGTGTAGACGAGGAATAAATGACACTTCGCATATCATATTATATCTTACCATGAAATATAGAAATGAGATCCGATATCGCGTTTTAAGAAGCATTAGAACTCTATTGCTACGATACGTAGACATCTGTAAAACGCTATTTCCTAGCGAGGAAGTGTCGCATTCACATTCATTTGAAGTGTAGACGAGGAATACATAACACCTCGCAATTCATATTATATCTTACCATGAAACATGGAAATGAGATGGAATATCGCGTTTTAAGAATCATAAGAACTCTATTGCTGCGATACGTAGACATATGCAGACGCTATTTCCTAGCAAGGAAGTGTCGCATTTACATTCATTTGAAGTGTAGACGAGGAATATATGACACCTCGCAAATCATATTATATCTTACCATGAAACATAGAAATGAGATGCGATATAGTGTTTTAAGAAGCATTAGAACACTATTGCTTCGATACGTAGACATCTGCAAACGCTATTTCCTTGCAAGGAAGTGTCGCATTTACATTCATTTGAAGTGTAGACGAGGAATACATGATACTTCGCAAATCATATTATATCTTACCATGAAACATAGAAATGAGATGCGATATCGCGTTTTATGAAGCATTAGAACTCTATTGCTACGAAACCTAGACATATGCAGACGCTATTTCCTAGCAAGGAAGTGTCGCATTTACATTCATTTGAAGTGTAGACGAGGAATATATGACACCTCGCAAATCATATTATATCTTACCATGAAACATAGAAATGAGATGCGATATAGAGTTTTAAGAAGCATTAGAACACTATTGCTTCGATACGTTGACATCTGCAAACGCTATTTCCTTGCAAGGAAGTGTCGCATTTACATTCATTTGAAGTGTAGACGAGGAATACATGACACTTCGCAAATCACATTGTGTCTTACCATGAAACATAGAAATGAGATGCGATATCGCGTTCTAAGAAGCATTAGAAATCCATTGCTAAGATACGTAGACATCTGCAAACGCTATATCCTTGCAAGGAAGTGTCGCATTTACATTCATTTGATGTGTAGACGAGGAATACATAACACTTCGCAAATCATATTATATCTTACCATGAAACATAGAAATGAGATGCGATATCGCGTTTTAAGAAGCATTTGAACTCTATTGCTTGGATACGTAGACATCTGCAAACGCTATTTCCTTGCAAGGAAGTGTCGCATTTACATTCATTTGAAGTGTAGACGAGGAATACATAACACTTCGCAAATCATATTATATCTTACCATGGAACATAGAAATGAGATGCGATATCGCGTTTTAAGAAGCATTTGAACTCTATTGCTTCGATACGTAGACATCTGCAAACGCTATTTCCTTGCAAGGAAGTGTCGCATTTACATTCATTTGAAGTGTAGACGAGGAATACATAACACTTCGCAAATCATATTATATCTTTCCATGAAACATAGAAATGAGATGCGGTATCGCGTTTATAGAAGCATTAGAACACTATTGCTACGATAGGTAGACATTTGCAAACGCTATTTCCTTGCAAGGAAGTGTCGCATTTACTTTCATTTGAATCGTAGACGAGGAATGCATAACACTTCGCAATGAATATTATATCTTATCATGAAACATAGATATGAGATGCAATATCTCGTTTTAAGAAGCATTTGAACTCTATTTCTTCGATACGTAGACATCTGCAAACGCTATTTCCTTGCAAGGAAGTGTCGCATTTACATCCATTTGAAGTGTAGACGAGGAATACATGACACTTCGCAAATCATATTATATCTTACCATGAAACATAGAAATGAGATGCGATATCGCGATTTAAGAAGCATTAGAAATCTATTGCTACGATACGTAGACATCTGCAAACGCTATTTCCTTGCAAGGAAGTGTCGCATTTACATTCATTTGAAGTGTAGACGAGGAATACATAACACTTCGCAAATCATATTATATCTTTCCATGAAACATAGAAATGAGGTCCGATATCGCGTTTTAAGAATTATAAGAACTCTATTGCTACGATACGTAGACATCTGCAAACGCTATTTCCTTGCAAGGAAGTGTCGCATTTACATTCATTTGAAGTGTAGACGAGGAATACATGACACTTCGCAAATCATATTATATCTTACCATGCAACATAGAAATGTGATGCGATATCGCGTTTTAAGAAGCATTAGAACACTATTGCTTCGATACGTAGACATCTGCAAACGCTATTTCCTTGCAAGGAAGTGTCGCATTTACATTCGTTTGAAGTCTAGAGGAGGAATACATGATACTTCGCAAATCATATTATATCTTACCATGAAACACAGAAATGAGATGGAATATCGCGTTTTAAGAATCATAAGAACTCTATTGCTACGATACGTAGACTTCTGCAAACGCTATTTCCTTGCAAGGAAGTGTCGGATTTACATTCATTTGAAGTGTAGACGAGGAATACATAACACTTCGCAAATCATATTATATCTTACCATGAAACATAGAAATGTGATGCGATATCGCGTTTTAAGAAGCATTAGAACACTATTGCTTCGATACGTAGACATCTGCAAACGCTATTTCCTTGCAAGGAAGTGTCACATTTACATTCATTTGAAATGTAGACGAGGAATACATGACACTTCGCAAATCATATTATATCTTACCATGAAACATAGAAATGAGGTGCGATATCGCGTTTTAAGAAGCATTAGAAAGCTATTGCTACGAAACGTAGACATCTGCAAACGCTATTTCCTTGCAAGGAAGTGTCGCATTTACTTTCATTTGAATCGTAGACGAGGAATGCATAACACTTCGCAATGAATATTATATCTTATCATGAAACATAGATATGAGATGCAATATCTCGTTTTAAGAAGCATTTGAGCTCTATTGCTTCGACACGTAGACATCTGCAAACGCTATTTCCTTGCAAGGAAGTGTCGCATTTACATTCATTTGAAGTGTAGACGAGGAATACATGACACTTCGCAAATGATATTATGTCTTACCATGAAACATAGAAATGAGATGCGATATCGCGTTTTAAGAAGCATTGGAACTCTATTGCTACGATACGTAGACATCTGCAAAGGCTATTTCCTAGCGAGGAAGTGTCGCATTCACATTCATTTGAAGTGTAGACGAGGAATACATGACACTTCGCAAATCATATTATATCTTACCATGAAACATAGAAATGAGATCCGATATCGCGTTTTAAGAAGCATTAGAGCTCTATTGCTACGATACGTAGACATCTGCAAAGGCTATTTCCTAGCGAGGAAGTGTCGCATTCACATTCATTTGAAGTGTAGACGAGGAATACATAACACTTCGCAAATCATATTATATCTTACCAAGAAACATGGAAATGAGATGGAATATCGCGTTTTAAGAATCATAAGAGCTCTATTGCTGCGATACGTAGACATCTGCAAACGCTATTTCCTTGCAAGGAAGTGTCACATTTACATTCATTTGAAGTGTAGACGAGGAATACATGACACTTCGCAAATCATATTATATCTTACCATGAAACATAGAAATGAGGTGCGATATCGCGTTTTAAGAAGCATTAGAAAGCTATTGCTACGAAACGTAGACATCTGCAAACGCTATTTCCTTGCAAGGAAGTGTCGCATTTACATTCATTTGAAGTGTAGACGAGGAATACATGACACTTCGCAAATCATATTATATCTTGCCATGAAACATAGAAATGAGATCCGATATCGCGTTTTGAGAAGCATTGGAACTCTATTGCTACGATACGTAGACATCTGCAAAGGCTATTTCCTAGCGAGGAAGTGTCACATTCACATTCATTTGAAGTGTAGACGAGGAATACATAACACTTCGCAAATCATATTATATCTTACCATGAAACATAGAAATGAGGTGCGATATCGCGTTTTAAGAAGCATTAGAAAGCTATTGCTACGAAACGTAGACATCTGCAAACGTTATTTCCTAGCGAGGAAGTGTCGCATTCACATTCATTTGAAGTGTAGACGAGGAATACATAACACTTCGCAAATTATATTATATCTTACCGTGAAACATAGAAATGGGATGGAATATCGCGTTTTAAGAATCATAAGAACTCCATTGCTACGGTACGTAGACATCTGCAAACGCTATTTCCTTGCAAGGAAGTGTCGCATTTACATTCATTTGAAGTGTAGACGAGGAATACATAACACTTCGCAAATCATATTACATCTTACCATGAAACGTAGAAATGAGATGCGATATCGCGTTTTAAGAAGCATTAGAACTCTATTGCTACGATACCTAGACATCTGCAGACGCTATTTCCTAACAAGGAAGTGTCGCATTTACGTTCATTTGTAGTGTAGACGAGGAATACATGGCACTTCGCAAATCACATTATATCTTACCATGAAACATAGAAATGAGGTGCGATATCGCGTTTTAAGAAGCATTAGAAAGCTATTGCTATGATACGTAGACATCTGCAAACGCTATTTCCTTGCAAGGAAGTGTCGCATTTACTTTCATTTGAATCGTAGACGAGGAGTGCATAGCACTTCGCAAATCATGTTATATCTTACCATGAAACATAGAAATGAGATGCGATATCGCGTTTTAAGAAGCATTAGAACTCTATTGCTTCGATACGTAGACATCTGCAAACGCTATTTCCTTGCAAGGAAGTGTCGCGTTTACATTCATTTGAAGTGTAGACGAGGAATACATGACACTTCGCAAATCATATTATATCTTACCATGAAACATAGAAATGAGATCCGATATCGCGTTTTAAGAATTATAAGAACTCTGTTGTTACGATACGTAGACATCTGCAAACGCTATTTCCTAGCGAGGGAGTGTCGCATTCACATTCATTTGTAGTGTAGACGAGGAATACATAACACTTCGCAAATCATATTATATCTTACCATGAAACATAGAAATGAGATACAATATCGCGTTTTAAGAATCATAAGAACTCTATTGCTACGATACGCAGACATCTGCAAACGCCATTTCCTTGCAAGGAAGTGTCGCATTTACATTCATTTGAATCGTAGACGCGGAATGCATGACACTTCGCAAATCATATTATATCTTACCATGAAAGATAGGAATGAGATGCGATATCGCGTTTTAAGAATCATAAGAACCCTATTGCTACGATGCGTAGACAAATGCAAACGCTATTTCCTTGCAAGGAAGTGCCGCATTTACATTCATTTGAATCGTATACGAGGAATGCATAACACTTCGCAATGAATATCATATCTTATCAAGAAACATAGATATGTAACGTCAGGCGTACCACCTTCCACCCCCACGAGGACGTCCCCACCACGAGCGGTCTCCCCGCTCTTCCGCCACGCGCCGTCCCCACTCCGGGGCCCAGCGACTCGCGCGCCTCGCGACCCGAGGAGGTCGCGGACGCGCTGATCCGAGTTCAGTTCCTATCTCGCCTCCGAACCGAGGAGTTCTAATCAACCTTCCAAGCAACGAGCTCTCAGCTCTAATGCTTCTCTTTTTATCGCATCTCCCTTAGCGGAGTCCTTAACGTAAACTTAGTTCTATTTCAATCTCTTACTGTAACCTTATTCAATATCTTAGAATTAGTCGAAGTGTATTAGGGTAGTGAAATTATAGAATATACATTAGCTTTTACCAGATCCAACGCCTCTTTATTCAATTATCAATCATAATTCCTAATTCTAATTCGCTGGTACGCTCGCGAATATCTTACTAGTTCCGAATTCGTCTGCGATAGTCTTGAAGCTGGACGGTTAGAGCGAACCAACGCTTAGCCGCTCTTACTTCACTGCTACCGTAACCGAGTATCTTGCGCCCACGCGGATCCCTGCAAGCTAGAGCGAACCAACGCTTAGCCGAACAGTACTCTGTCAAAGCGCAAATACTCTCGATGAACTTCGAGCCTCCGAGAAAGCGTACACGACGCGCGGGACGAAAAGAATATATTCGACATCTTATTCGCGAATACGTGGGAGGTACACCCGAGTACCCGTATCCGGATCACCATCGAACAGCTTCCGTTCCCGTCAATGAGGTTTTCGCCGCCGTACGTCCCGTACGAGCCCAGGACCGTCCAATTTCAGCGACGATACGCACCAGCCAGGATCAACCTGCGTGGCGCCTTGTTCCGATAACCGTTCCGCCGTTCCAGCCGTACGCCGCTGCGATCCCGTTCTCCGACCCACGACGTCCACGATACCTGGAACGGGAAAGCAAATAGGAATTCTATGCATCGAAAAGGGTAAGTGCTGCATGTTTTATTCGGTAAATCGCGTCCTAACCGCCAACGAACCCAGCTCCGCGCAATTCGCGTTGATTTCGGGAACCGGCTTAAACTCGTTTTAACGTATCGAGTGCATCGGCACTCCGGGACGTGACATTTTTGGTGACAGCGGTGGGATAGCCACGCGTTTTCTTCCGGAAATTCTGCCGTAAGGGATCGCGAAAAAGCCATGGCAACCAGGACGCCACCGACAAAGACACGCCAACAGGCACAAAAAGCAGCAGCGATGCAAGAAGCCGACCGCGACAAACGCATAAACAGAACGCTCGATTTTCAAGAAACCGCTAGCGATCAAATTCCGGACAACGCGCGAACGAGCGGTTCCGCGAAAGCAAGTGATAACGCGGATCCCAATACCGTTGCGCTATTACAACAAATCGAAATTCTACGCCGCGAAATAGAGGCGATACGCCGAACGCCAGACTTAACACGCGAAAACACGGTGCCACTAGATTTCCCGCATTTAGATCCGACTCCGACACAAAGCTCAGGTACTTTTCCTTACGCGCATTATTCACAGCACGACGAGCTGTCCCTTAAACAGGCACTCGAAGCCATACCTGCATTCGACGGGCAGAATATCCCGGTTTTGCAATTCACTCGGGCATGCAAAAGAGCTTACGAGTTAATCCCTAACGGCTGCGAACGCACTTTTACATGTTTGCTTAAAGGCAAACTCAAAGGACGCGCTTGTGCCGCTTTAGAGGACGAACCATGTACAACGATCCTCCAATTAACCGACATTCTTCGTAGTTCGTTCGCGCCCGTTAAATCCGCCGAACATTATAAGGGCGAACTGACAAATATATATATGCGCGCCGGTGAACATATTCTCGACTACATTGGCCGCGTTAAAGACCTACGAAACGCCATAATAGATTGCTACCGCCTCACTCAGCGAGACCCTCAAGAGTCTCTCGAAGCGGTAAACAAACTAACATCGCAGTGTTTCAGAGACGGGCTTATCCCCGAAATTAGGATGCAAATGCCAACAGACTCGTTCCATACGTTACAACAAATTTTCACCCGAGCACGGGAATTATTTCAAATATACGAACGCGACTGTAATCGGTTAGGAAAAACACGGTCACGAGCAGATTCACGCAAAAAACGTACGGAAATAGTTTGTAACAAATGCAATAGTTATGGCCATTACGCGAGTGAATGCCGCCTTAAAGCGACTCCGCCCTACCTTTCGCAAGAACGTCGGGACGTTTACCTGCGACCCAGGGACGCGCCCCCTCCCGCACAGCGCGCCGCGTTCGAACAGCCGCGGCAAATTTTTTCTAGAGACGCTAGTAAATTCTGTAGATACTGCAAAAACGCCGGGCACGATATCGACGAGTGCCGGAAGCGGCAGTATAATAATAATTTGAATAAAACTTCGGGAAACGACCACGGCCTCCGCACCAGCCGCGAGACAGGTCGCGAGGCCGCACCAAGAGTCCGCCCTCTCGCAGCAAACGATACGAACGCCGATTCAACCGAGATGCCGCAGTAAACATCACCGGCAAAACGAGTACGCCGAACGTTATTTTGCAAACAGAACTTCTAGTCGCGGCGACGCGATTCATGATCGATACCGGGGCGGAAGTCAATATCATTAAACGTTCAGCGTTAAAATCGTCCGCGCGTATAGATACTACGGAAATAGTCGTAATAACGGGTGTTACCGACGGCAGAACCGTTACCCTAGGGACGGTAAACTTAGTTATTTTCGACCGCGTCGTTCCTTTCAACGTGGTGAGGGACGACTTTCCACTCAAAACTGCGGGAATCCTTGGCTCGGGATTTTGCGCGGACGCGGAGATTTCGTTTTTAAAGAAATATATTCGATGGAACGGTCAGACGATTCCCTTCGAGAACGAAGTAAAACCAATCGACGAACCGTCGCCGCATCCGAAACCTACTCCTCCGCTATCGCTACAAAATAAACAAACTCCGAGTACGCCGCATCGAAATCCTATCTCCGGCTCGCCGCCGCCGCAGCCTCCGCGTGAAGCACAGTCTCCTTCGAAACGCGATAAGCCTGCGAAACGTAATTCAAAGATAAAGAATAAAGTCTCTTCTCCGAAGTGCGGAGATCGAATAGCAATTCCTCCGCGCTCAAATATCGGGATTAAGGTCCGCGTAATTAACTCGAACCTCCCGGAAGGAATAATTCCGCGTATAGATTTGGCGCCGGGGATATTCTTCGGAAACGCATTGGTAAGGGTAATACAGGGTAAAGCCGTCACCAGAATAATTAATTCTTCGGACCGCGCGGTGGAAATCACCTTACCCAACGTAAACCTCGAGCCAATTCAAACCATGACTCCCCTCCACGAGGAAGAGAGTCCTTTACTATTTCCAATCTTTACTAAATCTGCTACTTCCAATTCTAAATCCACTGTATCCGCCGTATCTACCGGCACATCCCGCGTAAGGGAACTTTCTAAATCCACTGTATCCGCCGTACCGATCGGCTCATCCCGCATAAGGGAAAATTCTAATTCTAATTCAATTTCTAATTCGACATCCTACTCGACGAACGAAGCTCCTCCTTCGCGTTACAACGTAGCTAGCGTACAACAATTATCCTACGCGCAAGCAGTCGGTAACAATGTAAAGCGGGATTCAAAGCCGAAAACGCCGCTACCGCCGAAATCCGCTGAATCCTCGGAATCGCGTCTAGAACGCATACTGAAGCTCCTCCGTCTCGATCACCTCAATCCTGAGGAAAAGGACCATGTAATCCGTCTCATCTACAGCGCGCAGGATCGCTTCCATATCGAAGGCGATAAGTTAGGCTATACGTCGGCCGCTACAAATAAAATTCCGACGATCGACGATCGCCCCATAAATGTAAAGCAGTATCGCTTCCCGCCTGCCCACAAGGAGGAGATTCGGCGACAAGTCGAGAAATTATTACAAAAGGATGTCATTTCTCCTTCAAAATCGCCATTCAATTCACCACTGTGGGTTGTACCCAAGAAGCCAGATTCCTTGGGCAACAAACAGTGGCGCGTCGTGATAGACTATCGCGCGCTTAATGAGAAATCCGTAGCCGACGCGTATCCCCTCCCTTGCATCACCGAGATCTTGGACCAACTCGGGAGCGCAAAGTATTTTAGCACCTTCGACCTCGCGAGCGGGTTCCACCAAATTCCTATGGAACCCGCCGATATTCCGAAAACCGCATTTTCCACGCCGCACGGGCACTACGAGTTTAAAAGGATGCCTTTCGGCCTGAAAAATGCGCCCGCAACTTTCCAAAGACTCATGGACAACGTCCTGTCCGGTCTTCAAGGCAACGAAATTTTTGTTTATCTAGATGATATTGTCATATACGCCAGTTCTCTTCAGGAGCACAAAAATAAGTTCGAAAAATTAATGCAAAGGCTGAAAGAAGCTAATCTTGTTTTGCAACCGGACAAATGCGAGTTCCTGAGGAGAGAGGTTAGTTATCTAGGACATATCATCAGCGAACACGGGGTAAAACCGGACCCCAATAAGATAAGTGCCGTGAAAAATTTCCCACGACCCCGAAACGCGAAGCAAATCAAACAATTTCTCGGGCTCGCGGGGTATTATAGGAGATTTATAGCGAACTTTTCACAAATCGCCATACCGTTGACGAATCTACTCAAAAAAGACGCGCCTTTTACGTGGCGCAACGAACAAGAAAATTCTTTTGTAAGACTTCGGGACTGCCTATGCGAGGCGCCCATATTACAATATCCAAATTTCAAGAAACCGTTTGTAATAACCACCGATGCGTCCGCCGAAGCGATCGGCGCTATTTTAAGTCAGGGTCCGATAGGCCGCGATTTGCCAATCGCGTATACGTCGCGATTGCTGAACACCGCGGAAAGGAATTATTCCACTATCGAGAAGGAGTGTCTGGCGATTGTCTACGCTGTCCACTATTTTCGACCGTATATATACGGTAATCAATTTAAACTTGTTACCGATCATCGGCCGTTAGTGTGGATGAACTCGGTCAAAGACCCATCCAGTAGACTCGTGCGTTGGAGGCTCAAACTTGCAGAGTTTGACTACGAAATGGTTTACAAAAGCGGAAAGACAAACGTAAATGCAGACGCATTGTCGCGAAATCCTGTCCAAATTTTCCCGCTTTCCCATAGTCACGACTCCGAGGACGACATCTTTGACGTCTCCCCGGAACTTCGCAAAAAATACTCCACTCCAGCGCCACCTCCTACACCGGTAACATCGGGAACCGATTTACCGACGCCAGATATTCCCTCCTCTACCGACGCATCACCATCCCCGCACCCTGCTTCCGATAATCCAGAATTCTATATTCCTCTTCCAAACGAGCACGTCAGATACGAGCCGTTATTTAAATTTAGCCGCGACTCCATTTCAACAAGACGAGACAACTTGGTTGTTTTCGTCACACGGTCAGGGCACCCATACGACACGGGCGCCAAAGACCTCGAGAGAGCCGGCAAATTCATCCCACACAGAGATCTCACCCTCTCAAAAGCAAGGGTTATCAAAATCGAACAAGACTATCAAATCCAACTTCCAATTATCGATCACCCCAGCAGAACGGTCGATTTCCAAACAGCCATAGAAACATTCCGATCCTTATACGACGTGGTGAATGAACTACAATTATCATCATTCAGCATCGCACAAACTCCCATCGATGCCATTTCCTGGTCCAGAGTACAAAAAATCCTACAAGATCTATTTTACGAGACAAATACCTGTATCACAGTCTGCCAGGGCTTAATTCGAACCCCTTCGATCGAAGACAGATTGAAGATAATTAAAGAAAACCACGACTCACCTGTGGGAGGCCACAAGGGCGTCAATAAAACTTACTCCCGTATTAGGCAACAATATTTTTGGCCTAATATGAAGACACAAATTCAAGAATATATCGGCAAGTGTAAGAGTTGCCAAACTGAAAAATTAGTTAGAATCAAAACCAGGCAACCGCTTACCTTGACAGACACCCCTGGCAGGGCCTTTGATAAGATCTCTATGGATGTTATGGGTCCTCTCCCTGAAACACCTGATGGTTTTACTAATATACTGACCATTCAGGATCTCCTCACGAAATATTCCATAGCTATCCCTCTAAAAACAACTACCGCAGTCGACATTGCCGATGCATTGATCAGAGAATTCATTTGCAAGTTCGGATGCCCGAAGGGTATACTTACAGATCAGGGTTCAAATTTCATAAACAGTCTGATCAAAGCAATAGCAATTAAGTTTCGCATTAAACAGTACAAATCCACTGCATTTCATCCTCAAACGAACGGGTCTGTCGAGAGATCCCACCATGTCTTGGCCGAGTATTTGAAGCACTATATCGAGGCGAGTAACAACTGGGAAAAGTGGTTACCGTATGCAATGTTCTCGTATAATACTAGTGTACACGAGGGAACGCTGTATACACCGCACGAACTAGTGTTTGGAAGAATAGCAAGGACACCGTCAGCCACTCCTTTTCAGGATAATTCCGAAAACGAGACATATAGCGATTACCTTATCGAGCTCCACGAGAGAATTTCAAAATCACAGGAAATAGCGAAAACCAATTTAGATAACGCGAAACAAAAATCCAAACTTTATTACGATCGAAATCTTAACGTTCAAAATTTCGAGGTTGGTCAATGGGTTTATCTCTTAAAAGAACCCCATAAACATAAATTTCAAGCACAGTATTCGGGACCATACAGAATTCTCGAAGTTTTGAACAAAAACAACGTCAAACTCAATGTAAAAGGCCGACATAAGATTGTACATACTAATAAAATTAAGCTGTGTAAAAGAATGCATAGTATGTATAGCGCAAGAATGGGTGAAATGAAAGTGACACAATTCGAACTGAGTGATAGTGAAACCAGTGAACTTCAAACGAACGCTAATCGCGAAAGTGACTCTAGTTCCTCCAGTACGAACAATGCTCATCAACGCCGTCCAGTATTCAAACGACCTCGCCAGGACGAGCCAGGCGAGAAATTCCAACCCTCCAAGTTACGAAGGACAGACAAGAGATCTCGGCATGGCCGAGATTCTTTTTCCAAGGGGGGTGGTGTAACGTCAGGCGTACCACCTTCCACCCCCACGAGGACGTCTCCACTCACGTCATCTCCAGAGGAGCGATACGACAGCTACTTCCTGGAATCACCCGCAATTACGCACCCATATTCCCTGTTCGCGTACATGCGGTCTTAGGTATAAGCACACGACACATTCATGTACATACACACACCACAAACACATAGAATTAAGGAAATGTACATAATATAAGTGCGCTAGAATTAAGACGCGTTCACGCTCGAGCGCGCGGCCGACGCGCGCGGCTCACCGCGTAACGCGGTCGTCCCCACCACGAGCGGTCTCCCCGCTCTTCCGCCACGCGCCGTCCCCACTCCGGGGCCCAGCGACTCGCGCGCCTCGCGACCCGAGGAGGTCGCGGACGCGCTGATCCGAGTTCAGTTCCTATCTCGCCTCCGAACCGAGGAGTTCTAATCAACCTTCCAAGCAACGAGCTCTCAGCTCTAATGCTTCTCTTTTTATCGCATCTCCCTTAGCGGAGTCCTTAACGTAAACTTAGTTCTATTTCAATCTCTTACTGTAACCTTATTCAATATCTTAGAATTAGTCGAAGTGTATTAGGGTAGTGAAATTATAGAATATACATTAGCTTTTACCAGATCCAACGCCTCTTTATTCAATTATCAATCATAATTCCTAATTCTAATTCGCTGGTACGCTCGCGAATATCTTACTAGTTCCGAATTCGTCTGCGATAGTCTTGAAGCTGGACGGTTAGAGCGAACCAACGCTTAGCCGCTCTTACTTCACTGCTACCGTAACCGAGTATCTTGCGCCCACGCGGATCCCTGCAAGCTAGAGCGAACCAACGCTTAGCCGAACAGTACTCTGTCAAAGCGCAAATACTCTCGATGAACTTCGAGCCTCCGAGAAAGCGTACACGACGCGCGGGACGAAAAGAATATATTCGACATCTTATTCGCGAATACGTGGGAGGTACACCCGAGTACCCGTATCCGGATCACCATCGAACAGCTTCCGTTCCCGTCAATGAGGTTTTCGCCGCCGTACGTCCCGTACTAGCCCAGGACCGTCCAATTTCAGCGACGATACGCACCAGCCAGGATCAACCTGCGTGGCGCCTTGTTCCGATAACCGTTCCGCCGTTCCAGCCGTACGCCGCTGCGATCCCGTTCTCCGACCCACGACGTCCACGATACCTGGAACGGGAAAGCAAATAGGAATTCTATGCATCGAAAGGGGTAAGTGCTGCATGTTTTATTCGGTAAATCGCGTCCTAACCGCCAACGAACCCAGCTCCGCGCAATTCGCGTTGATTTCGGGAACCGGCTTAAACTCGTTTTAACGTATCGAGTGCATCGGCACTCCGGGACGTGACACATGGTAAGATATAATATGATTTGCGAAGTGTCATGTATTCCTCGTCTACACTTCAAATGAATGTAAATGCGACACTTCCTTGCAAGGAAATAGCGTTTGCAGATGTCTACGTATCGTAGCAATGGAGTTCTTATGATTCTTAAAACACGATATCGCATCTCATTTCTGTGTTTCATGGTAAGATATAATATGATTTGCGAAGTGCCATGTATTCGTCGTCTACACTTCAAATGAATGTAAATGCGACACTTCCTTGCAAGGAAATAGCGTCCGCTGATGTCTACGTATCGTAGCAATAGAGTTCTTATAATTCTTAATACGCGAGCAATAGAGTTCTAATGCTTCTTAAAACGCGATATCGCATCTCATTTCTATGTTTCATGATAAGATATAATATTCATTGCGAAGTGTTATGCATTCCTCGTCTACGATTCAAATGAATGTAAATGCGACACTTCCTTGCAAGGAAATAGCGTTTGCAGATGTCTACGTATCGTAGCAATAGACTTCTTATGATTCTTAAAACGCGATATCGCATCTCATTTCTATCTTTCATGGTAAGATATAATATGATTTGCGAAGTGTCATGTATTCCTCGTCTACACTTCAAATGAATGTAAATGCGACACTTCCTTGCTAGGAAATAGCGTCTGCATATGTCTAGGTATCGTAGCAATGGAGTTCTAATGCTTCTTAAAACGCGATATTGCATCTCATTTCTATGTTTCATGGTAAGTTGTAATATGATTTGCGAAGTGTTATGTATTCCTCCTCTACACTTCAAATGAATGTAAATGCGACACTTCCCTGCAAGGAAATAGCGTCTGCAAATGTCTACCTATCGTAGCAATAGTGTTCTAATGCTTCTTAAAACGCGATATCGCATCTCAAATCCATGTTTCATGGTAAGATATAATATGATTTGCGAAGTGTCATGTATTCCTCGTCTACACTTCAAATGAATGTAAATGCGACACTTCCTTGCTAGGAAATAGCGTCTGCAGATATCTAGGTATCGTAGCAATAGAGTTCTAATGCTTCTTAAAACGCGATATCGCATCTCATTTCTATGTTTCATGGTAAGATGTAATATGAGTTGCGAAGTGTCATGTATTCCTCGTCTACACTTCAAATGAATGTGAGTGCGATACTTCCTCGCTAGGAAATAGCGTTTGCAGATGTCTACGTATCGTAGCAATAGCTTTCTAATGCTTCTTAAAACGCGATATCGCATCTCATTTCTACGTTTCATGGTAAGATATATTATGATTTGCTAAGTGTCATGTGTTCCTCGTCTACACTTCATATGAATGTAAATGCGACACTTCCTAGCAAGGAAATAGCGTCTGCAGATATCTAGGTATCGTAGCAATAGAGTTCTAATGCTTCTTAAAACGCGATATCGCATCTCATTTCTATGTTTCATGGTAAGATGTAATATGAGTTGCGAAGTGTCATGTATTCCTCGTCTACACTTCAAATGAATGTGAGTGCGATACTTCCTCGCTAGGAAATAGCGTTTGCAGATGTCTACGTATCGTAGCAATAGCTTTCTAATGCTTCTTAAAACGCGATATCGTATCTCATTTCTATGTTTCATGGTAAGATATATTATGATTTGCTAAGTGTCATGTGTTCCTCGTCTACACTTCATATGAATGTAAATGCGGCACTTCCTAGCAAGGAAATAGCGTTTGCAGATGTCTACGTATCGTAGCAATAGCTTTCTAATGCTTCTTAAGACGCGATATCGCATCTCATTTCTATGTTTCATGGTAAGATATAATATGATTTGCGAAGTGTCATGTATTCCTCGTCTACACTTCAAATGAATGTAAATGCGACACTTCCTTGCTAGGAAATAGCGTCTGCAAATATCTAGGTATCGTAGCAACTGAGTTCAAATGCTTCTTAAAACGAGATATTGCATCTCATATCTATGTTTCATGATAAGATATAATATTCATTGCGAAGTGTTATGCATTCCTCGTCTACGATTCAAACGAATGTAAATGCAACACTTGCTTGCAAGGAAATAGCGTTTGCAGATGTCTACGTATCGTAGCAATGGAGTTCTTATGATACTTAAAACGCGATATCGCATCTCATTTCTATGTTTCATGGTAAGATATAATATGATTTGCGAAGTGTCATGTATTCCTCGTCTACACTTCAAATGAATGTGAATGCGACACTTCCTCGCTAGGAAATATTGTTTGCAGATGTCTACGTATCGTAGCAATAGATTTCTAATGCTTCTTAAAGGGCGATATCGCATCTCATTTCTATGTTGCATGGTAAGATGTAATATTCATTGCGAAGTGTTATGCATTCCTCGTCTACGATTCAAATGAAAGTAAATGCGACACTTCCTTGCAAGGTAATAGCGATTGCAGATGTCTACGTATCGTAGCAATAGAGTTCATATGATTCTTAAAACGCGATATCGCAACTCATTTCTATGTATCATGGTAAGATATAACATGATTTGCGAAGTGTCATGTATTCCTCGTCTACACGTCAAATGAATGTGCATGCAACACTTCCTCGCTAGGAAATAGCGTTTGCAGATATCTACGTTTCGTAGCAATAGCTTTCTAATGCTTCTTAAAACGGGATATCGCATCTCATTTCTACGTTTCATGGTAAGATGTAATATGACTTGGGATGTGTTATGTATTCCCCCTCTACACTTCAAATGAATGTAAATGGACACTTCCTTGCAAGGAAATAGCGTTTGCAAATGTCTGCCTATCGTAGCAATAATGTTCTAATGCTCTTTAAAACGCGATATCGCATCCCATTTCTATGTTTCATGGTAAGATATAATATGATTTGCGAAGTGTTATGTATTCCTCGTCTACACTTCAAATGAATGTAAATGCGGCACTTCTTGCAAGGAAATAGCGATTGCAGATGTCTACGTATCGTTGCAATAGAGTTCTTGTGACTCTTAAAACGCGATATCGCATCTCATTTCTATGTTTCATGGTAAGATATAATATGATTTGCGAAGTGTTATGTATTCCTCGTCTACACTTCAAATGAATGTGAATGCGACACTTCCTCGCTATTAAATAGCGTTTGCAGATGTCTACGTATCGTAGCAATAGAGTTCATATGATTCTTAAAACGCGATATCGCATCTCATTTCTATGTTTCATGGTAAGATATAACATGATTTGCGAAGTGTTATGTATTCCTCCTCTACACTTCAAATGAATGTAAATGCGATACTTCCTCGCTAGGAAATAGCGTGTGCAAATGTCTACCTATCGTAGCAATAGGTATCTAATGCTACTTAAAACGCGATATCGCATCTCATTTCTATGTTTCATGGTAAGATATAATATGATTTGCGAAGTGTCATGTATTCCTCGTCTGCACTTCAAATTAATGTAAATGCGACACTTCCTTGCTAGGAAATAGCGTCTGCAGATGTCTAGGTATCGTAGCAATTGAGCTCAAATGCTTCTTAAAACGAGATATTGCATCTCATATCTATGTTTCTTGATAAGATATAATATTCATTGCGAAGTGTTATGCATTCCTCGTCTACGATTCAAATGAATGTAAATGCGACACTTCCTTGCAAGGAAATAGGGTTTGCAGATGTCTACGTACCGTAGCAATAGAGTTCTTATGATCCTTAAAACGCGATATCGCATCTCATTTCTATGTTTCATGGTAAGATATAATATGACTTGCGAAGTGTCATGTATTCCTCGTCTACGATTCAAATGAATGTAAATGCGACACTTCCTTGCAAGGAAATAGCGTTTGCAGATGTCTACGTACCGTAGCAATAGAGTTCTTATGATCCTTAAAACGCGATATCGCATCTCATTTCTATGTTTCATGGTAAGATATAATATGATTTGCGAAGTGTCATGTATTCCTCGTCTACACTTCAAATGAATGTAAATGCGACACTTCCTTGCTAGGAAATAGCGTCTGCAGATGTCTAGGTATCGTAGCAATAGATTTCTAATGCTTCTTAAAGCGCGATATCGCATCTCATTTCTATATTTCATGGTAAGATGTAATATTCATTGCGAAGTGTTATGCATTCCTCGTCTACGATTCAAATGAAAGTAAATGCGACACTTCCTTGCAAGGTAATAGCGATTGCAGATGTCTAGGTATCGTAGCAATAGCTTTCTAATGCTTCTTAAAACGCGATATCGCATCTCATTTCTATCTTTCATGGTAAGATATAATATGATTTGCGAAGTGTCACGTATTCCTCGTCAACACTTCAAATGAATGTAAATGCGACACTTCCTTGCTAGGAAATAGCGTCTGCAGATGTCTAGGTATCGTAGCACTGGAGTTCTAATGCTTCTTAAAACGCGATATCGCATCTCATTTCTATGTTTCATGGTAAGATGTAATATGATTTGCGAAGTGTTATGTATTCCTCCTCTACACTTGAAATGAATGTAAATGCGACACTTCCTTGCAAGGAAATAGCGTTTGCAAATGTCTACCTATCGTAGCAATAGTGTTCTAATGCTTCTTAAAACGCGATATCGCATCTCATTTCTATGTTTCATGGTAAGATATAATATGATTTGCGAAGTGTCATGTATTCCTCGTCTACACTTCAAATGAATGTAAATGCGACACTTCCTTGCGAGGAAATAGCGTCTGCAGATATCTAGGTATCGTAGCAATAGAGTTCTAATGCTTCTTAAAACGCGATATCGCATCTCATTTCTATGTTTCATGGTAAGATGTAATATGAGTTGCGAAGTGTCATGTATTCCTCGTCTACACTTCAAATGAATGTGAGTGCGATACTTCCTCGCTAGGAAATAGCGTTTGCAGATGTCTACGTATCGTAGCAATAGCTTTCTAATGCTTCTTAAAACGCGAAATCGCCTCTCATTTCTATGTTTCATGGTAAGATATATTATGATTTGCTAAGTGTCATGTGTTCCTCGTCTACACTTCATATGAATGTAAATGCGACACTTCCTAGCAAGGAAATAGCGTTTGCAGATGTCTACGTATCGTAGCAATAGCTTTCTAATGCTTCTTAAGACGCGATATCGCATCTCATTTCTATGTTTCATGGTAAGATATAATATGATTTGCGAAGTGTCATGTATTCCTCGTCTACACTTCAAATGAATGTAAATGCGACACTTCCTTGCTAGGAAATAGCGTCTGCAGATGTCTACGTATCGTAGCAATAGCTTTCTAATGCTTCTTAAAACGCGATATCGCATCTCAATTCTATGTTTCATGGTAAGATATAATATGATTTGCGAAGTGTTATGTATTCCTCGTCTACACTTCAAATGAATGTAAATGCGACACATCCTTCCAAAGAAATAGCGTTTGCAGATGTCTACGTATCGTAGCAATAGATATCTAATACTTCTTAAAACGCGATATCGCATCCCATTTCTATGTTTCATGGTAAGATATAATATGATTTTCGAAGTGTTATGTATTCCTCGTCTACACTTCAAATGAATGTAAATGCGACACTTCCTTCCATGGAAATAGCGTTTGCAGATGTCTACGTATCGTAGCAATAGATATGTAATGCTTCCTAAAACGCGATATCGCATCTCATTTCTATGTTTCATGGTAAGATATAACATGATTTGCGAAGTGTCATGTATTCCTCGTCTATACTTCAAATGAATGTAAATGCGACAGTTCCTTGCTAGGAAATAGCGTCTGCAGATGTCTAGGTATCGTAGCAATTGAGTTCAAATGCTTCTTAAAACGAGATATTGCATCTCATATCTATGTTTCATGATAAGATATAATATTCATTGCGAAGTGTCATGTATTCCTCGTCTACACTTCAAATGAATGTAAATGCGACACTTCCTTGCTAGGAAATAGCGTCTGCAGATATCTAGGTATCGTAGCAATAGAGTTCTAATGCTTCTTAAAACGCGATATCGCATCTCATTTCTATGTTTCATGGTATGATGTAATATGATTTGCGAAGTGTCATGTATTCCTCGTCTATACTTCAAATGAATGTGAAAGCGATACTTCCTAGCAAGGAAATAGCGTTTGCAGATGTCTACGTATCGTAGCAATAGCTTTCTAATGCTTCTTAAGACGCGATATCGTATCTCATTTCTATGTTTCATGGTAAGATATAATATGATTTGCGAAGTGTTATGTATTCCTCGTCTACGATTCAAACGAATGTAAATGCAACACTTGCTTGCAAGGAAATAGCGTTTGCAGATGTCTACGTATCGTAGCAATGGAGTTCTTATGATACTTAAAACGCGATATCGCATCTCATTTCTATGTTTCATGGTAAGATATAATATGATTTGCGAAGTGTCATGTATTCCTCGTCTACACTTCAAATGAATGTAAATGCGACACTTCCTTCCAAAGAAATAGCGTTTGCAGATGTCTACGTATCGTAGCAATAGATATCTAATGCTTCTTAAAACGCGATATTGCATCCCATTTCTATGTTTCATGGTAAGATATAATATGATTTGCGAAGTGTTATGTATTCCTCGTCTACACTTCAAATGAATGTAAATGCGACGCTTTCTTCCAAAGAAATAGCGTTTGCACATGTGTACGTATCGTAGCAATAGATATGTAATGCTTCCTAAAACGCGATATCGCATCTCATTTCTATGTTTCATGGTAAGATATAATATGATTTGCGAAGTGTCATGTATTCCTCGTCTATACTTCAAATGAATGTAAATGCGACAGTTCCATGCTAGGAAATAGCGTCTGCAGATGTCTAGGTATCATAGCAATTGAGTTCAAATGCTTCTTAAAACGAGATATTGCATCTCATATCTATGTTTCATGATAAGATATAATATTCATTGCGAAGTGTTATGCATTCCTCGTCTACGATTCAAACGAATGTAAATGCGACACTTGCTTGCAAGGAAATAGCGTTTGCAGATGTCTACGTATCGTAGCAATGGAGTTCTTATGATACTTAAAACGCGATATCGCATCTCATTTCTATGTTTCATGGTAAGATATAATATGATTTGCGAAGTGTCATGTATTCCTCGTCTACACTTCAAATGAATGTGAATGCGACACTTCCTCGCTAGGAAATATTGTTTGCAGATGTCTACGTATCGTAGCAATAGATTTCTAATGCTTCTTAAAGGGCGATATCGCATCTCATTTCTATGTTGCATGGTAAGATGTAATATTCATTGCGAAGTGTTATGCATTCCTCGTCTACGATTCAAATGAAAGTAAATGCGACACTTCCTTGCAAGGTAATAGCGATTGCAGATGTCTACGTATCGTAGCAATAGAGTTCATATGATTCTTAAAACGCGATATCGCAACTCATTTCTATGTATCATGGTAAGATATAACATGATTTGCGAAGTGTCATGTATTCCTCGTCTACACGTCAAGTGAATGTGCATGCAACACTTCCTCGCTAGGAAATAGCGTTTGCAGATATCTACGTTTCGTAGCAATAGCTTTCTAATGCTTCTTAAAACGGGATATCGCATCTCATTTCTACGTTTCATGGTAAGATGTAATATGACTTGGGATGTGTTATGTATTCCCCCTCTACACTTCAAATGAATGTAAATGGACACTTCCTTGCAAGGAAATAGCGTTTGCAAATGTCTGCCTATCGTAGCAATAATGTTCTAATGCTCTTTAAAACGCGATATCGCATCCCATTTCTATGTTTCATGGTAAGATATAATATGATTTGCGAAGTGTTATGTATTCCTCGTCTACACTTCAAATGAATGTAAATGCGGCACTTCTTGCAAGGAAATAGCGATTGCAGATGTCTACGTATCGTTGCAATAGAGTTCTTGTGACTCTTAAAACGCGATATCGCATCTCATTTCTATGTTTCATGGTAAGATATAATATGATTTGCGAAGTGTTATGTATTCCTCGTCTACACTTCAAATGAATGTGAATGCGACACTTCCTCGCTATTAAATAGCGTTTGCAGATGTCTACGTATCGTAGCAATAGAGTTCATATGATTCTTAAAACGCGATATCGCATCTCATTTCTATGTTTCATGGTAAGATATAACATGATTTGCGAAGTGTTATGTATTCCTCCTCTACACTTCAAATGAATGTAAATGCGATACTTCCTCGCTAGGAAATAGCGTGTGCAAATGTCTACCTATCGTAGCAATAGGTATCTAATGCTACTTAAAACGCGATATCGCATCTCATTTCTATGTTTCATGGTAAGATATAATATGATTTGCGAAGTGTCATGTATTCCTCGTCTGCACTTCAAATTAATGTAAATGCGACACTTCCTTGCTAGGAAATAGCGTCTGCAGATGTCTAGGTATCGTAGCAATTGAGCTCAAATGCTTCTTAAAACGAGATATTGCATCTCATATCTATGTTTCTTGATAAGATATAATATTCATTGCGAAGTGTTATGCATTCCTCGTCTACGATTCAAATGAATGTAAATGCGACACTTCCTTGCTAGGAAATAGCGTCTGCAGATATCTAGGTATCGTAGCAATAGAGTTCTAATGCTTCTTAAAACGCGATATCGCATCTCATTTCTATGTTTCATGGTAAGATGTAATATGAGTTGCGAAGTGTCATGTATTCCTCGTCTACACTTCAAATGAATGTGAGTGCGATACTTTCTCGCTAGGAAATAGCGTTTGCAGATGTCTACGTATCGTAGCAATAGCTTTCTAATGCTTCTTAAAACGCGAAATCGCCTCTCATTTCTATGTTTCATGGTAAGATATATTATGATTTGCTAAGTGTCATGTGTTCCTCGTCTACACTTCATATGAATGTAAATGCGACACTTCCTAGCAAGGAAATAGCGTTTGCAGATGTCTACGTATCGTAGCAATAGCTTTCTAATGCTTCTTAAGACGCGATATCGCATCTCATTTCTATGTTTCATGGTAAGATATAATATGATTTGCGAAGTGTCATGTATTCCTCGTCTACACTTCAAATGAATGTAAATGCGACACTTCCTTGCTAGGAAATAGCGTCTGCAGATGTCTACGTATCGTAGCAATAGCTTTCTAATGCTTCTTAAAACGCGATATCGCATCTCAATTCTATGTTTCATGGTAAGATATAATATGATTTGCGAAGTGTTATGTATTCCTCGTCTACACTTCAAATGAATGTAAATGCGTCACATCCTTCCAAAGAAATAGCGTTTGCAGATGTCTACGTATCGTAGCAATAGATATCTAATACTTCTTAAAACGCGATATCGCATCCCATTTCTATGTTTCATGGTAAGATATAATATGATCTTCGAAGTGTCATGTATTCCTCGTCTATACTTCAAATGAATGTAAATGCGACAGTTCCTTGCTAGGAAATAGCGTCTGCAGATGTCTAGGTATCGTAGCAATTGAGTTCAAATGCTTCTTAAAACGAGATATTGCATCTCATATCTATGTTTCATGATAAGATATAATATTCATTGCGAAGTGTCATGTATTCCTCGTCTACACTTCAAATGAATGTAAATGCGACACTTCCTTGCTAGGAAATAGCGTCTGCAGATATCTAGGTATCGTAGCAATAGAGTTCTAATGCTTCTTAAAACGCGATATCGCATCTCATTTCTATGTTTCATGGTATGATGTAATATGATTTGCGAAGTGTCATGTATTCCTCGTCTATACTTCAAATGAATGTGAAAGCGATACTTCCTAGCAAGGAAATAGCGTTTGCAGATGTCTACGTATCGTAGCAACAGCTTTCTAATGCTTCTTAAGACGCGATATCGTATCTCATTTCTATGTTTCATGGTAAGATATAATATGATTTGCGAAGTGTTATGTATTCCTCGTCTACGATTCAAACGAATGTAAATGCAACACTTGCTTGCAAGGAAATAGCGTTTGCAGATGTCTACGTATCGTAGCAATGGAGTTCTTATGATACTTAAAACGCGATATCGCATCTCATTTCTATGTTTCATGGTAAGATATAATATGATTTGCGAAGTGTCATGTATTCCTCGTCTACACTTCAAATGAATGTAAATGCGACACTTCCTTCCAAAGAAATAGCGTTTGCAGATGTCTACGTATCGTAGCAATAGATATCTAATGCTTCTTAAAACGCGATATTGCATCCCATTTCTATGTTTCATGGTAAGATATAATATGATTTGCGAAGTGTTATGTATTCCTCGTCTACACTTCAAATGAATGTAAATGCGACGCTTTCTTCCAAAGAAATAGCGTTTGCACATGTGTACGTATCGTAGCAATAGATATGTAATGCTTCCTAAAACGCGATATCGCATCTCATTTCTATGTTTCATGGTAAGATATAATATGATTTGCGAAGTGTCATGTATTCCTCGTCTATACTTCAAATGAATGTAAATGCGACAGTTCCATGCTAGGAAATAGCGTCTGCAGATGTCTAGGTATCATAGCAATTGAGTTCAAATGCTTCTTAAAACGAGATATTGCATCTCATATCTATGTTTCATGATAAGATATAATATTCATTGCGAAGTGTTATGCATTCCTCGTCTACGATTCAAACGAATGTAAATGCGACACTTGCTTGCAAGGAAATAGCGTTTGCAGATGTCTACGTATCGTAGCAATGGAGTTCTTATGATACTTAAAACGCGATATCGCATCTCATTTCTATGTTTCATGGTAAGATATAATATGATTTGCGAAGTGTCATGTATTCCTCGTCTACACTTCAAATGAATGTGAATGCGACACTTCCTCGCTAGGAAATATTGTTTGCAGATGTCTACGTATCGTAGCAATAGATTTCTAATGCTTCTTAAAGGGCGATATCGCATCTCATTTCTATGTTGCATGGTAAGATGTAATATTCATTGCGAAGTGTTATGCATTCCTCGTCTACGATTCAAATGAAAGTAAATGCGACACTTCCTTGCAAGGTAATAGCGATTGCAGATGTCTACGTATCGTAGCAATAGAGTTCATATGATTCTTAAAACGCGATATCGCAACTCATTTCTATGTATCATGGTAAGATATAACATGATTTGCGAAGTGTCATGTATTCCTCGTCTACACGTCAAGTGAATGTGCATGCAACACTTCCTCGCTAGGAAATAGCGTTTGCAGATATCTACGTTTCGTAGCAATAGCTTTCTAATGCTTCTTAAAACGGGATATCGCATCTCATTTCTACGTTTCATGGTAAGATGTAATATGACTTGGGATGTGTTATGTATTCCCCCTCTACACTTCAAATGAATGTAAATGGACACTTCCTTGCAAGGAAATAGCGTTTGCAAATGTCTGCCTATCGTAGCAATAATGTTCTAATGCTCTTTAAAACGCGATATCGCATCCCATTTCTATGTTTCATGGTAAGATATAATATGATTTGCGAAGTGTTATGTATTCCTCGTCTACACTTCAAATGAATGTAAATGCGGCACTTCTTGCAAGGAAATAGCGATTGCAGATGTCTACGTATCGTTGCAATAGAGTTCTTGTGACTCTTAAAACGCGATATCGCATCTCATTTCTATGTTTCATGGTAAGATATAATATGATTTGCGAAGTGTTATGTATTCCTCGTCTACACTTCAAATGAATGTGAATGCGACACTTCCTCGCTATTAAATAGCGTTTGCAGATGTCTACGTATCGTAGCAATAGAGTTCATATGATTCTTAAAACGCGATATCGCATCTCATTTCTATGTTTCATGGTAAGATATAACATGATTTGCGAAGTGTTATGTATTCCTCCTCTACACTTCAAATGAATGTAAATGCGATACTTCCTCGCTAGGAAATAGCGTGTGCAAATGTCTACCTATCGTAGCAATAGGTATCTAATGCTACTTAAAACGCGATATCGCATCTCATTTCTATGTTTCATGGTAAGATATAATATGATTTGCGAAGTGTCATGTATTCCTCGTCTGCACTTCAAATTAATGTAAATGCGACACTTCCTTGCTAGGAAATAGCGTCTGCAGATGTCTAGGTATCGTAGCAATTGAGCTCAAATGCTTCTTAAAACGAGATATTGCATCTCATATCTATGTTTCTTGATAAGATATAATATTCATTGCGAAGTGTTATGCATTCCTCGTCTACGATTCAAATGAATGTAAATGCGACACTTCCTTGCTAGGAAATAGCGTCTGCAGATATCTAGGTATCGTAGCAATAGAGTTCTAATGCTTCTTAAAACGCGATATCGCATCTCATTTCTATGTTTCATGGTAAGATGTAATATGAGTTGCGAAGTGTCATGTATTCCTCGTCTACACTTCAAATGAATGTGAGTGCGATACTTTCTCGCTAGGAAATAGCGTTTGCAGATGTCTACGTATCGTAGCAATAGCTTTCTAATGCTTCTTAAAACGCGAAATCGCCTCTCATTTCTATGTTTCATGGTAAGATATATTATGATTTGCTAAGTGTCATGTGTTCCTCGTCTACACTTCATATGAATGTAAATGCGACACTTCCTAGCAAGGAAATAGCGTTTGCAGATGTCTACGTATCGTAGCAATAGCTTTCTAATGCTTCTTAAGACGCGATATCGCATCTCATTTCTATGTTTCATGGTAAGATATAATATGATTTGCGAAGTGTCATGTATTCCTCGTCTACACTTCAAATGAATGTAAATGCGACACTTCCTTGCTAGGAAATAGCGTCTGCAGATGTCTACGTATCGTAGCAATAGCTTTCTAATGCTTCTTAAAACGCGATATCGCATCTCAATTCTATGTTTCATGGTAAGATATAATATGATTTGCGAAGTGTTATGTATTCCTCGTCTACACTTCAAATGAATGTAAATGCGTCACATCCTTCCAAAGAAATAGCGTTTGCAGATGTCTACGTATCGTAGCAATAGATATCTAATACTTCTTAAAACGCGATATCGCATCCCATTTCTATGTTTCATGGTAAGATATAATATGATCTTCGAAGTGTTATGTATTCCTCGTCTACACTTCAAATGAATGTAAATGCGACACTTCCTTCCATGGAAATAGCGTTTGCAGATGTCTACGTATCGTAGCAATAGATATGTAATGCTTCCTAAAACGCGATATCGCATCTCATTTCTATGTTTCATGGTAAGATATAACATGATTTGCGAAGTGTCATGTATTCCTCGTCTATACTTCAAATGAATGTAAATGCGACAGTTCCTTGCTAGGAAATAGCGTCTGCAGATGTCTAGGTATCGTAGCAATTGAGTTCAAATGCTTCTTAAAACGAGATATTGCATCTCATATCTATGTTTCATGATAAGATATAATATTCATTGCGAAGTGTCATGTATTCCTCGTCTACACTTCAAATGAATGTAAATGCGACACTTCCTTGCTAGGAAATAGCGTCTGCAGATATCTAGGTATCGTAGCAATAGAGTTCTAATGCTTCTTAAAACGCGATATCGCATCTCATTTCTATGTTTCATGGTAAGATGTAATATGATTTGCGAAGTGTCATGTATTCCTCGTCTATACTTCAAATGAATGTGAAAGCGATACTTCCTAGCAAGGAAATAGCGTTTGCAGATGTCTACGTATCGTAGCAATAGCTTTCTAATGCTTCTTAAAACGCGATATCGCATCTCATTTCTATGTTTCATGGTAAGATATAATATGATTTGCGAAGTGTCATGTATTCCTCGTCTGCACTTCAAATTAATGTAAATGCGACACTTCCTTGCTAGGAAATAGCGTCTGCAGATGTCTAGGTATCGTAGCAATTGAGCTCAAATGCTTCTTAAAACGAGATATTGCATCTCATATCTATGTTTCTTGATAAGATATAATATTCATTGCGAAGTGTTATGCATTCCTCGTCTACGATTCAAATGAATGTAAATGCGACACTTCCTTGCAAGGAAATAGTGTTTGCAGATGTCTACGTACCGTAGCAATAGAGTTCTTATGATCCTTAAAACGCGATATCGCATCTCATTTCTATGTTTCATGGTAAGATATAATATGATTTGCGAAGTGTCATGTATTCCTCGTCTACGATTCAAATGAATGTAAATGCGACACTTCCTTGCAAGGAAATAGCGTTTGCAGATGTCTACGTACCGTAGCAATAGAGTTCTTATGATCCTTAAAACGCGATATCGCATCTCATTTCTATGTTTCATGGTAAGATATAATATGATTTGCGAAGTGTCATGTATTCCTCGTCTACACTTCAAATGAATGTAAATGCGACACTTCCTTGCTAGGAAATAGCGTCTGCAGATGTCTAGGTATCGTAGCAATAGATTTCTAATGCTTCTTAAAGCGCGATATCGCATCTCATTTCTATATTTCATGGTAAGATGTAATATTCATTGCGAAGTGTTATGCATTCCTCGTCTACGATTCAAATGAAAGTAAATGCGACACTTCCTTGCAAGGTAATAGCGATTGCAGATGTCTAGGTATCGTAGCAATAGCTTTCTAATGCTTCTTAAAACGCGATATCGCATCTCATTTCTATCTTTCATGGTAAGATATAATATGATTTGCGAAGTGTCACGTATTCCTCGTCAACACTTCAAATGAATGTAAATGCGACACTTCCTTGCTAGGAAATAGCGTCTGCAGATGTCTAGGTATCGTAGCACTGGAGTTCTAATGCTTCTTAAAACGCGATATCGCATCTCATTTCTATGTTTCATGGTAAGATGTAATATGATTTGCGAAGTGTTATGTATTCCTCCTCTACACTTGAAATGAATGTAAATGCGACACTTCCTTGCAAGGAAATAGCGTTTGCAAATGTCTACCTATCGTAGCAATAGTGTTCTAATGCTTCTTAAAACGCGATATCGCATCTCATTTCTATGTTTCATGGTAAGATATAATATGATTTGCGAAGTGTCATGTATTCCTCGTCTACACTTCAAATGAATGTAAATGCGACACTTCCTTGCTAGGAAATAGCGTCTGCAGATATCTAGGTATCGTAGCAATAGAGTTCTAATGCTTCTTAAAACGCGATATCGCATCTCATTTCTATGTTTCATGGTAAGATGTAATATGAGTTGCGAAGTGTCATGTATTCCTCGTCTACACTTCAAATGAATGTGAGTGCGATACTTCCTCGCTAGGAAATAGCGTTTGCAGATGTCTACGTATCGTAGCAATAGCTTTCTAATGCTTCTTAAAACGCGAAATCGCCTCTCATTTCTATGTTTCATGGTAAGATATATTATGATTTGCTAAGTGTCATGTGTTCCTCGTCTACACTTCATATGAATGTAAATGCGACACTTCCTAGCAAGGAAATAGCGTTTGCAGATGTCTACGTATCGTAGCAATAGCTTTCTAATGCTTCTTAAGACGCGATATCGCATCTCATTTCTATGTTTCATGGTAAGATATAATATGATTTGCGAAGTGTCATGTATTCCTCGTCTACACTTCAAATGAATGTAAATGCGACACTTCCTTGCTAGGAAATAGCGTCTGCAGATGTCTACGTATCGTAGCAATAGCTTTCTAATGCTTCTTAAAACGCGATATCGCATCTCAATTCTATGTTTCATGGTAAGATATAATATGATTTGCGAAGTGTTATGTATTCCTCGTCTACACTTCAAATGAATGTAAATGCGACACATCCTTCCAAAGAAATAGCGTTTGCAGATGTCTACGTATCGTAGCAATAGATATCTAATACTTCTTAAAACGCGATATCGCATCCCATTTCTATGTTTCATGGTAAGATATAATATGATTTTCGAAGTGTTATGTATTCCTCGTCTACACTTCAAATGAATGTAAATGCGACACTTCCTTCCATGGAAATAGCGTTTGCAGATGTCTACGTATCGTAGCAATAGATATGTAATGCTTCCTAAAACGCGATATCGCATCTCATTTCTATGTTTCATGGTAAGATATAACATGATTCGCGAAGTGTCATGTATTCCTCGTCTATACTTCAAATGAATGTAAATGCGACAGTTCCTTGCTAGGAAATAGCGTCTGCAGATGTCTAGGTATCGTAGCAATTGAGTTCAAATGCTTCTTAAAACGAGATATTGCATCTCATATCTATGTTTCATGATAAGATATAATATTCATTGCGAAGTGTCATGTATTCCTCGTCTACACTTCAAATGAATGTAAATGCGACACTTCCTTGCTAGGAAATAGCGTCTGCAGATATCTAGGTATCGTAGCAATAGAGTTCTAATGCTTCTTAAAACGCGATATCGCATCTCATTTCTATGTTTCATGGTAAGATGTAATATGATTTGCGAAGTGTCATGTATTCCTCGTCTATACTTCAAATGAATGTGAAAGCGATACTTCCTAGCAAGGAAATAGCGTTTGCAGATGTCTACGTATCGTAGCAATAGCTTTCTAATGCTTCTTAAGACGCGATATCGTATCTCATTTCTATGTTTCATGGTAAGATATAATATGATTTGCGAAGTGTTATGTATTCCTCGTCTACACTTCATATGAATGTAAATGCGACACTTCCTAGCAAGGAAATAGCGTTTGCAGATGTCTACGTATCGTAGCAATAGCTTTCTAATGCTTCTTAAAACGCGATATCGTATCTCATTTCTATGTTTCATGGTAAGATATAATATGATTTGCGAAGTGTTATGTATTCCTCGTCTACACTTCAAATGAATGTAAATGCGACACTTCCTTCCAAGGAAATAGCGTTTGCAGATGTCTACGAATCGTAGCAATAGATATGTAATGCTTCCTAAAACGCGATATCGCATCTCATTTCTATGTTTCATGGTAAGATATAATATGATTTGCGAAGTGTCATGTATTCCTCGTCTATAATTCAAACGAATGTAAATGCGACACTTCCTTGCTAGGAAATAGCGTCTGCAGATGCCTAGGTATCGTAGCAATTGGGTTCAAATGCTTCTTAAAACGAGATATTGCATCTCATATCTATGTTTCATGATAAGATATAATATTCATTGCGAAGTGTTATGCATTCCTCGTCTACGATTCAAATGAATGTAAATGCGACACTTCCTTGCAAGGAAATAGCGTTTGCAGTTGTCTACGTATCGTAGCAATAGCTTTCTAATGCTTCTTAAAACGCGATATCGCATCTCATTTCTATGTTTCATGGTAAGATATAATATGATTTGCGAAGTGTCATGTATTCCTCGTCTACACTTCAAATGAATGTAAATGCGACACTTCCTTGCTAGGAAATAGCGTCTGCAGATATCTAGGTATCGTAGCAATAGAGTTCTAATGCTTCTTAAAACGCGATATCGCATCTCATTTCTATGTTTCATGGTAAGATATAACATGATTTGCGAAGTGTCATGTATTCCTCGTCTATACTTCAAATGAATGTAAATGCGACAGTTCCTTGCTAGGAAATAGCGTCTGCAGATGTCTAGGTATCGTAGCAATTGAGTTCAAATGCTTCTTAAAACGAGATATTGCATCTCATATCTATGTTTCATGGTAAGATATATTATGATTTGCGAAGTGTCATGTATTCCTCGTCTACACTTCAAATGAATGTAAATGCGACACTTCCTTGCTAGGAAATAGCGTCTGCAGATATCTAGGTATCGTAGCAATAGAGTTCTAATGCTTCTTAAAACGCGATATCGCATGTCATTTCTATGTTTCATGGTAAGATGTAATATGATTTGCGAAGTGTCATGTATTCCTCGTCTATACTTCAAATGAATGTGAAAGCGATACTTCCTAGCAAGGAAATAGCGTTTGCAGATGTCTACGTATCGTAGCAATAGCTTTCTAATGCTTCTTAAAACGCGATATCGCATCTCATTTCTATGTTTCATGGTAAGATATAATATGATTTGCGAAGTGTCATGTATTTCTCGTCTGCACTTCAAATTAATGTAAATGCGACACTTCCTTGCTAGGAAATAGCGTCTGCAGATGTCTAGGTATCGTAGCAATTGAGCTCAAATGATCCTTAAAACGCGATATCGCATCTCATTTCTATGTTTCATGGTAAGATATAATATGATTTGCGAAGTGTCATGTATTCCTCGTCTACGATTCAAATGAATGTAAATGCGACACTTCCTTGCAAGGAAATAGCGTTTGCAGATGTCTACGTACCGTAGCAATAGAGTTCTTATGATCCTTAAAACGCGATATCGCATCTCATTTCTATGTTTCATGGTAAGATATAATATGATTTGCGAAGTGTCATGTATTCCTCGTCTACACTTCAAATGAATGTAAATGCGACACTTCCTTGCTAGGAAATAGCGTCTGCAGATGTCTAGGTATCGTAGCAATAGATTTCTAATGCTTCTTAAAGCGCGATATCGCATCTCATTTCTATATTTCATGGTAAGATGTAATATTCATTGCGAAGTGTTATGCATTCCTCGTCTACGATTCAAATGAAAGTAAATGCGACACTTCCTTGCAAGGTAATAGCGATTGCAGATGTCTAGGTATCGTAGCAATAGCTTTCTAATGCTTCTTAAAACGCGATATCGCATCTCATTTCTATCTTTCATGGTAAGATATAATATGATTTGCGAAGTGTCACGTATTCCTCGTCAACACTTCAAATGAATGTAAATGCGACACTTCCTTGCTAGGAAATAGCGTCTGCAGATGTCTAGGTATCGTAGCACTGGAGTTCTAATGCTTCTTAAAACGCGATATCGCATCTCATTTCTATGTTTCATGGTAAGATGTAATATGATTTGCGAAGTGTTATGTATTCCTCCTCTACACTTGAAATGAATGTAAATGCGACACTTCCTTGCAAGGAAATAGCGTTTGCAAATGTCTACCTATCGTAGCAATAGTGTTCTAATGCTTCTTAAAACGCGATATCGCATCTCATTTCTATGTTTCATGGTAAGATATAATATGATTTGCGAAGTGTCATGTATTCCTCGTCTACACTTCAAATGAATGTAAACGCGACACTTCCTTGCTAGGAAATAGCGTCTGCAGATATCTAGGTATCGTAGCAATAGAGTTCTAATGCTTCTTAAAACGCGATATCGCATCTCATTTCTATGTTTCATGGTAAGATGTAATATGAGTTGCGAAGTGTCATGTATTCCTCGTCTACACTTCAAATGAATGTGAGTGCGATACTTCCTCGCTAGGAAATAGCGTTTGCAGATGTCTACGTATCGTAGCAATAGCTTTCTAATGCTTCTTAAAACGCGAAATCGCCTCTCATTTCTATGTTTCATGGTAAGATATATTATGATTTGCTAAGTGTCATGTGTTCCTCGTCTACACTTCATATGAATGTAAATGCGACACTTCCTAGCAAGGAAATAGCGTTTGCAGATGTCTACGTATCGTAGCAATAGCTTTCTAATGCTTCTTAAGACGCGATATCGCATCTCATTTCTATGTTTCATGGTAAGATATAATATGATTTGCGAAGTGTCATGTATTCCTCGTCTACACTTCAAATGAATGTAAATGCGACACTTCCTTGCTAGGAAATAGCGTCTGCAGATGTCTACGTATCGTAGCAATAGCTTTCTAATGCTTCTTAAAACGCGATATCGCATCTCAATTCTATGTTTCATGGTAAGATATAATATGATTTGCGAAGTGTTATGTATTCCTCGTCTACACTTCAAATGAATGTAAATGCGACACATCCTTCCAAAGAAATAGCGTTTGCAGATGTCTACGTATCGTAGCAATAGATATCTAATACTTCTTAAAACGCGATATCGCATCCCATTTCTATGTTTCATGGTAAGATATAATATGATTTTCGAAGTGTTATGTATTCCTCGTCTACACTTCAAATGAATGTAAATGCGACACTTCCTTCCATGGAAATAGCGTTTGCAGATGTCTACGTATCGTAGCAATAGATATGTAATGCTTCCTAAAACGCGATATCGCATCTCATTTGTATGTTTCATGGTAAGATGTAATATGATTTGCGAAGTGTCATGTATTCCTTGTCTACACTTCAAATGAATGTGAGTGCGATACTTCCTTGCTAGGAAATAGCGTCTGCCGATGTCTAGGTATCGTAGCAATAGCTTTCTAATGCTTCTTAAAACGCGATATCGCATCTCATTTCTATGTTTCATGGTAAGATATATTATGATTTGCGAAGTGTCATGTATTCCTCGTCTACACTTCAAATGAATGTAAATGCGACACTTCCTTGCTAGGAAATAGCGTCTGCAGATATCTAGGTATCGTAGCAATAGAGTTCTAATGCTACTTAAAACGCGATATCGCATCTCATTTCTATGTTTCATGGTAAGATATAATATGATTTGCGAAGTGTCATGTATTCCACGTCTACACTTCAAATGAATGTAAATGCGACACTTCCTTGCTAGGAAATAGCGTCTGCAGATATCTAGGTATCGTAGCAACTGAGTTCAAATGCTTCTTAAAACGAGATATTGCATCCCATATCTATGTTTCATGATAAGATATAATATTCATTGCGAAGTGTTATGCATTCCTCGTCTACGATTCAAACGAATGTAATTGCGACACTTCCTTGCTAGGAAATAGCGTCTGCAGATATCTAGGTATCGTAGCAATAGAGTTCTAATGCTTCTTAAAACGCGATATCGCATCTCATTTCTATGTTTCATGGTAAGATGTAATATGAGTTGCGAAGTGTCATGTATTCCTCGTCTACACTTCAGATGAATGTGAGTGCGATACTTCCTCGCTAGGAAATAGCGTTTGCAGATGTCTACGTATCGTAGCAATAGCTTTCTAATGCTTCTTAAAACGCGATATCGCATCTCATTTCTACGTTTCATGGTAAGATATATTATGATTTGCTAAGTGTCATGTGTTCCTCGTCTACACTTCATATGAATGTAAATGCGACACTTCCTAGCAAGGAAATAGCGTTTGCAGATGTCTACGAATCGTAGCAATAGATATGTAATGCTTCCTAAAACGCGATATCGCATCTCATTTCTATGTTTCATGGTAAGATATAATATGATTTGCGAAGTGTCATGTATTCCTCGTCTATACTTCAAACGAATGTAAATGCGACACTTCCTTGCTAGGAAATAGCGTCTGCAGATGCCTAGGTATCGTAGCAATTGAGTTCAAATGCTTCTTAAAACGAGATATTGCATCTCATATCTATGTTTCATGATAAGATATAATATTCATTGCGAAGTGTTATGCATTCCTCGTCTACGATTCAAATGAATGTAAATGCGACACTTCCTTGCAAGGAAATAGCGTTTGCAGTTGTCTACGTATCGTAGCAATAGCTTTCTAATGCTTCTTAAAACGCGATATCGCATCTCATTTATATGTTTCATGGTAAGATCTAATATGATTTGCGAAGTGTCATGTATTCCTCGTGTACACTTCAAATGAATGTAAATGCGACACTTCCTTGCTAGGAAATAGCGTCTGCAGATATCTAGGTATTGTAGCAATAGAGTTCTAATGCTTCTTAAAACGCGATATCGCATCTCATTTCTATGTTTCATGGTAAGATGTAATATGATTTGCGAAGTGTCATGTATTCCTTGTCTACACTTCAAATGAATGTGAGTGCGATACTTCCTCGCTAGGAAATAGCGTTTGCAGATGTCTACGTATCGTAGCAATAGCTTTCTAATGCTTCTTAAAACGCGATATCGCATCTCATTTCTATGTTTCATGGTAAGATATATTATGATTTGCGAAGTGTCATGTATTCCTCGTCTACACTTCAAATGAATGTAAATGCGACACTTCCTTGCTAGGAAATAGCGTCTGCAGATATCTAGGTATCGTAGCAATAGGGTTCTAATGCTACTTAAAACGCGATATCGCATCTCATTTCTATGTTTCATGGTAAGATATAATATGATTTGCGAAGTGTCATGTATTCCACGTCTACACTTCAAATGACTGTAAATGCGACACTTCCTTGCTAGGAAATAGCGTCTGCAGATATCTAGGTATCGTAGCAACTGAGTTCAAATGCTTCTTAAAACGAGATATTGCATCCCATATCTATGTTTCATGATAAGATATAATATTCATTGCGAAGTGTTATGCATTCCTCGTCTACGATTCAAACGAATGTAAATGCGACACTTGCTTGCAAGGAAATAGCGTTTGCAGATGTCTACGTTTCGTAGCAATAGCTTTCTAATGCTTTTTAAAACGGGATATCGCATCTCATTTCGATGTTTCATGGTAAGATATAATATGATTTGCGAAGTGTCATGTATTCCTCGTCTACACTTCAAATGAATGTAAATGCGACACTTCCTTGCTAGGAAATAGCGTCTGCAGATGTCTAGGTATCGTAGCAATAGTGTTCTAATGCTTCTTAAAACGCGATATCGCATCTCATTCCTATGTTTCATGGTAAGATGTAATATGATTTGAGAAGTGTTATGTACTCCTTCTCTACACTTCAAATGAATGTAAATGGGGCACTTCCCTGCAAGGAAATAGCGTTTGCAGATGTCTACGTATCGTAGCAATAGATTTCTAATGCTTCTTAAAGCGCGATATCGCATCTCATTTCTATGTTTCATGGTAAGATGTAATATTCATTGCGAAGTGTTATGCATTCCTCGTCTACGATTCAAATGAAAGTAAATGCGACACTTCCTTGCAAGGTAATAGCGATTGCAGATGTCTACGTATCGTAGCAATAGAGTTCATATGATTCTTAAAACGCGATATCGCAACTCCTTTCTATGTTTCATGGTAAGATATAACATGATTTGCGAAGTGTCATGTATTCCTCGTCTGCACTTCAAATTAATGTAAATGCGACACTTCCTTGCTAGGAAATAGCGTCTGCAGATGTTTAGGTATCGTAGCAATTGAGCTCAAATGCTTCTTAAAACGAGATATTGCATCTCATATCTATGTTTCTTGATAAGATATAATATTCATTGCGAAGTGTTATGCATTCCTCGTCTACGATTCAAATGAATGTTAATGCGACACTTCCTTGCAAGGAAATAGCGTTTGCAGATGTCTACGTACCGTAGCAATAGAGTTCTTATGATCCTTAAAACGCGATATCGCATCTCATTTCTATGTTTCATGGTAAGATATAATATGATTTGCGAAGTGTCATGTATTCCTCGTCTACACTTCAAATGAATGTGAATGCGATACTTCCTCACTAGGAAATAGCGTTTGCAGAAGTTTACGTTTCGTAGCAATAGCTTTCTAATGCTTCTTAAAACGGGATATCGCATCTCATTTCTATGTTTCATGGTAAGATATAATATGATTTGCGAAGTGTCATGTATTCCTCGTATCCACTTCAAATGAATGTAAATGCGACACTTCCTTGCTAGGAAATAGCGTCTGCAGATGTCTAGGTATCGTAGCACTGGAGTTCTAATGCTTCTTAAAACGCGATATCGCATCTCATTTCTATGTTTCATGGTAAGATGTAATATGATTTGCGAAGTGTTATGTATTCCTCCTCTACACTTCAAATGAATGTAAATGCGACACTTCCTTGCAAGGAAATTGCGTTTGCAAATGTCTACCTATCGTAGCAATAGTGTTCTAATGCTTCTTAAAACGCGATATCGCATCTCATTTCTATGTTTCATGGTAAGATATAATATGATTTGCGAAGTGTTATGTGTCACGTCCCGGAGTGCCGATGCACTCGGTACGTTAAAACGAGTTTAAGCCGGTTCCCGAAATCAACGCGAATTGCGCGGAGCTGGGTTCGTTGGCGGTTAGGACGCGATTTACCGAATAAAACATGCAGCACTTACCCCTTTCGATGCATAGAATTCCTATTTGCTTTCCCGTTCCAGGTATCGTGGACGTCGTGGGTCGGAGAACGGGATCGCAGCGGCGTACGGCTGGAACGGCGGAACGGTTATCGGAACAAGGCGCCACGCAGGTTGATCCTGGCTGGTGCGTATCGTCGCTGAAATTGGACGGTCCTGGGCTCGTACGGGACGTACGGCGGCGAAAACCTCCTTGACGGGAACGGAAGCTGTTCGATGGTGATCCGGATACGGGTACTCGGGTGTACCTCCCAGGTATTCGCGAATAAGATGTCGAATATATTCTTTTCGTCCCGCGCGTCGTGTACGCTTTCTCGGAGGCTCGAAGTTCATCGAGAGTATTTGCGCTTTGACAGAGTACTGTTCGGCTAAGCGTTGGTTCGCTCTAGCTTGCAGGGATCCGCGTGGGCGCAAGATACTCGGTTACGGTAGCAGTGAAGTAAGAGCGGCTAAGCGTTGGTTCGCTCTAACCGTCCAGCTTCAAGACTATCGCAGACGAATTCGGAACTAGTATGATATTCGCGAGCGTACCAGCGAATTAGAATTAGGAATTATGATTGATAATTGAATAAAGAGGCCTTGGATCTGGTAAAAGCTAATGTATATTCTATAATTTCACTACCCTAATACACTTCGACTAATTCTAAGATATTGAATAAGGTTACAGTAAGAGATTGAAATAGAACTAAGTCTACGTTAAGGACTCCGCTAAGGGAGATGCGATAAAAAGAGAAGCATTAGAGCTGAGAGCTCGTTGCTTGGAAGGTTGATTAGAACTCCTCGGTTCGGAGGCGAGATAGGAACTGAACTCGGATCAGCGCGTCCGCGACCTCCTCGGGTCGCGAGGCGCGCGAGTCGCTGGGCCCCGGAGTGGGGACGGCGCGTGGCGGAAGAGCGGGGAGACCGCTCGTGGTGGGGACGACCGCGTTACGCGGTGAGCCGCGCGCGTCGGCCGCGCGCTCGAGCGTGAACGCGTCTTAATTCTAGCGCACTTATATTATGTACATTTCCTTAATTCTATGTGTTTGTGGTGTGTGTATGTACATGAATGTGTCGTGTGCTTATACCTAAGACCGCATGTACGCGAACAGGGAATATGGGTGCGTAATTGCGGGTGATTCCAGGAAGTAGCTGTAGTATCGCTCCTCTGGAGATGACGTGGGTGGAGACGTCCTCGTGGGGGTGGAAGGTGGTACGCCTGACGTTACACCTTGCAAGAAAATAGCGTTTGCAGATGTCTACGTATCGTAGGGATAGAGTTCCAATGCTTCTTAAAACGTGATATCGCATCTCATTTCTATGTTTCATGGTAAGATATAATATGATTTGCGAAGTGTTATGTATTCCTCGTCTACACTTCAAATGAATGTATATGCGACACTTCCTTGCAAGGAAATAGCGTTTGCAAATGTCTAGGTATCGTAGGGATAGGGTTCTAATGCTTCTTAAAACGTGATATCGTATCTCATTTCTATGTTTCATGGTAAGATATAATATGATTGGCGAAGTGTTATGTATTCCTCGCCTACACTTCAAATGAATGTAAATGCGACACTTCCTTGCTAGGAAATAGCGTTTGCAGATGTCTACGTATCGTAGCAATAGATTTCTAATGCTTCTTAAAACGCGATATCGCATCTCATTTCTATGTTTCATTGTAAGATATAATATGATTTGCGAAGTGTCATGTATTCCTCGTCTACACTTCAAATGAATGTAAATGCGACACTTCCTTGCTAGGAAATAGCGTCTGCAGATGTCTAGGTATCGTAGCAATAGTGTTCTAATGCTTCTTTAAACGCGATATCGCATCTCATTTCTATGTTTCATGGTAAGATATAATGTGATTTGCGAAGTGTTATGTATTCCTCGTCTACACTTCGAATGAATGATAATGCGACACTTCCTTGCACGGAAATAGCGGTTGCAGATGTCTACGTGTCGTAGCAATAGAGTTCTTATGGTTCTTAAAACGCGATATTGCATCTCATTTCCATGTTTCATGGTAAGATATAATATGATTTGCGAAGAGTTATGTATTCCTCGTCTACACTTCAAATGAATGTGAAAGCGACACTTCCTTGCAAGGAAATAGCGTTCGCAGATGTCTACGTATCGTAGCAATAGAGTTCTTATGCTTCTTAAAACGCGATATCGCATCTCATTTCTATGTTTCATGGTAAGATATAATATGATTTGCGAAGTGTCATGTATTCCTCGTCTACACTTCAAATGAATGTAAATGCGACACTTCCTTGCAAGGAAATAGCGTTTGCAGATGTCTACGTATCGTAGCAATAGAGTTCTTATGATTCTTAAAATGCGATATCGCATCTCATTTCTATGTTTCATGGTAATATATAATATGATTTGCGAAGTGCTATGTATTCTTCGTCTACACTTCAAATGAATGTAAATGCGACACATCCTTGCAAGGAAATAGCGTTTGCAGATATCTACGTATCGTAGCAACAGATTTCTAATGCTTCTTAAAACGCGATATCGCATCTCATTTCTATGTTTCATGGTAAGATATAATATGATTTGCGAACTGTCATGTATTCCTCGTCTACACTTCAAATGAATGTAAATGCGACACTTCCTTGCTAGGAAATAGCGCCTGCAGATGTCTAGATATCGTAGCAATAGAGTTCTAATGCTTCTTAAAACGCGATATCGCATCTCATTTCTATGTTTCATAGTAAGATATAATATGATTTGCGAAGTGTTATGTATTCCTCATCTACACTTCAAATGAATGTAAATGCGACGCTTCCTTGCAATGAGATAGCGTTTGCAGATGTCTACGTATCGTAGCAATAGAGTTCTTATGATTCTTAAAACGCCATATCGCATCTCATTTCTATGTTTCATGGTAAGACATAATATGAATTGCGGAGTGTTATGTATTCCTCGTCTACACTTCAAATGAATGTAAATGCGACACTTCCTTGCTAGGAAATAGCGTTTGCAGATGTCTACGTATCGTAGGGATAGAGTTCTAATGCTTCTTAAAACGTGATATCGTATCTCATTTCTATTTTTCATGGTAAGATATAATATGATTTGCGAAGTGTCATGTATTCCTCGTCTGCACTTCAAATTAATGTAAATGCGACACTTCCTTGCTAGGAAATAGCGTCTGCAGATGTCTAGGTATCGTAGCAATTGAGCTCAAATGCTTCTTAAAACGAGATATTGCATCTCATATCTATGTTTCTTGATAAGATATAATATTCATTGCGAAGTGTTATGCATTCCTCGTCTACGATTCAAATGAATGTTAATGCGACACTTCCTTGCAAGGAAATAGCGTTTGCAGATGTCTACGTACCGTAGCAATAGAGTTCTTATGATCCTTAAAACGCGATATCGCATCTCATTTCTATGTTTCATGGTAAGATATAATATGATTTGCGAAGTGTCATGTATTCCTCGTCTACACTTCAAATGAATGTGAATGCGATACTTCCTCACTAGGAAATAGCGTTTGCAGAAGTCTACGTTTCGTAGCAATAGCTTTCTAATGCTTCTTAAAACGGGATATCGCATCTCATTTCTATGTTTCATGGTAAGATATAATATGATTTGCGAAGTGTCATGTATTCCTCGTATCCACTTCAAATGAATGTAAATGCGACACTTCCTTGCTAGGAAATAGCGTCTGCAGATGTCTAGGTATCGTAGCACTGGAGTTCTAATGCTTCTTAAAACGCGATATCGCATCTCATTTCTATGTTTCATGGTAAGATGTAATATGATTTGCGAAGTGTTATGTATTCCTCCTCTACACTTCAAATGAATGTAAATGCGACACTTCCTTGCAAGGAAATTGCGTTTGCAAATGTCTACCTATCGTAGCAATAGTGTTCTAATGCTTCTTAAAACGCGATATCGCATCTCATTTCTATGTTTCATGGTAAGATATAATATGATTTGCGAAGTGTTATGTGTCACGTCCCGGAGTGCCGATGCACTCGGTACGTTAAAACGAGTTTAAGCCGGTTCCCGAAATCAACGCGAATTGCGCGGAGCTGGGTTCGTTGGCGGTTAGGACGCGATTTACCGAATAAAACATGCAGCACTTACCCCTTTCGATGCATAGAATTCCTATTTGCTTTCCCGTTCCAGGTATCGTGGACGTCGTGGGTCGGAGAACGGGATCGCAGCGGCGTACGGCTGGAACGGCGGAACGGTTATCGGAACAAGGCGCCACGCAGGTTGATCCTGGCTGGTGCGTATCGTCGCTGAAATTGGACGGTCCTGGGCTCGTACGGGACGTACGGCGGCGAAAACCTCCTTGACGGGAACGGAAGCTGTTCGATGGTGATCCGGATACGGGTACTCGGGTGTACCTCCCAGGTATTCGCGAATAAGATGTCGAATATATTCTTTTCGTCCCGCGCGTCGTGTACGCTTTCTCGGAGGCTCGAAGTTCATCGAGAGTATTTGCGCTTTGACAGAGTACTGTTCGGCTAAGCGTTGGTTCGCTCTAGCTTGCAGGGATCCGCGTGGGCGCAAGATACTCGGTTACGGTAGCAGTGAAGTAAGAGCGGCTAAGCGTTGGTTCGCTCTAACCGTCCAGCTTCAAGACTATCGCAGACGAATTCGGAACTAGTATGATATTCGCGAGCGTACCAGCGAATTAGAATTAGGAATTATGATTGATAATTGAATAAAGAGGCGTTGGATCTGGTAAAAGCTAATGTATATTCTATAATTTCACTACCCTAATACACTTCGACTAATTCTAAGATATTGAATAAGGTTACAGTAAGAGATTGAAATAGAACTAAGTTTACGTTAAGGACTCCGCTAAGGGAGATGCGATAAAAAGAGAAGCATTAGAGCTGAGAGCTCGTTGCTTGGAAGGTTGATTAGAACTCCTCGGTTCGGAGGCGAGATAGGAACTGAACTCGGATCAGCGCGTCCGCGACCTCCTCGGGTCGCGAGGCGCGCGAGTCGCTGGGCCCCGGAGTGGGGACGGCGCGTGGCGGAAGAGCGGGGAGACCGCTCGCGGTGGGGACGACCGCGTTACGCGGTGAGCCGCGCGCGTCGGCCGCGCGCTCGAGCGTGAACGCGTCTTAATTCTAGCGCACTTATATTATGTACATTTCCTTAATTCTATGTGTTTGTGGTGTGCGTATGTACATGAATGTGTCGTGTGCTTATACCTAAGACCGCATGTACGCGAACAGGGAATATGGGTGCGTAATTGCGGGTGATTCCAGGAAGTAGCTGTAGTATCGCTCCTCTGGAGATGACGTGGGTGGAGACGTCCTCGTGGGGGTGGAAGGTGGTACGCCTGACGTTACACCTTGCAAGAAAATAGCGTTTGCAGATGTCTACGTATCGTAGGGATAGAGTTCCAATGCTTCTTAAAACGTGATATCGCATCTCATTTCTATGTTTCATGGTAAGATATAATATGATTTGCGAAGTGTTATGTATTCCTCGTCTACACTTCAAATGAATGTATATGCGACACTTCCTTGCAAGGAAATAGCGTTTGCAAATGTCTAGGTATCGTAGGGATAGAGTTCTAATGCTTCTTAAAACGTGATATCGTATCTCATTTCTATGTTTCATGGTAAGATATAATATGATTGGCGAAGTGTTATGTATTCCTCGCCTACACTTCAAATGAATGTAAATGCGACACTTCCTTGCTAGGAAATAGCGTTTGCAGATGTCTACGTATCGTAGCAATAGATTTCTAATGCTTCTTAAAACGCGATATCGCATCTCATTTCTATGTTTCATTGTAAGATATAATATGATTTGCGAAGTGTCATGTATTCCTCGTCTACACTTCAAATGAATGTAAATGCGACACTTCCTTGCTAGGAAATAGCGTCTGCAGATGTCTAGGTATCGTAGCAATAGTGTTCTAATGCTTCTTTAAACGCGATATCGCATCTCATTTCTATGTTTCATGGTAAGATATAATGTGATTTGCGAAGTGTTATGTATTCCTCGTCTACACTTCGAATGAATGATAATGCGACACTTCCTTGCACGGAAATAGCGGTTGCAGATGTCTACGTGTCGTAGCAATAGAGTTCTTATGGTTCTTAAAACGCGATATTGCATCTCATTTTTATGTTTCATGGTAAGATATAATATGATTTGCGAAGAGTTATGTATTCCTCGTCTACACTTCAAATGAATGTGAAAGCGACACTTCCTTGCAAGGAAATAGCGTTCGCAGATGTCTATGTATCGTAGCAATAGAGTTCTTATGCTTCTTAAAACGCGATATCGCATCTCATTTCTATGTTTCATGGTAAGATATAATATGATTTGCGAAGTGTCATGTATTCCTCGTCTACACTTCAAATGAATGTAAATGCGACACTTCCTTGCTAGGAAATAGCGTCTGCAGATGTCTAGGTATCGTAGCAATAGAGTTCTAATGCTTCTTAAAACGTGATATCGTATCTCATTTCTATTTTTCATGGTAAGATATAATATGATTGGCGAAGTGTTATGTATTCCTCGCCTACGCTTCAAATGAATGTAAATGCGACACTTCCTTGCTAGGAAATAGCGTTTGCAGATGTCTACGTATCGTAGCAATAGATTTCTAATGCTTCTTAAAACGCGATATCGCATCTCATTTCTATGTTTCATGGTAAGATATAACATGATTTGCGAAGTGTCATGTATTCCTCGTCTACACTTCAAATGAATGTAAATGCGACACTTCCTTGCTAGGAAGTAGCGTCTGCAGATGTCTAGGTATCGTAGCAATAGAGTTCTAATGCTCCTTAAAACGCGATATCGCAACTCATTTCTATGTTTCATGGTAAGATATAATATGATTGGCGAAGTGTTATGTATTCCTCGCCTACACTTCAAATGAATGTGAATGCGACACTTCCTTGCAAGGAAATAGCGTTCGCAGATGTCTACGTATCGTAGCAATAGAGTTCTTATGCTTCTTAAAACGCGATATCGCATCTCATTTCTATGTTTCATGGTAAGGTATAATATGATTTGCGAAGTGTTATGCATTCCTCGTCTACGATTCAAATGGATGTAAATGCGACACTTCCTTGCTAGCAAATAGCGTTTGCAGATGTCTACGTATCGTAGAAATAGAGTTCTAGTGCTTCTTAAAACGCGATATCACATCTCATTACTATGTTTCATGGTAAGATACAATATGATTTGCGAAGTGTCATGTATTCCGCGTCTACACTTCAAATGAATGTAAATGCGACACTTCCTTGCTAGGAAATAGCGTCTGCAGATGTCTAGGTATCGTAGCAATAGTGTTCTAATGCTTCTTAAAACGCGATATCGCATCTCATTTCTATGTTTCATGGTAAGATATAATATGATTTGCGAAGTGTTATGTATTCCTAGTCTACACTTCAAATGAATGTAAATGCGACACTTCCTTGCAAGGAAATAGCGTTTGCAGATGTCTACGTATCGTAGCAATAGAGTTCTTATGATTCTTTAAACGCGATATCGCATCTCATTTCTATGTTTCATGGTAAGATATAATATGATTTGCGAAGTGCTATGTATTCCTCGTCTACACTTCAAATGAATGTAAATGCGACACTTCCTTGCAAGGAAATAGCGTTTGCAGATGTCTACGTACCGTAGCAATAGATTTCTAATGCTTCTTAAAACGCGATATCGCATCTCATTTCTATGTTTCATGGTAAGATATAATATGATTTGCGAAGTGTCATGTATTCCTCGTCTACACGTCAAATAAATGTAAATGCGACACTTCCTTGCTAGGAGATAGCGCCTGCAGATGTCTAGGTATCGTAGCAATAGAGTTCTAATGCTTCTTAAAACGCGACATCGCATCTCATTTCTATGTTTCATGGTAAGATATAATATGATTTGCGAAGTGTTATGTATTCCTCGTCAACACTTCAAATGAATGTAAATGCGACACTTCCTTGCAATGAGATAGCGTTTGCAGATGTCTACGTTTCGTAGCAATAGAGATTTTATGATTCTTAAAACGCGATATCGCATCTCATTTCTATGTTTCATGGTAAGATATAATATGATTTGCGAAGTGTTATGTATTCCTCGTCTACATTTCAAATGAATGTGAATGCGACACTTCCTCCCTAGGAAATAGCGATTGCAGATGTCTACGTATCGTATCAATTGCTTTCTAATGCTTCTTAAAAGGCGATATCGCATCTCATTTCTATGTTTCATGGTAAGATGTAATACTCATCGCGAAGTGTTATGTATTCCTCGCCTACACTTCAAATGAATGTAAGTGCGACACTTCCTTGTTAGGAAATAGCGTTTGCAGATGTCTACGTATCGTAGCAATAGAGTTCTAATGCTTCCTAAAACGCGATATCGCATCTCATTACCTTGTTGCATGATAAGATATAATATTCATTGTAAAGTGTTATGTATACCTCGTATTCACTTCAGAAGAATGTAAATGCGACACTTCCTTGCAAGGAAATAGCGTTTGCAGATGTCTACATATCGAAGCAATAGAGTTCAAATGCTTCTTAAAACGAGATATTGCAACTCATATCTATGTTTCATGATAAGATATAATATTCATTGCGAAGTGTTATGTATACCTCGTATTCACTTCAGAAGAATGTAAATGCGACACTTCCTTGCAAGAAAATAGCGTTTGCTGATGTCTACGTATCGTAGGGTTAGAGTTCCAATGCTTCTTAAAACGTGATATCGCATCTCATTTCTATGTTTCATGGTAAGATATAATATTCATTGCGAAGTGTTATGCATTCCTCGTCTACACTTCAAATGAATGTAATTGCGACACTTCCTTGCAAGGAAATAGCGTTTGCAGATGTCTACATATCGCATCAATAGAGTTCTTATGCTTCTTAAAACGCGATATCGCATCTCGTTTCTATGTTTCATGGTAAGATATAATATGATTTGCGAAGTGTTATGCATTCCTCGTCTACGATTCAAATGAATGTAAATGCGACACTTCTTTGCTAGGTAATAGCGTATGCAGATGTCTACGTATCGTAGCAATAGTTCTCATGCTTCTTAAAACGCGATATCGTATCTCATTTCTATGTTTCATGATAAGATATAATATGATTTGCGAAGTGCCATGTATTCGTCGTCTACATTTCAAATGAATGTAAATGCGACACTTCCTTGCAAGGAAATAGCGTTTGCAGATGTCTATGTATCGTAGCAATAGTGTTCTTATGCTTCTTAAAACGAGATATCGCATCTCATTACTATGTTGCATGATAAGGTATAATATTCATTGTAAAGCGTTATGTGTACCTCGTATTCACTCCAGAAGAATGTAAATGCGACACTTCCTTCCAAGGAAATTGCGTTTACAGATGTCTACGTATCGAAGCAATGGAGTTCAAATGCTTCTTAAAACGAGATATCGCATCTCATATCTATGTTTCATGGTAAGATATAATATTCATTGCGAAGTGTTATGCATTCCTCGTCTACGATTCAAATGAATGTAAATGCGACACCTCCTTGCTAGGAAATAGCGTCTGCAGATGTTTGCGTATCGTAGGGATAGAGTTCTAGTGCTTCTTAAAACGTGATATCGTATCTCATTTCTATGTTTCATGATAAGGTATAATATTCATTGCGAAGTGTTATGTAAACCTCGCATTCACTCTAAAGGTATGTAAATGCGACACTTCTATGCAAGGAAATAGCATTTACAGATGTCTACGTATCGAGGCAATAGAGTTCTAATGCTTCTTAAAACGCGATATCGCATCTCATTTCTACGTTTCATGAAAACGTATAGTATTCATTGCGAAGTTTTATGTATACCTATTATTCACTTCAAAAGAATGTAAATGCGACTCTTCCTTGCAAGGAAATAGCGTTTGCAGATTTTTACGTATCGTAGGGATAGAGTTCTAATGCTTCTTAAAACGTGATATCGCATCTCATTTCTATGTTTCATGGTGTAACGTCAGGCGTACCACCTTCCACCCCCACGAGGACGTCTCCACCCACGTCATCTCCAGAGGAGCGATACGACAGCTACTTCCTGGAATCACCCGCAATTACGCACCCATATTCCCTGTTCGCGTACATGCGGTCTTAGGTATAAGCACACGACACATTCATGTACATACACACACCACAAACACATAGAATTAAGGAAATGTACATAATATAAGTGCGCTAGAATTAAGACGCGTTCACGCTCGAGCGCGCGGCCGACGCGCGCGGCTCACCGCGTAACGCGGTCGTCCCCACCACGAGCGGTCTCCCCGCTCTTCCGCCACGCGCCGTCCCCACTCCGGGGCCCAGCGACTCGCGCGCCTCGCGACCCGAGGAGGTCGCGGACGCGCTGATCCGAGTTCTGTTCCTATCTCGCCTCCGAACCGAGGAGTTCTAATCAACCTTCCAAGCAACGAGCTCTCAGCTCTAATGCTTCTCTTTTTATCGCATCTCCCTTAGCGGAGTCCTTAACGTAAACTTAGTTCTATTTCAATCTCTTACTGTAACCTTATTCAATATCTTAGAATTAGTCGAAGTGTATTAGGGTAGTGAAATTATAGAATATACATTAGCTTTTACCAGATCCAACGCCTCTTTATTCAATTATCAATCATAATTCCTAATTCTAATTCGCTGGTACGCTCGCGAATATCTTACTAGTTCCGAATTCGTCTGCGATAGTCTTGAAGCTGGACGGTTAGAGCGAACCAACGCTTAGCCGCTCTTACTTCACTGCTACCGTAACCGAGTATCTTGCGCCCACGCGGATCCCTGCAAGCTAGAGCGAACCAACGCTTAGCCGAACAGTACTCTGTCAAAGCGCAAATACTCTCGATGAACTTCGAGCCTCCGAGAAAGCGTACACGACGCGCGGGACGAAAAGAATATATTCGACATCTTATTCGCGAATACGTGGGAGGTACACCCGAGTACCCGTATCCGGATCACCATCGAACAGCTTCCGTTCCCTTCAAGGAGGTTTTCGCCGCCGTACGTCCCGTACGAGCCCAGGACCGTCCAATTTCAGCGACGATACGCACCGGCCAGGATCAACCTGCGTGGCGCCTTGTTCCGATAACCGTTCCGCCGTTCCAGCCGTACGCCGCTGCGATCCCGTTCTCCGACCCACGACGTCCACGATACCTGGAACGGGAAAGCAAATAGGAATTCTATGCATCGAAAGGGGTAAGTGCTGCATGTTTTATTCGGTAAATCGCGTCCTAACCGCCAACGAACCCAGCTCCGCGCAATTCGCGTTGATTTCGGGAACCGGCTTAAACTCGTTTTAACGTATCGAGTGCATCGGCACTCCGGGACGTGACATTTTTGGTGACAGCGGTGGGATAGCCACGCGTTTTCTTCCGGAAATTCTGCCGTAAGGGATCGCGAAAAAGCCATGGCAACCAGGACGCCACCGACAAAGTCACGCCAACAGGCACAAAAAGCAGCCGCGATGCAAGAAGCCGACCGCGACAAACGCATAAACAGAACGCTCGATTTTCAAGAAACCGCTAGCGATCAAATTCCGGACAACGCGCGACCGAGCGGTTCCGCGAAAGCAAGTGATAACGCGGATCCCAATACCGTTGCGCTATTACAACAAATCGAAATTCTACGCCGCGAAATAGAGGCGATACGCCGAACGCCAGACTTAACACGCGAAAACACGGTGCCACTAGATTTCCCGCATTTAGATCCGACTCCGACACAAAGCTCAGGTACTTTTCCTTAGGCGCATTATTCACAGCACGACGAGCTGTCCCTTAAACAGGCACTCGAAGCCATACCTGCATTCGACGGGCAGAATATCCCGGTTTTGCAATTCACTCGGGCATGCAAAAGAGCTTACGAGTTAATCCCTAACGGCTGCGAACGCACTTTTACACGTTTGCTTAAAGGCAAACTCAAAGGACGCGCTTATGCCGCTTTAGAGGACGAACCATGTACAACGATCCTCCAATTAACCGACATTCTTCGTAGTTCGTTCGCGCCCGTTAAATCCGCCGAACATTATAAGGGCGAATTGACAAATATATATATGCGCGCCGGTGAACATATTCTCGACTACATTGGCCGCGTTAAAGACCTACGAAACGCCATAATAGATTGCTACCGCCTCACTCAGCGAGACCCTCAAGAGTCTCTCGAAGCGGTAAACAAACTAACATCGCAGTGTTTCAGAGTCGGGCTTATCCCCGAAATTAGGATGCAAATGCCAACAGACTCGTTCCATACGTTACAACAAATTTTCACCCGAGCACGGGAATTATTTCAAATATACGAACGCGACTGTAATCGGTTAGGAAAAACACGGTCACGAGCAGATTCACGCGAAAAACGTACGGAAATAGTTTGTAACAAATGCAATAATTGTGGCCATTACGCGAGTGAATGCCGCCTTAAAGCGACTCCGCCGTACCTTTCGCAAGAACGTCGGGACGTTTACCTGCGACCCAGGGACGCGCCCCCTCCCGCACAGCGCGCCGCGTTCGAACAGCCGCGGCAAATTTTTTCTAGAGACGCTAGTAAATTCTGTAGATACTGCAAAAACGCCGGGCACGATATCGACGAGTGCCGGAAGCGGCAGTATAATAATAATTTGAATAAAACTTCGGGAAACGACCACGGCCTCCGCACCAGCCGCGAGACAGGTCGCGAGGCCGCACCAAGAGTCCGCCCTCTCGCAGCAAACGATACGAACGCCGATTCAACCGAGATGCCGCAGTAAACATCACCGGCAAAACGAGTACGCCGAACGTTATTTTGCAAACAGAACTTCTAGTCGCGCCGACGCGATTCATGATCGATACCGGGGCGGAAGTCAATATCATTAAACGTTCAGCGTTAAAATCGTCCGCGCGTATAGATACTACGGAAATAGTCGTAATAACGGGTGTTACCGACGGCAGAACCGTTACCCTAGGGACGGTAAACTTAGTTATTTTCGACCGCGTCGTTCCTTTCAACGTGGTGAGGGACGACTTTCCACTCAAAACTGCGGGAATCCTTGGCTCGGGATTTTGCGCGGACGCGGAGATTTCGTTTTTAAAGAAATATATTCGATGGAACGGTCAGACGATTCCCTTCGAGAACGAAGTAAAACCAATCGACGAACCGTCGCCGCATCCGAAACCTACTCCTCCGCTATCGCTACAAAATAAACAAACTCCGAGTACGCCGCATCGAAATCCTATCTCCGGCTCGCCGCCGCCGCAGCCTCCGCGTGAAGCACAGTCTCCTTCGAAACGCGATAAGCCTGCGAAACGTAATTCAAAGATAAAGAATAAAGTCTCTTCTCCGAAGTGCGGAGATCGAATAGCAATTCCTCCGCGCTCAAATATCGGGATTAAGGTCCGCGTAATTAACTCGAACCTCCCGGAAGGAATAATTCCGCGTATAGATTTGGCGCCGGGGATATTCTTCGGAAACGCATTGGTAAGGGTAATACAGGGTAAAGCCGTCACCAGAATAATTAATTCTTCGGACCGCGCGGTGGAAATCACCTTACCCAACGTAAACCTCGAGCCAATTCAAACCATGACTCCCCTCCACGAGGAAGAGAGTCCTTTACTATTTCCAATCTTTACTAAATCTGCTACTTCCAATTCTAAATCCACTGTATCCGCCGTATCTACCGGCACATCCCGCGTAAGGGAACTTTCTAAATCCACTGTATCCGCCGTACCGATCGGCTCATCCCGCATAAGGGAAAATTCTAATTCTAATTCAATTTCTAATTCGACATCCTACTCGACGAACGAAGCTCCTCCTTCGCGTTACAACGTAGCTAGCGTACAACAATTATCCTACGCGCAAGCAGTCGGTAACAATGTAAAGCGGGATTCAAAGCCGAAAACGCCGCTACCGCCGAAATCCGCTGAATCCTCGGAATCGCGTCTAGAACGCATACTGAAGCTCCTCCGTCTCGATCACCTCAATCCTGAGGAAAAGGACCATGTAATCCGTCTCATCTACAGCGCGCAGGATCGCTTCCATATCGAAGGCGATAAGTTAGGCTATACGTCGGCCGCTACACATAAAATTCCGACGATCGACGATCGCCCCATAAATGTAAAGCAGTATCGCTTCCCGCCTGCCCACAAGGAGGAGATTCGGCGACAAGTCGAGAAATTATTACAAAAGGATGTCATTTCTCCTTCAAAATCGCCATTCAATTCACCACTGTGGGTTGTACCCAAGAAGCCAGATTCCTTGGGCAACAAACAGTGGCGCGTCGTGATAGACTATCGCGCGCTTAATGAGAAATCCGTAGCCGACGCGTATCCCCTCCCTTGCATCACCGAGATCTTGGACCAACTCGGGAGCGCAAAGTATTTTAGCACCTTCGACCTCGCGAGCGGGTTCCACCAAATTCCTATGGAACCCGCCGATATTCCGAAAATCGCATTTTCCACGCCGCACGGGCACTACGAGTTTAAAAGGATGCCTTTCGGCCTGAAAAATGCGCCCGCAACTTTCCAAAGACTCATGGACAACGTCCGGGTCCGGTCTTCAAGGCAACGAAATTTTTGTTTATCTAGATGATATTGTCATATACGCCAGTTCTCTTCAGGAGCACAAAAATAAGTTCGAAAAATTAATGCAAAGGCTGAAAGAAGCTAATCTTGTTTTGCAACCGGACAAATGCGAGTTCCTGAGGAGAGAGGTTAGTTATCTAGGACATATCATCAGCGAACACGGGGTAAAACCGGACCCCAATAAGATAAGTGCCGTGAAAAATTTCCCACGACCCCGAAACGCGAAGCAAATCAAACAATTTCTCGGGCTCGCGAGGTATTATAGGAGATTTATAGCGAACTTTTCACAAATCGCCAAACCGTTGACGAATCTACTCAAAAAAGACGCGCCTTTTACGTGGCGCAACGAACAAGAAAATTCTTTTGTAAGACTTCGGGACTGCCTATGCGAGGCGCCCATATTACAATATCCAAATTTCAAGAAACCGTTTGTAATAACCACCGATGCGTCCGCCGAAGCGATCGGCGCTATTTTAAGTCAGGGTCCGATAGGCCGCGATTTGCCAATCGCGTATACGTCGCGATTGCTGAACACCGCGGAAAGGAATTATTCCACTATCGAGAAGGAGTGTCTGGCGATTGTCTACGCTGTCCACTATTTTCGACCGTATATATACGGTAATCAATTTAAACTTGTTACCGATCATCGGCCGTTAGTGTGGATGAACTCGGTCAAAGACCCATCCAGTAGACTCGTGCGTTGGAGGCTCAAACTTGCAGAGTTTGACTACGAAATGGTTTACAAAAGCGGAAAGACAAACGTAAATGCAGACGCATTGTCGCGAAATCCTGTCCAAATTTTCCCGCTTTCCCATAGTCACGACTCCGAGGACGACATCTTTGACGTCTCCCCGGAACTTCGCAAAAAATACTCCACTCCAGCGCCACCTCCTACACCGGTAACATCGAGAACCGATTTACCGACGCCAGATATTCCCTCCTCTACCGACGCATCACCATCCCCGCACCCTGCTTCCGATAATCCAGAATTCTATATTCCTCTTCCAAACGAGCACGTCAGATACGAGCCGTTATTTAAATTTAGCCGCGACTCCATTTCAACAAGACGAGACAACTTGGTTGTTTTCGTCACACGGTCAGGGCACCCATACGACACGGGCGCCAAAGACCTCGAGAGAGCCGGCAAATTCATCCCACACAGAGATCTCACCCTCTCAAAAGCAAGGGTTATCAAAATCGAACAAGACTATCAAATCCAACTTCCAATTATCGATCACCCCAGCAGAACGGTCGATTTCCAAACAGCCATAGAAACATTCCGATCCTTATACGACGTGGTGAATGAACTACAATTATCATCATTCAGCATCGCACAAACTCCCATCGATTCCATTTCCTGGTCCAGAGTACAAAAAATCCTACAAGATCTATTTTACGAGACAAATACCTGTATCACAGTCTGCCAGGGCTTAATTCGAACCCCTTCGATCGAAGACAGATTGAAGATAATTAAAGAAAACCACGACTCACCTGTGGGAGGCCACAAGGGCGTCAGTAAAACTTACTCCCGTATTAGGCAACAATATTTTTGGCCTAATATGAAGACACAAATTCAAGAATATATCGGCAAGTGTAAGAGTTGCCAAACTGAAAAATTAGTTAGAATCAAAACCAGGCAACCGCTTACCTTGACAGACACCCCTGGCAGGGCCTTTGATAAGATCTCTATGGATGTTATGGGTCCTCACCCTGAAACACCTGATGGTTTTACTAATATACTGACCATTCAGGATCTCCTCACGAAATATTCCATAGCTATCCCTCTAAAAACAACTACCGCAGTCGACATTGCCGATGCATTGATCAGAGAATTCATTTGCAAGTTCGGATGCCCGAAGGGTATACTTACAGATCAGGGTTCAAATTTCATAAACAGTCTGATCAAAGCAATAGCAATTAAGTTTCGCATTAAACAGTACAAATCCACTGCATTTCATCCTCAAACGAACGGGTCTGTCGAGAGATCCCACCATGTCTTGGCCGAGTATTTGAAGCACTATATCGAGGCGAGTAACAACTGGGAAAAGTGGTTACCGTATGCAATGTTCTCGTATAATACTAGTGTACACGAGGGAACGCTGTATACACCGCACGAACTAGTGTTTGGAAGAATAGCAAGGACACCGTCAGCCACTCCTTTTCAGGATAATTCCGAAAACGAGACATATAGCGATTACCTTATCGAGCTCCACGAGAGAATTTCAAAATCACAGGAAATAGCGAAAACCAATTTAGATAACGCGAAACAAAAATCCAAATTTTATTACGATCGAAATCTTAACGTTCAAAATTTCGAGGTTGGTCAATGGGTTTATCTCTTAAAAGAACCCCATAAACATAAATTTCAAGCACAGTATTCGGGACCATACAGAATTTTCGAAGTTTTGAACAAAAACAACGTCAAACTCAATGTAAAAGGCCGACATAAGATTGTACATACTAATAAAATTAAGCTGTGTAAAAGAATGCATAGTATGTATAGCGCAAGAATGGGTGAAATGAAAGTGACACAATTCGAACTGAGTGATAGTGAAACCAGTGAACTTCAAACGAACGCTAATCGCGAAAGTGACTCTAGTTCCTCCAGTACGAACAATGCTCATCAACGCCGTCCAGTATTCAAACGACCTCGCCAGGACGAGCCAGGCGAGAAATTCCAACCCTCCGAGTTACGAAGGACAGACAAGAGATCTCGGCATGGCCGAGATTCTTTTTCCAAGGGGGGTGGTGTAACGTCAGGCGTACCACCTTCCACCCCCACGAGGACGTCCCCACCACGAGCGGTCTCCCCGCTCTTCCGCCACGCGCCGTCCCCACTCCGGGGCCCAGCGACTCGCGCGCCTCGCGACCCGAGGAGGTCGCGGACGCGCTGATCCGAGTTCAGTTCCTATCTCGCCTCCGAACCGAGGAGTTCTAATCAACCTTCCAAGCAACGAGCTCTCAGCTCTAATGCTTCTCTTTTTATCGCATCTCCCTTAGCGGAGTCCTTAACGTAAACTTAGTTCTATTTCAATCTCTTACTGTAACCTTATTCAATATCTTAGAATTAGTCGAAGTGTATTAGGGTAGTGAAATTATAGAATATACATTAGCTTTTACCAGATCCAACGCCTCTTTATTCAATTATCAATCATAATTCCTAATTCTAATTCGCTGGTACGCTCGCGAATATCTTACTAGTTCCGAATTCGTCTGCGATAGTCTTGAAGCTGGACGGTTAGAGCGAACCAACGCTTAGCCGCTCTTACTTCACTGCTACCGTAACCGAGTATCTTGCGCCCACGCGGATCCCTGCAAGCTAGAGCGAACCAACGCTTAGCCGAACAGTACTCTGTCAAAGCGCAAATACTCTCGATGAACTTCGAGCCTCCGAGAAAGCGTACACGACGCGCGGGACGAAAAGAATATATTCGACATCTTATTCGCGAATACGTGGGAGGTACACCCGAGTACCCGTATCCGGATCACCATCGAACAGCTTCCGTTCCCGTCAAGGAGGTTTTCGCCGCCGTACGTCCCGTACGAGCCCAGGACCGTCCAATTTCAGCGACGATACGCACCAGCCAGGATAAACCTGCGTGGCGCCTTGTTCCGATAACCGTTCCGCCGTTCCAGCCGTACGCCGCTGCGATCCCGTTCTCCGACCCACGACGTCCACGATACCTGGAACGGGAAAGCAAATAGGAATTCTATGCATCGAAAGGGGTAAGTGCTGCATGTTTTATTCGGTAAATCGCGTCCTAACCGCCAACGAACCCAGCTCCGCGCAATTCGCGTTGATTTCGGGAACCGGCTTAAACTCGTTTTAACGTATCGAGTGCATCGGCACTCCGGGACGTGACAATATTACATCTTATCATGAAACATATAAATGAGATACGATATCACGTTTTAAGAAGCATTAGAACTCTATCCCTACGATACGTAGACATCTGCAAACGCTATTTCCTTGCAAGGATGTGTCGCATTTACATTCATTTGAAGTGTAGACGAGGAATACATAGCACTTCGCAAATCATATTATATATTACCATGAAACATAGAAATGAGATGCGATATCGCATTTTAAGAATCATAAGAACTCTATTGCTACGATACGTAGACATCTGCAAACGCTATTTCCTTGCAAGGAAGTGTCGCATTTACATTCATTTGAAGTGTAGACGAGGAATACATAACACTTCGCAAATCATATTATATCTTACCATGAAACATAGAAATGAGATGCGATATCGCGTTTTAAGAAGCATTAGAACTCTATTGCTACGATACCTAGACATCTGCAGACGCTATTTCCTTGCAAGGAAGTGTAGCATTTACATTCTTCTGAAGTGAATACGAGGTATACATAACACTTTACAATGAATATTATATCTTATCATGCAACATAGTAATGAGATGCGATATCGCGTTTTAAGAAGCATTAGAAAAACATTGCTACGATAGGTAGATATCAGCAAACGCTATCTCATTGCAGGGAACTGTCGCATTTACATTCGTTTGAAGTGCAGACTAGGAATGCATAACGCTCCGCAAATCATATTATATCTTACCATGAAACATAGAAATGAGATGCGATATCGCGTTTTAAGAAGCATTAGAACTCTATTGCTACGATACCTAGACATCTGCAGGCGCTATTTCCTAGCAAGGAAGTGTCGCATTCACATTCATTTGAAGTGTAGACGAGGAATACATAACACTTCGCCAATCATATTATATCTTACCATGAAACATAGAAATGAGATACGATATCACGTTTTAAGAAGCATTAGAACTCTATTGCTACGATACGTAGACATCTGCAAACGCTATTTCCTAGCAGGGAAGTGTCGCATTCACAATCATTTGAAGTGTAGACGAGGACTACATAACACTTCGCAAATCATATTATATCCTACCATGAAACATAGAAATGAGATGCGATTTCGCGTTTTAAGAAGCATTAGAACTCTATTGCTACGATACGTAGACATCTGCAAACGCTATTTCCTAGCAGAGAAGTGTCGCATTCACATTCATTTGAAGTGTAGACGAGGAATACATAACACTTCGCCAATCATATTATATCTTACCATGAAACATAGAAATGAGATACGATATCACGTTTTAAGAAGCATTAGAACTCTATCCCTACGATACGTAGACATCTGCAAACGCTATTTCCTAGCAAGGAAGTGTCGCATTTACATTCATTTGAAGTGTAGACGAGGAATACATGACACTTCGCAAATCATGTTATATCTTACCATGAAACATAGAAATGAGATGCGATATCGCGTTTTAAGAAGCATTAGACATCTATTGCTACGACACCTAGACATCTGCAGGTGCTATTTCCTAGCAAGGAAGTGTCGCATTTACATTCATTTGAAGTGTAGACGAGGAATACATGACACTTCGCAAATCATATTATATCTTACCATGAAACATAGAAATGAGATGCGATATCGCGTTTTAAGAAGCATTAGAAATCTGTTGCTACGATACGTAGACATCTGCAAACGCTATTCCCTTGCAAGGATGTGTCGCATTTACATTCATTTGAAGTGTAGACGAGGAATACATAGCACTTCGCAAATCATATTATATATTACCATGAAACATAGAAATGAGATGAGATATCGCGTTTTAAGAAGCATTAGAACTCTATTGCTACGATACCTAGACATCTGCAGACGCTATTTCCTTGCAAGGAAGTGTAGCATTTACATTCTTCTGAAGTGAATACGAGGTATACATAACACTTTACAATGAATATTATATCTTATCATGCAACATAGTAATGAGATGCGATATCGCGTTTTAAGAAGCATTAGAAAAACATTGCTACGATAGGTAGATATCAGCAAACGCTATCTCATTGCAGGGAACTGTCGCATTTACATTCGTTTGAAGTGCAGACTAGGAATGCATAACGCTCCGCAAATCATATTATATCTTACCATGAAACATAGAAATGAGATGCGATATCGCGTTTTAAGAAGCATTAGAACTCTATTGCTACGATACCTAGACATCTGCAGGCGCTATTTCCTAGCAAGGAAGTGTCGCATTCACATTCATTTGAAGTGTAGACGAGGAATACATAACACTTCGCCAATCATATTATATCTTACCATGAAACATAGAAATGAGATACGATATCACGTTTTAAGAAGCATTAGAACTCTATTGCTACGATACGTAGACATCTGCAAACGCTATTTCCTAGCAGGGAAGTGTCGCATTCACAATCATTTGAAGTGTAGACGAGGACTACATAACACTTCGCAAATCATATTATATCCTACCATGAAACATACAAATGAGATGCGATTTCGCGTTTTAAGAAGCATTAGAACTCTATTGCTACGATACGTAGACATCTGCAAACGCTATTTCCTAGCAGGGAAGTGTCGCATTCACATTCATTTGAAGTGTAGACGAGGAATACATAACACTTCGCCAATCATATTATATCTTACCATGAAACATAGAAATGAGATACGATATCACGTTTTAAGAAGCATTAGAACTCTATTGCTACGATACCTAGACATCTGCAGACGCTATTTCCTTGCAAGGAAGTGTAGCATTTACATTCTTCTGAAGTGAATACGAGGTATACATAACACTTTACAATGAATATTATATCTTATCATGCAACATAGTAATGAGATGCGATATCGCGTTTTAGGAAGCATTAGAAAAATATTGCTACGATAGGTAGATATCTGCAAACGCTATCTCATTGCAGGGAAGTGTCGCATTTACATTCGTTTGAAGTGTAGACTAGGAATACATAACGCTCCGCAAATCATATTATATCTTACCATGAAACATAGAAATGAGATGTGATATCGCGTTTTAAGAAGTATAAGAACTCTATTGCTACGATACGTAGATATCTGCAAACGCTATTTCTTTGCAAGGAATGTCGCATTCACATTCATTTGAAGTGTAGACGAGGAATACATAATTCTTCGCAAACCATATTATATCTTACCATGAAACATAGAAATGAGATGCGATATCGCGTTTTAAGTATCATAAGAACTCTATTGCTACGATACCTAGACATCTGCAGACGCTATTTCCTTGCAAGGAAGTGTAGCATATTCATTCATTTGAAGTGTAGACGAGGAATACATAACACTTCGCAAATCATATTATATCTTACCATGAAACATAGGAATGAGATGCGATATCGCGTTTTAAGAAACATTAGAACTCTATTGCTACGATACCTAGACATCTGCAAACGCTATTTCCTAGCAAGGAAGTGTCGCATTTACATTCATTTGAAGTGTAGACGAGGAATACATGACACTTCGCAAATCATATTATATCATACTATGAAACATAGAAATGAGATGCGATATCGCGTTTTAAGAAGCATTAGAGATCTATTGCTACTATACGTAGACATCTGCAAACGCTATTTCCTAGCAAGGAAGTGTCGCATTTACATTCATTTGAAGTGTAGACGAGGAATACATAACACTTCGCAAATCATATTATATCCTACCATGAAACATAGAAATGAGATGCGATTTCGCGTTTTAAGAAGCATTAGAACTCTATTGCTACGATACGTAGACATCTGCAAACGCTATTTCCTAGCAGGGAAGTGTCGCATTCACAATCATTTGAAGTGTAGACGAGGACTACATAACACTTCGCAAATCATATTATATCCTACCATGAAACATAGAAATGAGATGCGATTTCGCGTTTTAAGAAGCATTAGAACTCTATTGCTACGATACGTAGACATCTGCAAACGTTATTTCCTAGCAGGGAAGTGTCGCATTCACATTCGTTTGAAGTGTAGACGAGGAATACATAACACTCCGCAATTCATATTATGTCTTACCATGAAACATAGAAATGAGATGCGATATGGCGATTTAAGAATCATAAGAACTCTATTGCTACGATACGTAGACATCTGCAAACGCTATCTCATTGCAAGGAAGCGTCGCATTTACATTCATTTGAAGTGTAGACGAGGAATACATAACACTTCGCAAATCATATTATATCTTACCATGAAACATAGAAATGAGATGCGATATCGCGTTTTAAGAAGCATTAGAACTCTATTGCTACGACACCTAGACATCTGCAGGTGCTATTTCCTAGCAAGGAAGTGTCGCATTTACATTCATTTGAAGTGTAGACGAGGAATACATGACACTTCGCAAATCATATTATATCTTACCATGAAACATAGAAATGAGATGCGATATCGCGTTTTAAGAAGCATTAGAAATCTGTTGCTACGATACGTAGACATCTGCAAACGCTATTCCCTTGCAAGGATGTGTCGCATTTACATTCATTTGAAGTGTAGACGAGGAATACATAGCACTTCGCAAATCATATTATATATTACCATGAAACATAGAAATGAGATGAGATATCGCGTTTTAAGAAGCATTAGAACTCTATTGCTACGATACCTAGACATCTGCAGACGCTATTTCCTTGCAAGGAAGTGTAGCATTTACATTCTTCTGAAGTGAATACGAGGTATACATAACACTTTACAATGAATATTATATCTTATCATGCAACATAGTAATGAGATGCGATATCGCGTTTTAAGAAGCATTAGAAAAACATTGCTACGATAGGTAGATATCAGCAAACGCTATCTCATTGCAGGGAACTGTCGCATTTACATTCGTTTGAAGTGCAGACTAGGAATGCATAACGCTCCGCAAATCATATTATATCTTACCATGAAACATAGAAATGAGATGCGATATCGCGTTTTAAGAAGCATTAGAACTCTATTGCTACGATACCTAGACATCTGCAGGCGCTATTTCCTAGCAAGGAAGTGTCGCATTCACATTCATTTGAAGTGTAGACGAGGAATACATAACACTTCGCCAATCATATTATATCTTACCATGAAACATAGAAATGAGATACGATATCACGTTTTAAGAAGCATTAGAACTCTATTGCTACGATACGTAGACATCTGCAAACGCTATTTCCTAGCAGGGAAGTGTCGCATTCACAATCATTTGAAGTGTAGACGAGGACTACATAACACTTCGCAAATCATATTATATCCTACCATGAAACATACAAATGAGATGCGATTTCGCGTTTTAAGAAGCATTAGAACTCTATTGCTACGATACGTAGACATCTGCAAACGCTATTTCCTAGCAGGGAAGTGTCGCATTCACATTCATTTGAAGTGTAGACGAGGAATACATAACACTTCGCCAATCATATTATATCTTACCATGAAACATAGAAATGAGATACGATATCACGTTTTAAGAAGCATTAGAACTCTATTGCTACGATACCTAGACATCTGCAGACGCTATTTCCTTGCAAGGAAGTGTAGCATTTACATTCTTCTGAAGTGAATACGAGGTATACATAACACTTTACAATGAATATTATATCTTATCATGCAACATAGTAATGAGATGCGATATCGCGTTTTAGGAAGCATTAGAAAAATATTGCTACGATAGGTAGATATCTGCAAACGCTATCTCATTGCAGGGAAGTGTCGCATTTACATTCGTTTGAAGTGTAGACTAGGAATACATAACGCTCCGCAAATCATATTATATCTTACCATGAAACATAGAAATGAGATGTGATATCGCGTTTTAAGAAGTATAAGAACTCTATTGCTACGATACGTAGATATCTGCAAACGCTATTTCTTTGCAAGGAATGTCGCATTCACATTCATTTGAAGTGTAGACGAGGAATACATAATTCTTCGCAAATCATATTATATCTTACCATGAAACATAGAAATGAGATGCGATATCGCGTTTTAAGTATCATAAGAACTCTATTGCTACGATACCTAGACATCTGCAGACGCTATTTCCTTGCAAGGAAGTGTAGCATATTCATTCATTTGAAGTGTAGACGAGGAATACATAACACTTCGCAAATCATATTATATCTTACCATGAAACATAGGAATGAGATGCGATATCGCGTTTTAAGAAACATTAGAACTCTATTGCTACGATACCTAGACATCTGCAAACGCTATTTCCTAGCAAGGAAGTGTCGCATTTACATTCATTTGAAGTGTAGACGAGGAATACATGACACTTCGCAAATCATATTATATCATACTATGAAACATAGAAATGAGATGCGATATCGCGTTTTAAGAAGCATTAGAGATCTATTGCTACTATACGTAGACATCTGCAAACGCTATTTCCTAGCAAGGAAGTGTCGCATTTACATTCATTTGAAGTGTAGACGAGGAATACATAACACTTCGCAAATCATATTATATCCTACCATGAAACATAGAAATGAGATGCGATTTCGCGTTTTAAGAAGCATTAGAACTCTATTGCTACGATACGTAGACATCTGCAAACGCTATTTCCTAGCAGGGAAGTGTCGCATTCACAATCATTTGAAGTGTAGACGAGGACTACATAACACTTCGCAAATCATATTATATCCTACCATGAAACATAGAAATGAGATGCGATTTCGCGTTTTAAGAAGCATTAGAACTCTATTGCTACGATACGTAGACATCTGCAAACGTTATTTCCTAGCAGGGAAGTGTCGCATTCACATTCGTTTGAAGTGTAGACGAGGAATACATAACACTCCGCAATTCATATTATGTCTTACCATGAAACATAGAAATGAGATGCGATATGGCGATTTAAGAATCATAAGAACTCTATTGCTACGATACGTAGACATCTGCAAACGCTATCTCATTGCAAGGAAGCGTCGCATTTACATTCATTTGAAGTGTAGACGAGGAATACATAACACTTCGCAAATCATATTATATCTTACCATGAAACATAGAAATGAGATGCGATATCGCGTTTTAAGAAGCATTAGAACTCTATTGCTACGACACCTAGACATCTGCAGGTGCTATTTCCTAGCAAGGAAGTGTCGCATTTACATTCATTTGAAGTGTAGACGAGGAATACATGACACTTCGCAAATCATATTATATCTTACCATGAAACATAGAAATGAGATGCGATATCGCGTTTTAAGAAGCATTAGAAATCTGTTGCTACGATACGTAGACATCTGCAAACGCTATTCCCTTGCAAGGATGTGTCGCATTTACATTCATTTGAAGTGTAGACGAGGAATACATAGCACTTCGCAAATCATATTATATATTACCATGAAACATAGAAATGAGATGAGATATCGCGTTTTAAGAAGCATTAGAACTCTATTGCTACGATACCTAGACATCTGCAGACGCTATTTCCTTGCAAGGAAGTGTAGCATTTACATTCTTCTGAAGTGAATACGAGGTATACATAACACTTTACAATGAATATTATATCTTATCATGCAACATAGTAATGAGATGCGATATCGCGTTTTAAGAAGCATTAGAAAAATATTGCTACGATAGGTAGATATCTGCAAACGCTATCTCATTGCAGGGAAGTGTCGCATTTACATTCGTTTGAAGTGTAGACTAGGAGTGCATAACACTCCGCAAATCATATTGTATCTTACCATGAAACATAGAAATGAGATGCGATATCGCGTTTTAAGAAGCATTAGAACTCTATTGCTACGATACCTAGACATCTGCAGGCGCTATTTCCTAGCAAGGAAGTGTCGCATTTACATTCATTTGAAGTGTAGACGAGGAATACATGACACTTCGCAAATCATATTATATCTTACCATGAAACATAGAAATGAGATGTGATATCGCGTTTTAAGAAGTATAAGAACTCTATTGCTACGATACGTAGATATCTGCAAACGCTATTTCTTTGCAAGGAATGTCGCATTCACATTCATTTGAAGTGTGGACGAGGAATACATAATTCTTCGCAAATCATATTATATCTTACCATGAAACATAGAAATGAGATGCGATATCGCGTTTTAAGTATCATAAGAACTCTATTGCTACGATACCTAGACATCTGCAGACGCTATTTCCTTGCAAGGAAGTGTAGCATATTCATTCATTTGAAGTGTAGACGAGGAATACATAACACTTCGCAAATCATATTATATCTTACCATGAAACATAGAAATGAGATGCGATATCGCGTTTTAAGTATCATAAGAACTCTATTGCTACGATACCTAGACATCTGCAGACGCTATTTCCTTGCAAGGAAGTGTAGCATATTCATTCATTTGAAGTGTAGACGAGGAATACATAACACTTCGCAAATCATATTATATCTTACCATGAAACATAGGAATGAGATGCGATATCGCGTTTTAAGAAACATTAGAACTCTATTGCTACGATACCTAGACATCTGCAAACGCTATTTCCTAGCAAGGAAGTGTCGCATTTACATTCATTTGAAGTGTAGACGAGGAATACATGACACTTCGCAAATCATATTATATCATACTATGAAACATAGAAATGAGATGCGATATCGCGTTTTAAGAAGCATTAGAGATCTATTGCTACTATACGTAGACATCTGCAAACGCTATTTCCTAGCAAGGAAGTGTCGCATTTACATTCATTTGAAGTGTAGACGAGGAATACATAACACTTCGCAAATCATATTATATCCTACCATGAAACATAGAAATGAGATGCGATTTCGCGTTTTAAGAAGCATTAGAACTCTATTGCTACGATACGTAGACATCTGCAAACGCTATTTCCTAGCAGGGAAGTGTCGCATTCACAATCATTTGAAGTGTAGACGAGGACTACATAACACTTCGCAAATCATATTATATCCTACCATGAAACATAGAAATGAGATGCGATTTCGCGTTTTAAGAAGCATTAGAACTCTATTGCTACGATACGTAGACATCTGCAAACGTTATTTCCTAGCAGGGAAGTGTCGCATTCACATTCGTTTGAAGTGTAGACGAGGAATACATAACACTCCGCAATTCATATTATGTCTTACCATGAAACATAGAAATGAGATGCGATATGGCGATTTAAGAATCATAAGAACTCTATTGCTACGATACGTAGACATCTGCAAACGCTATCTCATTGCAAGGAAGCGTCGCATTTACATTCATTTGAAGTGTAGACGAGGAATACATAACACTTCGCAAATCATATTATATCTTACCATGAAACATAGAAATGAGATGCGATATCGCGTTTTAAGAAGCATTAGAACTCTATTGCTACGACACCTAGACATCTGCAGGTGCTATTTCCTAGCAAGGAAGTGTCGCATTTACATTCATTTGAAGTGTAGACGAGGAATACATGACACTTCGCAAATCATATTATATCTTACCATGAAACATAGAAATGAGATGCGATATCGCGTTTTAAGAAGCATTAGAAATCTGTTGCTACGATACGTAGACATCTGCAAACGCTATTCCCTTGCAAGGATGTGTCGCATTTACATTCATTTGAAGTGTAGACGAGGAATACATAGCACTTCGCAAATCATATTATATATTACCATGAAACATAGAAATGAGATGAGATATCGCGTTTTAAGAAGCATTAGAACTCTATTGCTACGATACCTAGACATCTGCAGACGCTATTTCCTTGCAAGGAAGTGTAGCATTTACATTCTTCTGAAGTGAATACGAGGTATACATAACACTTTACAATGAATATTATATCTTATCATGCAACATAGTAATGAGATGCGATATCGCGTTTTAAGAAGCATTAGAAAAATATTGCTACGATAGGTAGATATCTGCAAACGCTATCTCATTGCAGGGAAGTGTCGCATTTACATTCGTTTGAAGTGTAGACTAGGAGTGCATAACACTCCGCAAATCATATTGTATCTTACCATGAAACATAGAAATGAGATGCGATATCGCGTTTTAAGAAGCATTAGAACTCTATTGCTACGATACCTAGACATCTGCAGGCGCTATTTCCTAGCAAGGAAGTGTCGCATTTACATTCATTTGAAGTGTAGACGAGGAATACATGACACTTCGCAAATCATATTATATCTTACCATGAAACATAGAAATGAGATGTGATATCGCGTTTTAAGAAGTATAAGAACTCTATTGCTACGATACGTAGATATCTGCAAACGCTATTTCTTTGCAAGGAATGTCGCATTCACATTCATTTGAAGTGTGGACGAGGAATACATAATTCTTCGCAAATCATATTATATCTTACCATGAAACATAGAAATGAGATGCGATATCGCGTTTTAAGTATCATAAGAACTCTATTGCTACGATACCTAGACATCTGCAGACGCTATTTCCTTGCAAGGAAGTGTAGCATATTCATTCATTTGAAGTGTAGACGAGGAATACATAACACTTCGCAAATCATATTATATCTTACCATGAAACATAGAAATGAGATGCGATATCGCGTTTTAAGAAACATTAGAACTCTATTGCTACGATACCTAGACATCTGCAAACGCTATTTCCTAGCAAGGAAGTGTCGCATTTACATTCATTTGAAGTGTAGACGAGGAATACATGACACTTCGCAAATCATATTATATCTTACCATGAAACATAGAAATGAGATGCGATATCGCGTTTTAAGAAGCATTAGAGATCTATTGCTACTATACGTAGACATCTGCAAACGCTATTTCCTAGCAAGGAAGTGTCGCATTTACATTCATTTGAAGTGTAGACGAGGAATACATAACACTTCGCAAATCATATTATATCCTACCATGAAACATAGAAATGAGATGCGATTTCGCGTTTTAAGAAGCATTAGAACTCTATTGCTACGTTACGTAGACATCTGCAAACGCTATTTCCTAGCAGGGAAGTGTCGCATTCACATTCATTTGAAGTGTAGACGAGGACTACATAACACATCGCAAATCATATTATATCCTACCATGAAACATAGAAATGAGATGCGATATCGCGTTTTAAGAAGCATTAGAGATCTATTGCTACTATACGTAGACATCTGCAAACGCTATTTCCTAGCAAGGAAGTGTCGCATTTACATTCATTTGAAGTGTAGACGAGGAGTACATAACACTTCGCAAATCATATTATATCTTACCATGAAACATACAAATGAGATGCGATATCGCGTTTTAAGAAGCATTAGAGCTCTATTGCTACGATACCTAGACATCTGCAAACGCTATTTCCTTGCAAGGAAGTGTCGCATTTACATTCTTCTGAAGTGAATACGAGGTATACATAACACTTTACAATGAATATTATATCTTATCATGCAACATAGTAATGAGATGCGATATCGCGTTTTAGAAGCATTAGAACTCTATTGCTACGATACGTAGACATCTGCAAACGCTATTTCCTAGCAAGGAAGTGTCGCATTTACATTCATTTGAAGTGTAGACGAGGAATACATTACACTTCGCAAATCATATTATATCTTCCCATGAAACATAGAAATGAGATGCGATATCGCGTTTTAAGAAGCATTAGAAATCTGTTGCTACGATAGGTAGACATCTGCAAACGCTATTCCCTTGCAAGGATGTGTCGCATTTACATTCATTTGAAGTGTAGACGAGGAATACATAGCACTTCGCAAATCATATTATATATTACCATGAAACATAGAAATGAGATGAGATATCGCGTTTTAAGAAGCATTAGAACTCTATTGCTACGATACCTAGACATCTGCAGACGCTATTTCCTAGCAAGGACGTGTCGCATTTACTTTCATTTGCAGTGTAGACGAGGACTACATAACACTTCGCAAATCATATTATATCCTACCATGAAACATAGAAATGAGTTGCGATATCGCGTTTTAAGGAGCATTAGAACACTATTGCTACGATACGTAGACATCTGCAAACGCTGTTTCCTTGCAAGGAAGTGTCGCATTTACATTCTTCTGAAGTGAATACGAGGTATACATAACACTTTACAATGAATATTATATCTTATCATGCAACATAGTAATGAGGTGCGATATCGCGTTTTAAGAAGCATTAGAACCCTATTGCTACGATACGTAGACATCTGCAAACGCTATTTCCTAGCAAGGAAGTGTCGCATTTACATTCATTTGAAGTGTAGACGAGGAATACATAACACTTCGCAAATCATATTATATCTTACCATGAAACATAGAATTGAGATGCGACATCGCGTTTTAAGAAGCATTAGAACTCTATTGCTACGATACCTAGACATCTGCAAACGCTATATCCTTGCAAGGAAGTGTCGCATTTACATTCTTCTGAAGTGAATACGTGGTATACATAACACTTTACAATGAATATTATATCTTATCATGCAACATAGTAATGAGATGCGATATCGCGTTTTAAGAAGCATTAGAACTCTATTGCTACGATACGTAGACATCTGCAACCGCTACTTTCTTGCAAGGAAGTGTCGCAATTACATTCATTTGAAGTGTAGACGAGGAATACATAACACTTCGCAAATCATATTATATCTTACCCTGAAACATAGAAATGAGATGCGATATCGTGTTTTAAGAAGCATTGGAACTCTATAGCTACGATACGTAGACATCTGCAAACGCTATTTCCTAGCAAGGAAGTGTCGCATTTACATTCATTTGAAGTGTAGACGAGGAATACATAACACTTCGCAAATCATATTATATCTTAGAATGAAACATAGAAATGAGATGCGATATCGCGTTTTAAGAATCATAAGAACTCTATTGCTACGATACGTAGACATCTGCAAACGCTATTTCCTTGCAAGGAAGTGCGCATTTACATTCTTCTGAAGTGAATACGAGGTATACATAACACTTTACAATGAATATTATATCTTATCATGCAATATAGTAATGAGATGCGATATCGCGTTTTAAGAAGCATTAGAACTCTATTGCTACGATACGTAGACATCTGCAAACGCTATTTCCTTGGAAGGAAGTGTCGCATTTACATTCATTTGAAGTGTAGGCGAGGAATACATAACACTTCGCCAATCATATTATATCTTACCATGAAACATAGAAATGAGATACGATATCACGTTTTAAGAAGCATTAGAACTCTATCCCTACGATACGTAGACATCTGCAAACGCTATTTCCTAGCAAGGATGTGTCGCATTTACATTCATTTGAAGTGTAGACGAGGAGTACATAACACTTCACAAATCATATTATATCTTACCATGAAACATACAAATGAGATGCGATATCGCGTTTTAAGAAGCATTAGAACTCTATTGCTACGATACCTAGACATCTGCAAACGCTATTTCCTTGCAAGGAAGTGTCGCATTTACATTCTTCTGAAGTGAATACGAGGTATACATAACACTTTACAATGAATATTATATCTTATCATGCAACATAGTAATGAGATGCGATATCGCGTTTTATGAAGCATTAGAAATCTATTGCTACGATACGTAGACATCTGCAAACGCTATTTCCTAGCAAGGACGTGTCGCATTTACTTTCATTTGCAGTGTAGACGAGGACTACATAACACTTCGCAAATCATATTATATCCTACCATGAAACATAGAAATGAGTTGCGATATCGCGTTTTAAGGAGCATTAGAACACTATTGCTACGATACGTAGACATCTGCAAACGCTGTTTCCTTGCAAGGAAGTGTCGCATTTACATTCTTCTGAAGTGAATACGAGGTATACATAACACTTTACAATGAATATTATATCTTATCATGCAACATAGTAATGAGGTGCGATATCGCGTTTTAAGAAGCATTAGAACCCTATTGCTACGATACGTAGACATCTGCAAACGCTATTTCCTAGCAAGGAAGTGTCGCATTTACATTCATTTGAAGTGTAGACGAGGAATACATAACACTTCGCAAATCATATTATATCTTACCATGAAACATAGAATTGAGATGCGACATCGCGTTTTAAGAAGCATTAGAACTCTATTGCTACGATACCTAGACATCTGCAAACGCTATATCCTTGCAAGGAAGTGTCGCATTTACATTCTTCTGAAGTGAATACGTGGTATACATAACACTTTACAATGAATATTATATCTTATCATGCAACATAGTAATGAGATGCGATATCGCGTTTTAAGAAGCATTAGAACTCTATTGCTACGATACGTAGACATCTGCAACCGCTACTTTCTTGCAAGGAAGTGTCGCAATTACATTCATTTGAAGTGTAGACGAGGAATACATAACACTTCGCAAATCATATTATATCTTACCCTGAAACATAGAAATGAGATGCGATATCGTGTTTTAAGAAGCATTGGAACTCTATAGCTACGATACGTAGACATCTGCAAACGCTATTTCCTAGCAAGGAAGTGTCGCATTTACATTCATTTGAAGTGTAGACGAGGAATACATAACACTTCGCAAATCATATTATATCTTAGAATGAAACATAGAAATGAGATGCGATATCGCGTTTTAAGAATCATAAGAACTCTATTGCTACGATACGTAGACATCTGCAAACGCTATTTCCTTGCAAGGAAGTGTCGCACTTGCATTCTTCTGAAGTGAATACGAGGTATACATAACACTTTACTATGAATATTATATCTTATCATGCAACATAGTAATGAGATGCGATATCGCGTTTTAAGAAGCATTAGAACAATATTGCTACGATAGGTAGATATCTGCAAACGCTATCTCATTGCAAGGAAGTGTCGCATTTACATTCATTTTAAGTGTAGACGAGGACTACATAACACTTCGCAAATCATATTATATCCTACCATGAAACATAGAAATGAGATGCGATATCGCGTTTTATGAAGCATTAGAACTCTATTGCTACGATACGTAGACATCTGCAAACGCTATTTCCTACCAAGGAAGTGTCGCATTTACATTCATTTGAAGTGTAGACGAGGAATACATAACATTTCGCAAATCATATTATACCTTCCCATGAAACATAGAAATGAGTTGCGATATCGCGTTTTAAGGAGCATTAGAACACTATTGCTACGATACGTAGACATCTGCAAACGCTATTTCCTTGCAAGGAAGTGTCGCATTTACATTCTTCTGAAGTGAATACGAGGTATACATAACACTTTACAATGAATATTATATCTTATCATGCAACATAGTAATGAGGTGCGATATCGCGTTTTAAGAAGCATTAGAACCCTATTGCTACGATACGTAGACATCTGCAAACGCTATTTCCTAGCAAGGAAGTGTCGCATTTACATTCATTTGAAGTGTAGACGAGGAATACATAACACTTCGCAAATCATATTATATCTTCCCATGAAACATAGAAATGAGTTGCGATATCGCGTTTTAAGAAGCATTAGAACACTATTCCTACGATACGTGGACATCTGCAAACGCTATTTCCTAGCAAGGAAGTGTCGCATTTACATTCATTTGAAGTGTAGGCGAGGAATATATAACACTTCGCCAATCATATTATATCTTACCATGAAACATAGAAATGAGATACGATATCACGTTTTAGGAAGCATTAGAACTCTATCCCTACGATACGTAGACATCTGCAAACGCTATTTCCTAGCAAGGAAGTGTCGCATTTACATTCATTTGAAGTGTAGACGAGGAATACATAACACTTCGCAAATCATATTATATCTTACCATGTAACATAGAATTGACATGCGACATCGCGTTTTAAGAAGCATTAGAACTCTATTGCTACGATACCTAGACATCTGCAAACGCTATATCCTTGCAAGGAAGTGTCGCATTTACATTCTTCTGAAGTGAATACGAGGTATACATAACACTTTACAATGAATATTATATCTTATCATGCAACATAGTAATGAGGTGCGATATCGCGTTTTAAGAAGCATTAGAACCCTATTGCTACGATACGTAGACATCTGCAAACGCTATTTCCTAGCAAGGAAGTGTCGCATTTACATTCATTTGAAGTGTAGACGAGGAATACATAACACTTCGCAAATCATATTATATCTTCCCATGAAACATAGAAATGAGTTGCGATATCGCGTTTTAAGAAGCATTAGAACACTATTGCTACGATACGTGGACATCTGCAAACGCTATTTCCTAGCAAGGAAGTGTCGCATTTACATTCATTTGAAGTGTAGGCGAGGAATATATAACACTTCGCCAATCATATTATATCTTACCATGAAACATAGAAATGAGATACGATATCACGTTTTAAGAAGCATTAGAACTCTATCCCTACGATACGTAGACATCTGCAAACGCTATTTCCTAGCAAGGAAGTGTCGCATTTACATTCATTTGAAGTGTAGACGAGGAATACATAACACTTCGCAAATCATATTATATCTTACCATGTAACATAGAATTGACATGCGACATCGCGTTTTAAGAAGCATTAGAACTCTATTGCTACGATACCTAGACATCTGCAAACGCTATATCCTTGCAAGGAAGTGTCGCATTTACATTCTTCTGAAGTGAATACGAGGTATACATAACACTTTACAATGAATGTTATATCTTATCATGCAACATAGTAATGAGATGCGATATCGCGTTTTAAGAAGCATTAGAACTCTATTGCTACGATACGTAGACATCTGCAACCGCTACTTCCTTGCAAGGAAGTGTCGCAATTACATTCATTTGAAGTGTAGACGAGGAATACATAACACTTCGCAAATCATATTATATCTTACCCTGAAACATAGAAATGAGATGCGATATCGTGTTTTAAGAAGCATTGGAACTCTATTGCTACGATACGTAGACATCTGCAAACGCTATTTCCTAGCAAGGAAGTGTCGCATTTACATTCATTTGAAGTGTAGACGAGGAATACATAACACTTCGCAAATCATATTATATCTTACCATGAAACATAGAAATGAGATGCGATATCGCGTTTTAAGAATCATAAGAACTCTATTGCTACGATACGTAGACATCTGCAAACGCTATTTCCTTGCTAGGCAGTGCGCATTTACATTCTTCTGAAGTGAATACGAGGTATACATAACACTTTACAATGAATATTATATCTTATCATGCAATATAGTAATGAGATGCGATATCGCGTTTTAAGAAGCATTAGAACTCTATTGCTACGATACGTAGACATCTGCAAACGCTATTTCCTTGGAAGGAAGTGTCGCATTTACATTCTTCTGAAGTGAATACGAGGTATACATAACACTTTACAATGAATATTATATCTTATCATGCAACATAGTAATGAGATGCGATATCGCGTTTTAAGAAGCATTAGAACAATATTGCTACGATAGGTAGATATCTGCAAACGCTATCTCATTGCAAGGAAGTGTCGCATTTACATTCATTTTAAGTGTAGACTAGGAATGCATAACACTTCGCAAATCATATTATATCTTACCATGAAACATAGAAATGAGATGCGATATCGCGTTTTAAGAAGTATAAGAACTCTATTGCTACGATACGTAGACATCTGCAAACGCTATTTCTTTGCAAGGAAGTGTCGCATTCACATTCATTTGAAGTGTAGACGAGGAATACATAACTCTTCGCAAATCATATTATATCTTACCATGAAACATAGAAATGAGATGCGATTTCGCGTTTTAAGTATCATAAGAACTCTATTGCTACGATACGTAGACATCTGCAAACGCTATTTCCTTGCAAGGAAGTGTCGCATTTACATTTATTTGAAGTGTAGACGAGGAATACATGACACATCGCAAATCATATTATATCTTACCATGAAACATAGAAATGAGATGCGATATCGCGTTTTAAGAAGCATTAGAAATCTATTGCTACGATTCGTAGGCATCTGCAAACGCTACTTCCTTGCAAGGAAGTGTCGCATTTACATTCATTTGAAGTGTAGACGAGGAATACATAGCACTTCGCAAATCATATTATATCTTACCATGAAACATAGAAATGAGATGCGATATCGCGTTTTAAGAAGCATAAGAACTCTATTGCTACGATACGTAGACATCTGCAAACGCTATCTCATTGCACGGAAGTGTCGCATTTACATTCATTTGAAGTGTAGACGAGGAATACATGACACTTCGCAAATCATATTATATCTTACCATGAAACATAGAAATGAGATGCGATATCGCGTTTTAAGAAGCATAAGAACTCTATTGCTACGATACGTAGACATCTGCAAACGCTATTTCCGTGCAAGGAAGTGTCGCATTATCATTCATTTGAAGTGTAGACGAGGAATACATAACACTTCGCAAATCATATTATATCTTACCATGAAACATAGAAATGAGATGCGATATCGCGTTTTAAGAAGCATTAGAACACTATTGCTACGATAGGTAGACATCTGCAAACGCTATCTCCTTGCAAGGAAGTGTCGCATTTACATTCATTTGAAGTGTAGACGAGGAATACATAACACTTCGCAAATCATATTATATCTTACCATGAAACATAGAAATGAGATGCGATATCGCGTTTTAAGAAGCATTAGAACTCTATTGCTATGATACCTAGACATCTGCAGACGCTATTTCCTAGCAAGGAAGTGTCGCATTTACATTCATTTGAAGTGTAGACGAGGAATACATAACACTTAGTAAATCATATTATTTCTTACCATGAAACATAGAAATGAGATGCGATATCGCGTATTCAGAAGCATTAGGACACTATTGCTACGATAGGTAGACATTTGCAAACGCTATTTCCTTGCAAGGAAGTGTCGCATATACATTCATTTGAAGTGTAGACGAGGAATACATAACACTTCGCCAATCATATTATATCTTACCATGAAACATAGAAATGAGATACGATATCACGTTTTAAGAAGCATTAGAACTCTATCCCTACGATACGTAGACATCTGCAAACGCTATTTCCTAGCAAGGATGTGTCGCATTTACATTCATTTGAAGTGTAGACGAGGAGTACATAACACTTCGCAAATCATATTATATCTTACCATGAAACATAGAAATGAGATGCGATATCGCGTATTCAGAAGCATTAGGACACTATTGCTACGATAGGTAGACATTTGCAAACGCTATTTCCTTGCAAGGAAGTGTCGCATATACATTCATTTGAAGTGTAGACGAGGAATACATGACACTTCGCAAATCATATTATATCCTACCATGAAACATAGAAATGAGATGCGATATCGCGTTTTAAGAAGCATTAGAACTCTATTGCTACGATACGTAGACATCTGCAAACGCTATTTCCTAGCAGGGAAGTGTCGTATTCACATTCATTTGAAGTGTAGACGAGGAATACATGACACTTCGCATATCATATTATATCTTACCATGAGACATAGAAATGAGATGCGATATCGCGTTTTAAGAAGCATTAGAAATCTATTGCTACGATACGTAGACATCTGCAAACGCTATTTCCCAGCAAGGAAGTGTCGCATTTACATTCATTTGAAGTATAGACGAGGACTACATAACACTTCGCAAATCATATTATATCCTACCATGAAACATAGAAATGAGATGCGATATCGCGTTTCAAGAAGCATTAGAACTCTATTGCTACGATACGTAGACATCTGCAAACGCTATTTCCTACCAGGGAAGTGTCGCATTTACATTCATTTGAAGTGTAGACGAGGAATACATAACATTTCGCAAATCATATTATACCTTCCCATGAAACATAGAAATGAGTTGCGATATCGCGTTTTAAGGAGCATTAGAACACTATTGCTACGATACGTAGACATCTGCAAACGCTATTTCCTTGCAAGGAAGTGTCGCACTTACATTCTTCTGAAGTGAATACGAGGTATACATAACACTTTACTATGAATATTATATCTTATCATGCAACATAGTAATGAGATGCGATATCGCGTTTTAAGAAGCATTAGAACAATATTGCTACGATAGGTAGATATCTGCAAACGCTATCTCATTGCAAGGAAGTGTCGCATTTACATTCATTTTAAGTGTAGACTAGGAATGCATAACACTTCGCAAATCATATTATATCCTACCATGAAACATAGAAATGAGTTGCGATATCGCGTTTTAAGAAGCATTAGAACACTATTGCTACGATACGTAGACATCTGCAAACGCTATTTCCTAGCAAGGAAGTGTCGCATTTACATTCATTTGAAGTGTAGGCGAGGAATACATAACACTTCGCCAATCATATTATATCTTACCATGAAACATAGAAATGAGATACGATATCACGTTTTAAGAAGCATTAGAACTCTATCCCTACGATACGTAGACATCTGCAATCGCTATTTCCTAGCAAGGATGTGTCGCATTTACATTCATTTGAAGTGTAGACGAGGAGTACATAACGCTTCGCAAATCATATTATATCTTACCATGAAACATACAAATGAGATGCGATATCGCGTTTTAAGAAGCATTAGAACTCTATTGCTACGATACCTAGACATCTGCAAACGCTATTTCCTTGCAAGGAAGTGTCGTATTTACATTCTTCTGAAGTGAATACGAGGTATACATAACACTTTACAATGAATATTATATCTTATCATGCAACATAGTAATGAGATGCGATATCGCGTTTTAAGAAGCATTAGAAATCTATTGCTACGATACGTAGACATCTGCAAACGCTATTTCCTAGCAAGGAAGTGTCGTATTCACATTCATTTGAAGTGTAGACGAGGAGTACATAACACTTCGCAAATCATATTATATCTTACCATGAAACATAGAAATGAGATGCGATATCGCGTATTCAGAAGCATTAGGACACTATTGCTACGATAGGTAGACATTTGCAAACGCTATTTCCTTGCAAGGAAGTGTCGCATATACATTCATTTGAAGTGTAGACGAGGAATACATGACACTTCGCAAATCATATTATATCCTACCATGAAACATAGAAATGAGATGCGATATCGCGTTTTAAGAAGCATTAGAACTCTATTGCTACGATACGTAGACATCTGCAAACGCTATTTCCTAGCAGGGAAGTGTCGTATTCACATTCATTTGAAGTGTAGACGAGGAATACATGACACTTCGCATATCATATTATATCTTACCATGAGACATAGAAATGAGATGCGATATCGCGTTTTAAGAAGCATTAGAAATCTATTGCTACGATACGTAGACATCTGCAAACGCTATTTCCCAGCAAGGAAGTGTCGCATTTACATTCATTTGAAGTATAGACGAGGACTACATAACACTTCGCAAATCATATTATATCCTACCATGAAACATAGAAATGAGATGCGATATCGCGTTTCAAGAAGCATTAGAACTCTATTGCTACGATACGTAGACATCTGCAAACGCTATTTCCTACCAGGGAAGTGTCGCATTTACATTCATTTGAAGTGTAGACGAGGAATACATAACATTTCGCAAATCATATTATACCTTCCCATGAAACATAGAAATGAGTTGCGATATCGCGTTTTAAGGAGCATTAGAACACTATTGCTACGATACGTAGACATCTGCAAACGCTATTTCCTTGCAAGGAAGTGTCGCACTTACATTCTTCTGAAGTGAATACGAGGTATACATAACACTTTACTATGAATATTATATCTTATCATGCAACATAGTAATGAGATGCGATATCGCGTTTTAAGAAGCATTAGAACAATATTGCTACGATAGGTAGATATCTGCAAACGCTATCTCATTGCAAGGAAGTGTCGCATTTACATTCATTTTAAGTGTAGACTAGGAATGCATAACACTTCGCAAATCATATTATATCCTACCATGAAACATAGAAATGAGTTGCGATATCGCGTTTTAAGAAGCATTAGAACACTATTGCTACGATACGTAGACATCTGCAAACGCTATTTCCTAGCAAGGAAGTGTCGCATTTACATTCATTTGAAGTGTAGGCGAGGAATACATAACACTTCGCCAATCATATTATATCTTACCATGAAACATAGAAATGAGATACGATATCACGTTTTAAGAAGCATTAGAACTCTATCCCTACGATACGTAGACATCTGCAATCGCTATTTCCTAGCAAGGATGTGTCGCATTTACATTCATTTGAAGTGTAGACGAGGAGTACATAACGCTTCGCAAATCATATTATATCTTACCATGAAACATACAAATGAGATGCGATATCGCGTTTTAAGAAGCATTAGAACTCTATTGCTACGATACCTAGACATCTGCAAACGCTATTTCCTTGCAAGGAAGTGTCGTATTTACATTCTTCTGAAGTGAATACGAGGTATACATAACACTTTACAATGAATATTATATCTTATCATGCAACATAGTAATGAGATGCGATATCGCGTTTTAAGAAGCATTAGAAATCTATTGCTACGATACGTAGACATCTGCAAACGCTATTTCCTAGCAAGGACGTATCGCATTTACTTTCATTTGAAGTGTAGACGAGGACTACATAACACTTCGCAAATCATATTATATCCTACCATGAAACAGAAATGAGATGCGATATCGCGTTTTAAGAAGCATTAGAACTCTATTGCTACGATACGTAGACATCTGCAAACGCTATTTCCTACCAAGGAAGTGTCGCATTTACATTCATTTGAAGTGTAGACGAGGAATACATAACATTTCGCAAATCATATTATACCTTCCCATGAAACATAGAAATGAGTTGCGATATCGCGTTTTAAGGAGCATTAGAACACTATTGCTACGATACGTAGACATCTGCAAACGCTATTTCCTTGCAAGGAAGTGTCGCATTTACATTCTTCTGAAGTGAATACGAGGTATACATAACACTTTACAATGAATATTATATCTTATCATGCAACATAGTAATGAGATGCGATATCGCGTTTTAAGAAGCATTAGAACTCTATTGCTACGATACGTAGACATCTGCAAACGCTATTTCCTAGCAAGGAAGTGTCGCATTTACATTCATTTGAAGTGTAGACGAGGAATACATAACACTTCGCAAATCATATTATATCTTACCATGAAACATAGAATTGAGATGCGACATCGCGTTTTAAGAAGCATTAGAACTCTATTGCTACGATACCTAGACATCTGCAAACGCTATATCCTTGCAAGGAAGTGTCGCATTTACATTCTTCTGAAGTGAATACGAGGTATACATAACACTTTACAATGAATATTATATCTTATCATGCAACATAGTAATGAGATGCGATATCGCGTTTTAAGAAGCATTAGAACTCTATTGCTACGATACGTAGACATCTGCAACCGCTACTTCCTTGCAAGGAAGTGTCGCAATTACATTCATTTGAAGTGTAGACGAGGAATACATAACACTTCGCAAATCATATTATATCTTACCCTGAAACATAGAAATGAGATGCGATATCGTGTTTTAAGAAGCATTGGAACTCTATAGCTACGATACGTAGACATCTGCAAACGCTATTTCCTAGCAAGGAAGTGTCGCATTTACATTCATTTGAAGTGTAGACGAGGAATACATAACACTTCGCAAATCATATTATATCTTACCATGAAACATAGAAATGAGATGCGATATCGCGTTTTAAGAATCATAAGAACTCTATTGCTACGATACGTGGACATCTGCAAACGCTATTTCCTTGCTAGGCAGTGCGCATTTACATTCTTCTGAAGTGAATACGATGTATACATAACACTTTACAATGAATATTATATCTTATCATGCAATATAGTAATGAGATGCGATATCGCGTTTTAAGAAGCATTAGAACTCTATTGCTACGATACGTAGACATCTGCAAACGCTATTTCCTTGGAAGGAAGTGTCGCATTTACATTCTTCTGAAGTGAATACGAGGTATACATAACACTTTACAATGAATATTATATCTTATCATGCAACATAGTAATGAGATGCGATATCGCGTTTTAAGAAGCATTAGAACAATATTGCTACGATAGGTAGATATCTGCAAATGCTATCTCATTGCAAGGAAGTGTCGCATTTACATTCATTTTAAGTGTAGACGAGGAATACATAACTCTTCGCAAATCATATTATATCTTACCATGAAACATAGAAATGAGATGCTATATCGCGTTTTAAGTATCATAAGAACTCTATTGCTACGATACGTAGACATCTGCAAACGCTATTTCCTTGCAAGGAAGTGTCGCATATTCATTCATTTGAAGTGTAGACGAGGAATACATCAAACTTCGCAAATCATATTATATCTTACCATGAAACATAGAAATGAGATGCGATATCGCGTTTTAAGAAGCATAAGAACTCTATTGCTACGATACGTGGACATCTGCAAACGCTATTTCCTAGCAAGGAAGTGTCGCATTTACATTCATTTGAAGTGTAGACGAGGAATACATAACATTTCGCAAATCATATTATACCTTCCCATGAAACATAGAAATGAGTTGCGATATCGCGTTTTAAGGAGCATTAGAACACTATTGCTACGATACGTAGACATCTGCAAACGCTATTTCCTTGCAAGGAAGTGTCGCACTTACATTCTTCTGAAGTGAATACGAGGTATACATAACACTTTACTATGATTATTATATCTTATCATGCAACATAGTAATGAGATGCGATATCGCGTTTTAAGAAGCATTAGAACAATATTGCTACGATAGGTAGATATCTGCAAACGCTATCTCATTGCAAGGAAGTGTCGCATTTACATTCATTTTAAGTGTAGACTAGGAATGCATAACACTTCGCAAATCATATTATATCCTACCATGAAACATAGAAATGAGTTGCGATATCGCGTTTTAAGAAGCATTAGAACACTATTGCTACGATACGTAGACATCTGCAAACGCTATTTCCTAGCAAGGAAGTGTCGCATTTACATTCATTTGAAGTGTAGGCGAGGAATACATAACACTTCGCCAATCATATTATATCTTACCATGAAACATAGAAATGAGATACGATATCACGTTTTAAGAAGCATTAGAACTCTATCCCTACGATACGTAGACATCTGCAATCGCTATTTCCTAGCAAGGATGTGTCGCATTTACATTCATTTGAAGTGTAGACGAGGAGTACATAACGCTTCGCAAATCATATTATATCTTACCATGAAACATACAAATGAGATGCGATATCGCGTTTTAAGAAGCATTAGAACTCTATTGCTACGATACCTAGACATCTGCAAACGCTATTTCCTTGCAAGGAAGTGTCGTATTTACATTCTTCTGAAGTGAATACGAGGTATACATAACACTTTACAATGAATATTATATCTTATCATGCAACATAGTAATGAGATGCGATATCGCGTTTTAAGAAGCATTAGAAATCTATTGCTACGATACGTAGACATCTGCAAACGCTATTTCCTAGCAAGGACGTATCGCATTTACTTTCATTTGAAGTGTAGACGAGGACTACATAACACTTCGCAAATCATATTATATCCTACCATGAAACAGAAATGAGATGCGATATCGCGTTTTAAGAAGCATTAGAACTCTATTGCTACGATACGTAGACATCTGCAAACGCTATTTCCTACCAAGGAAGTGTCGCACTTACATTCATTTGAAGTGTAGACGAGGAATACATAACATTTCGCAAATCATATTATACCTTCCCATGAAACATAGAAATGAGTTGCGATATCGCGTTTTAAGGAGCATTAGAACACTATTGCTACGATACGTAGACATCTGCAAACGCTATTTCCTTGCAAGGAAGTGTCGCATTTACATTCTTCTGAAGTGAATACGAGGTATACATAACACTTTACAATGAATATTATATCTTATCATGCAACATAGTAATGAGATGCGATATCGCGTTTTAAGAAGCATTAGAACTCTATTGCTACGATACGTAGACATCTGCAAACGCTATTTCCTAGCAAGGAAGTGTCGCATTTACATTCATTTGAAGTGTAGACGAGGAATACATAACACTTCGCAAATCATATTATATCTTACCATGAAACATAGAATTGAGATGCGACATCGCGTGTTAAGAAGCATTAGAACTCTATTGCTACGATACCTAGACATCTGCAAACGCTATATCCTTGCAAGGAAGTGTCGCATTTACATTCTTCTGAAGTGAATACGAGGTATACATAACACTTTACAATGAATATTACATCTTATCATGCAACATAGTAATGAGATGCGATATCGCGTTTTAAGAAGCATTAGAACTCTATTGCTACGATACGTAGACATCTGCAACCGCTACTTCCTTGCAAGGAAGTGTCGCAATTACATTCATTTGAAGTGTAGACGAGGAATACATAACACTTCGCAAATCATATTATATCTTACCCTGAAACATAGAAATGAGATGCGATATCGTGTTTTAAGAAGCATTGGAACTCTATAGCTACGATACGTAGACATCTGCAAACGCTATTTCCTAGCAAGGAAGTGTCGCATTTACATTCATTTGAAGTGTAGACGAGGAATACATAACACTTCGCAAATCATATTATATCTTACCATGAAACATAGAAATGAGATGCGATATCGCGTTTTAAGAATCATAAGAACTCTATTGCTACGATACGTGGACATCTGCAAACGCTATTTCCTTGCTAGGCAGTGCGCATTTACATTCTTCTGAAGTGAATACGAGGTATACATAACACTTTACAATGAATATTATATCTTATCATGCAATATAGTAATGAGATGCGATATCGCGTTTTAAGAAGCATTAGAACTCTATTGCTACGATACGTAGACATCTGCAAACGCTATTTCCTTGGAAGGAAGTGTCGCATTTACATTCTTCTGAAGTGAATACGAGGTATACATAACACTTTACAATGAATATTATATCTTATCATGCAACATAGTAATGAGATGCGATATCGCGTTTTAAGAAGCATTAGAACAATATTGCTACGATAGGTAGATATCTGCAAATGCTATCTCATTGCAAGGAAGTGTCGCATTTACATTCATTTTAAGTGTAGACTAGGAATGCATAACACTTCGCAAATCATATTATATCTTACCATGAAACATAGAAATGAGATGCGATATCGCGTTTTAAGAAGTATAAGAACTCTATTGCTACGATACGTAGACATCTGAAAACGCTATTTCTTTGCAAGGAAGTGTCGCATTCACATTCATTTGAAGTGTAGACGAGGAATACATAACTCTTCGCAAATCATATTATATCTTACCATGAAACATAGAAATGAGATGCGATATCGCGTTTTAAGAAGCATAAGAACTCTATTGCTACGATACGTGGACATCTGCAAACGCTATTTCCTAGCAAGGAAGTGTCGCATTTACATTCATTTGAAGTGTAGACGAGGAATACATAACATTTCGCAAATCATATTATACCTTCCCATGAAACATAGAAATGAGTTGCGATATCGCGTTTTAAGGAGCATTAGAACACTATTGCTACGATACGTAGACATCTGCAAACGCTATTTCCTTGCAAGGAAGTGTCGCGTTTACATTCTTCTGAAGTGAATACGAGGTATACATAACACTTTACTATGAATATTATATCTTATCATGCAACATAGTAATGAGATGCGATATCGCGTTTTAAGAAGCATTAGAACAATATTGCTACGATAGGTAGATATCTGCAAACGCTATCTCATTGCAAGGAAGTGTCGCATTTACATTCATTTTAAGTGTAGACTAGGAATGCATAACACTTCGCAAATCATATTATATCCTACCATGAAACATAGAAATGAGTTGCGATATCGCGTTTTAAGAAGCATTAGAACACTATTGCTACGATACGTAGACATCTGCAAACGCTATTTCCTAGCAAGGAAGTGTCGCATTTACATTCATTTGAAGTGTAGGCGAGGAATACATAACACTTCGCCAATCATATTATATCTTACCATGAAACATAGAAATGAGATACGATATCACGTTTTAAGAAGCATTAGAACTCTATCCCTACGATACGTAGACATCTGCAATCGCTATTTCCTAGCAAGGATGTGTCGCATTTACATTCATTTGAAGTGTAGACGAGGAGTACATGGCGCTTCGCAAATCATATTATATCTTACCATGAAACATACAAATGAGATGCGATATCGCGTTTTAAGAAGCATTAGAACTCTATTGCTACGATACGTAGACATCTGCAAACGCTATTTCCTACCAAGGAAGTGTCGCATTTACATTCATTTGAAGTGTAGACGAGGAATACATAACATTTCGCAAATCATATTATACCTTCCCATGAAACATAGAAATGAGTTGCGATATCGCGTTTTAAGGAGCATTAGAACACTATTGCTACGATACGTAGACATCTGCAAACGCTATTTCCTTGCAAGGAAGTGTCGCATTTACATTCTTCTGTAGTGAATACGAGGTATACATAACACTTTACAATGAATATTATATCTTATCATGCAACATAGTAATGAGATGCGATATCGCGTTTTAAGAAGCATTAGAACTCTATTGCTACGATACGTAGACATCTGCAAACGCTATTTCCTAGCAAGGAAGTGTCGCATTTACATTCATTTGAAGTGTAGACGAGGAATACATAACACTTCGCAAATCATATTATATCTGCCCATGAAACATAGAAATGAGTTGCGATATCGCGTTTTAAGAAGCATTAGAACACTATTGCTACGATACGTAGACATCTGCAAACGCTATTTCCTAGCAAGGAAGTGTCGCATTTACATTCATTTGAAGTGTAGGCGAGGAATACATAACACTTCGCCAATCATATTATATCTTACCATGAAACATAGAAATGAGATACGATATCACGTTTTAAGAAGCATTAGAACTCTATCCCTACGATACGTAGACATCTGCAATCGCTATTTCCTAGCAAGGATGTGTCGCATTTACATTCATTTGAAGTGTAGACGAGGAGTACATAGCGCTTCGCAAATCATATTATATCTTACCATGAAACATACAAATGAGATGTGATATCGCGTTTTAAGAAGCATTAGAACTCTATTGCTACGATACGTAGACATCTGCAAACGCTATTTCCTACCAAGGAAGTGTCGCATTTACATTCATTTGAAGTGTAGACGAGGAATACATAACATTTCGCAAATCATATTATACCTTCCCATGAAACATAGAAATGAGTTGCGATATCGCGTTTTAAGGAGCATTAGAACACTATTGCTACGATACGTAGACATCTGCAAACGCTATTTCCTTGCAAGGAAGTGTCGCATTTACATTCTTCTGAAGTGAATACGAGGTATACATAACACTTTACAATGAATATTATATCTTATCATGCAACATAGTAATGAGATGCGATATCGCGTTTTAAGAAGCATTAGAACTCTATTGCTACGATACGTAGACATCTGCAAACGCTATTTCCTAGCAAGGAAGTGTCGCATTTACATTCATTTGAAGTGTAGACGAGGAATACATAACACTTCGCAAATCATATTATATCTGCCCATGAAACATAGAAATGAGTTGCGATATCGCGTTTTAAGAAGCATTAGAACACTATTGCTACGATACGTAGACATCTGCAAACGCTATTTCCTAGCAAGGAAGTGTCGCATTTACATTCATTTGAAGTGTAGGCGAGGAATACATAACACTTCGCCAATCATATTATATCTTACCATGAAACATAGAAATGAGATACGATATCACGTTTTAAGAAGCATTAGAACTCTATCCCTACGATACGTAGACATCTGCAAACGCTATTTCCTAGCAAGGAAGTGTCGCATTTACATTCATTTGAAGTGTAGACGAGGAATACATAACACTTCGCAAATCATATTATATCTTACCATGCAACATAGAATTGAGATGCGACATCGCGCTTTAAGAAGCATTAGAACTCTATTGCTACGATACCTAGACATCTGCAAACGCTATATCCTTGCAAGGAAGTGTCGCATTTACATTCTTCTGAAGTGAATACGAGGTATACATAACACTTTACAATGAATATTATATCTTATCATGCAACATAGTAATGAGATGCGATATCGCGTTTTAAGAATCATAAGAACTCTATTGCTACGATACGTAGACATCTGCAAACGCTATTTCCTTGCTAGGCAGTGCGCATTTACATTCTTCTGAAGTGAATACGAGGTATACATAACACTTTACAATGAATATTATATCTTATCATGCAATATAGTAATGAGATGCGATATCGCGTTTTAAGAAGCATTAGAACTCTATTGCTACGATACGTAGACATCTGCAAACGCTATTTCCTTGGAAGGAAGTGTCGCATTTACATTCTTCTGAAGTGAATACGAGGTATACATAACACTTTACAATGAATATTATATCTTATCATGCAACACAGTAATGAGATGCGATATCGCGTTTTTAGAAGCACTAGAACAATATTGCTACGATAGGTAGATATCTGCAAACGCTATCTCATTGCAAGGAAGTGTCGCATTTACATTCATTTTAAGTGTAGACTAGGAATGCATAACACTTCGCAAATCATATTATATCTTACCATGAAACATAGAAATGAGATGCGATATCGCGTTTTAAGAAGTATAAGAACTCTATTGCTACGATACGTAGACATCTGCAAACGCTATTTCTTTGCAAGGAAGTGTCGCATTCACATTCATTTGAAGTGTAGACGAGGAATACATAACTCTTCGCAAATCATATTATATCTTACCATGAAACATAGAAATGAGATGCGATATCGCGTTTTAAGTATCATAAGAACTCTATTGCTACGATACGTAGACATCTGCAAACGCTATTTCCTACCAGGGAAGTGTCGCATTTACATTCATTTGAAGTGTAGACGAGGAATACATAACATTTCGCAAATCATATTATACCTTCCCATGAAACATAGAAATGAGTTGCGATATCGCGTTTTAAGGAGCATTAGAACACTATTGCTACGATACGTAGACATCTGCAAACGCTATTTCCTTGCAAGGAAGTGTCGCACTTACATTCTTCTGAAGTGAATACGAGGTATACATAACACTTTACTATGAATATTATATCTTATCATGCAACATAGTAATGAGATGCGATATCGCGTTTTAAGAAGCATTAGAACAATATTGCTACGATAGGTAGATATCTGCAAACGCTATCTCATTGCAAGGAAGTGTCGCATTTACATTCATTTTAAGTGTAGACTAGGAATGCATAACACTTCGCAAATCATATTATATCCTACCATGAAACATAGAAATGAGATACGATATCACGTTTTAAGAAGCATTAGAACTCTATCCCTACGATACGTAGACATCTGCAAACGCTATTTCCTAGCAAGGAAGTGTCGCATTTACATTCATTTGAAGTGTAGACGAGGAATACATAACACTTCGCAAATCATATTATATCTTACCATGCAACATAGAATTGAGATGCGACATCGCGCTTTAAGAAGCATTAGAACTCTATTGCTACGATACCTAGACATCTGCAAACGCTATATCCTTGCAAGGAAGTGTCGCATTTACATTCTTCTGAAGTGAATACGAGGTATACATAACACTTTACAATGAATATTATATCTTATCATGCAACATAGTAATGAGATGCGATATCGCGTTTTAAGAATCATAAGAACTCTATTGCTACGATACGTAGACATCTGCAAACGCTATTTCCTTGCTAGGCAGTGCGCATTTACATTCTTCTGAAGTGAATACGAGGTATACATAACACTTTACAATGAATATTATATCTTATCATGCAATATAGTAATGAGATGCGATATCGCGTTTTAAGAAGCATTAGAACTCTATTGCTACGATACGTAGACATCTGCAAACGCTATTTCCTTGGAAGGAAGTGTCGCATTTACATTCTTCTGAAGTGAATACGAGGTATACATAACACTTTACAATGAATATTATATCTTATCATGCAACACAGTAATGAGATGCGATATCGCGTTTTTAGAAGCACTAGAACAATATTGCTACGATAGGTAGATATCTGCAAACGCTATCTCATTGCAAGGAAGTGTCGCATTTACATTCATTTTAAGTGTAGACTAGGAATGCATAACACTTCGCAAATCATATTATATCTTACCATGAAACATAGAAATGAGATGCGATATCGCGTTTTAAGAAGTATAAGAACTCTATTGCTACGATACGTAGACATCTGCAAACGCTATTTCTTTGCAAGGAAGTGTCGCATTCACATTCATTTGAAGTGTAGACGAGGAATACATAACTCTTCGCAAATCATATTATATCTTACCATGAAACATAGAAATGAGATGCGATATCGCGTTTTAAGTATCATAAGAACTCTATTGCTACGATACGTAGACATCTGCAAACGCTATTTCCTACCAGGGAAGTGTCGCATTTACATTCATTTGAAGTGTAGACGAGGAATACATAACATTTCGCAAATCATATTATACCTTCCCATGAAACATAGAAATGAGTTGCGATATCGCGTTTTAAGGAGCATTAGAACACTATTGCTACGATACGTAGACATCTGCAAACGCTATTTCCTTGCAAGGAAGTGTCGCACTTACATTCTTCTGAAGTGAATACGAGGTATACATAACACTTTACTATGAATATTATATCTTATCATGCAACATAGTAATGAGATGCGATATCGCGTTTTAAGAAGCATTAGAACAATATTGCTACGATAGGTAGATATCTGCAAACGCTATCTCATTGCAAGGAAGTGTCGCATTTACATTCATTTTAAGTGTAGACTAGGAATGCATAACACTTCGCAAATCATATTATATCCTACCATGAAACATAGAAATGAGTTGCGATATCGCGTTTTAAGAAGCATTAGAACACTATTGCTACGATACGTAGACATCTGCAAACGCTATTTCCTAGCAAGGAAGTGTCGCATTTACATTCATTTGAAGTGTAGGCGAGGAATACATAACACTTCGCCAATCATATTATATCTTACCATGAAACATAGAAATGAGATACGATATCACGTTTTAAGAAGCATTAGAACTCTATCCCTACGATACGTAGACATCTGCAATCGCTATTTCCTAGCAAGGATGTGTCGCATTTACATTCATTTGAAGTGTAGACGAGGAGTACATAACGCTTCGCAAATCATATTATATCTTACCATGAAACATACAAATGAGATGCGATATCGCGTTTTAAGAAGCATTAGAACTCTATTGCTACGATACCTAGACATCTGCAAACGCTATTTCCTTGCAAGGAAGTGTCGTATTTACATTCTTCTGAAGTGAATACGAGGTATACATAACACTTTACAATGAATATTATATCTTATCATGCAACATAGTAATGAGATGCGATATCGCGTTTTAAGAAGCATTAGAAATCTATTGCTACGACACGTAGACATCTGCAAACGCTATTTCCTAGCAAGGACGTATCGCATTTACTTTCATTTGAAGTGTAGACGAGGACTACATAACACTTCGCAAATCATATTATATCCTACCATGAAACAGAAATGAGATGCGATATCGCGTTTTAAGAAGCATTAGAACTCTATTGCTACGATACGTAGACATCTGCAAACGCTATTTCCTACCAAGGAAGTGTCGCATTTACATTCATTTGAAGTGTAGACGAGGAATACATAACATTTCGCAAATCATATTATACCTTCCCATGAAACATAGAAATGAGTTGCGATATCGCGTTTTAAGGAGCATTAGAACACTATTGCTACGATACGTAGACATCTGCAAACGCTATTTCCTTGCAAGGAAGTGTCGCATTTACATTCTTCTGAAGTGAATACGAGGTATACATAACACTTTACAATGAATATTATATCTTATCATGCAACATAGTAATGAGATGCGATATCGCGTTTTAAGAAGCATTAGAACTCTATTGCTACGATACGTAGACATCTGCAAACGCTATTTCCTAGCAAGGAAGTGTCGCATTTACATTCATTTGAAGTGTAGACGAGGAATACATAACACTTCGCAAATCATATTATATCTTACCATGAAACATAGAATTGAGATGCGACATCGCGTTTTAAGAAGCATTAGAACTCTATTGCTACGATACGTAGACATCTGCAAACGCTATTTCCTTGGAAGGAAGTGTCGCATTTACATTCATTTGAAGTGTAGACGAGGAATACATAACACTTCGCAAATCATATTATATCTTACCATGAAACATAGAAATGAGATGCGATATCGCGTTTTAAGAATCATAAGAACTCTATTGCTACGATACGTGGACATCTGCAAACGCTATTTCCTTGCTAGGCAGTGCGCATTTACATTCTTCTGAAGTGAATACGAGGTATACATAACACTTTACAATGAATATTATATCTTATCATGCAATATAGTAATGAGATGCGATATCGCGTTTTAAGAAGCATTAGAACTCTATTGCTACGATACGTAGACATCTGCAAACGCTATTTCCTTGGAAGGAAGTGTCGCATTTACATTCTTCTGAAGTGAATACGAGGTATACATAACACTTTACAATGAATATTATATCTTATCATGCAACATAGTAATGAGATGCGATATCGCGTTTTAAGAAGCATTAGAACAATATTGCTACGATAGGTAGATATCTGCAAATGCTATCTCATTGCAAGGAAGTGTCGCATTTACATTCATTTTAAGTGTAGACTAGGAATGCATAACACTTCGCAAATCATATTATATCTTACCATGAAACATAGAAATGAGATGCGATATCGCGTTTTAAGAAGTATAAGAACTCTATTGCTACGATACGTAGACATCTGAAAACGCTATTTCTTTGCAAGGAAGTGTCGCATTCACATTCATTTGAAGTGTAGACGAGGAATACATAACTCTTCGCAAATCATATTATATCTTACCATGAAACATAGAAATGAGATGCTATATCGCGTTTTAAGTATCATAAGAACTCTATTGCTACGATACGTAGACATCTGCAAACGCTATTTCCTTGCAAGGAAGTGTCGCATATTCATTCATTTGAAGTGTAGACGAGGAATACATCAAACTTCGCAAATCATATTATATCTTACCATGAAACATAGAAATGAGATGCGATATCGCGTTTTAAGAAGCATAAGAACTCTATTGCTACGATACGTGGACATCTGCAAACGCTATTTCCTAGCAAGGAAGTGTCGCATTTACATTCATTTGAAGTGTAGACGAGGAATACATAACATTTCGCAAATCATATTATACCTTCCCATGAAACATAGAAATGAGTTGCGATATCGCGTTTTAAGGAGCATTAGAACACTATTGCTACGATACGTAGACATCTGCAAACGCTATTTCCTTGCAAGGAAGTGTCGCGTTTACATTCTTCTGAAGTGAATACGAGGTATACATAACACTTTACTATGAATATTATATCTTATCATGCAACATAGTAATGAGATGCGATATCGCGTTTTAAGAAGCATTAGAACAATATTGCTACGATAGGTAGATATCTGCAAACGCTATCTCATTGCAAGGAAGTGTCGCATTTACATTCATTTTAAGTGTAGACTAGGAATGCATAACACTTCGCAAATCATATTATATCCTACCATGAAACATAGAAATGAGTTGCGATATCGCGTTTTAAGAAGCATTAGAACACTATTGCTACGATACGTAGACATCTGCAAACGCTATTTCCTAGCAAGGAAGTGTCGCATTTACATTCATTTGAAGTGTAGGCGAGGAATACATAACACTTCGCCAATCATATTATATCTTACCATGAAACATAGAAATGAGATACGATATCACGTTTTAAGAAGCATTAGAACTCTATCCCTACGATACGTAGACATCTGCAATCGCTATTTCCTAGCAAGGATGTGTCGCATTTACATTCATTTGAAGTGTAGACGAGGAGTACATAGCGCTTCGCAAATCATATTATATCTTACCATGAAACATACAAATGAGATGCGATATCGCGTTTTAAGAAGCATTAGAACTCTATTGCTACGATACGTAGACATCTGCAAACGCTATTTCCTACCAAGGAAGTGTCGCATTTACATTCATTTGAAGTGTAGACGAGGAATACATAACATTTCGCAAATCATATTATACCTTCCCATGAAACATAGAAATGAGTTGCGATATCGCGTTTTATGAAGCATTAGAACTCTATTGCTACGATACGTAGACATCTGCAAACGCTATTTCCTAGCAAGGAAGTGTCGCATTTACATTCATTTGAAGTGTAGGCGAGGAATATATAACACTTCGCCAATCATATTATATCTTACCATGAAACATAGAAATGAGATACGATATCACGTTTTAGGAAGCATTAGAACTCTATCCCTACGATACGTAGACATCTGCAAACGCTATTTCCTAGCAAGGAAGTGTCGCATTTACATTCATTTGAAGTGTAGACGAGGAATACATAACACTTCGCAAATCATATTATATCTTACCATGTAACATAGAATTGACATGCGACATCGCGTTTTAAGAAGCATTAGAACTCTATTGCTACGATACCTAGACATCTGCAAACGCTATATCCTTGCAAGGAAGTGTCGCATTTACATTCTTCTGAAGTGAATACGAGGTATACATAACACTTTACAATGAATATTATATCTTATCATGCAACATAGTAATGAGGTGCGATATCGCGTTTTAAGAAGCATTAGAACCCTATTGCTACGATACGTAGACATCTGCAAACGCTATTTCCTAGCAAGGAAGTGTCGCATTTACATTCATTTGAAGTGTAGACGAGGAATACATAACACTTCGCAAATCATATTATATCTTCCCATGAAACATAGAAATGAGTTGCGATATCGCGTTTTAAGAAGCATTAGAACACTATTGCTACGATACGTGGACATCTGCAAACGCTATTTCCTAGCAAGGAAGTGTCGCATTTACATTCATTTGAAGTGTAGGCGAGGAATATATAACACTTCGCCAATCATATTATATCTTACCATGAAACATAGAAATGAGATACGATATCACGTTTTAAGAAGCATTAGAACTCTATCCCTACGATACGTAGACATCTGCAAACGCTATTTCCTAGCAAGGAAGTGTCGCATTTACATTCATTTGAAGTGTAGACGAGGAATACATAACACTTCGCAAATCATATTATATCTTACCATGTAACATAGAATTGACATGCGACATCGCGTTTTAAGAAGCATTAGAACTCTATTGCTACGATACCTAGACATCTGCAAACGCTATATCCTTGCAAGGAAGTGTCGCATTTACATTCTTCTGAAGTGAATACGAGGTATACATAACACTTTACAATGAATGTTATATCTTATCATGCAACATAGTAATGAGATGCGATATCGCGTTTTAAGAAGCATTAGAACTCTATTGCTACGATACGTAGACATCTGCAACCGCTACTTCCTTGCAAGGAAGTGTCGCAATTACATTCATTTGAAGTGTAGACGAGGAATACATAACACTTCGCAAATCATATTATATCTTACCCTGAAACATAGAAATGAGATGCGATATCGTGTTTTAAGAAGCATTGGAACTCTATTGCTACGATACGTAGACATCTGCAAACGCTATTTCCTAGCAAGGAAGTGTCGCATTTACATTCATTTGAAGTGTAGACGAGGAATACATAACACTTCGCAAATCATATTATATCTTACCATGAAACATAGAAATGAGATGCGATATCGCGTTTTAAGAATCATAAGAACTCTATTGCTACGATACGTAGACATCTGCAAACGCTATTTCCTTGCTAGGCAGTGCGCATTTACATTCTTCTGAAGTGAATACGAGGTATACATAACACTTTACAATGAATATTATATCTTATCATGCAATATAGTAATGAGATGCGATATCGCGTTTTAAGAAGCATTAGAACTCTATTGCTACGATACGTAGACATCTGCAAACGCTATTTCCTTGGAAGGAAGTGTCGCATTTACATTCTTCTGAAGTGAATACGAGGTATACATAACACTTTACAATGAATATTATATCTTATCATGCAACATAGTAATGAGATGCGATATCGCGTTTTAAGAAGCATTAGAACGATATTGCTACGATAGGTAGATATCTGCAAACGCTATCTCATTGCAAGGAAGTGTCGCATTTACATTCATTTTAAGTGTAGACTAGGAATGCATAACACTTCGCAAATCATATTATATCTTACCATGAAACATAGAAATGAGATGCGATATCGCGTTTTAAGAAGTATAAGAACTCTATTGCTACGATACGTAGACATCTGCAAACGCTATTTCTTTGCAAGGAAGTGTCGCATTCACATTCATTTGAAGTGTAGACGAGGAATACATAACTCTTCGCAAATCATATTATATCTTACCATGAAACATAGAAATGAGATGCGATTTCGCGTTTTAAGTATCATAAGAACTCTATTGCTACGATACGTAGACATCTGCAAACGCTATTTCCTTGCAAGGAAGTGTCGCATATTCATTCATTTGAAGTGTAGACGAGGAATACATAACACTTCGCCAATCATATTATATCTTACCATGAAACATAGAAATGAGATACGATATCACGTTTTAAGAAGCATTAGAACTCTATCCCTACGATACGTAGACATCTGCAAACGCTATTTCTTAGCAGGGAAGTGTCGCATTCACATTCATTTGAAGTGTAGACAAGGAATACATGACACTTCGCAAATCATATTATACCTTACCATCAAACACAGAAATGAGATGCGATATCGCGTTTTAAGAAGCATTAGAAATCTATTGCTATGATACGTAGACATCTGCAAACGCTATTTCCTAGCAAGGAAGTGTCGCATTTACATTTATTTGAAGTGTAGACGAGGAATACATGACACATCGCAAATCATATTATATCTTACCATGAAACATAGAAATGAGATGCGATATCGCGTTTTAAGAAGCATTAGAAATCTATTGCTACGATTCGTAGGCATCTGCAAACGCTACTTCCTTGCAAGGAAGTGTCGCATTTACATTCATTTGAAGTGTAGACGAGGAATACATAGCACTTCGCAAATCATATTATATCTTACCATGAAACATAGAAATGAGATGCGATATCGCGTTTTAAGAATCATAAGAACTCTATTGCTACGATACGTAGACATCTGCAAACGCTATCTCATTGCACGGAAGTGTCGCATTTACATTCATTTGAAGTGTAGACGAGGAATACATGACACTTCGCAAATCATATTATATCTTACCATGAAACATAGAAATGAGATGCGATATCGCGTTTTAAGAAGCATAAGAACTCTATTGCTACGATACGTAGACATCTGCAAACGCTATTTCCGTGCAAGGAAGTGTCGCATTATCATTCATTTGAAGTGTAGACGAGGAATACATAACACTTCGCAAATCATATTACATCTTACCATGAAACATAGAAATGAGATGCGATATCGCGTTTTAAGAAGCATTAGAACACTATTGCTACGATAGGTAGACATCTGCAAACTCTATCTCCTTGCAAGGAAGTGTCGCATTTACATTCATTTGAAGTGTAGACGAGGAATACATAACACTTCGCAAATCATATTATATCTTACCATGAAACATAGAAATGAGATGCGATATCGCGTTTTAAGAAGCATTAGAACTCTATTGCTATGATACCTAGACATCTGCAGACGCTATTTCCTAGCAAGGAAGTGTCGCATTTACATTCATTTGAAGTGTAGACGAGGAATACATAACACTTAGCAAATCATATTATTTCTTACCATGAAACATAGAAATGAGATGCGATATCGCGTATTCAGAAGCATTAGGACACTATTGCTACGATAGGTAGACATTTGCAAACGCTATTTCCTTGCAAGGAAGTGTCGCATATACATTCATTTGAAGTGTAGACGAGGAATACATAACACTTCGCCAATCATATTATATCTTACCATGAAACATAGAAATGAGATACGATATCACGTTTTAAGAAGCATTAGAACTCTATCCCTACGATACGTAGACATCTGCAAACGCTATTTCCTAGCAAGGATGTGTCGCATTTACATTCATTTGAAGTGTAGACGAGGAGTACATAACACTTCGCAAATCATATTATATCTTACCATGAAACATAGAAATGAGATGCGATATCGCGTATTCAGAAGCATTAGGACACTATTGCTACGATAGGTAGACATTTGCAAACGCTATTTCCTTGCAAGGAAGTGTCGCATATACATTCATTTGAAGTGTAGACGAGGAATACATGACACTTCGCAAATCATATTATATCCTACCATGAAACATAGAAATGAGATGCGATATCGCGTTTTAAGAAGCATTAGAACTCTATTGCTACGATACGTAGACATCTGCAAACGCTATTTCCTAGCAGGGAAGTGTCGTATTCACATTCATTTGAAGTGTAGACGAGGAATACATGACACTTCGCATATCATATTATATCTTACCATGAAACATAGAAATGAGATGCGATATCGCGTTTTAAGAAGCATTAGAAATCTATTGCTACGATACGTAGACATCTGCAAACGCTATTTCCCAGCAAGGAAGTGTCGCATTTACATTCATTTGAAGTATAGACGAGGACTACATAACACTTCGCAAATCATATTATATCCTACCATGAAACATAGAAATGAGATGCGATATCGCGTTTTAAGAAGCATTAGAACTCTATTGCTACGATACGTAGACATCTGCAAACGCTATTTCCTACCAAGGAAGTGTCGCATTTACATTCATTTGAAGTGTAGACGAGGAATACATAACATTTCGCAAATCATATTATACCTTCCCATGAAACATAGAAATGAGTTGCGATATCGCGTTTTAAGGAGCATTAGAACACTATTGCTACGATACGTAGGCATCTGCAAACGCTATTTCCTTGCAAGGAAGTGTCGCACTTACATTCTTCTGAAGTGAATACGAGGTATACATAACACTTTACTATGAATATTATATCTTATCATGCAACATAGTAATGAGATGCGATATCGCGTTTTAAGAAGCATTAGAACAATATTGCTACGATAGGTAGATATCTGCAAACGCTATCTCATTGCAAGGAAGTGTCGCATTTACATTCATTTTAAGTGTAGACTAGGAATGCATAACACTTCGCAAATCATATTATATCCTACCATGAAACATAGAAATGAGTTGCGATATCGCGTTTTAAGAAGCATTAGAACACTATTGCTACGATACGTAGACATCTGCAAACGCTATTTCCTAGCATGGAAGTGTCGCATTTACATTCATTTGAAGTGTAGACGAGGAGTACATAACGCTTCGCAAATCATATTATATCTTACCATGAAACATACAAATGAGATGCGATATCGCGTTTTAAGAAGCATTAGAACTCTATTGCTACGATACCTAGACATCTGCAAACGCTATTTCCTTGCAAGGAAGTGTCGTATTTACATTCTTCTGAAGTGAATACGAGGTATACATAACACTTTACAATGAATATTATATCTTATCATGCTACATAGTAATGAGATGCGATATCGCGTTTTAAGAAGCATTAGAAATCTATTGCTACGATACGTAGACATCTGCAAACGCTATTTTCTAGCAAGGACGTATCGCATTTACTTTCATTTGAAGTGTAGACGAGGACTACATAACACTTCGCAAATCATATTATATCCTACCATGAAACAGAAATGAGATGCGATATCGCGTTTTAAGAAGCATTAGAACTCTATTGCTACGATACGTAGACATCTGCAAACGCTATTTCCTAGCAAGGAAGTGTCGCATTTACATTCATTTGAAGTGTAGACGAGGAATACATAACACTTCGCAAATCATATTATATCTTACCATGAAACATAGAATTGAGATGCGACATCGCGTTTTAAGAAGCATTAGAACTCTATTGCTACGATACCTAGACATCTGCAAACGCTATATCCTTGCAAGGAAGTGTCGCATTTACATTCTTCTGAAGTGAATACGAGGTATACATAACACTTTACAATGAATATTATATCTTATCATGCAACATAGTAATGAGATGCGATATCGCGTTTTAAGAAGCATTAGAACTCTATTGCTACGATACGTAGACATCTGCAACCGCTACTTCCTTGCAAGGAAGTGTCGCAATTACATTCATTTGAAGTGTAGACGAGGAATACATAACACTTCGCAAATCATATTATATCTTACCCTGAAACATAGAAATGAGATGCGATATCGTGTTTTAAGAAGCATTGGAACTCTATAGCTACGATACGTAGACATCTGCAAACGCTATTTCCTAGCAAGGAAGTGTCGCATTTACATTCATTTGAAGTGTAGACGAGGAATACATAACACTTCGCAAATCATATTATATCTTACCATGAAACATAGAAATGAGATGCGATATCGCGTTTTAAGAATCATAAGAACTCTATTGCTACGATACGTGGACATCTGCAAACGCTATTTCCTTGCTAGGCAGTGCGCATTTACATTCTTCTGAAGTGAATACGAGGTATACATAACACTTTACAATGAATATTATATCTTATCATGCAATATAGTAATGAGATGCGATATCGCGTTTTAAGAAGCATTAGAACTCTATTGCTACGATACGTAGACATCTGCAAACGCTATTTCCTCGGAAGGAAGTGTCGCATTTACATTCTTCTGAAGTGAATACGAGGTATACATAACACTTTACAATGAATATTATATCTTATCATGCAACATAGTAATGAGATGCGATATCGCGTTTTAAGAAGCATTAGAACAATATTGCTACGATAGGTAGATATCTGCAAATGCTATCTCATTGCAAGGAAGTGTCGCATTTACATTCGTTTTAAGTGTAGACTAGGAATGCATAACACTTCGCAAATCATATTATATCTTACCATGAAACATAGAAATGAGATGCGATATCGCGTTTTAAGAAGTATAAGAACTCTATTGCTACGATACGTAGACATCTGAAAACGCTATTTCTTTGCAAGGAAGTGTCGCATTCACATTCATTTGAAGTGTAGACGAGGAATACATAACTCTTCGCAAATCATATTATATCTTACCATGAAACATAGAAATGAGATGCTATATCGCGTTTTAAGTATCATAAGAACTCTATTGCTACGATACGTAGACATCTGCAAACGCTATTTCCTTGCAAGGAAGTGTCGCATATTCATTCATTTGAAGTGTAGACGAGGAATACATCAAACTTCGCAAATCATATTATATCTTACCATGAAACATAGAAATGAGATGCGATATCGCGTTTTAAGAAGCATAAGAACTCTATTGCTACGATACGTGGACATCTGCAAACGCTATTTCCTAGCAAGGAAGTGTCGCATTTACATTCATTTGAAGTGTAGACGAGGAATACATAACATTTCGCAAATCATATTATACCTTCCCATGAAACATAGAAATGAGTTGCGATATCGCGTTTTAAGGAGCATTAGAACACTATTGCTACGATACGTAGACATCTGCAAACGCTATTTCCTTGCAAGGAAGTGTCGCGTTTACATTCTTCTGAAGTGAATACGAGGTATACATAACACTTTACTATGAATATTATATCTTATCATGCAACATAGTAATGAGATGCGATATCGCGTTTTAAGAAGCATTAGAACAATATTGCTACGATAGGTAGATATCTGCAAACGCTATCTCATTGCAAGGAAGTGTCGCATTTACATTCATTTTAAGTGTAGACTAGGAATGCATAACACTTCGCAAATCATATTATATCCTACCATGAAATATAGAAATGAGTTGCGATATCGCGTTTTAAGAAGCATTAGAACACTATTGCTACGATACGTAGACATCTGCAAACGCTATTTCCTAGCAAGGAAGTGTCGCATTTACATTCATTTGAAGTGTAGGCGAGGAATACATAACACTTCGCCAATCATATTATATCTTACCATGAAACATAGAAATGAGATACGATATCACGTTTTAAGAAGCATTAGAACTCTATCCCTACGATACGTAGACATCTGCAAACGCTATTTCCTTGCAAGGAAGTGTCGCATTTACATTCTTCTGAAGTGAATACGAGGTATACATAACACTTTACAATGAATATTATATCTTATCATGCAACATAGTAATGAGATGCGATATCGCGTTTTAAGAAGCATTAGAACTCTATTGCTACGATACGTAGACATCTGCAAACGCTATTTCCTAGCAAGGAAGTGTCGCATTTACATTCATTTGAAGTGTAGACGAGGAATACATAACACTTCGCAAATCATATTATATCTGCCCATGAAACATAGAAATGAGTTGCGATATCGCGTTTTAAGAAGCATTAGAACACTATTGCTACGATACGTAGACATCTGCAAACGCTATTTCCTAGCAAGGAAGTGTCGCATTTACATTCATTTGAAGTGTAGGCGAGGAATACATAACACTTCGCCAATCATATTATATCTTACCATGAAACATAGAAATGAGATACGATATCACGTTTTAAGAAGCATTAGAACTCTATCCCTACGATACGTAGACATCTGCAAACGCTATTTCCTAGCAAGGAAGTGTCGCATTTACATTCATTTGAAGTGTAGACGAGGAATACATAACACTTCGCAAATCATATTATATCTTACCATGCAACATAGAATTGAGATGCGACATCGCGCTTTAAGAAGCATTAGAACTCTATTGCTACGATACCTAGACATCTGCAAACGCTATATCCTTGCAAGGAAGTGTCGCATTTACATTCCTCTGAAGTGAATACGATGTATACATAACACTTTACAATGAATATTATATCTTATCATGCAACATAGTAATGAGATGCGATATCGCGTTTTAAGAAGCATTAGAACTCTATTGCTACGATACGTAGACATCTGCAACCGCTACTTCCTTGCAAGGAAGTGTCGCAATTATATTCATTTGAAGTGTAGACGAGGAATACATAACACTTCGCAAATCATATTATATCTTACCCTGAAACATAGAAATGAGATGCGATATCGTGTTTTAAGAAGCATTGGAACTCTATTGCTACGATACGTGGACATCTGCAAACGCTATTTCCTTGCTAGGCAGTGCGCATTTACATTCTTCTGAAGTGAATACGAGGTATACATAACACTTTACAATGAATATTATATCTTATCATGCAATATAGTAATGAGATGCGATATCGCGTTTTAAGAAGCATTAGAACTCTATTGCTACGATACGTAGACATCTGCAAACGCTATTTCCTTGGAAGGAAGTGTCGCATTTACATTCTTCTGAAGTGAATACGATGTATACATAACACTTTACAATGAATATTATATCTTATCATGCAACATAGTAATGAGATGCGATATCGCGTTTTAAGAAACATTAGAACAATATTGCTACGATAGGTAGATATCTGCAAACGCTATCTCATTGCAAGGAAGTGTCGCATTTACATTCATTTTAAGTGTAGACTAGGAATGCATAACACTTCGCAAATCATATTATATCTTACCATGAAACATAGAAATGAGATGCGATATCGCGTTTTAAGAAGTATAAGAACTCTATTGCTACGATACGTAGACATCTGCAAACGCTATTTCCTTGCAAGGAAGTGTCGCATATTCATTCATTTGAAGTGTAGACGAGGAATACATCAAACTTCGCAAATCATATTATATCTTACCATGAAACATAGAAATGAGATGCGATATCGCGTTTTAAGAAGCATAAGAACTCTATTGCTACGATACGTGGACATCTGCAAACGCTATTTCCTAGCAAGGAAGTGTCGCATTTACATTCATTTGAAGTGTAGACGAGGAATACATAACATTTTGCAAATCATATTATACCTTCCCATGAAACATAGAAATGAGTTGCGATATCGCGTTTTAAGGAGCATTAGAACACTATTGCTACGATACGTAGACATCTGCAAACGCTATTTCCTTGCAAGGAAGTGTCGCGTTTACATTCTTCTGAAGTGAATACGAGGTATACATAACACTTTACTATGAATATTATATCTTATCATGCAACATAGTAATGAGATGCGATATCGCGTTTTAAGAAGCATTAGAACAATATTGCTACGATAGGTAGATATCTGCAAACGCTATCTCATTGCAAGGAAGTGTCGCATTTACATTCATTTTAAGTGTAGACTAGGAATGCATAACACTTCGCAAATCATATTATATCCTACCATGAAACATAGAAATGAGTTGCGATATCGCGTTTTAAGAAGCATTAGAACACTATTGCTACGATACATAGACATCTGCAAACGCTATTTCCTAGCAAGGAAGTGTCGCATTTACATTCATTTGAAGTGTAGGCGAGGAATACATAACACTTCGCCAATCATATTATATCTTACCATGAAACATAGAAATGAGATACGATATCACGTTTTAAGAAGCTTTAGAACTCTATTGCTACGATACCTAGACATCTGCAAACGCTATTTCCTTGCAAGGAAGTGTCGCATTTACATTCTTCTGAAGTGAATACGAGGTATACATAACACTGTACAATGAATATTATATCTTATCATGCAACATAGTAATGAGATGCGATATCGCGTTTTAAGAAGCATTAGAAATCTATTGCTACGATACGTAGACATCTGCAAACGCTATTTCCTAGCAAGGACGTATCGCATTTACTTTCATTTGAAGTGTAGACGAGGACTACATAACACTTCGCAAATCATATTATATCCTACCATGAAACATAGAAATGAGATGCGATATCGCGTTTTAAGAAGCATTAGAACTCTATTGCTACGATACGTAGACATCTGCAAACGCTATTTCCTACCAAGGAAGTGTCGCATTTACATTCATTTGAAGTGTAGACGAGGAATACATAACATTTCGCAAATCATATTATACCTTCCCATGAAACATAGAAATGAGTTGCGATATCGCGTTTTAAGGAGCATTAGAACACTATTGCTACGATACGTAGACATCTGCAAACGCTATTTCCTTGCAAGGAAGTGTCGCATTTACATTCTTCTGAAGTGAATACGAGGTATACATAACACTTTACAATGAATATTATATCTTATCATGCAACATAGTAATGAGATGCGATATCGCGTTTTAAGAAGCATTAGAACTCTATTGCTACGATACGTAGACATCTGCAAACGCTATTTCCTAGCAAGGAAGTGTTGCATTTACATTCATTTGAAGTGTAGACGAGGAATACATAACACTTCGCAAATCATATTATATCTTCCCATGAAACATAGAAATGAGTTGCGATATCGCGTTTTAAGAAGCATTAGAACACTATTGCTACGATACGTAGACATCTGCAAACGCTATTTCCTAGCAAGGAAGTGTCGCATTTACATTCATTTGAAGTGTAGGCGAGGAATACATAACACTTCGCCAATCATATTATATCTTACCATGAAACATAGAAATGAGATACGATATCACGTTTTAAGAAGCATTAGAACTCTATCCCTACGATACGTAGACATCTGCAAACGCTATTTCCTAGCAAGGAAGTGTCGCATTTACATTCATTTGAAGTGTAGACGAGGAATACATAACACTTCGCAAATCATATTATATCTTACCATGAAACATAGAATTGAGATGCGACATCGCGTTTTAAGAAGCATTAGAACTCTATTGCTACGATACCTAGACATCTGCAAACGCTATATCCTTGCAAGGAAGTGTCGCATTTACATTTTTCTGAAGTGAATACGAGGTATACATAACACTTTACAATGAATATTATATCTTATCATGCAACATAGTAATGAGATGCGATATCGCGTTTTAAGAAGCATTAGAACCCTATTGCTACGATACGTAGACATCTGCAACCGCTACTTCCTTGCAAGGAAGTGTCGCAATTACATTCATTTGAAGTGTAGACGAGGAATACATAACACTTCGCAAATCATATTATATCTTACCCTGAAACATAGAAATGAGATGCGATATCGTGTTTTAAGAAGCATTGGAACTCTATAGCTACGATACGTAGACATCTGCAAACGCTATTTCCTAGCAAGGAAGTGTCGCATTTACATTCATTTGAAGTGTAGACGAGGAATACATAACACTTCGCAAATCATATTATATCTTACCATGAAACATAGAAATGAGATGCGATATCGCATTTTAAGAATCATAAGAACTCTATTGCTACGATACGTAGACATCTGCAAACGCTATTTCCTTGGAAGGAAGTGTCGCATTTACATTCTTCTGAAGTGAATACGAGGTATACATAACACTTTACAATGAATATTATATCTTATCATGCAACATAGTAATGAGATGCGATATCGCGTATTAAGAAGCATTAGAACAATATTGCTACGATAGGTAGATATCTGCAAACGCTATCTCATTGCAAGGAAGTGTCGCATTTACATTCATTTTAAGTGTAGACTAGGAATGCATAACACTTCGCAAATCATATTATATCTTACCATGAAACATAGAAATGAGATGCGATATCGCGTTTTAAGAAGTATAACAACTCTATTGCTACGATACGTAGACATCTGCAAACGCTATTTCTTTGCAAGGAAGTGTCGCATTTACATTCATTTGAAGTGTAGACGAGGAGTACATAACGCTTCGCAAATCATATTATATCTTACCATGAAACATACAAATGAGATGCGATATCGCGTTTTAAGAAGCATTAGAACTCTATTGCTACGATACCTAGACATCTGCAAACGCTATTTCCTTGCAAGGAAGTGTCGCATTTACATTCTTCTGAAGTGAATACGAGGTATACATAACACTTTACAATGAATATTATATCTTATCATGCAACATAGTAATGAGATGCGATATCGCGTTTTAAGAAGCATTAGAAATCTATTGCTACGATACGTAGACATCTGCAAACGCTATTTCCTAGCAAGGACGTATCGCATTTACTTTCATTTGAAGTGTAGACGAGGACTACATAACGCTTCGCAAATCATATTATATCCTACCATGAAACATAGAAATGAGATGCGATATCGCGTTTTAAGAAGCATTAGAAATCTATTGCTACGATACGTAGACATCTGCAAACGCTATTTCCTACCAAGGAAGTGTCGCATTTACATTCATTTGAAGTGTAGACGAGGAATACATAACATTTCGCAAATCATATTATACCTTCCCATGAAACATAGAAATGAGTTGCGATATCGCGTTTTAAGGAGCATTAGAACACTATTGCTACGATACGTAGACATCTGCAAACGCTATTTCCTTGCAAGGAAGTGTCGCATTTACATTCTTCTGAAGTGAATACGAGGTATACATAACACTTTACAATGAATATTATATCTTATCATGCAACATAGTAATGAGATGCGATATCGCGTTTTAAGAAGCATTAGAACTCTATTGCTACGATACGTAGACATCTGCAAACGCTATTTCCTAGCAAGGAAGTGTCGCATTTACATTCATTTGAAGTGTAGACGAGGAATACATGACACATCGCAAATCATATTATATCTTACCATGAAACATAGAAATGAGATGCGATATCGCGTTTTAAGAAGCATTAGAAATCTATTGCTACGATTCGTAGGCATCTGCAAACGCTACTACCTTGCAAGGAAGTGTCGCATTTACATTCATTTGAAGTGTAGACGAGGAATACATAGCACTTCGCAAATCATATTATATCTTACCATGAAACATAGAAATGAGATGCGATATCGCGTTTTAAGAATCATAAGAACCCTATTGCTACGATACGTAGACATCTGCAAACGCTATTTCCTTGCAAGGAAGTGTCGCATGTACATTCATTTGAAGTGTAGACGAGGAATACATAACACTCCGCAATTCATATTATGTCTTACCATGATACATAGAAATGAGATGCGAAATCGCGTTTTAAGAATCATAAGAACTCTATTGCTACGATACGTAGACATCTGCAAACGCTATCTCATTGCACGGAAGTGTCGCATTTACATTCATTTGAAGTGTAGACGAGGAATACATGACACTTCGCAAATCATATTATATCTTACCATGAAACATAGAAATGAGATGCGATATCGCGTTTTAAGAAGCATTAGAACTCTATTGCTACGATACGTAGCCATCTGCAAACGCTATTTCCGTGCAAGGAAGTGTCGCATTATCATTCATTTGAAGTGTAGACGAGGAATACATAACACTTCGCAAATCATATTATTTCTTACCATGAAACATAGAAATGAGATGCGATATCGCGTTTTAAGAAGCATTAGAACACTATTGCTACGATAGGTAGACATTTGCAAACGCTATTTCCTTGCAAGGAAGTGTCGCATATACATTCATTTGAAGTGTAGACGAGGAATACATGACACTTCGCAAATCATATTATATCCTACCATGAAACATAGAAATGAGATGCGATATCGCGTTTTAAGAAGCATTAGAACTCTATTGCTACGATACCTAGACATCTGCAAACGCTATTTCCTTGCAAGGAAGTGTCGCATTTACATTCATATGAAGTGTAGACTAGGAATACATAACACTTCGCAAATCATATTATATCTTACCATGAAACATAGAAATGAGATGCGATATCGCGTTTTAAGAAGCATTGGAACTCTATAGCTATGATACGTAGACATCTGCGAACGCTATTTCCTTGCAAGGAAGTGTCGCATTCACATTCATTTGAAGTGTAGACGAGGAATACATAGCACTTCGCAAATCATATTATATCTTACCATGAAACATAGAAATGAGATGCGATATCGCGTTTTAGGAATCATAAGAACTCTATTGCTACGATACGTAGACATCTGCAAACGCTATTTCCTTGCCAGGAAGTGTCGCATTTACATTCATTTGAAGTGTAGACTAGGAATACATAACACTTCGCAAATCATATTATATCTTACCATGAAACATAGAAATGAGATGCGATATCGCGTTTTAAGAAGCATTAGAAATCTATTGTTACGATACGTAGACATCTGCAAACGCTATTTCCTTGCAAGGAAGTGTCGCATTTACATTCATTTGAAGTGTAGACTAGGAATACATAACACTTCGCAAATCATATTTTATCTTACCATGAAACATAGAAATGAGATGCGATATCGCGTTCTAAGAAGAATTAGAACTCTATTTCTACGATATCTAGACATCTGCAGACGCTATTTCCTAGCAAGTAAGTGTCGCATTTACATTCATTTGAAGTGTAGACGTGGAATACATGACACTTCGCAAATCATATTATATCTTACCATGAAATATAGAAATGAGATGCGATATCGCGTTTTAAGAAGCATAAGAACTCTATTGCTACGATACGTAGACATCTGCGAACGCTATTTCCTTGCAAGGAAGTGTCGCATTCACATTCATTTGAAGTGTAGACGAGGAATACATAACTCTTCGCAAATCATATTATTTCTTACCATGAAACATAGAAATGAGATGCGATATCGCGTTTTAAGTATCATAAGAACTCTATTGCTACGATACGTAGACATCTGCAAACGCTATTTCCTAGCAAGGAAGTGTCGCATTTACATTCATTTGAAGTGTAGACGAGGAATACATGACACTTCGCATATCATATTGTATCTTACCATGAAACATAGAAATGAGATGCGATATCGCGTTTTAAGAAGCATTAGAGATCTATTGCTACTATACGTAGACATCTGCAAAGGCTATTTCCTAGCAAGGAAGTGTCGCATTTACATTCATTAGAAGTATAGACGAGGAATACATAACACTTCGCAAATCATATTATATCCTACCATGAAACATAGAAATGAGGTGCGACTTCGCGTTTTAAGAAGCATTAGAACTCTATTGCTACGATACGTAGACATCTGCAAACGCTATTTCCTAGCAGGGAAGTGTCGTATTCACATTCATTTGAAGTGTAGACGAGGAATACATGACACTTCGCATATCATATTATATCCTACCATGAAACATAGAAATGAGATGCGATATCGCGTTTTAAGAAGCATTAGAACTCTATTGCTACGATACGTAGACATCTGCAGGCGCTATTTCCTAGTAAGGAAGTGTCGCATTTACATTTATTTGACGTGTAGACGAGGAATACATGACACTTCGCAAACCATATTATATCTTACCATGAAACATAGAAATGAGATGCGATATCGCGTTTTAAGAAGCATTAGAACTCTACTGCTACGATACCTAGACATCTGCAGACGCTATTTCCTAGCAAGGAAGTGTCGCATTTACATTCATTTGAAGTGTAGAAGAAGAATACATGACACTTCGCAAATCATATTATATCTTACCATGAAACATAGAAATGAGATGCGATATCGCGTTTTAAGAAGCATAAGAAATCTATTGCTACGATACGTAGACATCTGCAAACGCTATTTCCTTGCAAGGAAGTATCGCATTTACATTCATTTGAAGTGTAGACGAGGAATACATAGCACTTCGCAAATCATATTATATCTTACCATGAAACATAGAAATGAGATGCGATATCGCGTTTTAAGAAGCATTAGAACTCTATTTCTACGATACCTAGACATCTGCAAACGCTATTTCCTAGCAAGGAAGTGTCGCATTTACATTCATTTGAAGTGTAGACGAGGAATACATGACACATCGCAAATCATATTATATCTTACCATGAAACATAGAAATGAGATGCGATATCGCGTTTTAAGAAGCATTAGAAATCTATTGCTACGGTTCGTAGGAATCTGCAAACGCTACTTCCTTGCAAGGAAGTGTCGCATTTATATTCATTTGAAGTGTAGACGAGGAATACATAGCACTTCGCAAATCATATTATATCTTACCATGAAACATAGAAATGAGATGCGATATCGCGTTTTAAGAAGCATTAGAACTCTATTTCTACGATACCTAGACATCTGCAAACGCTATTTCCTAGCAAGGAAGTGTCGCATTTACATTCATTTGAAGTGTAGACGAGGAATACATGACACATCGCAAATCATATTATATCTTACCATGAAACATAGAAATGAGATGCGATATCGCGTTTTAAGAAGCATTAGAAATCTATTGCTACGGTTCGTAGGAATCTGCAAACGCTACTTCCTTGCAAGGAAGTGTCGCATTTATATTCATTTGAAGTGTAGACGAGGAATACATAGCACTTCGCAAATCATATTATATCTTACCATGAAACATAGAAATGAGATGCGATATCGCGTTTTAAGAATCATAAGAACCCTATTGCTATGATACGTAGACATCTGCAAAAGCTATTTCCTTGCAAGGAAGTGTCGCATTTACATTCATTTGAAGTGTAGACGAGGAATACATAACACTCCGCAATTTATATTATGTCTTACCATGAAACATAGAAATGAGATGCGATTTCGCGTTTTAAGAATCATAAGAACTCTATTGCTACGATACGTAGACATCTGCAAACGCTATCTCATTGCAAGGAAGTGTCGCATTTACATTCATTTGAAGTGTAGACGAGGAATACATGACACTTCGCAAATCATATTATATCTTACCATGAAACATAGAAATGAGATGCGATATCGCGTTTTAAGAAGCATTATAAATCTATTGCTACGATACGTAGATATCTGCTAACGCTATTTCCTTGCAAAGAAGTGTCGCATTTACATTCATTTGAAGTGTAGACGAGGAATACATAGCACTTCGCAAATCATATTATATCTTACCATGAAACATAGAAATGAGATGCGATATCGCGTTTTAAGAATCATAAGAACTCTATTGCTACGGTACGTAGACATCTGCAAACGCTATTTCCTTGCCAGGAAGTGTCGCATTTACATTCATTTGAAGTGTAGACTAAGAATACATAATACTTCGCAAATCATATTATATCTTACCATGAAACATAGAAATGAGATGCGATATCGCGTTTTAAGAAGCATTAGAACTCTATTGCTACGATAGCTAGACATCTGCAGACGCTATTTCCTAGCAAGGAAGTGTCGCATTTACATTCATTTGATGTGTAGACGAGGAATACATGACACTTCGCAAATCATATTATATCTTACCATGAAACATAGAAATGAGATGCGATATCGCGTTTTAAGAAGCATTAGAACTCTATTGCTACGATACGTAGACATCTGCAAACGCTATTTCCTTGCAAGGAAGTGTCGCATTTACATTCATTTGAAGTGTAGACGAGGAATACATAGCACTTCGCAAATCATATTATATCTTACCATGAAACATAGAAATGAGATGCGATATCGCGTTTTAAGAAGCATTAGAACTCTATTTCTACGATACCTAGACATCTGCAGACGCTATTGCCTAGCAAGGAAGTGTCGCATTTACAATCATTTGAAGTGTAGACGTGGAATACATGACACTTCGCAAATCATATTATATCTTACCATGAAACATAGAAATGAGATGCGATATCGCGTTTTAAGAAGCATTAGAGATCTATTGCTACTATACGTAGACATCTGCAAAGGCTATTTCCTAGCAAGGAAGTGTCGCATTTACATTCATTTGAAGTATAGACGAGGAATATATAACACTTCGCAAATCATATTATATCCTACCATGGAACATAGAAATGAGATGCGATATCGCGTTTTAAGAAGCATTAGAACACTATTGCTACGATACGTAGACATCTGCGAATGCTATTTCCTAGCAAGGAGGTGTCGCATTTACATTCATTTGAAGTGTAGGCGAGGAATACATAACACTTCGCCAATCATTTTATATCTTACCATGAAACATAGAAATGAGATACGATATCACGTTTTAAGAAGCATTAGAACTCTATCCCTACGATACGTAGACATCTGCAAACGCTATTTCCTAGCAAGGAAGTGTCGCATTTACATTCATTTGAAGTGTAGACGAGGAATACATAACACTTCGCAAATCATATTATATCTTACCATGAAACATAGAAATGAGATGCGATACCGCGTTTTAAGAAGCATTAGAACACTATTGCTACGATACCTAGACATCTGCAAACGCTATTTCCTAGCAAGGAAGTGTCGCATTTACATTCATTTGAAGTGTAGACGAGGAATACATGACACATCGCAAATCATATTATATCTTACCATGAAACATAGAAATGAGATGCGATATCGCGTTTTAAGAAGCATTATAAATCTATTGCTACGATACGTAGATATCTGCTAACGCTATTTCCTTGCAAAGAAGTGTCGCATTTACATTCATTTGAAGTGTAGACGAGGAATACATAGCACTTCGCAAATCATATTATATCTTACCATGAAACATAGAAATGAGATGCGATATCGCGTTTTAAGAATCATAAGAACTCTATTGCTACGGTACGTAGACATCTGCAAACGCTATTTCCTTGCCAGGAAGTGTCGCATTTACATTCATTTGAAGTGTAGACGAGGAATACATAACACTCCGCAATTCATATTATGTCTTACCATGAAACATAGAAATGAGATGCGATATCGCGTTTTAAGAATCATAAGAACTCTATTGCTACGATACGTAGACATCTGCAAACGCTATCTCATTGCAAGGAAGTGTCGCATTTACATTCATTTGAAGTGTAGACGAGGAATACATGACACTTCGCAAATCATATTATATGTTACCATGAAACATAGAAATGAGATGCGATATCGCGTTTTAAGAAGCATAAGAACTCTATTGCTACGATACGTAGACATCAGCAAACGCTATTTCCGTGCAAGGAAGTGTCGCATTATCATTCATTTGAAGTGTAGACGAGGAAAACATAACACTTCGCAAATCATATTATATCTTACCATGAAACATAGAAATGAGATGCGATACCGCGTATTCAGAAGCATTAGGACACTATTGCTACGATAGGTAGACATTTGCAAACGCTATTTCCTTGCAAGGAAGTGTCGCACTTACATTCATTTGAAGTGTAGACGAGGAATACATGACACTTCGCAAATCATATTATATCTTACCATGAAACATAGAAATGAGATGCGATATCGCGTTTTAAGAAGCATTAGAAATCTATTGCTACGATGCGTAGACATCTGCAAACGCTATTTCCTAGCAAGGAAGTGTCGCATTTACATTCATTTGAAGTGTAGTAGAAGAATACATGACACTTCGCAAATCATATTATATCTTACCATGAAACATAGAAATGAGATGCGATATCGCGTTTTAAGAAGCATAAGAAATCTATTGCTACGATACGTAGACATCTGCAAACGCTATTTCCTTGCAAGGAAGCATCGCATTTACATTCATTTGAAGTGTAGACGAGGAATACATAGCACTTCGCAAATCATATTATATCTTACCATGAAACATAGAAATGAGATGCGATATCGCGTTTTAAGAAGCATTAGAACTCTATTTCTACGATACCTAGACATCTGCAAACGCTATTTCCTAGCAAGGAAGTGTCGCATTTACATTCATTTGAAGTGTAGACGAGGAATACATGACACATCGCAAATCATATTATATCTTACCATGAAACATAGATATGAGATGCGATATCGCGTTTTAAGAAGCATTAGAAATCTATTGCTACGGTTCGTAGGCATCTGCAAACGCTACTTCCTTGCAAGGAAGTGTCGCATTTATATTCATTTGAAGTGTAGACGAGGAATACATAGCACTTCGCAAATCATATTATATCTTACCATGAAACATAGAAATGAGATGCGATATCGCGTTTTAAGAATCATAAGAACCCTATTGCTATGATACGTAGACATCTGCAAAAGCTATTTCCTTGCAAGGAAGTGTCGCATTTACATTCATTTGAAGTGTAGACGAGGAATACATAACACTCCGCAATTCATATTATGTCTTACCATGAAACATAGAAATGAGATGCGATTTCGCGTTTTAAGAATCATAAGAACTCTATTGCTACGATACGTAGACATCTGCAAACGCTATCTCATTGCAAGGAAGTGTCGCATTTACATTCATTTGAAGTGTAGACGAGGAATACATGACACTTCGCAAATCATATTATATCTTACCATGAAACATAGAAATGAGATGCGATATCGCGTTTTAAGAAGCATTATAAATCTATTGCTACGATACGTAGATATCTGCTAACGCTATTTCCTTGCAAAGAAGTGTCGCATTTACATTCATTTGAAGTGTAGACGAGGAATACATAGCACTTCGCAAATCATATTATATCTTACCATGAAACATAGAAATGAGATGCGATATCGCGTTTTAAGAATCATAGGAACTCTATTGCTACGGTACGTAGACATCTGCAAACGCTATTTCCTTGCCAGGAAGTGTCGCATTTACATTCATTTGAAGTGTAGACTAAGAATACATAATACTTCGCAAATCATATTATATCTTACCATGAAACATAGAAATGAGATGCGATATCGCGTTTTAAGAAGCATAAGAACTCTATTGCTACGATACGTAGACATCTGCGAACGCTATTTCCTTGCAGGGAAGTGTCGCATTCACATTCATTTGAAGTGTAGAGGAGGAATACATAACTCTTCGCAAATCATATTATATCTTACCATGAAACATAGAAATGAGATGCGATATCGCGTTTTAAGAAGCATTAGATCTCTATTGCTACGATACGTAGACATCTGCAAACGCTATTTCCTTGCAAGGAAGTGTCGCATTTACATTCATTTGAAGTGTAGACGAGGAATACATAGCACTTCGCAAATCATATTATATCTTACCATGAAACATAGAAATGAGATGCGATATCGTGTTTTAAGAATCATAAGAACTCTATTGCTACGATACGTAGATATCTGCAAACGCTATTTCCTTGCAAGGAAGTGTCGCATTTACATTCATTTGAAGTGTAGACTAGGAATACATAACACTTCGCAAATCATATTATATCTTACCATGAAACATAGAAATGAGATGCGATATCGCGTTTTAAGAAGCATTAGAACTCTATTTCTACGATACCTAGACATCTGCAGACGCTATTGCCTAGCAAGGAAGTGTCGCATTTACAATCATTTGAAGTGTAGACGTGGAATACATGACACTTCGCAAATCATATTATATCTTACCATGAAACATAGAAATGAGATGCGATATCGCGTTTTAAGAAGCATTAGAGATCTATTGCTACTATACGTAGACATCTGCAAAGGCTATTTCCTAGCAAGGAAGTGTCGCATTTACATTCATTTGAAGTATAGACGAGGAATACATAACACTTCGCAAATCATATTATATCTTACCATGAAACATAGAAATGAGATGCGATATCGCGTTTTAAGAAGCATTAGAACACTATTGCTACGATACGTAGACATCTGCGAACGCTATTTCCTAGCAAGGAGGTGTCGCATTTACATTCATTTGAAGTGTAGGCGAGGAATACATAACACTTCGCCAATCATTTTATATCTTACCATGAAACATAGAAATGAGATACGATATCACGTTTTAAGAAGCATTAGAACTCTATCCCTACGATACGTAGACATCTGCAAACGCTATTTCCTAGCAAGGAAGTGTCGCATTTACATTCATTTGAAGTGTAGACGAGGAATACATAACACTTCGCAAATCATATTATATCTTACCATGAAACATAGAAATGAGATGCGATACCGCGTTTTAAGAAGCATTAGAACACTATTGCTACGATACCTAGACATCTGCAAACGCTATTTCCTAGCAAGGAAGTGTCGCATTTACATTCATTTGAAGTGTAGACGAGGAATACATGACACATCGCAAATCATACTATATCTTACCATGAAACATAGAAATGAGATGCGATATCGCGTTTTAAGAAGCATAAGAACTCTATTGCTACGATACGTAGACATCAGCAAACGCTATTTCCGTGCAAGGAAGTGTCGCATTATCATTCATTTGAAGTGTAGACGAGGAATACATAACACTTCGCAAATCATATTATATCTTACCATGAAACATAGAAATGAGATGCGATATCGCGTTTCAAGAAGCATTAGAAAACTATTGCTACGATAGGTAGACATCTGCAAACGCTATCTCCTTGCAAGGAAGTGTCGCATTTACATTCATTTGAAGTGTAGACGAGGAATACATAACACTTCGCAAATCATATTATATCTTACCATGAAAGATAGAAATGAGATGCGATATCGCGTTTTAAGAAGCATAAGAACTCTATTGCTACGATACGTAGACATCTGCGAACGCTATTTCCTTGCAAGGAAGTGTCGCATTCACATTCATTTGAAGTGTAGAGGAGGAATACATAACTCTTCGCAAATCATATTATATCTTACCATGAAACATAGAAATCAGATGCAATATTGCGTTTTAAGAACCATAAGAACTCTATTGCTACGATACGTAGACATCTGCAAACGCTATTTCCTAGCAAGGAAGTGTCGCATTTACATTCATTTGAAGTGTAGACTAGGAATACATAACACTTCGCAAATCATATTATATCTTACCATGAAACATAGAAATGAGATACGATATCACGTTTTAAGAAGCATTAGAACTCTATCCCTACGATACGTAGACATCTGCAAACGCTATTTCCTTGCAAGGAAGTGTCGCATTTACATTCATTTGAATCGTAGACGAGGAATGCGTAACACTTCGCAATGAATATTATATCTTATCATGAAACATAGATATGAGATGCGATATCTCGTTTTAAGAAGCATTTGAACTATATTGCTTCGATACGTAGACATCTGTAAACGCTATTTCCTTGCAAGGAAGTGTCGCATTTGCATTCTTCTGAAGCGAATAGGAGGTATACATAACACTTTACAATGAATATTATATCTTATCATGCAACATAGTAATGAGATGCGATATCGCGTTTTGAGAAGCATTAGAACTCTATTGCTACGATACGTAGACATCTGCAAACGCTATTTCCTTGCAAAGAAGTGTCGCATTTACATTCATTTGAAGTGTAGACGAGGAATACATAGCACTTCGCAAATCATATTATATCTTACCATGAAACATAGAAATGAGATGCGATATCGCGTTTTAAGAAGCATAAGAACTCTATTGCTTCGATACGTAGACATCTGTAAATGCTATTTCCTTGCAAGGAAGTGTCGCATTTACATTCTTCTGAAGTGAATTCGAGGTATACACAACACTTTACAATGAATATTATATCTTATCATGCAACCTAGTAATGAGATGCGATATCGCGTTTTAAGAAGCACTAGAACTCTATTGCAGCGATACGCAGACATCTGCAAACACTATTTCCTTGCAAGGAAGTGTCGCATTTACTTTCCTCTGAAGTGAATACGAGGTAGACATAACACTTTACAATGAATATTATATCTTATCATGCAACCTAGTAATGAGATGCGATATCGCGTTTTAAGAAGCATTAGAACTCTATTGCAGCGATACGCAGACATCTGCAAACGCTATTTCCTTGCAAGTAAGTGTCGCATTTACATTCATTTGAAGTGTAGACTAGGAATACATAACACTTCGCAAATCATATTATATCTTACCATGAAACATAGAAATGAGATGCGATATCGCGTTTTAAGAAGCATTAGAAATCTATTGTTACGATACGTAGACATCTGCAAACGCTATTTCCTTGCAAGGAAGTGTCGCATTTACATTCATTTGAAGTGTAGACTAGGAATACATAACACTTCGCAAATCATATTATATCTTACCATGAAACATAGAAATGAGATGCGATATCGCGTTTTAAGAAGCATTAGAACTCTATTTCTACGATACCTAGACATCTGCAGACGCTATTTCCTAGCAAGGAAGTGTCGCATTTACATTCATTTGAAGTGTAGACGTGGAATACATGACACTTCGCAAATCATATTATATCTTACCATGAAACATAGAAATGAGATGCGATATCGCATTTTAAGAAGCATAAGAACTCTATTGCTACGATACGTAGACATCTGCGAACGCTATTTCCTTGCAAGGAAGTGTCGCATTCACATTCATTTGAAGTGTAGACGAGGAATACATAACTCTTCGCAAATCATATTATTTCTTACCATGAAACATAGAAATGAGATGCGATATCGCGTTTTAAGTATCATAAGAACTCTATTGCTACGATACGTAGACATCTGCAAACGCTATTTCCTAGCAAGTAAGTGTCGCATTTACATTCATTTGAAGTGTAGACTAGGAATACATAACACTTCGCAAATCATATTATATCTTACCATGAAACATAGAAATGAGATGCGATATCGCGTTTTAAGAAGCATTAGAACTCTATTTCTACGATACCTAGACATCTGCAGACGCTATTTCCTAGCAAGGAAGTGTCGCATTTACATTCATTTGAAGTGTAGACGTGGAATACATGCCACTTCGCAAATCATATTATATCTTACCATGAAACATAGAAATGAGATGCGATATCGCATTTTAAGAAGCATAAGAACTCTATTGCTACGATACGTAGACATCTGCGAACGCTATTTCCTTGCAAGGAAGTGTCGCATTCACATTCATTTGAAGTGTAGACGAGGAATACATAACTCTTCGCAAATCATATTATTTCTTACCATGAAACATAGAAATGGGATGCGATATCGCGTTTTAAGTATCATAAGAACTCTATTGCTACGATACGTAGACATCTGCAAACGCTATTTCCTAGCAAGGAAGTGTCGCATTTACATTCATTTGAAGTGTAGACGAGGAATACATGACACTTCGCATATCATATTATATCTTACCATGAAACATAGAAATGAGATGCGATATCGCGTTTTAAGAAGCATTAGAGATCTATTGCTACTATACGTAGACATCTGCAAAGGCTATTTCCTAGCAAGGAAGTGTCGCATTTACATTCATTAGAAGTATAGACGAGGAATACATAACACTTCGCAAATCATATTATATCCTACCATGAAACATAGAAATGAGGTGCGACATCGCGTTTTAAGAAGCATTAGAACTCTATTGCAACGATACGTAGACATCTGCAAACGCTATTTCCTAGCAGGGAAGTGTCGTATTCACATTCATTTGAAGTGTAGACGAGGAATACATGACACTTCGCATATCATATTATATCTTACCATGAAACATAGAAATGAGATGCGATATCGCGTTTTAAGAAGCATTAGAAATCTATTGCTACGATACGTAGACATCTGCAAACGCTATTTCCCAGCAAGGAAGTGTCGCATTTACATTCATTTGAAGTATAGACGAGGACTACATAACACTTCGCAAATCATATTATATCCTACCATGAAACATAGAAATGAGATGCGATATCGCGTTTTAAGAAGCATTAGAACTCTATTGCTACGATACGTAGACATCTGCAGGCGCTATTTCCTAGCAAGGAAGTGTCGCATTTACATTTATTTGACGTGTAGACGAGGAATACATGACACTTCGCAAATCATATTATATCTTACCATGAAACATAGAAATGAGATGCGATATCGCGTTTTAAGAAGCATTAGAACTCTATTGCTACGATACCTAGACATCTGCAGACGCTATTTCCTAGCAAGGAAGTGTCGCATTTACATTCATTTGAAGTGTAGACGAGGAATACATGACACTTCGCAAATCATATTATATCTTACCATGAAACATAGAAATGAGATGCGATATCGCGTTTTAAGAAGCATTAGAGATCTATTGCTACTATACGTAGACATCTGCATAGGCTATTTCCTAGCAAGGAAGTGTCGCATTTACATTCATTAGAAGTATAGACGAGGAATACATAACACTTCGCAAATCATATTATATCCTACCATGAAACATAGAAATGAGGTGCGACATCGCGTTTTAAGAAGCATTAGAACTCTATTGCTACGATACGTAGACATCTGCAAACGCTATTTCCTAGCAGGGAAGTGTCGTATTCACATTCATTTGAAGTGTAGACGAGGAATACATGACACTTCGCATATCATATTATATCTTACCATGAAACATAGAAATGAGATGCGATATCGCGTTTTAAGAAGCATTAGAAATCTATTGCTACGATACGTAGACATCTGCAAACGCTATTTCCCAGCAAGGAAGTGTCGCATTTACATTCATTTGAAGTATAGACGAGGACTACATAACACTTCGCAAATCACATTATATCCTACCATGAAACATAGAAATGAGATGCGATATCGCGTTTTAAGAAGCATTAGAACTCTATTGCTACGATACGTAGACATCTGCAGGCGCTATTTCCTAGCAAGGAAGTGTCGCATTTACATTTATTTGACGTGTAGACGAGGAATACATGACACTTCGCAAATCATATTATATCTTACCATGAAACATAGAAATGAGATGCGATATCGCGTTTTAAGAAGCATTAGAACTCTATTGCTACGATACCTAGACATCTGCAGACGCTATTTCCTAGCAAGGAAGTGTCGCATTTACATTCATTTGAAGTGTAGACGAGGAATACATGACACTTCGCAAATCATATTATATCTTACCATGAAACATAGAAATGAGATGTGATATCGCGTTTTAAGAAGCATAAGAAATCTATTGCTACGATACGTAGACATCTGCAAACGCTATTTCCTTGCAAGGAAGTGTCGCATTTACATTCATTTGAAGTGTAGACGAGGAATACATAGCACTTCGCAAATCATATTATATCTTACCATGAAACATAGAAATGAGATGCGATATCGTGTTTTAAGAATCATAAGAACTCTATTGCTACGATACGTAGATATCTGCAAACGCTATTTCCTAGCAAGGAAGTGTCGCATTCACATCCATTTCAATCGTAGACGAGGAATGCATAACACTTCGCAATGAATATTATATCTTATCATCAAACATAGATATGAGATGCAATATCTCGTTTTAAGAAGCATTTGAACGCTATTGCTTCGATACGTAGACATCTGCAAACGCTATATCCTTCCAAGGAAGTGTCGCTTTTACATTCATTTGAAGTGTAGACGAGGAATACATAACACTTCGCAAATCATATTATATCTTACCATGAAACATAGAAATGAGATCCGATATCGCGTTTTAAGAAGCATTAGAACTCTATTGCTACGATACGTAGACATCTGCAAACGCTATTTCCTAGCAAGGAAGTGTCGCATTCACGTCCATTTCAATCGTAGACGAGGAATGCATAACACTTCGCAATGAATATTATATCTTTCCATGAAACATAGAAATGAGATGCGATATCGCGTTTTAGGAAGCATTAGAACTCTATTGCTACGATACCTATACATCTGCATACGCTATTTCCTTCCAGGGAAGTGTCGCATTTACATTTATTTGAAGTGTAGACGAGGAATACATGACACTTCGCAAATCATATTATATCTTACCATGAAACATAGAAATGAGATGCGATATCGCGTTTTAGGAAGCATTAGAAATCTACTGCTACGATACGTAGACATCTGCAAACACTATTTCCTTGCAAGGAAGTGTCGCATTTACATTCATTTGAAGTGTAGACGAGGAATACATAGCACTTCGCAAATCATATTATATCTTACCATGAAACATAGAAATGAGATGCGATATCGTGTTTTAAGAATCATAAGAACTTTATTGCTACGATACGTAGATATCTGCAAACGCTATTTCCTTGCAAGGAAGTGTCGCATTTACATTCATTTGAAGTGTAGACTAGGAATACATAACACTTCGCAAATCATATTATATCTTACCATGAAACATAGAAATGAGATGCGATATCGCGTTTTAAGAAGCATTAGAACTCTATTTCTACGATACCTAGACATCTGCAAACGCTATTGCCTAGCAAGGAAGTGTCGCATTTACAATCATTTGAAGTGTAGACGTGGAATACATGACACTTCGCAAATCATATTATATCTTACCATGAAACATAGAAATGAGATGCGATATCGCGTTTTAAGAAGCATTAGAACTCTATTGCTACGATACCTAGACATCTGCAGACGCTATTTCCTAGCAAGGAAGTGTCGCATTTACATTCATTTGAAGTGTAGACGAGGAATACATGACACTTCGCAAATCATATTATATCTTACCATGAAACATAGAAATGAGATGCGATATCGCGTTTTAAGAAGCATAAGAAATCTATTGCTACGATACGTAGACATCTGCAAACGCTATTTCCTTGCAAGGAAGTGTCGCATTTACATTCATTTGAAGTGTAGACGAGGAATACATAGCACTTCGCAAATCATATTATATCTTACCATGAAACATAGAAATGAGATGCGATATCGTGTTTTAAGAATCATAAGAACTCTATTGCTACGATACGTAGATATCTGCAAACGCTATTTCCTAGCAAGGAAGTGTCGCATTCACATCCATTTCAATCGTAGACGAGGAATGCATAACACTTCGCAATGAATATTATATCTTATCATCAAACATAGATATGAGATGCAATATCTCGTTTTAAGAAGCTTTTGAACGCTATTGCTTCGATACGTAGACATCTGCAAACGCTATATCCTTCCAAGGAAGTGTCGCTTTTACATTCATTTGAAGTGTAGACGAGGAATACATAACACTTCGCAAATCATATTATATCTTACCATGAAACATAGAAATGAGATCCGATATCGCGTTTTAAGAAGCATTAGAACTCTATTGCTACGATACGTAGACATCTGCAAACGCTATTTCCTAGCAAGGAAGTGTCGCATTCACGTCCATTTCAATCGTAGACGAGGAATGCATAACACTTCGCAATGAATATTATATCTTTCCATGAAACGTAGAAATGAGATGCGATATCGCGTTTTAAGAAGCATTAGAACTCTATTGCTACGATACCTATACATCTGCATACGCTATTTCCTTCGAGGGAAGTGTCGCATTTACATTTATTTGAAGTGTAGACGAGGAATACATGACACTTCGCAAATCATATTATATCTTACCATGAAACATAGAAATGAGATGCGATATCGCGTTTTAGGAAGCATTAGAAATCTACTGCTACGATACGTAGACATCTGCAAACACTATTTCCTTGCAAGGAAGTGTCGCATTTACATTCATTTGAAGTGTAGACGAGGAATACATAGCACTTCGCAAATCATATTATATCTTACCATGAAACATAGAAATGAGATGCGATATCGTGTTTTAAGAATCATAAGAACTTTATTGCTACGATACGTAGATATCTGCAAACGCTATTTCCTTGCAAGGAAGTGTCGCATTTACATTCATTTGAAGTGTAGACTAGGAATACATAACACTTCGCAAATCAAATTATATCTTACCATGAAACATAGAAATGAGATGCGATATCGCGTTTTAAGAAGCATTAGAACTCTATTTCTACGATACCTAGACATCTGCAGACGCTATTGCCTAGCAAGGAAGTGTCGCATTTACAATCATTTGAAGTGTAGACGTGGAATACATGACACTTCGCAAATCATATTATATCTTACCATGAAACATAGAAATGAGATGCGATATCTCGTTTTAAGAAGCATTTGAACTCTATTGCTTCGATACGTAGACATCTGTAAACGCTATTTCCTTGCAAGGAAGTGTCGCATTTGCATTCTTCTGAAGCGAATAGGAGGTATACATAACACTTTACAATGAATATTATATCTTATCATGCAACATAGTAATGAGATGCGATATCGCGTTTTAAGAAGCATTAGAACTCTATTGCTACGATACGTAGACATCTGCAAACGCTATTTCCTTGCAAGGAAGTGTCGCATTTACATTCTTCTGGAGTGAATACGAGGTATACATAACACTTTACAATGAATATTATATCTTATCATGCAACATAGTAATGAGACGCGATATCGCGTTTTAAGAAGCATTAGAACTCTATTGCAACGATACGTAGACATCTGCAAACGCTATTTCCTAGCAAGGAAGTGTCGCATTTACATTCTTCTGAAGTGAATACGAGGTATACCTAGCACTTTACAATGAATATTATATCTTATCATGCAACATAGTAATGAGATGCGATATCGCGTTTTAGGAAGCGTTAGAACTCTATTGCTACGATACGTAGACATCTGCAAACGCTATTTCCTTGCAAGGAAGTGTCGCATTTACATTCTTCTGGAGTGAATACGAGGTATACATAACACTTTACAATGAATATTATATCTTATCATGCAACATAGTAATGAGATGCGATATCGCGTTTTAAGAAGCATTAGAACTCTATTGCTACGATACGTAAACATCTGCAAACGCTATTTCATAGCAAGGAAGTGTCGCATTTACATTCATTTGAAGTGTAGACGAGGAATACATGACACTTCGCAAATCATATTATATCTTACCATGAAACATAGAAATGAGATGCGACATCACGTTTTAAGAAGCATTAGAACTCTATCCTTACGATACGTAGACATCTGCAAACGCTATTTCCTTGCAAGGAAGTGTCGCATTTACATTCGTCTGAAGTGAAAACGAGGTATACATAGCACTTTACAATGAATATTACATCTTATCATGCAACATAGTAATGAGATGCGATATCGCGTTTTAAGAATCATAAGAACTCTATTGCTACGATACGTAGACATCTGCAAACGCTATCTCATTGCAAGGAAGTGTCGCATTTACATTCATTTGAAGTGTAGACGAGGAATAGATGACACTTCGCAAATCATATTATATGTTACCATGAAACATAGAAATGAGATGCGATATCGCGTTTTAAGAAGCATAAGAACTCTATTGCTACGATACGTAGACATCAGCAAACGCTATTTCCGTGCAAGGAAGTGTCGCATTATCATTCATTTGTAGTGTAGACGAGGAATACATAACACTTCGCAAATCATATTATATCTTACCATGAAACATAGAAATGAGATGCGATATCGCGTTTCAAGAAGCATTAGAACACTATTGCTACGATAGGTAGACATCTGCAAACGCTATCTCCTTGCAAGGAAGTGTCGCATTTACATTCATTTGAAGTGTAGACGAGGAATACATAGCACTTCGCAAATCATATTATATCTTACCATGAAACATAGAAATGAGATGCGATATCGCGTTTTAAGAAGCATAAGAACTCTATTGCTTCGATACGTAGACATCTGTAAATGCTATTTCCTTGCAAGGAAGTGTCGCATTTACATTCTTCTGAAGTGAACTCGAGGTATACATAACACTTTACAATGAATATTATATCTTATCATGCAACCTAGTAATGAGATGCGATATCGCGTTTTAAGAAGCATTAGAACTCTATTGCAGCGATACGCAGACATCTGCAAACACTATTTCCTTGCAAGGAAGTGTCGCATTTACTTTCCTCTGAAGTGAATACGAGGTAGACATAACACTTTACAATGAATATTATATCTTATCATGCAACATAGTAACGAGATGCCATATCGCGTTTTAAGAAGCATTAGAACCCTATTGCAACGATACGTAGACATCTGCAAACGCTATTTCCTAGCAAGGAAGTGTCGCATTTACATTCTTCTGAAGTGAATACGAGGTATACATAACACTTTACAACGAATATTATATCTTATCATGCAACATAGTAATGAGATGCGATATCGCGTTTTAAGAAGCATTAGAACTCTATTGCTACGATACGTAGACATCTGCAACCGCTACTTCCTTGCAAGGAAGTGTTGCAATTACATTCATTTGAAGTGTAGACGAGGAATACATAGCACTTCGCAAATCATATTATATCTTACCATGAAACATAGAAATGAGATCCGATATCGCGTTTTAAGAAGCATTAGAACTCTATTGCTACGATACGTAGACATCTGCAAACGCTATTTCCTAGCAAGGAAGTGTCGCATTCACATCCATTTCAATCGTAGACGAGGAATGCATAACACTTCGCAATGAATATTATATCTTATCATCAAACATAGATATGAGATGCAATATCTCGTTTTAAGAAGCATTTGAACGCTATTGCTTCGATACGTAGACATCTGCAAACGCTATATCCTTCCAAGGAAGTGTCGCTTTTACATTCATTTGAAGTGTAGACGAGGAATACATAACACTTCGCAAATCATATTATATCTTACCATGAAACATAGAAACGAGATCCGATATCGCGTTTTAAGAAGCATTAGAACTCTATTGCTACGATACGTAGACATCTGCAAACGCTATTTCCTAGCAAGGAAGTGTCGCATTCACGTCCATTTCAATCGTAGACGAGGAATGCATAACACTTCGCAATGAATATTATATCTTTCCATGAAACATAGAAATGAGATGCGATATCGCGTTTTAAGAAGCATTAGAACTCTATTGCTACGATACCTATACATCTGCATACGCTATTTCCTAGCAGGGAAGTGTCGCATTTACATTTATTTGAAGTGTAGACGAGGAATTCATGACACTTCGCAAATCATTTTATATCTTACCATGAAACATAGAAATGAGATGCGATATCGCGTTTTAGGAAGCATTAGAAATCTACTGCTACGATACGTAGACATCTGCAAACACTATTTCCTTGCAAGGAAGTGTCGCATTTACATTCATTTGAAGTGTAGACGAGGAATACATAACACTTCGCAAATCATATTATATCTTACCATGAAACATAGAAATGAGATGCGATATCGCGTTTTAAGAATCATAAGAACTCAATTGCTACGATACGTAGACATCTGCAAACGCTATTTCCTTGCAAGGAAGTGTCGCATTTACATTCATTTGAATCGTAGACGAGGAATGCGTAACACTTCGCAATGAATATTATATCTTATCATGAAACATAGATATGAGATGCGATATCTCGTTTTAAGAAGCATTTGAACTCTATTGCTTCGATACGTAGACATCTGTAAACGCTATTTCCTTGCAAGGAAGTGTCGCATTTGCATTCTTCTGAAGTGAATACGAGGTATACCTAGCACTTTACAATGAATATTATATCTTATCATGCAACATAGTAATGAGATGCGATATCGCGTTTTAGGAAGCGTTAGAACTCTATTGCTACGATACGTAGACATCTGCAAACGCTATTTCCTTGCAAGGAAGTGTCGCATTTACATTCTTCTGGAGTGAATACGAGGTATACATAACACTTTACAATGAATATTATATCTTATCATGCAACATAGTAATGAGATGCGATATCGCGTTTTAAGAAGCATTAGAACTCTATTGCTACGATACGTAAACATCTGCAAACGCTATTTCATAGCAAGGAAGTGTCGCATTTACATTCATTTGAAGTGTAGACGAGGAATACATGACACTTCGCAAATCATATTATATCTTACCATGAAACATAGAAATGAGATGCGACATCACGTTTTAAGAAGCATTAGAACTCTATCCTTACGACACGTAGACATCTGCAAACGCTATTTCCTTGCAAGGAAGTGTCGCATTTACATTCTTCTGAAGTGAAAACGAGGTATACATAGCACTTTACAATGAATATTACATCTTATCATGCAACATAGTAATGAGATGCGATATCGCGTTTTAAGAATCATAAGAACTCTATTGCTACGATACGTAGACATCTGCAAACGCTATCTCATTGCAAGGAAGTGTCGCATTTACATTCATTTGAAGTGTAGACGAGGAATAGATGACACTTCGCAAATCATATTATATGTTACCATGAAACATAGAAATGAGATGCGATATCGCGTTTTAAGAAGCATAAGAACTCTATTGCTACGATACGTAGACATCAGCAAACGCTATTTCCGTGCAAGGAAGTGTCGCATTATCATTCATTTGTAGTGTAGACGAGGAATACATAACACTTCGCAAATCATATTATATCTTACCATGAAACATAGAAATGAGATGCGATATCGCGTTTCAAGAAGCATTAGAACACTATTGCTACGATAGGTAGACATCTGCAAACGCTATCTCCTTGCAAGGAAGTGTCGCATTTACATTCATTTGAAGTGTAGACGAGGAATACATAACACTTCGCAAATCATATTATACCTTACCATGAAACATAGAAATGAGATGCGATATCGCGTTTTAAGAAGCATAAGAACTCTATTGCTACGATACGTAGACATCTGCGAACGCTATTTCCTTGCAAGGAAGTGTCGCATTCACATTCATTTGAAGTGTAGACGAGGAATACATAACTCTTCGCAAATCATATTATATCTTACCATGAAACATAGAAATCAGATGCAATATCGCGTTTTAAGAACCATAAGAACTCTATTGCTACGATACGTAGACATCTGCAAACGCTATTTCCTAGCAAGGAAGTGTCGCATTTACATTCATTTGAAGTGTAGACGAGAAATACATAACACTTCGCAAATCATATTATATCTTACCATGAAACATAGAAATGAGATGCGATACCGCGTATTAAGAAGCATTAGAACACTATTGCTACGATACCTAGACATCTGCAAACGCTATTTCCTAGCAAGGAAGTGTCGCATTTACATTCATTTGAAGTGTAGACGAGGAATACATGACACATCGCAAATCATATTATATCTTACCATGAAACATAGAAATGAGATGCGATATCGCGTTTTAAGAAGCATTAGAAATCTATTGCTACGATACGTAGACATCTGCAAACGCTATTTCCTTGCAAAGAAGTGTCGCATTTACATTCATTTGAAGTGTAGACGAGGAATACATAGCACTTCGCAAATCATATTATATCTTACCATGAAACATAGAAATGAGATGCGATATCGCGTTTTAAGAATCATAAGAACTCTATTGCTACGATACGTAGACATCTGCAGACGCTATTTCCAAGCAAGGAAGTGTCGCATTTACATTCATTTGAAGTGTAGACGAGGAATACATGACACTTCGCAAATCATATTATATCTTTCCATGACACATAGAAACGAGATGCGCTATCTCGTTTTAAGAAGCATAAGAACACTATTGCTTCGATACGTAGACATCTGTAAATGCTATTTCCTTGCAAGGAAGTGTCGCATTTACATTCTTCTGAAGTGAATACGAGGTATACATAACACTTTACAATGAATATTATATCTCATCATGCAACCTAGTAATGAGATGCGATATCGCGTTTTAAGAAGCATTAGAACTCTATTGCAGCGATACGCAGACATCTGCAAACACTATTTCCTTGCAAGGAAGTGTCGCATTTACTTTCCTCTGAAGTGAATACGAGGTAGACATAACACTTTACAATGAATATTATATCTTATCACGCAACATAGTAACGAGATGCCATATCGCGTTTTAAGAAGCATTAGAACTCTATTGCTACGATACGTAGACATCTGCAACCGCTACTTCCTTGCAAGGAAGTGTTGCAATTACATTCATTTGAAGTGTAGACGAGGAATACATAACACTTCGCAAATCATATTATATCTTACCATGAAACATAGAAATGAGATCCGATATCGCGTTTTAAGAAGCATTAGAACTCTATTGCTACGATACGTAGACATCTGCAAACGCTATTTCCTAGCAAGGAAGTGTCGCATTCACGTCCATTTCAATCGTAGACGAGGAATGCATAACACTTCGCAATGAATATTATATCTTATCATCAAACATAGATATGAGATGCAATATCTCGTTTTAAGAAGCATTTGAACGCTATTGCTTCGATACGTAGACATCTGCAAACGCTATATCCTTCCAAGGAAGTGTCGCTTTTACATTCATTTGAAGTGTAGACGAGGAACACATAACACTTCGCAAATCATATTATATCTTACCATGAAACATAGAAATGAGATCCGATATCGCGTTTTAAGAAGCATTAGAACTCTATTGCTACGATACGTAGACATCTGCAAACGCTATTTCCTAGCAAGGAAGTGTCGCATTCACGTCCATTTCAATCGTGGACGAGGAATGCATAACACTTCGCAATGAATATTATATCTTTCCATGAAACATAGAAATGAGATGCGATATCGCGTTTTAAGAAGCATTAGAACTCTTTTGCTACGATACCTATACATCTGCATACGCTATTTCCTAGCAGGGAAGTGTCGCATTTACATTTATTTGAAGTGTAGACGAGGAATACATGACACTTCGCAAATCATATTATATCTTACCATGAAACATAGAAATGAGATGCGATATCGCGTTTTAAGAATCATAAGAACTCAATTGCTACGATACGTAGACATCTGCAAACGCTATTTCCTTGCAAGGAAGTGTCGCATTTACATTCATTTGAATCGTAGACGAGGAATGCGTAACACTTCGCAATGAATATTATATCTTATCATGAAACATAGATATGAGATGCGATATCTCGTTTTAAGAAGCATTTGAACTCTATTGCTTCGATACGTAGACATCTGTAAACGCTATTTCCTTGCAAGGAAGTGTCGCATTTGCATTCTTCTGAAGCGAATAGGAGGTATACATAACACTTTACAATGAATATTATATCTTATCATGCAACCTAGTAATGAGATGCGATATCGCGTTTTAAGAAGCATTAGAATTCTATTGCTACGATACGTAGACATCTGCAAACGCTATTTCCTTGCAAAGAAGTGTCGCATTTACATTCATTTGAAGTGTAGACGAGGAATACATAGCACTTCGCAAATCATATTATATCTTACCATGAAACATAGAAATGAGATGCGATATCGCGTTTTAAGAAGCATAAGAACTCTATTGCTTCGATACGTAGACATCTGTAAATGCTATTTCCTTGCAAGGAAGTGTCGCATTTACATTCTTCTGAAGTGAATTCGAGGTATACATAACACTTTACAATGAATATTATATCTTATCATGCAACCTAGTAATGAGATGCGATATCGCGTTTTAAGAAGCATTAGAACTCTATTGCAGCGATACGCAGACATCTGCAAACACTATTTCCTTGCAAGGAAGTGTCGCATTTACTTTCCTCTGAAGTGAATACGAGGTAGACATAACACTTTACAATGAATATTATATCTTATCATGCAACATAGTAACGAGATGCCATATCGCGTTTTAAGAAGCATTAGAACCCTATTGCAACGATACGTAGACATCTGCAAACGCTATTTCCTAGCAAGGAAGTGTCGCATTTACATTCTTCTGAAGTGAATACGAGGTATACATAACACTTTACAACGAATATTATATCTTATCATGCAACATAGTAATGAGATGCGATATCGCGTTTTAAGAAGCATTAGAACTCTATTGCTACGATACGTAGACATCTGCAACCGCTACTTCCTTGCAAGGAAGTGTTGCAATTACATTCATTTGAAGTGTAGACGAGGAATACATAGCACTTCGCAAATCATATTATATCTTACCATGAAACATAGAAATGAGATCCGATATCGCGTTTTAAGAAGCATTAGAACTCTATTGCTACGATACGTAGACATCTGCAAACGCTATTTCCTAGCAAGGAAGTGTCGCATTCACATCCATTTCAATCGTAGACGAGGAATGCATAACACTTCGCAATGAATATTATATCTTATCATCAAACATAGATATGAGATGCAATATCTCGTTTTAAGAAGCATTTGAACGCTATTGCTTCGGTACGTAGACATCTGCAAACGCTATATCCTTCCAAGGAAGTGTCGCTTTTACATTCATTTGAAGTGTAGACGAGGAATACATAACACTTCGCAAATCATATTATATCTTACCATGAAACATAGAAATGAGATCCGATATCGCGTTTTAAGAAGCATTAGAACTCTATTGCTACGATACGTAGACATCTGCAAACGCTATTTCCTACCAAGGAAGTGTCGCATTCACGTCCATTTCAATCGTAGACGAGGAATGCATAACACTTCGCAATGAATATTATATCTTTCCATGAAACATAGAAATGAGATGCGATATCGCGTTTTAAGAAGCATTAGAACTCTATTGCTACGATACCTATACATCAGCATACGCTATTTCCTAGCAGGGAAGTGTCGCATTTACATTTATTTGAAGTGTAGACGAGGAATTCATGACACTTCGCAAATCATATTATATCTTACCATGAAACATAGAAATGAGATGCGATATCGCGTTTTAGGAAGCATTAGAAATCTACTGCTACGATACGTAGACATCTGCAAACACTATTTCCTTGCAAGGAAGTGTCGCATTTACATTCATTTGAAGTGTAGACGAGGAATACATAACACTTCGCAAATCATATTATATCTTACCATGAAACATAGAAATGAGATGCGATATCGCGTTTTAAGAATCATAAGAACTCAATTGCTACGATACGTAGACATCTGCAAACGCTATTTCCTTGCAAGGAAGTGTCGCATTTACATTCATTTGAATCGTAGACGAGGAATGCGTAACACTTCGCAATGAATATTATATCTTATCATGAAACATAGATATGAGATGCGATATCTCGTTTTAAGAAGCATTTGAACTCTATTGCTTCGATACGTAGACATCTGTAAACGCTATGTCCTTGCAAGGAAGTGTCGCATTTGCATTCTTCTGAAGCGAATAGGAGGTATACATAACACTTTACAATGAATATTATATCTTATCATGCAACATAGTAATGAGATGCGATATCGCGTTTTAAGAAGCATTAGAACTCTATTGCTACGATACGTAGACATCTGCAAACGCTATTTCCTTGCAAGGAAGTGTCGCATTTACATTCTTCTGGAGTGAATACGAGGTATACATAACACTTTACAATGAATATTATATCTTATCATGCAACATAGTAATGAGACGCGATATCGCGTTTTAAGAAGCATTAGAACTCTATTGCAACGATACGTAGACATCTGCAAACGCTATTTCCTAGCAAGGAAGTGTCGCATTTACATTCTTCTGAAGTGAATACGAGGTATACATAACACTTTACAATGAATATTATATCTTATCATGCAACATAGTAATGAGATGCGTGATCGCGTTTTAAGAAGCATTAGAACTCTATTGCTACGATACGTAGACATCTGCAAACGCTATTTCCTTGCAAGGAAGTGTCGCATTTACATTCTTCTGGAGTGAATACGAGGTATACATAACACTTTACAATGAATATTATATCTTTTCATGCAACATAGTAATGAGATGCGATATCGCGTTTTAAGAAGCATTAGAACTCTATTGCTACGATACGTAAACATCTGCAAACGCTATTTCATAGCAAGGAAGTGTCGCATTTACATTCATTTGAAGTGTAGACGAGGAATACATGACACATCGCAAATCATATTATATCTTACCATGAAATATAGAAATGAGATGCGATATCACGTTTTAAGAAGCATTAGAACTCTATCCCTACGATACGTAGACATCTGCAAACGCTATTTCCTAGCAAGGAAGTATCGCATTTACATTCTTCTGAAGTGAATACGAGGTATGCATAACACTTTACAATGAATATTATATCTTATCATGCAACATAGTAATGAGATGCGATATCGCGTTTTAAGAAGCATTAGAACTCTATCCCTACGATACGTAAACATCCACAAACGCAATTTCCTAGCAACGAAGTGTCGCATTTACATTCATTTGAAGTGTAGACGAGGAATACATGACACTTCGCAAATCATGTTATATCTTACCATGAAACATAGAAATGAGATGCGATATCGCGTTTTAAGAAGCATAAGAACTCTATTGCTACGATACGTAGACGTCTGCAAACGCTATCTCATTGCAAGGAAGTGTCGCATTTACATTCGTTTGAAGTGTAGACAAGGAATACATAACACTTCGCAAATCATATTATATCTTACCACGAAACATAGAAATGAGATACGATATCACGTTTTAAGAAGCATTAGAACTCTATCCCTACGATACGTAGACATCTCCAAACGCTATTTTCTAGCAAGGAAGTGTCGCAATTACATTCATTTGAAGTGTAGGCGAGGAATACATAACACTTCGCCCATCATATTATATCTTACCATGAAACATAGAAATGAGATACGATATCCCGTTTTAAGAAGCATTAGAACTCTATGCCTACGATACGTAGACATCTGCAAACGCTATTTCCTAGCAAGGAAGTGTCGCATTTACATTCATTTGAAGTGTAGACGAGGAATGCATAACACTTCGCAAATCATATTATATCTTACCATGAAACATAGAAATGAGATGCGATATCGCGTTTTAAGAAGCATTAGAACTCCATTGCTACGATACCTAGACATCTGCAAACGCTATTTCCTTGCAAGGAAGTGTCGCATTTACATTCCTCTGAAGTGAATACGAGGTATACATAACACTTTACAATGAATATTATATCTTATCATGCAACATAGTTATGAGATGCGATATCGCGTGTTAAGAAGCATTAGAACTCTATTTCTACGATACGTAGACATCTGCAGACGCTATTTCCTAGCAAGGAAGTGTCGCATTTACATTCATTTTAAGTGTAGACGAGGAATACATAACACTTCGCAAATCATATTATATCTTACCATGAAACATAGAAACGAGATGCGATAACGCGTTTTAAGAAGCATTAGAACACTATTGCTACGATAGGTGGACATCTGCAAACGCTATTTCCTTGCAAGGAAGTGTCGCATTTACATTCACTTGAAGTGTAGACGAGGAATACATAACACTTCGCAAATCATATTATATCTTACCATGAAACATAGAAATGAGATGCGATATCGCGTTTTAAGAATCATAAGAACTCTATTGCTACGATACGTAGACATCTGCAAACGCCATTTCCTTGCAAGGAAGTGTCGCATTTACATTCTTCTGAAGTGAATACGAGGTATACATAACACTTTACAATGAATATTATATCTTATCATGCAACATTGTAATGAAATGCGATATCTCGTTTTGAGAATCGTAAGAACTCTATTGCTACGATACGTAGACATCTGCAAACGCTATTTCCTTGCATGGAAGTGTCGCATTTACATTCTTCTGAAGAGAATACGGGGTATACATAACACTTTACAATGAATATTATATCCTAACATGCAACATAGAAATGAGATGCGATATCGCGTTTTAAGAAGCATTAGAACTCTATCCCTACGATACGTAAACATCTACAAACGCAATTTCCTAGCAAGGAAGTGTCACATTTACATTCATTTGAAGTGTAGGCGAGGAATACATGACACTTCGCAAATCATATTATATCTTACCATGAAACATAGAAATGAGATGCGATATCGCGTTTTAAGAAGCATTAGAAATCTATTGCTATGATACGTAGACATCTGCAAACGCTATTTCCTAGCAAGGAAGAGTCGCATTTACATTCATTTGAATCGTAGACGAGGAATGCGTAACACTTCGCAATGAATATTATATCTTATCATGAAACATAGATATGAGATGCGATATCTCGTTTTAAGAAGCATTTGAACTCTATTGCTTCGATACGTAGACAACTGTAAAAGCTATTTCCTTGCAAGGAAGTGTCGCAATTACATTCTTCTGAAGTGAATACGAGGTATACATAACACTTTACAATGAATATTATATCTTATCGTGCAACATTGTAATGAGATGCGATATATCGTTTTAAGAAGCATTAGAACTCTATTGCTACGATACGTAGACATCTGCAAACGCTATTTCCTAGCAGGGAAGTGTCGCATTCACATTCATTTGAAGTGTAGACAAGGAATACGTGACACTTCGCAAATCATATTATATCTTACCATGAAACATAGAAATGAGATGCGATATCGCGTTTTAAGAAGCATTAGAAATCTATTGCTATGATACGTAGACATCTGCAAACGCTATTTCCTAGCAAGGAAGTGTCGCACTTACATTCATTTAAAGTGTAGACGAGGAATACATAACACTTCGCAAATCATATCATATCTTATCATGAAACATAGAAATGAGATGCGATATCTCGTTTTAAGAAGCATTTGAACTCTATTGCTTCGATACATAGACATCTGCAAACGCTATTTCCTAGCAAGGAAGTGTCGCATTTACATTCATTTGAAGTGTAGACGAGGAATACATAACACTTCGCAAATCATATTATATCTTATCGTAAAACAAAGAAATGAGATGCGATATCTCGTTTTAAGAAGCATTTGAACTCTACTGCTTCGATACGTAGACATCTGCAAACGCTATTTCCTTGCAAGGAAGTGTCGCATTTACATTCATTTGAAGTGTAGGCGACGAATCCATAACACTTCGCAATGAATATTACATCTTATCATGAAACATAGAAATGAGATGCGATATCTCGTTTTAAGAAGCATTTGAACTCTATTGCTTCGATACGTAGACATCTGCAAACGCTATTTCCTAGCAAGGAAGTGTCGCATTTACATTCATTTGAAGTGTAGGCGACGAATCCATAACACTTCGCAATGAATATTACATCTTATCATGAAACATAGAAATGAGATGCGATATCTCGTTTTAAGAAGCATTTGAACTCTATTGCTTCGATACGTAGACATCTGCAAACGCTATTTCCTAGCAAGGAAGTGTCGCATTTACATCCATTTGAATCGTAGACGAGGATTGCATAACACTCCGCAATGAATATTATATCTTATCATGAAACATATATATGAGATGCAATATCTCGTTTTAGGAAGCAATTGAACTCTATTGCTTCGATACGTAGACATCGGCAAGCGCTATTTCCTTGCAAGGAAGTTTCGCATTTACATTCTTTTGAAGTGAATAATAGGTATACATAACACTTCGCAATGCATACTATACCTTGTCATGAAACGTAGAAGTGAGATGCGATATCTCGTTTTAAGAAGCATTTGAACTCTATTGCTACGATACGTAGACATCTGCAAACGCTATTTCCTAGCAGGGAAGTGTCGCATTCACATTCATTTGAAGTGTAGACAAGGAATACGTGACACTTCGCAAATCATATTATATCTTACCATGAAACATAGAAATGAGATGCGATATCCCGTATTAAGAAGCATTAGAGCTCTATTGTTACGACGCGTAGACATCTGAAAGCCCTATTTGCTAGCAAGGAGGTGTCGCATTTACATTCATTTGAAGTGAATACGAGTTATTCACGACACGTCCCAATTAATGTTATATCATATCATGAAACATAGAAATGAGATGCGATATCTCGTTTTAAGAAGCATTAGAACTCTATTGCTTCGATACGTAGACATCTGCAAACACTATTTCCTAGCAAGGAAGTGTCGCATTTACATTCATTTGACGTGTATGCGAGGTATACATGACACTTCGCAATGAATATTATATCTTCTCATGATACATATAAATGAGATGCGATATCACGTTATAAGAAGAATTGGAACTCCACTGCTTCGATACGTAGACATCTGCAAACTCTACTTCCTAGCAAGGCAGTGTCGCATTTACGTACTTTTGAAGTGAATACGAGGTATACATGACACTTTGCAATGAATATTATATCTTCTCATGATACATAGAAAAGAGATGCGATATCGCGTTTTAAGAAGCATTAGAACTCTATTGCTTCGATACGTAGACATCTGTAAAAGCTATTTCCTAGAATGGAAGTGTGGCATTTACATACATTTCAAGTGTAGGCGAGGAATACATAACACTTCGCAATGAATATTATATCTTATCATGAATCATAGAAATGAGATGCGATATCGCGTTTTAAGAAGCTTTAGAGCCCTATTTCTACGATACATAGACGATACATCTAGAGACGCTATTTCCTAGCAAGGAAGTGTCGCATTTACATTCATTTGAAGTGAATGCGAGGTATAGATAACACTCAACAATGAATATTATATCTTATCACGAAACATAGAAATGAGATGCGATATGGCGTTTAGAGGGGCATTAGTACTCTATAGCTTCGATACAGAGATATCTGGGAACGTAATTTCCTAGAAAGGAACCTCCTCGCACCCCCCAGCATCAACCCCTGGACGCATTCAACCAGCCAAACTCGCCTGCAGGACCAGCAACTGGAAGAGTTCGCGCGCGCATACCTGCACGCGCTCACTCACACCGAGTTCCGCTGCCTCACTCGCACCGCCGAGTATACCTGTCTCGCTCGTACCGGGCACCAGTGTCTCACTCGCACCACCGAGTATACCTGTCTCGCCCGCATCAAGGACGGGCAGCCCTATCTCCCTCGCACCGAGGATTCCGTCCTGCAGGAAGACGTAGCTGCAGTCCATCACCTGAATGGGGTCTTTTCCAATTCCGGGAAGAGGATCTGCTAGAACCTATATATTACTTCTAAGCTAGGACATACGTACCATATCATGCCGCATATGTAAGAATTCCTAGATCTATGTTACACTAAGTAAGATGCGTCCGGCCAGCTGCATGCGCCGCTAGCCCCACCACGAGCCGCGATTCCCCACTCGCTGGACCGCGCGCTCTCCGCCTCGAGACGCGAGTCCCCCACTCGCGGGACCGCGATCTCCCTACCGCGAGCCTCCGCGACCGTAGCGCCCCGCGAACCGAGGAGGTCAGAGACGCGTCTCCAGAGCACACACTCTGACTCGAGATCTCCTACCGAGGATTCGAAACCTCTAGTTCTAGATCGTTAGCCACCTCAATGTGGGGTTCAGGCATCGTATTTCTATTTCCATTTTAACTTAGTCTTAGTCTTAGAATAATTCCAGTTCTTGTATACTTTAAACTTAGAATATATTTTATTTTTACTTTTACTATATCCAAGTACAAGTTCTTTTACCAAGTCTACTATTTCCACATCCATTAATTTTATCAAGTGTTTATAATACTAGTTCTACTTTTAACATTACATTTAACTACGAATTCTTCCACGGGTTCTTCCATACAACTGGGGTAGATCTTCATCAAATTGAAGGAGTATAGAAATCGGCTTTGTGACGTTGAGACCGCCGCTTATCCCTCAGATCTTAGTCGAAAGTACAGAAAAACCTGGTGAATGAGTCGTGCTTCCGGTTTGCGAAGAACGCGACGTGCGAGTAGGAAGAATTTCATACGATCACTTGTGCATGAATATTTGGAGGGCGTTCCGAGAGTCCTAGTATACCAGCGACCTGCCTTCGCACCAGCCCAGACGCCGCTTTCCGAAGCGACCGTCGACGATTCCGATCCAGACACCACGACGCATCACGCCGATTATGCCACATTCAGCATCATCGCTGAATTCCGACCGCCGTCCTCCTCTTCGCTGGCAACTGATTGAGATATCCGTAGCAGCCAACAGAACGAAATCCGCTACGATCCCAGCAAACGATCCTCGAGAAATCGAGAGAGAAGCCATCGAAAGGTAGGGTCATTCCCTTATTATCGCGAGTGTTTTCGCTAGTGTCGCGTCAGCCGAATTGCCGGACCCGGTCTTAACGCGTTCCCGCGGACCGAATTACCGAAAAATAGGCTCGTGTCGTAAAGCCTCCGGAGCAACGGAAAATAGTTTCACCGGACGTGATACCTCGTATTCACCTCAAAAGAATGTAAATGCGACACTTCCTTGCAAGGAAATAAGGTTTGCAGATATCTACGTATCGAAGAAATAGAGCTCTAATGCTTCCTGAATCGCCATATCGCGTCTCATTTCTATGCCTCATGATAAGATATATGATTCGTTGCGAAGTGTTATGTACTCCACGTCTACACTTCTAATGAATTTAAACGCGACACATCCCTGCTAGGAACTCGCGTTTCCAGATGTCTACGTTTCGAAACAATAGAGTTCTAATGCTTCTTAAAACGCGATATCGCATCTCATTTCTATGTTTCATGATAAGATATAATATTCATTGCGAAGTGTCACGTATACTTCGTACTCACTTATAAAGAATGTAAATGCGACACTTCCATGCTAGGAAATAGCGTTTGCAGATGTCTACGTATAGTAGCAATAGAGATCTAATGCTTCCTAAAACGAGATGTCGCATCTCATTTCTATGTTTCATGATAGGATATAATATTCATTGCGAAGTGTCATGTATACCTCGTGTTCACTTCAAATGAAAGTAAATGCGACACTTCATTGCTAGAAAATAGCGATTGCAGATGTGTACGTATCGAGGCAATAGAGATCTAAAGCTTCTTAAAACGGGATACCGCATCTCATTTCTATGTTTCATGATAAGATATAATATTCATTGCGAAGTGACACGTATACTTCGTACTCACTTCTAAAGAATGTAAATGCGACACTTACATGCTAGGAAATAGCGATTGCAGATGTCTGCGTATCGTAGCAACAGAGTTCTAATGTTTCTTAAAACGCGATATCACATCTCAATTCTGTGTTTCATGATAAGATATAATATTCATTGCGAAGTGTCATGTATACCTCGTATTCACTTCAATGGAATGTAAGTGCGACACTTCCTTGCTAGGAAATAGCGTTTGCAGATTTCTACGTATATTAGCAATAGGGTTCTAATGCATCTTAAAACGCGATATAGCACCTCATTTCTATGTTTCATGATAAGATATAATATTCATTGGGGAGTGTTATGTATACCTCGTGTTCACTTCAAATGAATGTAAATGCGACACTTCATTGCTAGAAAATAGCGATTTCAGATGTGTACGTATCGAGGCAATAGAGATCTAAAGCTTCTTAACACGGGATACCGCATCTCATTTCTATGTTTCATGATAAGATATAATATTCATTGCGAAGTGTCACGTATACTTCGTACTCACTTCTAAAGTATGTAAATGCGACACTTACGTGCTAGGAAATAGCGATTGCAGATGTCTGCGTATCGTAGCAACAGAGTTCTAATGTTTCTTAAAGCGCGATATCGCATCTCAGTTCTACGTTTCATGATAAGATATAATATTCATTGCGAAGTGTCATGTATACCTCGTATTCACTTCAATGGAATGTAAATGCGACACTTCCTTGCAAGGAAATAGCGTTTGCAGATTTCTACGTACATTAGCAATAGGGTTCTAGTGCTTCTTAGAACGCGATATCGCATCTCACTTCTATGTTTCATGATAAGATATAATATTCATTCCGATGTGTCATGTATATCTCGTACTCACTTCTAAAGTATGTAAATGCGACACTTACGTGCTAGGAAATAGCGATTGCAGATGTCTGCGTATCGTAGCAACAGAGTTCTAATGTTTCTTAAAGCGCGATATCGCATCTCAGTTCTACGTTTCATGATAAGATATAATATTCATTGGGGAGTGTTATGTATACCTCGTGTTCACTTCAAAAGAATGTAAATGCGACACTTCCATCCTAGGAAATAGCGTTTGCAGATGTCTACGTACCGTAGTAATAGAATACTAGTGCTTCTTGGATCGCGATATCGCATCTCATTTCTATGTTTCGTGATAAGTTATAATATTCATTCCGAAGTGTCATCTATACCTCGAATTCACTTCAAAAGAATGTAAATGCGAATCTTCCTTGCTAGGAAATAGCGTTTACAGATGTCTACGTATCGTAGCAATTGCGTTCTAATGCTTCTCAAAAAGCCATATCGCATCTCATTTCCATGTTTCGTGATAAGATATAATATTCATTGCGAAGTGTCATGTACACCTCGTATTCACTTCAAAAGAATGTAAATGCGACACTTCCATGCTAGGAAATAGCGTTTTCAGATGTCTACGTATCGTAGCAATTGCGTTCTAATGCTTCTCAAAAAGCCATATCGCATCTCATTTCCATGTTTCGTGATAAGATATAATATTCATTGCGAAGTGTCATGTACACCTCGTATTCACTTCAAAAGAATGTAAATGCGACACTTCCATGCTAGGAAATAGCGTATTCAGATGTCTACGTATCGTAGCAATAGAGTTCTAATGCTACTTGAATCGCAATATCAAATCTCTTTTCTATGTTTCGTGATAAGATATAATATTCATTGCGAAGTGCCATGCATACCTCGTATTCACTTCAAGAGAATGTAAATGCGACTATTGCTTGCTAGGAAATGGCGTGTGCAGATGTCTACGTATCGTAGCAATAGAGTTCTAATGCTACTTAAATCGCGATATCGCATCTCATTTACATGTTTCGTGATAAGATATAATATTCATTGTGAACTGTCATGTATACATCGTATTCACTTCAAAAGAATGTAAATGCGACGTTTCCATCCTAGGAAATAGCGTTTGCAGATGCCTACTTATCCTAGCAATAGAGTTCCAATGCTTCTCAAAAAGCGATATCGCATCTCATTTCTATGCATCATGATAAGATATAATATTGATTGCGAAGTGTTATGTATACCTCGTATTCACTTCAAAAGAATGTAAACGCGACACTTCCTTGCCAGGAAATAGCGTTTGCAGATGTCTACGTATCGTAGCATTAGAATTCTAATGCTCCACTATACGCGATATCGCTACTCATTACTATGTTTCATGATAATATATAATATTCATTGTGGAGTGTTATGTATACCTCGTATTCACTTCAAAAGAATGTAAATGCGACACTTCCTTGCTTGGAAATAGCGTTTGCAGATGTCTACGTATCGAGGCAATAGAGTTCTAAACTTCTTAATTCGCGATATCGCATCACATTTCTATGTTACATGATAATATATAATATTCATTGCGGAGTGCCATGTATACCTCGCATACACTTCAAATGAATGTAAATGCGACACTTCCTTGCTAGGAAATAGCGCCTGCAGATGTCTACGTATCGTAGCAATGGAGTCCTTATGCTCCCTACTACGCGATATCGCATCTGATTTCTATGATACATGATAAGATATAATATTCATTACGAAGTGTCATGTATACCTCGTACTCCTTTCAGAGGAATGTAAATGCGACACTTCCTTGCTAGGAACTAGCTTTTGCAGATGTCTACGAATCGAAGCAATAGGGTTCTAATGCTTCTTATATCGCCATATCGCATCTCTTTTCTATGTTTCATGATAAGATATAATATTCATTGCCAAGTGTCTTGTACACCTCGCATGATCTTCAAATGAATGTAAATGCAACACTTCCTTGCTAGGAAATATCGTTTGCAGATGTCTACGTATCGTAGCATTAGAGTTCTAATGCTTCTCAAAACGCGATATCGCATCCCATTTCTATCTTTCATGATAAGATATAATATTCATTGCGAAGTGTCACTTGTACCTCGTATTCACTTCAAACGAATGTAAATGCGACACTTCCTTGCTAGGAAATAGAGTTTGCAGATGTCTACGTATCGAGGCAATAGAATTTCAGTGCTTCTTAAAATGAGATACCGCATCTCATTTCTATGTTTCATGATAAGATATAATATTCATTGTGAAGTGTCGCTTATACCTCGCATACACTTCAAAAGAATGTAAATGCGACTGATCCTTGCTAGGATATAGCGATTGCAGATGTCTACGTATCGTAGAAGTAGGGTTCTAATGCTTCTCCAAACGCGATATCGCATCTCATTTCTATGTTTCATGATGAGACATAATATTCGTTGTGGAGTGCTATGTATACCCCGTATTCACATCAAAAGAATGTTAATGTGACGCTTCCTTGCTAGGAAGTAGCGTTTGCAGAAGTCTACGTGTCGAAGCAATGGAGTTCTAATGCTGCTTAAATCGCCATACCGCATCTCATTTCTATGTTTCATGATAAGATATAATATTCATTGTGGAGTGATATGTATACCTCGTATTCACTTCAAAGGAATGTAAATCCGACACTACCTTGCCAGGAAATTGCGTTTGCAGATCTCTCCATATCGAAGCAATAATGTCCTAATGCTTCATAAAACGCGATATCGCATGTCATTCCTATGTTTCATGATAAGATATAATATTCATTGTGAAGTGTCGCTTATACATCGCATACACTTCAAGTGAATGTAAATGCGACACTTCCTTGCTAGTAAATAACGTTTGTAGATGTCTACGTATCGTAGCAATAGTGCTCTAATGCTTCTTAAATCGCGAAATCGCCTCTCATTTCTGTGTATCATGATAAAATATGATATTAATTGCGAATTGTCATGTATTCCTCGTATTCATTTCAGGGGAATGTAAATGCGATTCTTCGTTGCTAGGAAATAGAGTTTCCAGATGTCTACGTATCGTTGCAATAGATTTCTAATACTCCTTAAAACGCGATATCGCATCTCATTTCTATGTTTCATGATAAGATATAATATTCATTGCGAAGTGCCATGTGTACCTCGCATACACTTCAATTGAATGTACGTGCGACACTTCCTTGCTAGGAAATAGCGTTTGCAGATGTCAACGTATCGAAGCAATAGAATTCTAATGCTTCTTGAATCGCCATATCGCATCCCATTTCCGTGTTTCATGATAAAATATAATATTCATTGTGCAGTGTTATGTATATCTCGTCTATACTTCAAGTGAATGTAAATGCGACACTTCGTTGCTAGGAAGTAGCGTTTGCAGATGTCTACGTATCGAAGTAATAGTGTTCTAATGCTTCTTAAATCGCCATATCGCATCTCATTTCTATGTTTCATGATAAGATATAATATTCATTGCGAAGTGCCATGTATACTTCGCATTCACTTCAATTGAATGTACATGCGACATTTCCATGCTAGGAAATAGCGTTTGCAGATGTCTAAGTATCGCTGCAATAGAATTCTAATGCTTCTTCAAACGAGATACCGTATCTCATTTCTATCTTTCATGATGAGATACAATAGTCATTGTGCAGTGTTATGTGTACCCCGTATTCACTTCAAAGGAATGTAAATGCGACACTTCTTTGTTAGGAAATAGCGTTTGCAGATGTCTACATATCGAAGCAATAGGGTTCTAATGCTTCTTAAATCGCCATATTGAATCTCACTTCTATGTTTCATGATAAGATATAATATTGATTGTGCAGTGTTATGAATACCTCGTATTCACTTCAAAAAAATGTAAATGCGACACTTCCTTGCTTGGAAATAGCGTTTGCAGATGTCTACATATCGAAGCAATAGAGTTCTAATGCTTCTTGAATCGCCATATCGCGTCTCATTTCTATGTTTCATGATAATATATAATATTCATTGCGGAGTGTTATGTATACCTCGTATTCACTCAAAAGAATGTAAACGCGACACTTCCTTGCCAGGAAATAGAATTTGCATATGTCTACGTATCGTAGCATTAGAGTTCTAATGCTTCTCAAAACGCGATATCGCTACTCAATGCTATGTTTCATGATGATATATAATATTCATTGTGGAGTGTTATGTATACCTCGTATTCACTTCAAGAGAATGTAAATGCGACACTTCCTTGCTCGGAAATAGCGTTTGCAGATGTCTACATATCGAAGCACTAGAGTTCTAAATCTTCGTAAAACATGATATCGCATCTCATTTCTATGTTTCATGATAAGATATAATATTCATTGGGAAGTGTCATGCTTACCTGGCTTTCATTTCAAAAGAATGTGAATGCGACACTTCCTTGCTAGGAAATAGCGTTTACAGATATCTACGTGTCGTAGCAATAGAGTTCTAATGCTTCACAGAACGCGAGGTCGCATCTCATTTCTGTGTTTCATGATAATATATAATATTCATTGCGAAGTGTCATGTATACCTCGCATACACTTAAAATGAATGTAAATGCGACACTTCCTTGCTTTGAAATAGGGTTTGCAGATGCCTGCGTATCGAAGCAATGGAGTTCTCACGCGACTTAAATCGCCATATAACATCTCATTTCTATGTTTCACGATAAGATATAGTATTCATTGTGGAGTGCTACTTATACCTCGTATTCACTTCAAAGGAATGTAAGTGCGACACTGCCATTCTAGGAAATAGCGTTTGCAGATGTCTCCGCATCGAGGCCATAGAGTTCTAATGCTTCTTAAAACGCGATATCGCACCTCTCTTCTATGTTTCATGATAAGAGGGCGATAATACTCATGGTTTTGATAGTAAATGAAACATACGTATTGTAAACAGTGGTGGAAGGCGTAATACTTACCGTTTACTTCACTGTGAATAAACACTTTTGAAGGGCATTTCAATAGTTTGCAGCATAAGTTGAACATGATAAGATTAGTATTGAAAAATCGGTTCGAATACGTTTGGTTAGGCTGTTCTTTGTGTCGTTCATTTTATAAGTACTGAGCTGCGGATTCCTGAGGACAGCTCACAAAATTGTTGAACTATGGAAGATTATCATTGTGAATTTGAATCAAAAGCTAATTAAATTCCATTAGATTGTAAACAGATCTCAATGTTTCATTTTAGATAGTAAGATTAAATACTCTTTACAAAACTACAAGAATGGATACATACCTTTCTGTTATTATTATTTCATAAAGAATTATAATTGCAATTATATAGTTCATTACGATAAAAAGTATTTCTCAGAAAATTCTAAATATTAAATAAAAGAATCAAGTAAAACGTTTTTCATAATTACGAATATATAAAATACTTGAACATTCCAATAGAAAGATGTCTAAACAGGAGCTAGAAAAGTCAAACATTCAATTTCAATTCCAGAATTCGTCTATAAGAGGTAAAATGTTTCGAAAGCTTTAATTACAGTCTTTAATGCAAGCAGTTGGGCAGTATTTCAATTTTTAAGAAAATTGATGAAAGTCAACCATTTTGAAGTGGTCAGAATCTTTGTCGTTTGAGCAATAAGTGAATAACAAATAACTGCATAAATTCCAGGCTTAAAAATTAATGGATTAAATCCTATGCAGACTCGTTTATGAGCGAGTTACTAAATAATAATCCACACTAAGTAATCATTTTAAAACTTAAACGATTACATCTCGCGAACTTTCAAAGATATCAGAAGCGTGAAAAGTATGTGGTTTATCAAAAACTCTTCTAAAAGAGCGGACGAAGCCAATAGAAATCTTTGTTGAAGTAAGCAAGTTCTAAAGTTCTAAGCAACACGATGGCCCTTATCTGCCTATGTTTCAGATCAAGTAAGTTCTGAATTTCTATTAAATCCGATGGAATTTCTCACTACTAACGTTTCAAAGTAAGTTCTCAAATTCTCAGTTCTACGTTTAAAACTATGTGTGTTCTATATATCTATGTAAAGTGATGGTTCCTATTAGTTGTGACGGAAACCTATATATAGTAAGTCAGGGAAGCTCGAAGGGGTTAATTATCTAAATGCTTTAAGGTGTAAAACGTACTTTAATCTAAAACGATCTATCGTTCCAAGGTATCCGCTCACGTACAACTTTTCTTGGGCGCCAGCTGTTCAGAAAGTAGCAAAGGGATAGACTACACGACCTCGGGAACCCTGGGGCGGAACAACCCTTGAAACTTCGAAATGGTCCTCCTCTCGACTACGCCTAGCCAAGTACACACACTCAGGTCGCGAGATACTGAAGTCACGGCATGTTTATTTATGGTCTCGACGTGGGTTTAACTAAGAAGGGCTACGGGAAACTACGCAACACGGCGCAAATTACCGGGTATCATAACTCGCTTCACGATATAAGATACAATATACAATATGCGACACAAGAAATGGGACGCTTTAGCGAATAAGCTCTCACGTTCTCTTCTTCAGGTTCCTTGAATTCGCTGGTGGACCTCGGGTCTCCTGCATCCTCCTCGGGGCTCCTTGGTGGAGTGGACTGTAAGCTTCGGTATTGTTCGAGTCCATCGATCAGTGGATTTCGGCGATTTCCCCTTCTCGCCCCTTTGGGTGTCCCTGAGGGGATCCTCCTGATCATTTAAATTGCGTAGCGCCTCGCGCGCCGCGCTCCTGTCACGTAAAATTGAGAGAAATGACTTAGAATGAAACGAGAGTGAATAACTGTTCACTCGACTCTTTATTTAACACAAGATATAAACTTTTATATTACCGTTTGTAGGGCAGAGTTTCAGGATGTACGCCGATGATAACTTTAAGACTACTGACCTAGACAATCCCTAGGTCTTTTATACGTTATGTTTTTCTGGAGTAGGGGTAGGACCTTAACCCTGCTTTTTGGAATTAGGGTATGATAATATAAACGGGATGCGTCAGGCGGGTGACTCTTGTTTGTTTCCTCTAGCGAGATTATGGGCGTGTTGGTATAGGCTATTTGAGAATGCGTTTGTCATTACACTCCCATGGCCCACCTGCAGGGCCGCTGGACTTTTGACATCTCTTTAGGGGGTTAAGGATGGTCGAGGACCTTCTCACATCCCAGAGCATTATAAAGCACAAAAGCAGATAAGCATAATGCGATGCATAGAGCTTTACAACCTTCTAACCTACTTTGAACTGTTTATATGAAATGCAATATTGAGGTGCATGAAGCATGACAAATTAAATGCTTCGGCACCTGGACATCTAGAAACGCTATCCCCGGGCAAGAAAGTGTAGGGTTCACACTCAATTCATATGCAGAACCAGATAAACATAACGCGATGCTATGAATATTTCATCTTATCATGAAATATAGAAGTAAGATGCGCAGCCGCGTTTTACGAAGCATTAGAACTCTATTGCTTCTAAACCTTCAGATATAGAAACGATATTCCGTAGCAAGGAAGTGATCCATTTACATTCATTTGAAGTGTAGAGGAGATATACATAACAAGTTGCATTGAAATTACATCTTATCATGTGACTTAAAATTGATATGCGATATCGCGTTTTATAAAGAGTTAGAAGTCTATTGCTTCGATGCGTAGACATCTAGAAACGCAATTTCCTAACCAAGAAGTGTGGCATTTGCATTCTTTTGAAGTGTAGACGAGGTATACATAACACTTCGCAATGAATATTATATCTTATCATGAAACATATAATTTAGATGCGATATCGCGTTTCAAGAAGCACTAGAACTCTATTGCTTCGATACGTAGACACCTGGAAACGCACTTCCTACCAAGGAAGTGTGACATTTACATTCCTTTGAAGTGTAGATGATGTATTCATAACACTTCGCAATGATTATTACATCCTATCATGAAACACAGAAATGATATGCGATATCGCGTTTTAAGTAGAATTAGAACTCTAATCCTTGGATACGTAGACATCTAGAAACGCTATTTCCTAGCAAGGACGTATGACATTTACATTCTATTGAAGTGTAGACGAGATATACATAGCACTTCGCGATGCATATTATATCTTATCATGAAATAAAGAAGTGAGATGCGATAGCGCGTTTTAAGAAGCATTAGAACTCCATTGCTTCGATACGTAGACATCTGGAAACACAATTTCCTAGAAAGCACATGTGACATTTACATTCTATTGAGTGAGTGCGAGGTATACATAACAGTTCGCGATGAATATTATGTCTTATCATGAAACGTAGAAATGAGATGCGATATCACGTTTTGAGAAGCATTAGAACTCCATTGCTTCGATACGTGGATAAGAGGAAACGCATTTCCTAGGAAGGAAGTGTGCAATTTACATTCTTTTGAAGTGTACACGTCGTATACATAACACATCGCAATGAATATTATATCTTATCGTGAAACACAGAATTGAGATGCGATATCGCGTTTAAAGAAGCGTTAGAACTCTATTCCTACGATACGTAGACATCTGAAAACGCACATCCTAGCAAGCAAGTGTGGCATTCACATACCTTTGAGGTGTAGACGAGGTATACATAGCACTTCGCGATGAATATTATATCATATCATGACACAATAAAATGAGATGCGATATCGCGTTTTAAGAAGCATTAGAACTCTATTGCTTAGACACGTAGACATCTGGAAACGCATTTCCTAGCAAGGAAGTGTTGCATTTATATTCTTTTGAAGTGTAGATGTGGTACACATAACACTTCGCAATGGATGTTATATGATATCAAGAAACAATGAAATGAGATGCGATATCGCGTTTTAAGAAGAAATAGAACTATATTGCTTCGACACGTAGACACCTGGAAACGTATTTCCCAGCAAGGAAGTGTGGCATTTACATTCTTTTTTTGTGCAGACGAGGTATATATAACACTTCGCAATGAATATTATATCTTATCATGAAACATAGAATTGAGAAGCGATATCGCGTTTGAAGAAGCATTAGAACTATATTGCTTCGACACGTAGACACCTGGAAACGCATTTCCTACCAAGGAAGTGTGGCATTTAGATTCTTTTGAATTGTAGACGAGGTATAAATAACACTTCGTAATGAATCTTGTATCATATCATGAAACATAGAATTGAGATGCGATATCGAGTTTAAAGAAGCATTACAACTCTATTGCTTCGATACGTAGACATGTGGAAACGCTATTTCCTAGCAAGGAAGTGTGGAATTTACATTCTTTTGAAGTGTAGACGAGTTATACGTAACATTTCGCAACAAATATTATATCTTATGGTGAAACATAGACATAAGATGCGATTTCGTGTGTCAAGAAGAATTAGAACTCTATTGCATCGATACGTAGACATCTGGAAACGCTTTTCCTAGCAAGGATGTGTGGCATTTACATTCTTTTGAAGTGCAGACGAGGTATACATAACGCTTCGCAATGAACATTATATCTCAAAATGAAACATAGAGCTGCGATGCACTATTGCGTTTTAAGATGCATTAGAACTCTATTGCTTCTATACGTAGGCATCTGGAAAATTGCTATTTCCTAGCAACAAAGCGTGGCATTTGCGTCTTTTCAAGTGTCGACGAGGTATGCATAGCACTTCGTGATGAATGTTATATCATTTAATGAGACATAGAAATGAGATGCGATATCGCGTTTTAAGAAGCATTACAACTCTATTTCTTCGGTACGTAGACATCTGGAAACGCTATTTCCTAGAACGGAAGTGTGGTATTTACATTCTTTTGAAGTGCAACGAGGTATAGATAGCACTTCGCAATTAATATTATATCTTATCATGATACATATAACTGCGATGTGATATCGCGTTTTAAGGAGCATTACAACTCCATTGCTTCGCTATGTAGACATCTGGAACCGCATTTAATAGCAAGGATGTGTGGCATTTACATTCCATTGAAGTATTGACGAGGTATACATAACACTTCGGAATGAATATTATATCTTATCATGTAACATGGAAATGAGATGCGATACCGCGTTTGAAGAAGCACTAGAACTCTATTGCTTCGATACGTAGACATCTGAAAACGCATTTTCTAGCAAGGAAGTGTGGCATTTGCATTCTTTTGAAGTGTAGACGAGCTATACATAACACTTCTCAATGAATATTATATCTTATCATGAAACAAAGAAATGAGCTGCGCTATCGCGTTTGAAGAAACATTACAACTCCATTGCTTCGATACGTAGACATCTGGAAACGCTATTTCCTAGCAAGAAAGAGTGCCATTTTCATTCTTTTGAAGTGCAGACGAGGTATACATAGCACATCGCAATGAATATTATCTCTTATGATGAAACATAGAAATGAGATGCGATATCGCGTTTTAAAAAGCGTTATAACTCTATTGCTACTATACGTAGGCATCTCCAAAAGCTATTTCCTAGCATGGAAGTGTCGCGTTTACATTCATCTGAAGTGAATACGCGGTATACATAACAGTGCACAATGAATATTATATCTTATCATGAAACATAGAAATGAGATGCGATATCGCTATTTAAGAAGCATTAGAACTCCATTGCTTCGATACGGAAACATCTGCAAAACCTATTTCCTAGCAAGGATGTGTCGCATTTACATTATTTTGAAGGGAATACGAGGTATACATGACACCTCGCAATGAATTCTATAACTTATCATGAAACATGGTAATGAAATGCGATATCGCGTTTTAAGAAGCGTTAGAAGTCTATTCCTACGACACGTAGGCATCTGCAAACGCTACTTCCAAGCAAGTAAGTGTCGCATTGACATTCTTTTGATGTGAATACGAGGTATACATGACACTTCGCAATGAATATTATATCTTATCATGTACCATAGAAATAAGTAGCGATATCGCGTTTTAAGAAGCATTAGAATTCTATTGCTACGATACGTAGACATCTGCAAACGCTATTTCCTACCAAGGAAGTGTCGCATTTACATTCATTTGAAGTGAATACGAGGTATACGTGACACTTCGCAATGAATTATATATCTTATCATGAAACATAGAAATGAGATGAGATACCGAGTTTTAGGAAGCATTGGAACTCTATTGCTACGATTCGTAGATATCTGGAGACGTTATTTCCTAGCAGGGAAGTGTCGCATTTACATTCTTTTGATGTGAATACGTGGTATACACGACAATTCGCATTGAATATTATATCTTTTCATGAAACATAGAAATGAGATGCGATATCGCGTTATAAGAAGCATTAGAACTCTATTGCTACGATACGTAGATATCTGAAAACGCTATTTCCTAGCATGGAAGTGTCGCATTTACATTCTTTTGAAGTGAATACGAGGTGTACATGACACTTCGCAATGAATATTATATCTTATCACGAAACATGGAAATGAGATGCGATATGGCTTTTTGAGAAGCATTAGAACGCAATTGCTACGATACGTAGACATCTGAAAACGCTATTTCCTAGCATGGAAGTGTCGCATTTACATTCTTTTGAAGTGAATACGAGGTGTACATGACACTTCGCAATGAATATTATATCTTATCACGAAACATGGAAATGAGATGCGATATGGCTTTTTGAGAAGCATTAGAACGCAATTGCTACGATACGTAGACATCTGTAAACGCTATTTCCTAGCAAGGAAGATTCGCATTTACATTCTTTTGAAGTGAATTCGAGGTATAGATGACACTTCGGAATGAATATTATAACTTATCACGAAACATAGAAATGAGATGCGATATCGCGATCCAAGAAGCACTAGTATTCTATTACTACGGTACGTAGACATCTGCAAACGCTATTTCCTAGGATGGAAGTGTCGCATTTACATTCTTTTGAAGTGAACACGAGGTATACATAACACTCCCCAATGAATATTATATCTTATCATGAAACGTAGAACTGAGATGCGATATCGCGCTTTAAGAAACATTAGAACTCTGTTGCTACGATACGCAGACATCTGCAATCGCTATTTCCTAGCACGTAAGTGTCGCATTTACATACTTTAGAAGTGAGTACGAGATATACATGACACATCGGAATGAATATTATATCTTATCATGAAACATAGAAGTGAGATGCGATATCGCGTTCTAAGAAGCACTAGAACCCTATTGCTAATGTACGTAGAAATCTGCAAACGCTATTTCCTTGCAAGGAAGTGTCGCATTTACATTCCATTGAAGTGAATACGAGGTATACATGACACTTCGCAATGAATATTATATCTTATCATGAAACGTAGAACTGAGATGCGATATCGCGCTTTAAGAAACATTAGAACTCTGTTGCTACGATACGCAGACATCTGCAATCGCTATTTCCTAGCACGTAAGTGTCGCATTTACATACTTTAGAAGTGAGTACGAAGTATACGTGACACTTCGCAATGAATATTATATCTTATCATGAAACATAGAAATGAGATGCGGTATCCCGTGTTAAGAAGCTTTAGATCTCTATTGCCTCGATACGTACACATCTGAAATCGCTATTTTCTAGCAATGAAGTGTCGCATTTACATTCATTTGAAGTGAACACGAGGTATACATAACACTCCCCAATGAATATTATATCTTATCATGAAACATAGAAATGAGGTGCTATATCGCGTTTTAAGATGCATTAGAACCCTATTGCTAATATACGTAGAAATCTGCAAACGCTATTTCCTAGCAAGGAAGTGTCGCACTTACATTCCATTGAAGTGAATACGAGGTATACATGACACTTCGCAATGAATATTATATCTTATCATGAAACATAGAAATGAGATGCGATATCGCTATTTAAGAAGCATTAGAACTCCATTGCTTCGATACGGAAACATCTGCAAAACCTATTTCCTAGCAAGGATGTGTCGCATTTACATTATTTTGAAGGGAATACGAGGTATACATGACACCTCGCAATGAATTCTATAACTTATCATGAAACATGATAATGAAATGCGATATCGCGTTTTAAGAAGCGTTAGAAGTCTATTCCTACGACACGTAGGCATCTGCAAACGCTACTTCCAAGCAAGTAAGTGTCGCATTGACATTCTTTTGATGTGAATACGAGGTATACATGACACTTCGCAATGAATATTATATCTTATCATGTACCATAGAAATAAGTAGCGATATCGCGTTTTAAGAAGCATTAGAATTCTATTGCTACGATACGTAGACATCTGCAAACGCTATTTCCTACCAAGGAAGTGTCGCATTTACATTCATTTGAAGTGAATACGAGGTATACGTGACACTTCGCAATGAATTATATATCTTATCATGAAACAAAGAAATGGGATGCGATATCGCGATTTAAAATGCATTAGAACTCTATTGCTACGATACGTAGACATCTGCAAAAGCTATTTCCTAGCAAGGAAGTGTCGCATTTACATTATTTTGAAGGGAATAGGAGGTATACATGACACCTCGCAATGAATTCTATATCTTATCATGAAACATAGAAATGAAATGCGGTATCGCGTTTTAAGGAGCGTTAGAAGTCTATTGCTGCGATACATAGACATCTGCAAAAGCTATTTCCTAGCAAGGAAGAGTCGCATTTACATTCTTTTGAAGTGTATGCGAGGTATACATGGCACTTCGCAATGAATATTACATATTATCATGAAACATATAAATGAAATGCGATATCGCGATTTAAGTAGCATTAGAATTCTATTGCTACGATACGTAGCCATCTGCAACCGCAATTTCCTAGCAAGAAAGTGTTGCATTTACATTCTTTTGATTTGTAGACGAGAATACATGACACTTCGCAATGAATATTATATCTTATCCGACGGCGGTCGGAATTCAGCGATGGTGCTGAATGTGGCAGAATCGGCGTGATGCGTCGTGGTGTCTGGATCGGAAGCGTCGACGGTCGCTTCGGAAAGCGGCGTCTGGGCTGGTGCGAAGGCAGGTCGCTGGTATACGACGACTCTCGGAACGCCCTCCAAATATTCACGCACAAGTGATCGTATGAAATTCTTCCTACTCGCACGTCGCGTTCTTCGCAAACCGGAAGCACGATTCATTCACCAGATTTTTCTGCAGTTTCGACTAAGATCTGAAGGATAAGCGGCGGTCTCAACCTCACAAAGCCGATTTCTATACTCCTTCAATTTGATGAAGATCAACCCCAGTTATATGGAAGAACCCGTGGAAGAATTCGTAGTTAAATGTAATGTTAAAAGTAGAACTAGTATTATAAACACTTGATAAAATTAATGGATGTGGAAATAGTAGAATTGCTAAAAGAACTTGTACTTGGATATAGTAAAAGTAAAAATAAAATATATTCCAGGTTTAAAGTATACAAGAACTTGAATTATTCTAAGTCTAAGACTATGTTAAAGTGGAAATAGAAATACGATGCCTGAACCCCACATTGAGGTGGCTAACGATCTAGAACTAGAGGTTTCGAATCCTCGGTAGGAGATCTCGAGTCAGAGTGTGTGCTCTGGAGACGCGTCTCTGACCTCCTCGATTCGCTGGGCGTTACGGTCGCGGACGCTCGTGGTAGGGAGATCGCGGTCCCATGAGTAGGACTCGAGGGGGACTCGCGTCTCGAGGCGGAGAGCGCGCGGTCCAGCGAGTGGGGACCCGCGGAGCGTGGTGGGGCTAGCGGCGCATGCCGCTGGCCGGACGCATCTTACTTAGTGTAACTTAGATCTAGGAATTCTTATATATGCGTCATGATATGGTATGTATGTCCTAGCTTAGAAGTAATATATAGGTTCTAGCAGATCCTGTTCGCGGAATTGGAAAAGACCCCATTCAGGTGATGGGCTGCGCCTACGTCTTCCTGCAGGACGGAATCCTCGGTGCGAGGGAGATAGGGCTGCCCGTCCTTGGTGCGGGCGAGACAGGTATACTCGGTGGTACGAGTGAGACACTGGTGCCCGGTACGAGCGAGACAGGTATACTCAGCGGTGCGAGTGAGGCAGCGGAACTCGGTGTGAGTGAGCGCGTGCAGGTATGCGCGCGCGAACACTTCCAGTTGCTGGATCTGCAGGCGAGTTTGGCTGGTTGCATGCGTCCAGGGGTTGATGCTGGGGGGTGCGAGAAGGTTGAAGGGTGGCAGGCGGTACGCCAGACGTCACAAAATGCGACACATACTTTCTAGGAAATTACGTCCCCAGATATCTCTGTATCGAAGCTATAGAGTTCTAATTCTCCTTAAAACGAGATATCGCACCTCATCTCTATGTCTCATGATAAGATATAATATTCATTGCGAGGTGTTATGCATTCCTCGACTACACTTCAAATGAATGTAAATGCGACACTTCCTTTCTAGGAAATAGCGTCTCCAGATATCTACGTATCGTAGCAATAGAGTTCTAATGCTTCTTATAACGCGATATCGCATCTCATTTCTATGTTTCATGAAAAGATATAATATTCAATGCGAATTGTCGTGTATACCACGTATTCACATCAAAAGAATGTAAATGCGACACTTCCCTGCTAGGAAATAGCGTCTCCAGATATCTACGAATCGTAGCAATAGAGTTCCAATGCTTCCTAAAACTCGGTATCTCATCTCATTTCTATGTTTCATGATAAGATATACCATTCATTGCGAAGTGTCATGTATACCTCGTATTCACTTCAAAAGAATGAAAATGCGACTATTCCTTGCTAGGAAATAGCGTTTGCAGATGTCTACGTATCGTAGCAATAGAGTTCTAATGCTTCTCAAAACGCGATATCGCATCTCATTTCTATGCTTCATGATAAGATATAATATTCATTGCGAAGTGCCATGTATACCTCGTATTCACTCCAAACGAATGTAAATGCGACACTTCCTTGCTAGGAAATAGCGTATGCAGATGTCTAAGTATCGTAGCAATAGCGTTCTAATGCTACTTAAATCGCGATATGACGTCTCATTTATATGTTTCGTGATAAGTTATAATATTCATTCCGAAGTGCCATGTATACCTCGTATTCACTTCAAAAGAATGTAAGTGCGACTATTGTTTGCTAGGAAATAGCGTTTGAAGATGTCCACGTATCGTAGCAATAGAGTTCTAATGCTTCTCAAAACGCGATATCGCAACTCATTTCTACGTTTCGTGATAAGATATAATATTCATTGCGATGTGTCATGTATACCTCGTATTCACTCCAAACGATTGTAAATGCGACACTTTCTTGCTAGGAAATAGCGTATTCAGATGTCTACGTATCGTAGCAATAGAGTTCTAATGCATTTTAAATCGCGATATCGCATCCCATTTCTTTGTTTCATGATAAGATATATAATTCATTGCGAAGTGTCATGAATACCTCGTATTCACTGCAAAAGAATGTAAATGCGACTATTGCTTGCTAGGAAATAGCGTTTGCAGATGTCTAAGTATCGTAGCAATAGAGTTCTAATGCTACTTAAATCGCGATATCGCATCTCATTTATATGTTTCGTGATAAGATATAGTATTCATTGCGAAGTGTCATGTATACCTCGCATTCGCTCCAAACGAATGTAAATGCGACACTTCCTTGCTAGGAAATAGCGTATTCAGATGTCCACGTATCGTAGCAATAGAGTTCTAACGCTACTTAAATCGCGATATCGCAACTCATTTCTACGTTTCGTGATAAGATATAATATTCATTGCGATGTGTCATGTATACCTCGTATTCACTCCAAACGATTGTAAATGCGACACTTCCTTGCTAGGAAGTAGCGTTTCCAGATGTCTACGTATCGAAGCAATAGAGTTCTAATGCTTCTTAAAACGGGATATCGAATTGCATCACAATGCTTCATTATAAGGTATAATATTCATTGCGAATTGTCATGTATACCTCGCATTCACTCCAAACGAATGTAAATGCGGCACTTCCTTGCTAGGAAATAGCGTATTCAGATGTCCACGTATCGTAGCAATAGATTTCTAATGCTACTTAAGTCGCGATATCGCAACTCATTTCTACTTTTCGTGATAAAATATAATATTCATTGCGATGTGTCATGTATACCTCGTATACACTCCAAACGAATGTAATTGCGACACTTTCTTGCTAGGAAATAGCGTACTCAGATGTCCACGTATCGTAGCAATAGAGTTCTAACGCTACTTAAATCGCGATATCGCAACTCATTTCTACGTTTCGTGATAAGATATAATATTCATTGCGATGTGTCATGTATACCTCGTATTCACTCCAAACGAATGTAAATGCGACACTTTCTGGCTAGGAAATAGCGTATTCAGATGTCTACGTATCGTAGCAATAGAGTTCTAATGCTTCTTAAAACGCGATGTCGCATCTCACTTCTATGTTTCATGATAAGTTATAATATTCACTGCGAAGTGTCATGTATACCTCGTATTCACTTCAAAAGAATGTAAGTGCGACACTTCCATGCTAGGAAATAGCGTATTCAGATGTCTACGTATCGTAGCAAAGGAGTACTAATGCTTCTTAAAACGAGATGTCGCATTTCATTTCTATGTTTCGTGATAAGATATAATATTCATTGCGAAGTGTTATGTATACCTCGTATTCACTCCAAACGAATGTAAATGCGGCACTTCCTTGCTAGGAAATAGCGTATTCAGATGTCTACGTATCGTAGCAATAGAGTTCTAATGCTACTTAAATCGCGATATCGCATCTCATTTCTATGTTTCGTGATAAGGTGTAATATTCATTGCGAAGTGTCATGTACACCTCGCATTCACTTCAGAAGAATGTAAATGCGACTATTGCTTGCTAGGAAATAGCGTTTGCAGATGTCAACGTATCGATGAAATAGAGATCAGAAACTTCTTAAAACGCGATATCGCATCTCATTTCTGTGTTTAATGATAAGAAATAATATTCACTGCGAAGTGTCATGTATACTCGTATTCACTTCAATTGAATATAAATGCGACACATCCTTGCTAGGAAATAGCGTTTGCAGATGTCTACGTATCGAAGCAATAGGGTTCTAAAGCTTCTTAAAACGGTAAATCGCATCTCATTTCTATGTCTCAAGATTAAGATATAATATTCATTGTGCACTGTTATGTATACCTCGTATTCACTTCAAAAGAATGTAAATAGAAAACGTCCTTGCTAGGAAATGGCGTTTGCTGTTGTCACCGTATCGAAGCAGTAGAGTTCTAATGCTTCAAAAAACGCGATATCCCATCTCACTTCTGTGATTCACGATAAGATATAATATACATTGCGATGTGTTATGTATTCCTCATCTACACTTCAAGTGAATGTAAATGCGACACTCTCTTGCTGGGAAATAGCGCTTGCAGTTGTCTCCGTATCGAAGCTATAGTGTTCTAATGCTTCTTAATACGTGATATCCTATCTCGTTTCTACGTTTCATGATAAGGTATAATATTCATTGCCTAGTGTCATGTATACCTCGCATACACTTCAATTGAATGTAAGTGCGACACTTCCTTATCAGAAAGTAGCGTTTGCAGAAATCTACGTATCGAAGTAATAGAGCTCTAATGCTTCTTAAAACGCGATATCGCATTCCACTCCAATGTTTCATTATAAGGTATAATATTCATTGCGACTTGTCATGTATACCTCGTATTCACTTCAAGAAAATGTAAATGCGACACATCCTTGCTAGGAAATAGAGTTTGTAGATGTCTACGTATCGCTGCAATAGTGTTCTAATGATTCTTAAGACGCTATATCGCATCTCTTTACCATGTTTCTTGATAAGATATAATATTCATTGCGATGTGATATGTACTCCTCGTATTCACCTGAAAAGAATGTAAATGCGACACTTCCTTGCTAGGAAGTAGCGTTCACAAATGTCTACGTTTCGAAGCAATAGAGTTCTAATGTTTGTTAAAACGGGATATCGCATCTCATTTCTATGTTTCATGATAGGATGAAATATTCATTGCGATGTGTTATATATACCTCGCATACATTTCCAATGAATGTAAATGCGACACTTCCTTCCTAGGAAATAGCGTTTGCAGATGTCAACGCATCGTAGGAATGGTTTTCTAATGCCTCTTAAATCGTCATATGGCATCTCATATCTACGTTTCATGATAAGATATAATATTCATTGCGAAGTGTCATGTGTACCTCGTATTCACTTGAATAGAATGTAAATGCGACACTTCCTTCCTAGGAAGTAGCGTTTGAAGATGTCCACGTATCGTAGCAATAGAGTTCTAATGCTTCTCAAAACGCGATATCGCAACTCATTTCTACGTTTCGTGATAAGATATAATATTCATTGCGATGTGTCATGTATACCTCGTATTCACTCCAAACGATTGTAAATGCGACACTTTCTTGCTAGGAAATAGCGTATTCAGATGTCTACGTATCGTAGCAATAGATTTCTAATGCTTCTTAAAACGCGATGTCACATCTCACTTCTATGTTTCATGATAAGTTATAATATTCATTGCGAAGTGTCATGTATACCTCGTATTCACTTCAAAAGAATGTAAGTGCGACACTTCCATGCTAGGAAATAGCGTATTCAGATGTCTACGTATCGTAGCATTAGAGTTCTTATGTTACTTAAATCGCGATATCGCATCCCATTTCTGTGTTTCGTGATAAGGTATAATATTCATTACGAAGTGTCATGGATACCTCGTATTCACTGCAAAAGAATGTAAATGCGACTATTGCTTGCTAGGAAATAGCGTTTGCAGATGTCTAAGTATCGTAGCAATAGAGTTCTAATGCTACTTAAATCGCGATATCGCATCTCATTTATATGTTTCGTGATAAGATATAGTATTCATTGCGAAGTGCCATGTATACCTCGCATTCGCTCCAAACGAATGTAAATGCGACACTTCCTTGCTAGGAAATAGCGTATTCAGATGTCCACGTATCGTAGCAATAGAGTGCTAACGCTACTTAAATCGCGATATCGCAACTCATTTCTACGTTTCGTGATAAGATATAATATTCATTGCGATGTGTCATGTATACCTCGTATTCACTCCAAACGATTGTAAATGCGACACTTCCTTGCTAGGAAGTAGCGTTTCCAGATGTCTACGTATCGAAGCAATAGAGTTCTAATGCTTCTTAAAACGGGATATCGAATTGCATCACAATGCTTCATTATAAGGTATAATATTCATTGCGAATTGTCATGTATACCTCGCATTCACTCCAAACGAATGTAAATGCGGCACTTCCTTGCTAGGAAATAGCGTATTCAGATGTCCACGTATCGTAGCAATAGATTTCTAATGCTACTTAAGTCGCGATATCGCAACTCATTTCTACTTTTCGTGATAAAATATAATATTCATTGCGATGTGTCATGTATACCTCGTATACACTCCAAACGAATGTAATTGCGACACTTTCTTGCTAGGAAATAGCGTACTCAGATGTCCACGTATCGTAGCAATAGAGTTCTAACGCTACTTAAATCGCGATATCGCAACTCATTTCTACGTTTCGTGATAAGATATAATATTCATTGCGATGTGTCATGTATACCTCGTATTCACTCCAAACGAATGTAAATGCGACACTTTCTGGCTAGGAAATAGCGTATTCAGATGTCTACGTATCGTAGCAATAGAGTTCTAATGCTTCTTAAAACGCGATGTCGCATCTCACTTCTATGTTTCATGATAAGTTATAATATTCACTGCGAAGTGTCATGTATACCTCGTATTCACTTCAAAAGAATGTAAGTGCGACACTTCCATGCTAGGAAATAGCGTATTCAGATGTCTACGTATCGTAGCAAAGGAGTACTAATGCTTCTTAAAACGAGATGTCGCATTTCATTTCTATGTTTCGTGATAAGATATAATATTCATTGCGAAGTGTTATGTATACCTCGTATTCACTCCAAACGAATGTAAATGCGGCACTTCCTTGCTAGGAAATAGCGTATTCAGATGTCTACGTATCGTAGCAATAGAGTTCTAATGCTACTTAAATCGCGATATCGCATCTCATTTCTATGTTTCGTGATAAGGTGTAATATTCATTGCGAAGTGTCATGTACACCTCGCATTCACTTCAGAAGAATGTAAATGCGACTATTGCTTGCTAGGAAATAGCGTTTGCAGATGTCAACGTATCGATGAAATAGAGATCAGAAACTTCTTAAAACGCGATATCGCATCTCATTTCTGTGTTTAATGATAAGAAATAATATTCACTGCGAAGTGTCATGTATACTCGTATTCACTTCAATTGAATATAAATGCGACACATCCTTGCTAGGAAATAGCGTTTGCAGATGTCTACGTATCGAAGCAATAGGGTTCTAAAGCTTCTTAAAACGGTAAATCGCATCTCATTTCTATGTCTCAAGATTAAGATATAATATTCATTGTGCACTGTTATGTATACCTCGTATTCACTTCAAAAGAATGTAAATAGAAAACGTCCTTGCTAGGAAATGGCGTTTGCTGTTGTCACCGTATCGAAGCAGTAGAGTTCTAATGCTTCAAAAAACGCGATATCCCATCTCACTTCTGTGATTCACGATAAGATATAATATACATTGCGATGTGTTATGTATTCCTCATCTACACTTCAAGTGAATGTAAATGCGACACTCTCTTGCTGGGAAATAGCGCTTGCAGTTGTCTCCGTATCGAAGCTATAGTGTTCTAATGCTTCTTAATACGTGATATCCTATCTCGTTTCTACGTTTCATGATAAGGTATAATATTCATTGCCTAGTGTCATGTATACCTCGCATACACTTCAATTGAATGTAAGTGCGACACTTCCTTATCAGAAAGTAGCGTTTGCAGAAATCTACGTATCGAAGTAATAGAGCTCTAATGCTTCTTAAAACGCGATATCGCATTCCACTCCAATGTTTCATTATAAGGTATAATATTCATTGCGACTTGTCATGTATACCTCGTATTCACTTCAAGAAAATGTAAATGCGACACATCCTTGCTAGGAAATAGAGTTTGTAGATGTCTACGTATCGCTGCAATAGTGTTCTAATGATTCTTAAGACGCTATATCGCATCTCTTTACCATGTTTCTTGATAAGATATAATATTCATTGCGATGTGATATGTACTCCTCGTATTCACCTGAAAAGAATGTAAATGCGACACTTCCTTGCTAGGAAGTAGCGTTCACAAATGTCTACGTTTCGAAGCAATAGAGTTCTAATGTTTGTTAAAACGGGATATCGCATCTCATTTCTATGTTTCATGATAGGATGAAATATTCATTGCGATGTGTTATATATACCTCGCATACATTTCCAATGAATGTAAATGCGACACTTCCTTCCTAGGAAATAGCGTTTGCAGATGTCAACGCATCGTAGGAATGGTTTTCTAATGCCTCTTAAATCGTCATATGGCATCTCATATCTACGTTTCATGATAAGATATAATATTCATTGCGAAGTGTCATGTGTACCTCGTATTCACTTGAATAGAATGTAAATGCGACACTTCCTTCCTAGGAAGTAGCGTTTGAAGATGTCCACGTATCGTAGCAATAGAGTTCTAATGCTTCTCAAAACGCGATATCGCAACTCATTTCTACGTTTCGTGATAAGATATAATATTCATTGCGATGTGTCATGTATACCTCGTGTTCACTCCAAACGATTGTAAATGCGACACTTTCTTGCTAGGAAATAGCGTATTCAGATGTCTACGTATCGTAGCAATAGATTTCTAATGCTTCTTAAAACGCGATGTCACATCTCACTTCTATGTTTCATGATAAGTTATAATATTCATTGCGAAGTGTCATGTATACCTCGTATTCACTTCAAAAGAATGTAAGTGCGACACTTCCATGCTAGGAAATAGCGTATTCAGATGTCTACGTATCGTAGCATTAGAGTTCTTATGTTACTTAAATCGCGATATCGCATCCCATTTCTGTGTTTCGTGATAAGGTATAATATTCATTACGAAGTGTCATGGATACCTCGTATTCACTGCAAAAGAATGTAAATGCGACTATTGCTTGCTAGGAAATAGCGTTTGCAGATGTCTAAGTATCGTAGCAATAGAGTTCTAATGCTACTTAAATCGCGATATCGCATCTCATTTATATGTTTCGTGATAAGATATAGTATTCATTGCGAAGTGCCATGTATACCTCGCATTCGCTCCAAACGAATGTAAATGCGACACTTCCTTGCTAGGAAATAGCGTATTCAGATGTCCACGTATCGTAGCAATAGAGTGCTAACGCTACTTAAATCGCGATATCGCAACTCATTTCTACGTTTCGTGATAAGATATAATATTCATTGCGATGTGTCATGTATACCTCGTATTCACTCCAAACGATTGTAAATGCGACACTTCCTTGCTAGGAAGTAGCGTTTCCAGATGTCTACGTATCGAAGCAATAGAGTTCTAATGCTTCTTAGAACGGGATATCGAATTGCATCACAATGCTTCATTATAAGGTATAATATTCATTGCGAATTGTCATGTATACCTCGCATTCACTCCAAACGAATGTAAATGCGACACTTCCTTGCAAGGAAATAGCGTATTCAGATGTCCACGTATCGTAGCAATAGATTTCTAATGCTACTTAAGTCGCGATATCGCAACTCATTTCTACTTTTCGTGATAAGATATAATATTCATTGCGATGTGTCATGTATACCTCGTATACACTCCAAACGAATGTAATTGCGACACTTTCTTGCTAGGAAATAGCGTACTCAGATGTCCACGTATCGTAGCAATAGAGTTCTAACGCTACTTAAATCGCGATATCGCAACTCATTTCTACGTTTCGTGATAAGATATAATATTCATTGCGATGTGTCATGTATACCTCGTATTCACTCCAAACGAATGTAAATGCGACACTTTCTGGCTAGGAAATAGCGTATTCAGATGTCTACGTATCGTAGCAATAGAGTTCTAATGCTTCTTAAAACGCGATATCGCATCTCATTTCTGTGTTTAATGATAAGAAATAATATTCACTGCGAAGTGTCATGTATACTCGTATTCACTTCAATTGAATATAAATGCGACACATCCTTGCTAGGAAATAGCGTTTGCAGATGTCTACGTATCGAAGCAATAAGGTTCTAAAGCTTCTTAAAACGGTAAATCGCATCTCATTTCTATGTCTCACGATAAGATATAATATTCATTGTGCACTGTTATGTATACCTCGTATTCACTTCAAAAGAATGTAAATAGAAAACGTCCTTGCTAGGAAATGGCGTTTGCTGTTGTCTCCGTATCGAAGCAGTAGAGTTCTAATGCTTCAAAAAACGCGATATCCCATCTCACTTCTGTGATTCACGATAAGATATAATATACATTGCGATGTGTTATGTATTCCTCATCTACACTTCAAGTGAATGTAAATGCGACACTTTCTTGCTGGGAAATAGCGCTTGCAGATGTCTCCGTATCGAAGCTATAGTGTTCTAATGCTTCTTAATACGTGATATCCTATCTCGTTTCTATGTTTCATGATAAGGTATAATATTCATTGCCTAGTGTCATGTATACCTCGCATACACTTCAATTGAATGTAAGTGCGACACTTCCTTATCAGAAAGTAGCGTTTGCAGAAATCTACGTATCGAAGTAATAGAGCTCTAATGCTTCTTAAAACGCGATATCGCATTCCACTCCAATGTTTCATTATAAGGTATAATATTCATTGCGACTTGTCATGTATACCTCGTATTCACTTCAAGAAAATGTAAATGCGACACATCCTTGCTAGGAAATAGAGATTGTAGATGTCTACGTATCGCTGCAATAGTGTTCTAATGATTCTTAAGACGCTATATCGCATCTCTTTACCATGTTTCTTGATAAGATATAATATTCATTGCGATGTGATATGTACTCCTCGTATTCACCTGAAAAGAATGTAAATGCGACACTTCCTTGCTAGGAAGTAGCGTTCACAAATGTCTACGTTTCGAAGCAATAGAGTTCTAATGCTTGCTAAAACGGGATATCGCATCTCATTTCTATGTTTCATGATAGGATGAAATATTCATTGCGATGTGTTATATATACCTCGCATACATTTCCAATGAATGTAAATGCGACACTTCCTTCCTAGGAAATAGCGTTTGCAGATGTCAACGCATCGTAGGAATGGTTTTCTAATGCCTCTTAAATCGTCATATGGCATCTCATATCTACGTTTCATGATAAGATATAATATTCATTGCGAAGTGTCATGTATACCTCTTATTCCTTTCAAAAGACTGTAAATACGACACTTCCTTGCTAGGAAATAGCGTTTGCAGATGTCTACGTATCGAAACAATATAGTTCTAATGCTTCTTAAAACGAGATATCGCATTTCATTTCTATGTTTCATGTTAAAATATAATATTCATTGCGAAGTGTCATGTATACCTCGTATTCACTTCAAAAGAATGTAAATGGGACACTTCCTTGCTAGGAAATAGCGTTTTCAGATATCTACGTATCGTAGCAACAGAGTACTAATGCTACTTAAAACAAGATATCGCACCTCATTTCTATGTTTCATGATAAGATATAGTATTCATTGCGAAGTGTCGTGAATACCTCGTGTTCACTTCAAATGAATGTAAATGCGACACTTCCTTGCTATTAAATGGCATTTGCAGATGTCTACGTATCGTAGCAATAGAGTTCTAATGCTTCTTAAATCGCGATATCGCATCTCATTTCTATGTTTCATGACAAGATATAATATTCATTGTGCAGTGTTATGTATACCTCGTATTCACTTCCAAAGAATGTAAATGCGACACTTCCGTGCTAGGAAATAGCGTTTCCAGATGTCTACGTATCGAAGCAATGGAGTTCTAATGCTTCTTAGAAAGCGATATCGTATTCCATTTCTATGTCTCATGATAAGATATAATATTCATTGCGATGTGTCATGTATACCTCGAATACACTTCAAATGAATGTAAATACGACACTTCCTCTCTAGGAAATAGCGCTTGCAGATGTCTATTTATCGTGGCTATAGAGTTCCACTGCTTCTTAGAACGCGATATCGCTCCTCATTTCTATGTTTCATGATAAGATATAATATTCATTGCGAAGTGTCATGTATACCTCGTATTCTCTTCAAAAGAATGTAAATGCGACACTTCCATGCTACGATATAGCGTTTTCAGATGTCTCCGCATCGAGGCAGTTTGGTTGAAATGCTTCTTAAAATGCGATATCGCGTCCCACTTCTATGTTTCATGATAAAATATAATATTCATTGCAGAGTGTTATGTATATCTCGTCAACACTTCAAGAGAATGTAAATCCCACACATCCTTGCGGTCGATGAGCGTTTCCATACGTCTACGTATCGAAGCAATACAGTTCTAATTCTTTATAAAACCGGATATCGCAAATCATTTCGATGTTTCATGGCCAGATGCAACTCAATGCAACGCGTTATGTATTTATTATCGATAATTCTAAAGAATGTAAATGCAACGCCTCCTAGCTCAGGAACAGAGTTCCTAGGTGCCTATGTTTCGAAGCAATAGAATTCAAACCCTTTATGAAGCGCGATATCGCACATCATTTCTATGTCTCACGATAGGATGTAATATTCAGTGCAATGCGTTATGTATGTCTCGTCTACACCTCTAGAGAATGTAAATGTCGCCTTCCTTGCTACGCAACAGGGTTACTAGATGTCTACGTATCGAAGCAGTAGTGTTCTAACTCTTCATAAAACGCCATGTCGCATCTCATTTCTATGTCTCATCATAAGATGTAATATTCAATGCAATGCGTTATGTGTACCTCGTCTGCACTTCAAGAGAATGTAAATGCGTCTTTACCGTGCAACGGAATAGTGCTTCCAGGTGTCTACGAATCGAAGCAGTACAGTTCCAATTCTTCATAAAACGCGATTTCGTATCTAAAATCTATGGTTCACGTTATGATGTAATTCAATGCAACGCGTTATGTATTTTTCGTCATTACTTCAAGAGAATGTAAATCCCACACTTCCTAGCGACGGAATAGCGTTACTAGATGTCAAGTAATCGAAGCAATAGAGTTATAATGCTTGGTAAAACGCGATATCGCATCTAGATGTCCACGTATCGAAGCAATAGATATATTTACGAAATTACTTAAAACGTCTTAATCTCAAAAATAGCCTTTTCATCACAAACGTGTAATAAATAAAGTCTTCGAAGGCCCCACGTTTTATTTGTTCCATCGGTCGGAACATGTTCTCCCCGTTGAGAGACCGTGACGATCAATCTAAATCGGTTTGATCTGAATATCGCCTCGACGTCGATGGTTCACGCTATCGTCTCGGATGTGGGCACCTCCGCTAACTGCTTGACGTTGCGATTGTAGACCCCCTGGCTGGTCCGTACGGTGACCGTTCGGGTGATCTTGTCTGGACCTGGGTGCACCTCTTCGACTCGACCGCAGTGCCACTGCAAAGGCAGGACGTAGTCATCCCTTAAGACTACGAGGGATCTTTTCTTGATCTCGTGGTAGCCCTTGGTCCATTTTTTTCGCTCGTTCAGATGGTGGATATATGTGTTGCTAGTGTGACAATCAGTTACGAGGAGTATCGCTGAAATCAGTCTCGGGCAAACTACGTGCCGATCAGGAAGTTGGTCGGAGTTAGGGACCATTAGGATCGGATGATAATGGAGTAAGCGGGCGGGAGTTTAGGATCGCTTCGATTTCGATCGCGAACGTATTGAACTATTCGAATGTAACCCGTATCTTCCCCGACGACTCGTTTGACGTGGTGTTTAAACGATTTCACAGCTGCCTCCCAAAGGCCGCCGAAATTGGGAGAAGGAGCTGGCATGAAATGCCATGATATTCCCTTGCCCGTGAGGATGTGTCTTACCTTATGTGTTGCATAAATATTTTTGCCGTTATTATTACTGGCGCCAGTAAACCTAACGGGTCGAATATTTTTGTCATGGTGGATAAGATCGTGCGTTTGGTGATCCTCGTATCGATGTTTGGATCCACGGAATAGATGATTCGGTCGTTCTACGCGTGCCACGAAACGCCAAGAGCTTTCATTGTGGCGTCTCCAAAATACTTTGGGTGAATTTCGCCTTCCGGAAGTCCTACTAAAAGTTTCGGTTCGTTCGAGACCCATTGTTGAATGTGGAGGTTGCCGCCGTTAAGTAGCTTTATTACCTGGTCCCGTAGTTGTCTAGCGTCTTCGTAATTATCTGTGCCAGTTAGGAGATCGTCGACGTATAGATCTCGCTGGAGCACGGTCGATGCGAAAGGAGCATTCACCTTTTCGTCGTCCGCTAGCTGATGAATATACCTGATGACGAGGAAAGGCGCTGAAGATAGTCCGAACGCGATCGTGTTCAGCTCGTACGTTTTCACCTTTCCCTTGTTATCTCGTCACAATATCGGCTGGTATCGGCGGTCTTCCGGTCTTACGAGGAACTGCCGATACATCTTCTCGATATGACTCCGGTTAAGACATAGGTGTGTTGACGGAACCTTATGAGAAAAGCGAATATGTCGTCCTGTATCGTCGGTCCTGCCAAAAGCGTATCGTTTAATGTCAGTCTACTGCTCGATCTTGCAGATCCATCGAAGACGACGCGAACCTTCGTTGTTGAGCTGGACAGTTTGATGACGGCGTAGTGGATGAGGTAGAAGCCATCCGAATCGCGTGGCCCTAACTGGCTCATGTGTCCCATCTCGAGATATTCCTCGGTGACGGTGGAGTATTCTCGTTTCAGCTCTGGATCTTTCATGAATTTTCGTTCGAGCGAAAGAAGAAGGTTGAGGGCGCGCGACCGAGTTTCGCCTAACTGCATCTTCTTTTCACTGAACGGCAGTGCGACAATGTAACGACCGGTTCGTGTCTGTTTAACGTGGTCGTGAAAATACTGCTCGCATTCCTGCTTCGCGGAAAATAGCTGTCGTACGTGTGGACCCTCTACTAGCACCCAGAATTTTTGAAGTTCGAAATTCAGGGTTGTAACGAACGTTTGATGTCTCCTCCACGACGCCGATGTGGATACGCTCCTCCCGATGATCCGTCCAAATTGGGTCCTTTGGAGGATTAATTCAGAATAGTTGCGAGGAGAAAGCTTGTACTGGCCGATGCTAAGGGATGATAAAGCGGGGCCGGTGCCGATTAACATATCCACATTTGCCGGTCGATGAAATTGTGAATCTGCTAGTTTTACGTTTGCTGGAGTCGGAATTCACATTCTGTTGTTGGTTGCAAACACGTCGTCCTCAAGTTCTGCAGCGTATACAATTCAATACAATGTAAATGCCACACTTGCTACGGAACAGGGTTTCTAGATGTCTACATATCGGAGCAATGGAGTTCTAATGCTTCATAGAAAGCAATATTGCTTATCAATTCTATGTCTCATGATAAGATGTAATCTTCAATGCAACGCGTTTTGTATATCTCGTCAACACTTCAAAAGAATATAAATCCCACACTTCCATGCTACGTAAAGCGTTTCTAGATGTATACGTTTCGAAGCAATAGAGATCTAATGCTTCATTTAACGCGATATCGCATCTCATTTCTATGTTTCAGGATAAGATATAATATACATTGCGAAGTGTCATGTATACCTCGTATTCACTTCAAAAGAATGTAAGTGCGACACTCTCTTGCTGGGAAATAGCGTTTGCAGATGTCTACGTATCGTACCATTAGAGTTCTAATGCTACTTATAATGCGATATCGCATCACATTCCTATGTTTCATGATAAGATATAATATCCATTGCGAAGTGTCATGTATACCTCGTATTCACTTCAAATGTAATGCGACACTTCCTTGCTAGGAAATTACGTTTGCAGATGTCTACGTATCGTAGCAATGGAGTTCTAACGCTTCTTAAAACGCGATATCGCATCCAATTTCTATGTTTCATGATAAGATATAATATTCATTGCGAAGTGTCATGTATACGTTGTATTCACTTCAACGGAATGTAAATGCGAAACTTCCTTTCTAGGAAATAGCGTTTGCAGATGTCTACGTATCGTAGCAATAGAGATCTAATGCTTCTTAGAACGCGATATCGCATCTCATTACTGTGTTACATGATATGATATAATATTCATTGCGAAGGGTTATGTATTCCTCATCTACACTTCAAATGGATGTAAATGCAACACTTCCTTGCTAGGATATAGCTGATCCAGATGTCTACGTATCGAAGCAGTAGAGTTCTAATGCTTCTTAAAACGCGGCATCGCATTTCATTTCTATGTTTCGTGATAAGATATAATATTCAATGTGCAGTGTTATGTATTCGTCGCCTACACTTCAAAAGAATGTGAATGCGACATTTCCTTGCTAGGAAATAGTGTTTTCAGATATCTACGTATCGAAGCAATAGAGTTCTACAGCTTCCTAAATCGCGATATCGCATCTCATTTCTATGTTTCTTGATAAGATGTAATATTCATTGTGCAGTGTTATGAATACCTCGTACGCACTCCAAGAGAATGTAAATGCGACACTTCCTTGCTTGGAAGTAGCGTTTGCAGATGTCTACGTATCGTAGCAATAGAGATCTAATGCTTCTTAGAACGCGATATCGCATCTCATTACTGTGTTACATGATATGATATAATATTCATTGCGAAGGGTTATGTATTCCTCATCTACACTTCAAATGGATGTAAATGCAACACTTCCTTGCTAGGATATAGCTGATCCAGATGTCTACGTATCGAAGCAGTAGAGTTCTAATGCTTCTTAAAACGCGGCATCGCATTTCATTTCTATGTTTCGTGATAAGATATAATATTCAATGTGCAGTGTTATGTATTCGTCGCCTACACTTCAAAAGAATGTGAATGCGACATTTCCTTGCTAGGAAATAGTGTTTTCAGATATCTACGTATCGAAGCAATAGAGTTCTACAGCTTCCTAAATCGCGATATCGCATCTCATTTCTATGTTTCTTGATAAGATGTAATATTCATTGTGCAGTGTTATGAATACCTCGTACGCACTCCAAGAGAATGTAAATGCGACACTTCCTTGCTTGGAAGTAGCGTTTGCAGATGTCTACGAATCGAACCAATAGATTTCTAATGCTTCTTAAATCGCCATATCGCATCTCATTTCTACGTTCCATGATGAGATATAATATTCATTGTGCATTGTTATGTATATCTCGTCTATACTTCAAATGAATGTAAATGCGACACTTCCTTGCTAGGAAATAGCGTTTGCAGATGTCTACGTATCGTGGCATTAGAGTTCTAATACTTCTCAAAACGCGATATCGCTCCTCATTTCTATGTTTCTTTATAATATATAATATTCATTGCGAAGTGTCATGTATACCTCGCATACACTTCAAACGAATGTAAATGCGACACTTCCTTGCTAGGAAATAGCGTTTGTAGATGTCCACGTATCGTAGCATTAGTGCTCTAATGCTTCTCAAAACGCGACAGCGTTTCTCATTTCTATGTTTCATGATAGTATATAATATTCATTGCGTAGTGTTATGTATACCTCGCATACATTTCAAATGAATGTAAATGCGACACTTCCTTGCTAGGAAATAGCGTTTGCAGATGTCTACGTATCGTGGCATTAGAGTTCTAATGCTTCTCAAAACACGATATCGCTTCTCATTTCTATGTTTCATGATAATATATAATATTCAATGCGAAGTGCCACGTATACCTCGCATACACTTCAATTGAATGTACATGCGACACTTCCTTGCTAGGAAATAGCGTTTGCAGATGTCTACGCATCGAAGCAATAGAATTCTAATGCTTCTTAAATCGTCATATCGCATCTCATTTCTATGTTTCATGATAGGATATAATATTCATTGCGATGTGTCATGTATACCTCGCGTACAATTCAAATGAATGTAAATGCGGCACTTTCTTGCTAGGAAATAGCGCTTGCAGACGTCTGCGTATCGCAGAATTACAGTTCTAATGCTTCTCAAATCGCGATGTCGCATCACATTTCCATGTTTCATGATAAGATATAATATTCATTGCGAAGTATCATGTATACCTCGCATACACCTCAAATGAATGTAAACGCGACAATTCCTTGCTAGGAAATAGCGCTTGCAGATGTCTGCGTATCGTAACATTACAGTTCTAATGCTTCTCAAAACGCCATATCACATCTCATTTCAATGTTTCATGATAAGGTATAACATTCATTGCGAAGTGGCATGTATACGTCGTATTCACTTCAAATGAATGTAAATGCGACACTTCCTTGCCAAGAAATGGCGTTTGCAGATGTCTACGTATCGTATTAATATAGTTCTAATGCTTCTTAAAACGCGATATCGCATCTCATTTCTATGTTTCATGATAAGATATAAAATTCATTGTGCAGTGTTATGTATACCACGTATTCATTTCAAAAGAAAATAAATGCGACACTTCCTTTCAAGGAAATAGAGTTTCCAGATATCTACGTATCGAAGCAATAGATATCAAATGCTTCTTAAATCGCGATATCGCATCTCATTTCTATGTTTTTTGATAAGATATAATATTCATTGCGAAGTGTCATGTGTACCTCGCATACACTTCAAATGAATGTAAATGCGACACTTCCTTGCTACGAAATAGAGTTTGCAGATGTCTATGCATCGTAGCAATAGTGTTCTAATGCTTCTTAAAACGCGACATCGCATATCACTTCTATATTTCATGATATGATATAATATTCATTCGAAGTGTTATGTATTCCTCATCTACACACCAAATGAATGTGAACGCGACACTTCCATTCTAGGAAATAGCATTTCCAGATGTCTACGTATCGAAGCAAATAGTTCAAATGCTTCTTAAATCGCAATATCGCATTTCATTTCTATGTCACATGATAAGATATAATATTCATTGTGCAGTGTTATGTATACCACATATTCATTTCAGAAGAAAATAAATGCGATACTTCCTTTCTAGGAAATAGCGTTTCCAGATATCTACATATCGAAGCAATAGAGTTCAAGTGCTTCTTAAATCGCGATATCGCATCTCATTTCTATGTTTCATGATAAGATATAATATTCATTGCGAAGTGTCATGTATACCTCGTATTCACTTCAAATGAATGTAAATGCGACACTTGCTTGCTAAGAAATAGCGTTTGCAGATGTCTACGTATCGAAGCAATAGACTTCTAATGTTTCTTAAAACGTGATATCGCAACGCATTTCCATGTTTCATGATAAGATATAGTATTCTTTGCGATGTGTTATGTATACTTCGTCTACCCTTCAAAAGAATGTAGATGTCACACTGCCTTGCTAGCAAGTAGCGATTCCAGATATCTACGTATCGAAGCAATAGTGTTCTAATGCTTCTTAAAACGTGATATCGCATCTCATTTCTATGTTGCATGAGAAGATATAATATTCATTGCGACGTGTTATGTATACCTCGTCTACACTTCAAAAGAAAGTAAATGTCACACATCCTTGCTAGGAAATGCGTTTCCAGGTGTCTAGGTATCGAAGCAATGGAGTTCTAATACTCCTTAAAACGCAATATCGCATCTCATTTCTATGTTTCATGATGAGATGTAATAGTCAAAGCAACACGTTACGTATATCTTTTCTACACTTCAAATGAATGTAAATCCCACACTTCCTTGCTACGGAATATAGCTTGCAGTTGTCTACGTGTCGGGGCAATAGAGTTGTAATGCTACGTTAAACGCGATTTCGCAGATGATTTCTGTGAAAAATGACAAGATGTATTTGTATGTAACGCGTTATGTATATCTCGGCAACGCTTCAGAGGAATGTAAATCTCACACTTCATTGCTACGGAATAGCGTTTCCAGAAGTCTACATATCTATGCAATAGATTTCCAATACTTCATGTAGCGCTATATCGCATCTCATATCTATGTCTCATGTTAAGATGCAACGTCAACGCTAGCGTTATTTATATCTCGTCTGCACTTGAAAATAATGCAAATACCGCACTTGCTTGCTACGGAACAGTGTTTCTAGATGTCTACGAATCGAGGCATAGGAGTTCTAATGCTTCATGGATCGCGATATATCATTTCACATCAAGAGTTCGAAGTATGTATGTAGATTTTAATGCATTGTATATATCATTATGCTCATCTGCTTCTGCGCCCCAAAAGTGTGGTTTCCACACTTCCTGACAAGAGGATAGCGATTCTGGTTGTAAATGTGTCGAAGCAATAGAGTTCTAATACATCATTCATCGCGATCTCGCATCACATTTCAATGTGTAATGTAAGATGTAATATTCAATGCAGCGCGTTACGTTCTACTCTTCAACACTTCTAGCGAATGTGAACCCTACACTCCCTTGCAGGGGAATAGCGTTTTTAGATATCTACTTGTCGAAGCAATAAAATTCTATTACTTTATTCAGATCGATGTCGCATCTCATTTCAATGCTGCGTGTTGAGATTTAATATTCAATGAAACGCGTTACGTTTATCTGCTTCTACACGTCAACAGTATAAAAATCCTACAATATCTTGCCAGGAGGTAGCGTTTCTAGATGTGCACGTATTGAAGCAATAGGTTTCTAATGCTATATAAAACGCGATATCGCATTTGATATCAACAGTTCGAAGTATGTAAGTAGTTAAAAATACTCTACACATCTCGTTATGCTTGTCTGCATATACATGCCAAAAGACTGTGATTTCTACACTTCCTTGCATGGGAATTGCGTTCTTAGATGTCTACTTTTCGAAGCAATAGAGTTCTATTGATTCATTCAACACGATGTCGCAAGTCATTTCAATGATTCATGGTAAATTGCATTGTTCTATGCAATATGTTACATTTGTCTGCATCTAGACCTTAGAAGGATGTGAATCCTATTCTTACTTGCAACAGAATATCTTTTCCAGATCTCTACGTGTCCAAGCAAGACATTTATAATACTTCATGCAGCGCGATGTCGCATCTCATTTCAACGTTTCAAAGCAAAGAATCTGTAATCATATATCCATAACATTATGCTTAACTGTTAGAGGTCTTCAATAGAATGTGAACTATATAATTCCATGCAACGGCATGGCGCTCCGTAGTGTCTGTAGGTTAAAGCAATCGAGCTAGAATTCTCCATGCAATGCGCTGGCGCATCCCATTTCATCGTTTTAAAGTAAGAATGCTGTAATCTCTTATGCATAGCTCTATGCTTATCTGCTTTAAAATTTCATAAGTATGTAAATTCTACAGCTCTATGCAACAGGATTGCCCTTCGTAGTGTCTACATTTCGAGACAATAGAGTACTAATGCATTATACAATGCCATGACTCATCTCATTTCAACGTTTCGAATTAAGTAAGCTGTAATCTTCTATGAAAAGCATTATAATTATCTGCTTCTACTCCACAATTGAATGTGAATTCTATAGATCCAAGCAACAGGAGGGCAGGCCCTCAACCATCCTACTGCCTGCCCTGATGCGGGCAAAGAATTCCCAGGGCCACTCAAACCGCGACCAACATCTATCTTATACTCTAACCGATTCATCGTTATGCGTTTTCCATTAAGCTTGCCGGGATCAGTGATATTGATTCCCTCAATCTAAATTATTATTTTCTTTTTAAGTTTCTCGATTTTTTTAGTTTCTCTCACGATATCGTCTATTTCGTTGTACCTTACGCTTACAGTATGGTATATAATCTGTTGTTTGATATTTCTAGGATTTCCTCTTAATAAATGCAATGCTTCCACATATTTTCTTTCTCTTTCTCTTTAGTTACATTGTTGTTATTTTATGCTTTTCACCCTCCACATTCCCTCTCTACACCACCTCGGAACAGGCGTTATACGATTACTGCAGGATGACGCCCCGGTCTCGTTATACCGAGGTCGAGTGTTCTCTCTTGCATCCGTTGATTTATATATGTTATATATTGGAGAATATTTCCTCTTATCCTTTGTATTTTTCGAATGAAATTACATTGACAGAAGTACGAGTTAGTTCTGCACGCCTATTTGAAACAACATTAAATCACCTTGTTAAACAATAATATATTAAATGTGACTTGGACTTTTAAATTTGAATTTATAAACATCTAACAGGTAAATATGTTTTTCTTACTATTCATATCGTTATACATTCAGTGATTTATTGTGTGCTGTGATTTGATATATTAACTGCTTGATTATATTTTACAATGAACTTTCCGTACCAAATATTGTTTTTACTCCTGATGGTAGTGGATAGTTCTTCGTTTTATATTCTTATATCGCACTGACTATAAAAGTATATGATATCCTTTTTATGCAGTCATGTATAATTATGTACATACAAATTCGCGATTAAGTAGCTATGTGTTCAAATTAAATTCCGAATAATGCACTAAAAAGCATCCCAGATAACAAACGGCAAGATGGTAGCGACACCATGCCGGCACTATATTGCCACTTCCGAGGAGTGTCAACTGATTCGTAGTCATCTGTGACCGGATTCGTTGACTAAAATGCCAGAACGTGTTACCAGCACGTTCTAGACAAGCGAATCGCGCAGCACCAGCACCATGGTGACACGCGTATCATCGCTCCATTCATGAATCTCCTCAGCAATGACGCAGGATCACATTTGGCAATGGGGAACCTGTGCTTTCATACAAATTAGAACCGTTAGATGTCAGTAGATGTTCAGCATATGGCTATTGATAGACATTTTGATGGTCGTTTTCCTATATTTATAGTTATTGAGCGAGTCGTATATATTTCTTTCAATCCATCATAGACTAAAAATATTATTTATAAAAAAAATATTACTTATAAAACAAAAATTCATGCTGTTGCGTCCCTAACTTCGCCTTGTGTAATTTTTGAAATAACATGCTCTCATCGTATTTAATGTAACCCTCAATTGCATGAATTTGTAACAATAAATTGAAGAAAATATATATAAAATAAGTGTATATATTTTTATGACAAAGTAATTGTGGACTTTATGGAAAAAATCGCCCTATCGAGCTAGTTTATAGAAAGTAATAAAATCGAGTTCTTATATCTTTGTTTTGTGCCGGTGTATCTATTTTGGAATCAAAATAAATAAATTGCGCAGTTTAGTCATTTTTCATATTTGCTTATAATTTTTATGGAAACAGCCTCCCCATTAGTAAATGTCAGCCTACGCTACGAAATATAAAAATCTTTTACTATTCCTCGACCCCTTTACATGTTATATGAATGATTAGTTCTGCAAGACAAGAAGCCTGAATTAGTGAGATATCTAGGAACATAAGTAATTTGTAAGTAACACATCTTTTCTCTTTGAAATATTTGCCTTTGCATAGAATAGAACGTATAGATATAATTGCCTGTTTTGTACCCAATTCGGTCCAATTCTATTATAGTCTTTGAGCAGAAGTAATATTGATTATACTTGATTTTTGCAATAGTTCTGTGATTAACAGATTTTATTAACCTAGAATCATTATTTGACGGATTTATCAATCTACTTTGTAGCTCCATCAGTTTCTTTTTCTGCTCGCTACTTTCCATTTTCAGTTCCGTATACTTATCCTTTATTACCATCATATATGTTGCGTAAAATTACAATAACTTTTTGTCTTCAAATTTTGCGGATATTTCAATTAAATTTCCTTTGATTAAATAAACGGAAATTAAAAAACAGTGGCACGTACCATTTCTTGGAAACGTTGTATCGTAATTTGCATCTGACTGTTTTGAAAGGCACGCACTTTACTTAACGTTTGCAATGATTCGGTTAGCGAAGTAAAGAAATATTCTACTTTCGAAATTGTTGGCTCTTGTAATTCTAAGGCAAATATATTCATCTGTCGACATCCTGAACATTGTTTTTTGGCAAAATTCCAGAAAAACAAATATACTATAAGTAAAATAATAAACATCATAATATTAAATTTAACTCTGTTCATCGTTGCCTCGTTGGAAACATCCATAACAATATACAGGGTGGGGCAGTAATAATTAGCACCTCAGATATCCACGAAACTATAAGTTTCATAGAAGTTTTTGCTAATATAAAATTGCATAGTACAAAGGGCCCATCCGTTGATGAAAATAGTTTTTTTGTAAGTGGAGTTATGTTGGACATATGAAGGTTACCTTCATTTTTTAAAATGAATTGGTATATCCATTCTTCCGTAATACGATAGAGCATTTTAAAGCAAGTTTAACGATCTGTAACATGAAGGCATTGAAGGTTACAAAAAGTAAAGAGAAGCGATAATACTCACGGTTTTGATAGGAAGTGAAACATACGTATTGTAAACAGTGGTGGAAGGCGTAACGTTTACCGTTTACTTCACTGTGAATAAACACTTTTCGAAGGGCATTTCAATAGTTTGCAGCATAAATTAAACATGATAAGATTATTATTGAAAAATCGGTTCGAATACGTTTGGTTAGGCTGTTCTTTGTGTCGTTCATTTTATAAGTACTGAGCTGCGGGTTCCTGAGGACAGCTCACAAAATTGTTGAACTATGGAAGATTATCATTGTGAATTTGAATCAAAAGGTAATTAAATTACATTAGATTGTAAACAGATCTCAATGTTTCATTTTAGATAGTAAGATTAAATACTCTTGACAAATCTACAAGAATGGATACATACCTTTCTGTTATTATTATTTCATAAAGAATTATAATTGCAATTATATAGTTCATTACCATAAAAAAATATTTCTCAGAAAATTCTAAATATTAAATTAAAGAATCAAGTAAAACATTTTTAATAATTACGAATATGAAAAATACTTGAACATTCCAATAGAAAGATGTCTAAACAGGAGTTAGAAAAGTCAAACATTCAATTTCAATTCCAGAATTCATCTATAAGAGGTAAAATGTTTTGAAAGATTTAATTACAGTCTTTAATACAAGCAGTTGGGCAGTATTTCAATTTTTAAGAAAATTGATGAAAGTCAACCATTTTGAAGTGGTCAGAATCTTTGTCGTTTGAGCAATAAGTGAATAACAAATAACTGCATAAATTCCAGGCTTAAAAACTTATGGATTATATCCTATGCAGACTCGTTTATGAGCGAGTTACTAAATAATAATCCACACTAAGTAATCATTTTAAAACTTAAACGATTACATCTCGTGAACTTTCAAAGATATCAGAAGTGTGAAAAGTATGTGGTTTATCAAAAACTCTTCTAAAAGAACGGACGAAGCCAATAGAAATCTTTGTTGAAGTAAGCAAGTTCTAAAGTTCTAAGCAACGCGATGGCCCTTATCTGCCTATGTTTCATAGCAAGTAAGTTCTGAATTTCTATGAAATCCGATGGAATTCCTCACTACTAACGTTTCAAAGTAAGTTCTCAAATTCTCAGTTCTACGTTTAAAACTATGTGTGTTCTATATATCTATGTAAAGTAATGGTTCCTATTAGTTGTGACGGAAACCTATATATAGTAAGTCAGGGAAGCTCGAAGGGGTTAATTATCTAAATGCTTTAAAGTGTAAAACGTACTTTAATCTAAAGCGATCTATCGTTCCAAGGTATCCGCTCACGTACAACTATTCTTGGGCGCCAGCTGCTCAGAAAGTAGCAAAGGGATAGACTACACGACCCCGGGAACCCTGGGGCGGAACAACCCTTGAAACTTCGAAATGCTCCTCCTCTCGACTATGACTAGCCAAGTACACACACTCAGATCGCGAGATACTGAAGTCACGGCATGTTTATTTATGGTCTCGACGTGGGTTTAACTAACAAGGGTTACGGGAAACTACGCAACACGCCGCGAATTACCGGGTATCATAACTCGCTTCACGATATAAGATACAATATACAATATGCGACACAAGAAATGGGACGCTTTAGCGAATAAGCTCTCACGTTCTCTTCTTCAGGTTCCTTGAATTCGCTGGTGGTCCTCGGGTCTCCTGGATCCTCCTCGGGGCTCCTTGGTGGAGTGGGCTGTAGGCTTCGGTATTGTTCGGGTCCATCGATCAGTGGACTTCGGCGATTTCCTCTTCCCGCCATCTTGGGTGTCCCTGAGGGGATCCTCCTGATCATTTAAATTGCGTAGCGCCTCGCGCGCCGCGCTCCCATGGCCCACCTGCAGGGCCGCTGAACTTTTGACTTCCCTTTAGGGGGTTAAGGATGGTTGAGGGCCTTCTCACATCCCAGAGCATTATAAAGCACAGAAGCAGATAAGCATAATGCGATGCATAGAGCTTTACAACCTTCTAACTTATTTTGAACTGTTTATATGAAATGCGGTTTATATGATATTGCGGTGCATGAAGCATAACAAATTAAATGCTTCGGCACCTGGACATCTAGAAACGCTATCCCCGGGCAAGAAATTGTAGGGTTTACACTCAATTCATGTGCAGAAGCAGATAAACATAATGCGATGCCATGAATATTACATCTTATCATGAAATATAGAAATGAGGATTGATATCGCGTTTCAAGAAGCATTAGAACTCTATTGCTATGATACGTAGGCATCTGCATTCCTTTTCCTAGCAAGAAACTGTCGCATTTACATTCTTTTCAATTGAATACGACGTATACATAACACTGCACAATGAATATTATATCTTATCATGATACATAAAAATGAGATGCGATATCGCGATTTTAGAAGCATTAGAACTCTATTGCTTCGATACGGAGACATCTGCAAACGCTGTTTCCTAGCAAGCAAGTGTAGCATTTACATTCATTTGAAGTGGATGCGAGGTATACATGACACTTCGCAATAAATATTATATCTTATCATGAAACAGAAATGATATGCGATATCTCGTTTTAAGAAGCATTAGAACTCTATTGCTTCGACACGTAGACATCTGGAAACGTAATCTACCAGAAAGGAAGTGTCGGAATTACATTCATTTGAAGTGTGTGCGAGGTATACAAGACACTTCGCAATGAATATTATCTCGTATTATGAAACGTAGAAATGAGAAGCGATATCGCGAATTACGAAGTATTAGAACTCAATTGCTTCGATACGAAGACATCTGCAGGCGCTATTTCCTAGGAAGGAAGTGTCGCATTTACATTCATTTGAAGTGTAGACTAGGAATACATGACACTTCGCAAATCATATTATATCTTACCATGAAACATAGAAATGAGATGCGATATCGCGTTTTAAGAATCATAAGAACTCTATTGCTACGATACGTAGACATCTGCAAACGCTATTTCCTTGCAAGGAAGTGTCGCATTTACATTCATTTGAAGTGTAGACTAGGAATACATAACACTTCGCAAATCATATTATATCTTACCATGAAACATAGAAGTGAGATGCGATATCGCGTTTTAAGAAGCATTAGAACTCTATTGCTACGATACCTAGACATCTGCAGACGCTATTTCCTTGCAAGGAAGAGTCGCATTTACATTCAATTGTAGTGAATACGAGGTATACATGACACTTCGCAATGAGTATTATATCTTATCATGATACATAGAAATGAGATGCGATATGGCGATTTAAGAAGCATTAGAACACTATTTCTTCGATACATAGACATCGGCAAACGCTATTTCCTAGCAAGGAAGTGTCCCATTTACTTTCATTTGAAGAGTAGACGAGATACACATAACACTGCACAATGAATATTATATCTTGTCATAAACCATAGAAATGAGATGCGATATGGCGATTTATGAAGCATTAGAAGTCCATTGCTTCGATACGTATACATCTGCAAACGCTATTTCCTAGCAGGGAAGTGTCGCCTTTACATTCTTTTGTGGTGAATACGAGGTATACATAACACTGCACAATAAATATTATATCTTACCATGAAACATAGAAATGAGATGGGATATCGCGATATAAGAAGCTATGGAACTCTATTGCTTCGATACGTAGATATCTGCAAACACTATTTCCTAGCATGGAACTGTCGCATTCACATTCATTTGAAGTGTATGCGAGGTATACATTACACTTCGCAGTGAATATTATATATTATCATGAAACATAGATATGAGATGCGATATCGCGAATTAGCAAGCTTTAGAAATCTATTGCTTCGATACGTAGACATCTGCAAACGCTAATCCCAAGCAAGGTAGTGTCTCATTTACATTCTTTTGAAGTGAATACGAGGTATATATAACACTCCACAATAAGTATTATATATTATCATGAAACATAGTAATGAGTAGCGTTATCGGGTGTTGGGAAGCATTAGAACTCTAATGCTACGATACGTAGACATCTGCAAACGCTATTTCCTGGCAAGGAAGTGTCGCGTTTACATTCTTTTGAAGTGAATACGAGGTACACATGACACTAAGCAATGAATATTATATATTATCATGAAACATAGAAAGGAGAAACGATATCGCGTTCTGAGAAGCATTAGAGCACTAATGCTACGATACGCAGGCATCTGCAAACGCTACTTCCTAGCAAGGAAGTGTCGCATTTACATTCTTTTCAAGTGAATACGGGGTATACATAACACTGCACAATGAATATTATATCTTATCATGAAACATAGAAATGAGATGCGATATCGCGATTTAAGAAGCATTAGAAAACTATTGCTTCGATACGTAGACATCTGCAAACGCTATTTCTAAGCAAGGAAGTGTCGCATTTACATTCCTTTGAAGTGAATACGAGGTATTCATAACACTGCACAATGAACATTATATCTTATCATGAGACATAGAAATGAGATGCGATATCGCGATTTAAGAAGCTTTAGAACTCTATTGCTTCGATACGTAGATATCTGCAAACGCTAATTCCAAGCAAGGAAGTGTCTCGTTTACATTCTTTTGAAGTGAATACGAGGTGTATATAACACTCCACAATAAGTATTATTTATTACCATGAAACATAGTAATGAGTAGCGTTATCGGGTTTTGAGAAGCATTAGAACTCTAATGCTACGATACGTAGACATCTGCAAACGCTATTTCCTGGCAAGGAAGTGTCGCATTTACATCCATTTGAAGTATAGACGAGATATACATAACACTGCACAGTGAATATTATATCTTATCATGAAACATAGAAATGAGATGCGATATGGCGATTTAAGAAGCATTAGAATTCTATTGGTTCGATACGTAGACATCTGCAAACGCTACTTCCTAGCAAGGAAGTGTCGCACTTACATTCCTTTGAAAGGAATACGAGGTATACATGACACTTCGCAATGAATATTATATCTTATCATGAAACATAGAAATGGGATGCGATATCGCGATTTAAGAAGCATTAGAACACAATTGCTTCGTTACGTAGACATCAGCAAACGCTATTTCCTAGCAAGGAAGAGTCGCATATACATTCTTTTGAAATGAATACGAGGTAAGCATGACACTTCGCAATGAATATTATATCTTATCACGAAACATAGAAATGAGATGCGATATGGCGATTTAAGAAGCATTAGAACACTATTTCTTCGATACATAGACATCGGCAAACGCTATTTCCTAGCAAGGAAGTGTCGCATTTAAATTCTTTTGTGGTGAATACGAGGCATACATAACACTGCACAATAAATATTATATCTTACCATGAAACATAGAAATGAGATGCGATATCGCGATTTAAGAAGCTATGGAACTCTATTGCTTCGATACGTAGATATCTGCAAACACTATTTCCTAGCATGGAACTGTCGCATTCAGATTCATTTGAAGTGTATGCGAGGTATACATGACACTTCGCAGTGAATATTATATATTATCATGAAACATAGATATGAGATGCGATATCGGGAATTAGCAAGCTATAGAAATCTATTGCTTCGATACGTAGACATCTGCAAACGCTAATCCCAAGCAAGGAAGTGTCTCATTTACATTCTTTTGAAGTGAATACGAGGTATATATAACACTCCACAATAAGTATTATATATTATCATGAAACATAGTAATGAGTAGCGTTATCGGGTATTGAGAAGCATTAGAACTCTAATGCTACGATACGTAGACATCTGCAAACGCTATTTCCTGGCAAGGAAGTGTCGCGTTTACATTCTTTTGAAGTGAATACGAAGTACACATGACACTAAGCAATGAATATTAAATATTATCATGAAACATAGAAAGGAGAAACGATATCGCGTTTCGAGAAGCATTAGAGCACTAATGCTACGATACGCAGGCATCTGCAAACGCTACTTCCTAGCAAGGAAGTGTCGCATTTACATTCTTTTCAAGTGAATACGGGGTATACATAACACTGCACAATGAATATTATATCTTATCATGAAACATAGAAATGAGATGCGATATCGCGATTTAAGAAGCATTAGAAAACTATTGCTTCGATACGTAGACATCTGCAAACGCTATTTCCAAGCAAGGAAGTGTCGCATTTACATTCCTTTGAAGTGAATACGAGGTATTCATAACACTGCACAATGAACATTATATCATATCACGAGACATAGACATGAGATGCGATATCGCGATTTAAGAAGCTTTAGAACTCTATTGCTTCGATACGTAGATATCTGCAAACGCTAATTCCAAGCAAGGAAGTGTCTCATTTACATTCTTTTGAAGTGAATACGAGGTATATATAACACTCCACATTAAGTATTATATATTATCATGAAACATAGTAATGAGTAGCGTTATCGGGTTTTGTGAAGCATTAGAACTCTAATGCTACGATACGTAGACATCTGCAAACGCTATTTCCTGGCAAGGAAGTGTCGCATTTACATCCATTTGAAGTATAGACGAGATATACATAACACTGCACAATGAATATTATATCTTATCATGAAACATAGAAATGAGATGCGATATGGCGATTTAAGAAGCATTAGAAATCTATTGGTTCGATACGTTGACATCTGCAAACGCTACTTCCTAGCAAGGAAGTGTCGCACTTACATTCTTTTGAAAGGAATACGAGGTATACATGACACTTCGCAATGAATATTATATCTTATCATGAAACATAGAAATGGGATGCGATATCGCGATTTAAGAAGCATTAGAACACAATAGCTTCGATCCTTAGACATCTGCAAACGCTATTTCCTTGCAAGGAAGTGTCGCATTTATATTCTTTTGAACGGAATACGTGGTATACATGGCACTTCGCAATGAAAATTATATTTTATCAGGAAACGTAGATATGAGATGCGATATGGCGATTTAAGAAGCACTAGAATTCTATTGGTTCGATACGTAGACATCTGCAAACGCTACTTCCTAGCAAGGAAGTGTCGCACTTACATTCCTTTGAAAGGAATACGAGGTATACATGACACTTCGCAATGAATATTATATCTTATCAGGAAACATAGAAATGGGATGCGATATCGCGATTTAAGAAGCATTAGAACACAATTGCTTCGATCCTTAGACATCTGCAAACGCTATTTCCTTGCAAGGAAGTGTCGCATTTATATTCCTTTGAAAGGAATACGAGGTATACATGACACTTCGCAGTGAATATTATATATTATCATGAAACATAGATATGAGATGCGATATCGCGAATTAGCAAGCTATAGAAATCTATTGCTTCGATACGTAGACATCTGCAAACGCTATTTCCAAGCAAGGAAGTGTCGCATTTACATTCCTTTGAAGTGAATACGAGGTATTCATAACACTGCACAATGAACATTATATCTTATCATGAGACATAGAAATGAGATGCGATATCGCGATTTAAGAAGCTTTAGAACTCCATTGCTTCGATACGTAGATATCTGCAAACGCTATTTCCTGGCAAGGAAGTGTCGCGTTTACATTCTTTTGAAGTGAATACGAGGTACACATGACACTAAGCAATGAATATTATATATTATCATGAAACATAGAAAGGAGAAACGATATCGCGTTTTGAGAAGCATTAGAGCACTAATGCTACGATACGCAGGCATCTGCAAACGCTACTTCCTAGCAAGGAAGTGTCGCATTTACATTCTTTTCAAGTGAATACGGGGTATACGTAACACTGCACAATGAATATTATATCTTATCATGAAACATAGAAATGAGATGCGATATCGCGATTTAAGAAGCATTAGAAAACTATTGCTTCGATACGTAGACATCTGCAAACGCTATTTCCAAGCAAGGAAGTGTCGCATTTACATTCCTTTGAAGTGAATACGAGGTATTCATAACACTGCACAATGAACATTATATCTTATCATGAGACATAGAAATGAGATGCGATATCGCGATTTAAGAAGCTTTAGAACTCTATTGCTTCGATACGTAGATATCTGCAAACGCTAATTCCAAGCAAGGAAGTGTCTCATTTACATTATTTTGAAGTGAATACGAGGTATATATAACACTCCACAATAAGTATTATTTATTATCATGAAACATAGTAATGAGTAGCGTTATCGGGTTTTGAGAAGCATTAGAACTCTAATGCTACGATACGTAGACATCTGCAAACGCTATTTCCTGGCAAGGAAGTGTCGCATTTACATCCATTTGAAGTATAGACGAGATATACATAACACTGCACAATGAATATTATATCTTATCATGAAACATAGAAATGAGATGCGATATGGCGATTTAAGAAGCACTAGAACTTTATTGCTTCGATACGTAGACATCTGCAAGCGCTATTTCCTAGCAAGGAAGTGTCGCATTTTCATTCATTTGAAGTGTATGAAAGGTATACATGACACTACGCAATGAATATTATATACTATCATGAAACATAGAAATGAGAAACGCTGTCGCGTTTTGAGAAGCATTAGAGCACTAATGCTACGATGCGTAGACATATGCAAACGCTATTCCCTAGCAAGGAAGTGTCGCATTTACATTCGTTTGAAGTGTATGCGAGGTATACATTACACTTCGCAATGAATATTATATCTTATCAAGAAACGTAGATATAAGATGCGATATGACCATTTAAGAAGCATTAGAACTCTATTGCTTCGATACGTATACATCTGCAATCGCTATTTCCTAGCAAGGAAGTGTCGCATTTACATTCATTTGAAGTATAGACGAGATATACATAACACTGCACAATGAATATTATATCTTATCATGAAACATAGAAATGAGATGCGATATGGCGATTTGAGAAGCATTAGAACTCGATTGCTTCGATACGTAGACATCTGCAAACGCTACTTCCTAGCAAGGAAGTGTAGCATTTACATTCTTTTGAAGGGAATACGAGGTACACATGACACTTCGCAATGAATATTATATCTTATCAGGATACGTAGATATGTGATGCGATATGACGATATAAGAAGCATTAGAGCTCTATTGCTTCGATACGTAGACATCTGCAAAAGCTATTTCCTAGCACGGAAGTGTCGCATTTACATTCATTTGAAGTATAGACGAGATATACATAACACTGCGCAGTGAATATTATATCTTATCATGAAATATAGAAACGAGATGCGATATGGCGATTTAAGAAGCATTGGAACTCTATTGCTTCGATACGTAGACATCTGCAAACGCCATTTCCTAGCAAGGAAGTGTCGCATTTACATTCTTTTGAGGTGAATACGAGGCATACATAACACTGCACAATGGATATTATATCTTATCATGAAACATAGAAATGAGATACGATATCGCGATTTAAGAAGCATTAGAATTCTGTTGCTTCGATACGTAGACAATTGCAAACGCTATTCCCTAGCAAGGAAGTGTCGCATTTACATTCATTTGCAGAGTATGCGATGTATACAAGACACTTCCCAATGAATATTATATCTTATCATGAAACGTAAAAATCAGGAGCGAATTTGCGTTTTAAGAAGCATTAGAACACTATTGCTACGATACACAGACATCTGCAAACTATTTTTCCTAACAAGGGAGAGTCGCATTTACATTTATTTGAAATGTATGCGAGGTATACACGACACATCGCAATGAGCATTATATCTTATCATGAAACATAGAAACGAGACGCAATATTTCGTTCTAGGAAGCATTAGAACTCTACTGCTTCGATACGTAGACATCTGCAAACGGTATTTCCTAGCAAGGAAGTGTCGCAATTACATTCAATTGAAGTGTATGCGAAGTATGCATGACACTTCGCAGTGAATATTATATATTATCATGAAACATAGAAATGAGAAGCGATATCGCGATTTAAGGAGCATTAGATCCCTATTGCTTCGATACGTAGACATCTGCAAACGCTATTTCCTAGTAAGGAAGTGTCGCATTTACATTCTATTGAAGTGAATACGAGGTATTCATAACACTGCACAATGAATATTATATCTTATCATGAAACATAGAAATGAGATGTACTATGGCGATTTAAGGGGCATTAGTACTCTATAGCTTCGATACAGAGATATCTGGGAACGTAATTTCCTAGAAAGGAACCTCCTCGCACCCCCCAGCATCAACCCCTGGACGCATGCAACCAGCCAATCTCGCCTGCAGAACCAGCAACTGGAAGAGTTCGCGCGCGCATACCTGCACGCGCTCACTCACACCGAGTTCTGCTGCCTCACTCGCACCGCCGAGTATACCTGTCTCGCTCGTACCGGGCACCAGTGTCTCACTCGTACCACCGAGTATACCTGTCTCGCCCGCACCAAGGACGGGCAGCCCTATCTCCCTCGCACCGAGGATTCCGTCCTGCAGGAAGACGTAGCTGCAGCCCATCACCTGAATGGGGTCTTTTCCAATTCCGGGAACAGGATCTGCTAGAACCTATATATTACTTCTAAGCTAGGACATACATACCATATCATGACGCATATATAAGAATTCCTAGATCTATGTTACACTAAGTAAGATGCGTCCGGCCAGCGGCATGCGCCGCTAGCCCCACCACGAGCCGCGATTCCCCACTCGCTGGACCGCGCGCTCTCCGCCTCGAGACGCGAGTCCCCTACTCGCGGGACCGCGATCTCCCTACCGCGAGCCTCCGCGACCGTAGCGCCCCGCGAACCGAGGAGGTCAGAGACGCGTCTCCAGAACACACACTCTGACTCGATATCTCCCACCAAGGAGTCGAAAGCTCTAGTTCTAGATCGTTAGCCACCTCAATGTGGGGTTCAGGCATTGTATTTCTATTTCCATTTTAACTTAGTCTTAGACTTAGAATAATTCCAGTTCTTGTATACTTTAAACCTAGAATATGTTTTATTTTTACTATTACTATATCCAAGTACAAGTTCTTTTAGCAAGTCTACTATTTCCACATCCATTAATTTTATCAAGTGTTTGTAATACTATTTCTACATTTAACATTACATTTAACTACGAATTCTTCCACGGGTTCCTCCATACAAATGGGTTGATCTTCATCAAATTGAAGGAGTATAGAAATCGGCTTTGTGACGTTGAGACCGCCGCTTATCCTTCAGATCTTAGTCGAAAGTACAGAAAAACCTGGTGAATGAATCGTGCTTCCGGTTTGCGAAGAACGCGACGTGCGAGTAGGAAGAATTTCATTCGATCACTTGTGCGTGAATATTTGGAGGGCGTTCAGAGAACCCTCGTATACCAGCGACCTGCCTTCGCACCAGACCAGACGCCGCTTTCCGAAGCGACCGTCGACGCTTCCGATCCAGACGCCACGACGCATCACGCCGATTATGCCACATTCAGCATCACCGCTGAATTCCGACCGCCGTCCTCCTCTTCGCTGGCGACTGATCGAGATTTCCGTAGCAGCCAACAGAACGAAATCCCCTACGATCCCAGCAAACGATCCTCCACGACGTTTCTACGTACAAATCGAGAGAGAAGTCATAGAAAGGTAGGGTCATTCCCTTATTATCGCGAGTGTTTTCGCTAGTGTCGCGTCAGCCGAATTGTCGGACCCGGTCTTAACGCGTTCCCGCGGACCGAATTACCGAAAAATAGGCTCGTGTCGTAAAGCCTCCGGAGCAACGGAAAATAGTTTCACCGGACGTGATACCTCGTATTCACCTCAAGAGAATGTAAATGCGACACTTCCTTGCTAGGAAATAAGGTTTGCAGATATCTACGTATCGAAGAAGTAGAGCTCTAATGCTTCCTGAATCGCCATATCGCGTCTCATTTCTATGCCTCATGATAAGATATATGATTCGTTGCGAAGTGTTATGTACTCCTCGTCTACACTTCTAATGAATGTAAATGCGACACATCCTTGCTAGGAAATCGCGTTTCCAGATGTCTACGTATCGAAACAATAGAGTTCTAATGCTTCTTTTATCGAGATATCGCATCTCATTTCTACGTTTCATGATAAGATATAATATTCATTGCGAAGTGTCATGTATACCTCGTGTTCACTTCAAATGAATGTAAATGCGACACTTCATTGCTAGAAAATAGCGATTTCAGATATGTACGTATCGAGGCAACAGAGATCTAAAGCTTCTTAACACGGGATACCACATCCCATTTCTATGTTTCATGATAAGATATAATATTAATTGCGAAGTGTCACGTATACTTCGTACTCACTTCTAAAGTATGTAAATGAAACACTTACGTGCTAGGAAATAGCGATTGCAGATGTCTGCGTATCGTAGCAACAGAGTTCTAATGTTTCTTAAAACGCGATATCGCATCTCACTTCTGTGTTTCATGACAAGATATAATATTCATTGCGAAGTGTCATGTATACCTCGTATTCACTTCAATGGAATGTAAGTGCGACACTTCCTTGCTAGGAAATAGCGTTTGCAGATTTCTACGTATATTAGCAATAGGGTTCTAATGCATCTTAAAACGCGATATAGCACCTCATTTCTATGTTTCATGATAAGATATTATATTCATTGTGGAGTGTTATGTATACCTCGTGTTCACTTCAAATGAATGTAAATGCGACACTTCATTGCTAGAAAATAGCGATTGCAGATGTCTGCGTATCGTAGCAACAGAGTTCTAATGTTTCTTAAAGCGCGATATCGCATCTCAGTTCTACGTTTCATGATAAGATATAATATTCATTGCGAAGTGTCATGTATACCTCGTATTCACTTCAATGGAATGTAAATGCGACACTTCCTTGCTAGGAAATAGCGTTTGCAGATTTCTACGTATATTAGCAATAGTGTTCTAATGCTTCTTAAAACGCGATATAGCACCTCATTTCTATGTTTAATGATAAGATATAATATTCATTGTGGAGTGTTATGTATACCTCGTATTCACTTCAAAAGAATGTAAATGCGACACTTCCTTGCTAGGAAATAGCGTTTGCAGATATCTACGTATCGAAGCAATAGAGTTCTAATGCTACTTAAAACGCGATATAGCTCCTCGTTTCTATGTTTCATGATAAGATATAATATTCATTGTGGAGTGTTATGTATACCTCGTATTCAGTTCAAAAGAATGTAAACGCGACACTTCCTTGCTACGAAATAGCGTTTCCACATATCTACGTATCGTAGCAATAGAGTTCTAGCGCTTCTTAAAATGCGATATCGCATCTCACTCCTATGTTTCATGATAAGATATAATATTCATTGCGATGTGTCATGTTTACCTCGTATTCACTTCAAAAGAATGTAAATGCGACACTTCCATTCTAGGAAGTAGCGTTTGCAGATGTCTATGTATCGTAGCAATAGGGTTCTAATGCTTCATAAAACGCGATATCGCATCTCACTTCTATGTTTCATGATAAGATATAATAATCATTGCGAAGTGTCATGTGTACCTCGTACTCACTTCAAAAGAATGTAAATGCGGCACATCCATGCTAGGAAATAGCCTTTGCAGATGTGTACGTATCGTAGCAATAGAGTTCTAATGCTTCTTTAAACGCGATATCGCATCTCACTGCTAAGCTTCACGAGAAGATATAATATTCATTTTGGAGTGTTATGTCTACCTCGTATTCACTTCAAAAGAATGTAAATGCGACACATCCATCCTAGGAAATAGCGTTTGCCGGTGTCTACGTATCGTAGCAATAGAGTTCTAATGCTTCCTAAAACGAGATAACGCATCACATTTCTATGTTTCATGATAAGATATAATTTTCATTGCGAATTGTCGTGTATACCTCGTATTCACTTCAAAAGAATGTAAATGCGACACTTCCATGCTAGGAAATAGCGTTTGCTGATGTCTACGTATATTAGCAATAGAGTTCTAATGCTTCTCAAAACTCGATATAGCACCTCATTCCTATGTTTCATGATAAGATATAATATTCATTGTGGAGTGTTATGTATACCTCGTATTCACTTCAAAAGATTATAAATGCGACACTTGCATGCTAGGAAATAGCGTTTGCTGATGTCTACGTATATTAGCAATAGAGTTCTAATGCTTCTCAAAACTCGATATAGCACCTCATTCCTATGTTTCATGATAAGATATAATATTCATTGTGGAGTGTTATGTATACCTCGTATTCACTTCAAAAGATTGTAAATGCGACACTTCCTTGCTAGGAAATATTGTTTGCAGATGTCTACGTATCGTAAAAATAGAGTTCTAATGCTTCTTAAAACGCGATATCGCATCTCTCATATATGTTTCTTGACAAGATATAGTATTCATTGCGAAGTGTCATGTATACCTCGTATTCACTTCAAAAGAATGTAAATGCGACACTTCCTTGCTAGGTAATAGCGTTTCCAGATGACCACGTATCGTAAGAATGGAGTTCTAATACTTCTTAAAACGAGATATCGCATCTCATTTCTATGTTTCATGATAAGATATAATATTCCTTGCGAATTGTCGTATATACCTCGTATTCACTTCAAAAGAATGTAAATGCGACACTTCCATGCTAGGAAACAGCGTTTGCTGATGTCTACGTATATTAGCAATAGAGTTCTAATGCTTCTCAAAACGTAATATAGAACCTCATTCCTATGTTTCATGATAAGATATAATATTCATTGGGAAGTGTCATGTATATCTCGTATCCACTTCAAGAGAATGTAAATGCAACACTTCCATGCTAGGAAATATCGTTTGCAGATGTCTACGTATCGTAGAAATAGAGTTCTAATGATTCCTAAAACGCGATATCGCATCTCACTTCTATGTTTCATGATAAGATATAATATTCATTGCGAAGTGTCATGTATACCTCGTATTCACTTCAAAAGAATGTAAATGCGACACTTGCATGCTAGGAAATAGCGTTTGCAGATGTCTACGTATCGTAGCAATAGTGTTCTAATGCTTCTAAATATGCGATATCGCATCTCACTTCTATGTTTCGAGATAAGATATAATATCCATTGCGAAGTGACATGCACACCTCGTATTCACTTCAATGGAATGTAAATGCGACACTTCCATGCTAGGAATTAGGGTTTGCAGATGTCTACGTATCGTAGCAAGAGAGTTCTAATGCTTCTTAAAACGAGATGTCGCACTTCATTTCTATGTTTCGTGATAAGATATAATATTCATTGTGGAGTGTTATGTATACCTCGTATTCACTTGAAAAGAATGTAAATGCGACACTTCCATGCTAGGAAATAGCGTTTGCAGATGTCTACGCATCGTAGCAATAGAGTTCTAGCGCTTCTTAAATCGCGATATCGCATCTCACTTCTATGTTTCGTAATAAGATATAATATTCATTGTGTAATGTTATGTATACCTCGTGTTCACTACAATGGAATGTAAGTGCGACATATTAATGGTACGAAATAGAGTTTGCAGATGTCTACGTATATTAGCAATAGAGTTCTAATGATTCTCAAAACGCAATATAGCACCTCATTCCTGTGTTTCATGATAAGATATAATATTCATTGCGAAGTGTCATCTATATCTCGTATTCTCTTCAAATGAATGTAAGTGCGACACTTCCATGCTAGGAAATAGCGTTTGCAGATGTCTACGTATCGTAGCAATAGTGTTCTAATGCTTCCTAAAATGCGATATCGCATCTCACTTCTATGTTTCATGATAAGATATAATATTCATTGCGAAGTGTCATGTATACCTCGAATTCACTTCAAAAGAATGTAAATGCGACACTTCCATGCTAGGAAATAGCGTTTGCTGATGTCTACGTATCGTAGCAATAGAGTTCTAATGCTTCTTAAAACGAGATGTCGCATTTCATTTCTATGTTGCGTGATAAGATATAATATTCATTTTGGAGTGTTATGTATACCTCGTATTCACATCAAAAGAATGTAAATGCGACACTTCCTTGCTAGGAAATATTGTTCGCAGATGTCAACGTATAGTAACAATAGTGTTCTAATGCTTCTTAAATCGCCATATCGCATCTCATTTCTATGTTTCATGATAAGATATAATATACACTGTGCAGTGTTATGTATACCTCGTATTCACATCAATAGAATGTAAATGCGACACTTTCTTGCTAGGAAATAGCGTTTGCAGATGTCTACGTATCGTAGAATTAGTGCTCTAATGCTTCTCAAAACGCGACATCGTTTCTCATTTCAATGTTTCATGATAGTATATAATATTCATTGCGTAGTGTCATGTATACCTCGCATACACTTCAAATGAATGTAAATGCGACACATCCTTGCTAGGAAATAGTGTTTGCAGATGTCTACGTATCGAAGCAATATAATTCTAATGCTTCTTAAGTCGCGATATCGCATCTCATTTCTATGTTTCATGATAAGATATAATATCCATTGTGCAGTGTTATGTATACCTCGTATTCACCTCAAAAGAATGTAAATGCGACACTTCCTTGCTAGGAAATAGCGTTTGCAGATGTCTACGTATCGTAGCAATAGAGCTCTAATGCTACACAAATCGTCATATCGCATCTCATTTCTATGTTTCATGATAAGATATAAAATACACTGTGCAGTGTTATGTATACCTCGTGTTCACATCAAAAGAATGTAAATGCGACACTTCCATGCTAGGAAATAGCGTTTGCAGATGTCATCGCATCGAGGCCATAGGGTTCTAATGCTTCTTAGAACGCGATATCCCATCTCTCTTCTGTGTTTCATGATAAGATATAATATTCATTGCGAAATGTCATGTATACCTCGTATTCACTTCAAAAGAATGTAAATGCGACTATTGCTTGCTAGGAAATAGCGTTTGCAGATGTCTACGTAGCGTAGCAATAGCGTTCTAATGCTTCTTATCTCGCGATATCGCATCCCATTTCTATGTTTCGTGATAGGATATAATATTCATTCCGAAGTGTCATGTAAACCTCGAATTCACTTCAAAAGAATGTAAATGTGACTATTGCTTGCTAGGAAATAGCGTTTGCAGATGTCTACGTATCGTAGCTATAGAGTTCTAATGCTTCTCAAAACGCGATATCGCATCTCATTTCTATGTTTCAGGATAAGATATAATATTCATTGCGAAGTGTTGTGTATTCCTCGTCTACACTTCAAATGAATGTAAATGCGACACTTCCCTTCTAGGAAATAGCGTTTCCAGATGTCTACGTATCGAAGCAATAGAGTTCTACTGCTTCTTAAAACGAGATATCGCATCTCATTTCCATGATTCATGATAAGGTATAATAGTCATTGCGAAGTGTTATGTATACCTCGTCTACACTTCAAGTAATGTAAATGCCACACTTCCTTGCTAGGAAATGCGTTTCCAGATGTCTACGTATCGAAGCATTAGAGTTCTAATGCGTCTTAAAACGCGATATCGCGTCTCATTAATATTTTTCACGATATGATATAAAATTCATTGAGAAGTGTTATGTATACCTCGTCTACACATCAAAAGAATGTAAATGCCAAATTTCCTTCCTAGGAAATAGCGTTTCCAGATTTCTACGTATCGAAGCAATACAGTTCTAATGTTCCTTTAAACTCGATATCGCATCTCAATTCTATGTTGCATGATAAGATATGATATTCTTTGCAGAGTCTTATATATACCTCGCATACACTTGATATGAATGTAAGTGCGACACTTCCTTGCTACGAAATAGCATTTGCAGATGTCTACGTATCTAAACAATAGAGTTCTAATGCTTCTTAATACGCGATATCGCATCTCATTTCTATTTCTCATGATAAGATATAATATTCATTGGGGAGTGTTATGTATATCTCGTCTACACTTCAGAAGCATGTAAATGCCAAACTACCTTGCCACGGAATAGTAATTCTAGATGTCTACGGTAACGTCAGGCGTGACGCCTGCCACCCTCCGGCCTGCTCCAGGTCCAGCAACCGCTCATCCGTCAGCATCTGCAACCGCAGCATACGTGCGAGGACCGCACGGCGTCCCGGCGCCTCAGGACGAGGAGACAGAGCTACAAGGACGTAGAGTACAGCAGCACGTACCCACATACTTACCCTCCATACGTGTAACCTTAGGTTAAGCACGCTACACGACTGTGTACATACATACAACAACACACACATCGAATTCTAAGTTCGATTAGAGATAATCTGCGATGCGCTCGCGCGCACACTCGACGCTCGCGGCTCACGCTCAACGTGAGCCGCACCCCACTCCGACCGGCCGCCCCATCACGAGGGCCGAGTGGCCGCCCTACTCCACCGTCTGCCCCACCGCGAAGGCCCAGACACTCGCGCGCGGCGCGACCCGAGGAGGTGGTGAACGTGCTTCCGATACGAGACTTCTAATCCGAACGCCGAACCGAGCAGATCGAATCTGCCTCCGTTGTATCCTGCAGCGAGCTACCAGCTCCAATGCAGTCGTTTCTATTCCATCTCCCATAGAGAAGTCTTTATTATAACTTAGTCTCATCTCTATTTCATTTTGTACTCATATTTAGTAACATAGTCTTAGTGTTTGTATTAGGATAGTATTCATAGAATATACACTAATTTTACCCGATTCGATGTCTCTTTATTATACTACAATCTCCTTCGACTCTATTCCACGGGTACGCTCGCGTATTATTACTATTTCGCACTATTTCATCTGCGACAGTCTTGAAGCTGGACGGTTAGAGCGCACCAACGCTTAGCCGCTCTTACTTCACCTCTGCCGTAACAAGGGTGTCTTGAACTAAGGTCGATCCCGGTAAGGTAGAGCGAACCAGCGCTTAGGCGTGCCGTCGTCCTCCTGTGTGCAAGTACCCACGATGAACACTGAACTTTCTATGAAGCGTACTCGACGCGCGGGGAGGAAAGAGTTCCTACGTCGTCTCGTCCGCTAATACGTGGGCAGTGCCTCATGCCCTTTTATGTCTCATGATAAGATGTAATATTCAATGAAACGGGTTAATTATCAACAGTTCAAAAGAATGTAAAGCCCACTCTTCCTTGCTACGTAATACGTCCCTAAATGTCTACATATCGAAGCAATAGAGTTCTAATGCTTCACAAGACGCGATATCGTATCTCATTTCTATGTCCAATGATTATATGTAATATTCAATGCAGTGCGGTATGTATATCTCCTCAATACTTCAAGAGAATGTAAATCCCACATTTCCATGCGACGGACTAACGTTTCTGGATGTCTGTGCATCGAAGGAGTAGAGTTCTAATGTTTCATAAAACGCAATATCGCATCTCATTTATATGTTTTCTGATAAGATCTAATTGAATGCAACGCGTTAATTATATCTCGTCAACATTTCGAAAGGTTGTAAAGCCCACTCTTCCTTGCTATGGAATAGAATCTCTAGATGTCTCCAAATCGAAGTAATAGAGTTCTAACGCTTCATGAAACGCGATATGGCATTTCGTTTCTATGTCTCATGATAAGATGTACTATCAACGCTACGTGCTTTGTATATCTAACACATCAAACGGATGTAAATCCTACACTTCCATGTTACGGAATAGCGTTCCTTGATGTTTACGTATCGAAGAAGTATTGTTCTATTCCTTTATAGAACGCGATATCGCATCTCACTTCTATGTCCCATGATAAGATGTAACATTCAATGGAACTCTTTAAGTATATCACGTCTACACTTAAGAAGAATGTAAATGCCACACTTCCTTGCTACGGAATAGCTTTCCTAGATGTCTATGTATCGAAGCAATACAGCTCTATTCCATCGTATAACGTGATATCGCATCTCATTTCAATTTTTCATGATATGATGTAATTCAATACAACACGTTATGTACATCCCGTCAACACTTGCCCAAGCTAGTCCGAGCCACATTCATAGAGGAAAATTGAATGATACTGAGGCTGGCAGTCTGCATCATCTACAAATTTGGCCAAACCGATCCATCCTAATTCAAAAAGGGTCAGAGTGAGCGAATCGCGTACACGAAGTGAGTTCGCCTCTCCGTGGTTCCCCGTGGGTACTCCGGCGGTTAAGATTCGTCCCCACCAACGGAGTAGCTAAAGGACGCACCCGCGGGAAAGGCGCCGCGGCACATCTGGATTCTTCAATCGCCCGTTTCAGTGAGGTGGGTGTAACTGGTTGGAAGATGGTAGATTCAGTCTAGGTATACCAGTCTGGGCCAGGAACCACGCCCGATCACCGTCCTGGTGCAGGGCAGATAATATCTTGTAAACACTTCAAAAGAATGTAAAGCACCACACATCTTTGCTACGGAATGGAGTATTAGATGTCTACATATCGAAACAATAGAGTTCTAATGCCTCATGAAACACGATATCTCATATCATTTCTATGTCTCATGAGAAGATGTAACATCAATGCAACGCGTTATGTATATCTCGTCAGCACTTCAATCGAATGAAAGTGCCACACTTCCTTGCGACGGAATAGCGCTTCTCGATGTCTACATATGGAAGAAATAGAGTTCTAATGATTACTAAAACGCGATATGGCATCTCATTTCTATGACTCATGATAAGATGCAATATTCAATGCAGCACGTTATGTACATCTCGTCAACACTTCAAGAGAATGTAAATCCCACACATCCTTGCGGTCGATGAGCGTTTCCATACGTCTACGTATCGAAGCAATACAGTTCTAATTCTTTATAAAACCGGATATCGCAAATCATTTCGATGTTTCATGGCCAGATGCAACTCAATGCAACGCGTTATGTATTTATTGTCGATAATTCTAAAGAATGTAAATGCAACGCCTCCTAGCTCCGGAACAGAGTTTCTAGGTGCCTATGTTTCGAAGCAATAGAATCCAAACCCTTTATGAAGCGCGATATCGCACATCATTTCTATGTCTCACGATAGGATGTAATATTCAGTGCAACGCGTTATGTATGTCTCGTCTACACCTCTAGAGAATGTAAATGTCGCCCTTCCTTGCTACGCAACAGGGTTACTAGATGTCTACGTATCGAAGCAATAGTGTTCTAACTCTTCATAAAACGCCATGTCGCATCTCATTTCTATGTCTCATCATAAGATGTAATATTCAATGCAATGCGTTATGTGTACCTCGTCTGCACTTCAAAAGAATGTAAATGCGACTCTACCTTGCAACGGAATAGTGCTTCCAGGTGTCTACGAATCGAAGCAGTACAGTTCCAATTCTTCATAAAACGCGATTTCGTATCTCAAATCTATGGTTCACGTTATGATGTAATTCAATGCAACGCGTTATATATTTTTCGTCATTACTTCAAGAGAATGTAAATCCCACACTTCTTAGCGACGGAATAGCGTTACTAGATGTCAAGTAATCGAAGCAATAGAGTTATAATGCTTGGTAAAACGCGATATCGCATCTAGATGTCCACGTATCGAAGCAATAGATATATTTACGAAATTACTTAAAACGTCTTAATCTCAAAAATAGCCTTTTCACCACAAAAGTGTAATAAATAAAGTCTTCGAAGGCCCCACGTTTTATTTGTTCCATCGGTCGGAACATGTTCTCCCCGTTGAGAGACCGTGACGATCAATCTAAATCGGTTTGATCTGAATATCGCCTCGACGTCGATGGTTCACGCTATCGTCTGGGATGTGGGGAGCTCCGTTAACTGCTTGACGTTGCGATTGTAGACCCCCTGGCTGGTCCGTACGGTGACCGTTCGGGTGATCTTGTCTGGACCTGGGTGCACCTCTTCGACTCGACCGCAGTGCCACTGCAAAGGCAGGACGTAGTCATCCCTTAAGACTACGAAGGATCTTTTCTTGATCTCGTGGTAGCCCTTGGTCCATTTTTTTCGCTCGTTCAGATGGTGTATATACTCCTTGTGCCACCTGGTTCAAAATTCCTGCTGGACGTTCTGGATGTGTTGCTAGTGTGACAATCAGTTACGAGGAGTATCGCTGAAATCAGTCTCGGGCAAACTACGTGCCGATCAGGAAGTGGGTCGGAGTTAGGGACCATTAGGATCGGATGATAATGGAGTAAGCGGGCGGGAGGTTAGGATCGCTTCGATTTCGATCGCGAACGTATTGAACTATTCGAATGTAACCCGTATCTTCCCCGACGACTCGTTTGACGTGGTGTTTAAACGATTTCACAGCTGCCTCCCAAAGGCCGCCGAAATTGGGAGAAGGAGCTGGCATGAAATGCCATGATATTCCCTTGCCCGTGAGGAAGTGTCTTACCTTATCGTCCGTTTGCAGTTTTTGGTACAGTGCGCTTAATTTTTTATTCACTTCAACGAAATTTTGTCCCGTTGTCGGAATAAATGTTCCGACAGATGCCCCTACGACCGATGAAGCGTTTCAATGCCGCGATGAACGCTTCGGTAGTCATGTCACCGACGATCTCAAGATAGACCGCTCTCGTTGCAAAGCACACAAACACTGCTACATATATTTTTACTCGCGCACAATTTCGGAAACGTTTTTCCTTGATATAAAAAGGACCGCAATAATCTGTTCCGCAATTATTAAAGGATCGGCATTCGGATTCGCGTGACGCAGGTAGAGTGCCCATTACGTATTTCACGGCCGGTGGTTTTACGCGGAAGCACCAGATGTACTTCTTACCATCAATGGGCCAATACCTCTGCCTTAGTGTCGCCAGCGTGGTATTGATACCCGAATGATGTCCCTCTAAATGCGTGTGACGAATGATCAGATCGGTGATGTGATGCGATCTTGGAAGCAGGATCGGATGTTTCTGTCCGCAGGGAATGTTTGCGTTGTGTAGCCGACCGCCTACCTGTAGAATTCCCGTTCTGTCTAAGAATGGCTGCAGCGAGAGCCGGTTACTGTTTGGATGCAGCTCTGTACCGTTCTTCAAATTTCGGATCTCTTTTTCGAACGCGAAGGCTTTCACGAGCCTCAAGATCCGATCACTAGCGTCGTGGACCTCTCGTACGGTTAGAGGTCCTGTGTTACAATAATTTTTGCGAAATCGGAGGCAATACGCGACGGTCCTCCTTAATTTCGCGATGTCTGAATAGCGGCCGAGAATTTCGTTGCTACGGATGGTCGTTGCCAAGCATGTATGGGGATGAATATCGGGTATTTTCAAATCGAGGTTGAACGTAGATTTCGGCCAATCCCTGTTATCGTCGGCAAACCACGATGGTCCATAACGTCAGATGGAGGGCTTCAAGAATTCCGCCGGTGTTTGTCCTCTCTATATGAGGTCCGCTGGATTGTCGTTTGACCTGACGTGCCGCTATCGGTCCTCGTTTGAATTTCGGCCACTCTATTTGCCACGAATGTTCTTAGCGTGGCTGGTTCGAGTTGCAGCCAATTTAAAACTATCGTGGAATGCGTCCAGAAGTTAATCGAGTCGAATCGGCGTGCATTATTATCTCGGACGTTAGACAATAAAGACGTCAGTAGCATCGCACCGCAAAGTTCGAGACGTGCGAGGCTGACAACTTTTACTGGTGCTACCCGAAATTTCGCGCATAATAGTCTCGTTTTAATTCGTCCGCGATTGTCGACTGACCGTAGATACACGCACGCACCGTATGCTCGTTCGCTCGCGTCGCAGAACCTGTGTAATTCCACCCTTCGCACCTTCGATTGGCATACGTGTCACTCGAAGAATGTTTCGTTATATAACTGCATTTCCTTCACGTACGTGGACCATTCTGTATGGAGGATAGTTGGTAGCGATTCGTCCCAGGCCAATTGCAGTTTCCAAAGGTGTTGCATAAATATTTTTGCCGTTATTATTACTGGCGCCAGTAAACCTAACGGGTCGAATATTTTTGTCATGGTGGATAAGATCGTGCGTTTGGTGATCCTCGTATCGATGTTTGGATCCACGGAATAGATGATTCGGTCGTTCTACGCGTGCCACGAAACGCCAAGAGCTTTCATTGTGGCGTCTCCAAAATACTTTGGGTGAATTTCGCCTTCCGGAAGTCCTACTAAAAGTTTCGGTTCGTTCGAGACCCATTGTTGAATGTGGAGGTTGCCGCCGTTAAGTAGCTTTATTACCTGGTCCCGTAGTTGTCTAGCGTCTTCGTAATTATCTGTGCCAGTTAGGAGATCGTCGACGTATAGATCTCGCTGGAGCACGGTCGATGCGAAAGGAGCATTCACCTTTTCGTCGTCCGCTAGCTGATGAATATACCTGATGACGAGGAAAGGCGCTGAAGATAGTCCGAACGCGATCGTGTTCAGCTCGTACGTTTTCACCTTTCCCTTGTTATCTCGTCACAATATCAGCTGGTATCGGCGGTCTTCCGGTCTTACGAGGAACTGCCGATACATCTTCTCGATATGACTCCGGTTAAGACATAGGTGTGTTGACGGAACCTTATGAGAAAAGCGAATATGTCGTCCTGTATCGTTGGTCCTGCCAAAAGCGTATCGTTCAATGTCAGTCTACTGCTCGATCTTGCAGATCCATCGAAGACGACGCGAACCTTCGTTGTTGAGCTGGACAGTTTGATGACGGCGTAGTGGATGAGGTAGAAGCCATCCGAATCGCGTGGCCCTACCTGGCTCATGTGTCCCATTTCGAGATATTCCTCGGTGACGGTGGAGTATTCTCGTTTCAGCTCTGGATCTTTCATGAATTTTCGTTCGAGCGAAAGAAGAAGGTTGAGGGCGCGCGACCGAGTTTCGCCTAACTGCATCTTCTTTTCACTGAACGGCAGTGCGACAATGTAACGACCGGTACGTGTCTGTTTAACGTGGTCGTGAAAATACTGCTCGCATTCCTGCTTCGCGGAAAATAGCTGTCGTACGTGTGGACCCTCTACTAGCACCCAGAATTTTTGAAGTTCGAAATTCAGGGTTGTAACGAACGTTTGATGTCTCCTCCACGACGCCTATGTGGATACGCTCCTCTCGATGATCCGTCCAAATTGGGTCCTTTGGAGGATTAATTCAGAATCGTTGCGAGGAGAAAGCTTGTACTGGCCGATGACAAGGGATGATAAAGCGGGGCCGGTGCCGATTAACATATCCACATTTGCCGGTCGATGAAATTGTGAATCTGCTAGTTTTACGTTTGCTGGAGTCGGAATTCACATTCTGTTGTTGGTTGCAAACAAGTCGTCCTCTGGTTCTGCAGCGTATACAATTCAATACAATGTAAATGCCACACTTGCTACGGAACAGGGTTTCTAGATGTCTACATATCGGAGCAATGGAGTTCTAATGCTTCATAGAAAGCAATATGGCTTATCAATTCTATGTCTCATGATAAGATGTAATCTTCAATGCAACGCGTTTTGTATATCTCGTCAACACTTCAAAAGAATATAAATCCCACACTTCCATGCTACGTAAAGCGTTTCTAGATGTATACGTTTCGAAGCAATAGAGATCTAATGCTTCATTTAACGCGATATCGCATCTCATTTCTATGTTTCAGGATAAGATATAATATAAATTGCGAAGTGTCATGTATACCTCGTATTCACTTCAAAAGAATGTAAGTGCGACACTCTCTTGCTGGGAAATAGCGTTTGCAGATGTCTACGTATCGTACCAATAGAGTTCTAATGATTCTTATAATGCGATATCGCATCACATTCCTATGTTTCATGATAAGATATAATATTCATTGCGAAGTGTCATGCATACCTCGTATTCACTTCAACGGAATGTAAATGCGACACTTCCTTTCTAGGAAATAGCGTTTCCAGATGTCTACGTATCGTAGCAATAGAGATCTAATGCTTCTTAGAACGCGATATCGCATCTCATTACTGTGTTTCATGATATGATATAATATTCATTGTGAAGTGTTATGTATTCCTCGTCTACACTTCAAATGGATGTAAATGCAACACATCCTTGCTAGGATATAGCTGGTCCAGATGTCTACGTATCGAAGCAGTAGAGTTCTAATGCTTCTTAAAATGCGGCATTGCATCTCATTTCTATGTTTCGTGATAAGATATAATATTCAATATGCAGTGTTATGTATTCCTAGTCTACGCTCCAAAGTAATGTAAATGCGACACTTCCTTGCTATTAAATACTGTTCGCACATGTCTACGTATCGTAGCAATAGAGTCCTAATGCTACTTAAATCGCGATATCGCATCCCATTTACATGTTTCGTGATAAGATATAATATTCATTGCGAAGTGTCTTGTTTACCTCGTATTCACTTCAAAAGAATGTAAGAGCGACACTTCCATGCTAGGAAATAGAATAGAGTTCTAATGCTTCCTAAAACGCGATATCGCATCTCACTTCTATGCTTCATGATAAGATGTAATATTCATTGCGAAGTGTCATGTATACCTCGTATACACTCCAAACGAATGTAAATGCGACACTTCCTTGCTAGGAAATAGCGTTTGCAGATGTCTACGTATCATAGCAATAAAGTTCTAATGCTACTTAAATCGCGATATCGCATCTCATTTATATGTTTCATGATAAGATATAATATTCATTGTGAAGTGTAATGTATACCTCGATTTTACTACACAAGAATGTAAATGCGACACTTCAATACTAGGAAGTAGCGTTTGCAGATGTCTACGTGTCGAAACAGTAGAGTTCTGATGATTCATAAAACGCGATATCGCATGTCACTTCTATGTTTCATGATAAGATATAATATTCATTGCCAAGTGTCATGTATACCTCGTATTCACTTCAAAAGAATGTAAATGCGACACTTGCTTGCTAGGAAATAGCGTTTCCAGATGACCACGTATCGTAAGAATAGAGTTCTAATACTTCTTAGAACGAGATGTCGTATCACATTTCTATGTTTCATGATAAGATATAATATCCATTGCGAAGTGTCATGCATACCTCATATTCACTTCAATGGAATGTAAATGCGACACTACCATGCTAGAAAGTAGCGTTTGCAGATGTCTACGTATCGTAGCAATGTATTTCTAATGCTTCTTAAAACGCGATATCGCATCTCACGTCTATGTTTCATGATAAGATATAATATTCATTGCGAAGTGTCATGTATACCTCGTATTCACTTCAAAAGAATATAAATGCGACACTTCCTTGCTAAGAAATAGCGTTTCCAGATGACCACGTAACGTAAGAATAGAGTTCTAATACTTCTTAGAACGAGATGTCGTATCACATATCTATGTTTCATGAAAAGATATAATATCCATTGCGAAGTGTCATGCATACCTCGCATTCACTTCAAAGGAATGTAAATGCGACACTTCCATGCTAGGAAATATTGTTTGCAGATGTCTACGTATCGTAGCAATGTATTTCTAATGCTTCTTAAAACGCGATATCGCATCTCACATCTATGTTTCATGATAAGATATAATATTCATTGCGAAGTGTTAGGTATTCCTCGTCTACACTTCAAATAAATGTAAATGCGCCACTTACTTTCTAGGAAATAGCGTTTCCAGATTTCTACGTATCGAAGCAATAGAGTTCTAATGCTTCATAAATAGCGATATCGCATCCCATTTCTATGTTTCATGATAAGATATAATATTCATTGCGAAGTGTCATGTATACCTCGTACTCACATCACAAGAATGTAAATGCGACACTTCCATGCTAGGAAATAGCGTTTGCAGATGTCTACGTATCGTAGCAATAGAGTTCTAACGCTTCTTAAAACGAGATGTCGCATTTCATTTCTATGTTTCGTGATAAGGTATATTATTCATTGCGAAGTGTCATGTATATCTCGTATTCTCTTCAAAAGAATGTAAATGCCACTCTTCCATGCCAGGAAATAGCGTTTGCAGATGTGTACGTATCGTAGCAATAGAGTTCTAGTGCTACATAAGACGCGATATCGCATCTTACTTCTATGTTTCATGATAAGATATAATATTCATTGCGAAGTGTCAGGAACATCTCGTCTTCACTTCAAAAGAATGTAAATGCGAAGCTTCCATGCTAGGAATTAGCGTTTGCAGATGTCTGCGTATCGTAGCAATAGGGTTCTAATGCTTCTTAAAACGCCATATCGCATCTCACTTCTATGTTTCATGAAAAGATAAAATATTAATTGCGAATTGTTGAGTATACCTCGAATTCACTTCACAAGAATGTAAATGCGACACTTCCATGCTAGGAAATAGCGTTTGCACATGTCTACGTATCGTAGCAATAGAGTTCTAATGCTTCTTGAAACGCCATATCGCATCACGCATCTATGTTTCATGATAAGATATAATATTCATTGCGAAGTGTCATGTATACGTCGATTTCACTTCACAAGAATGTAAGTGTGACACTTCCTTGCTAGGAAATGTTGTTTGCAGATGTCTACATATCGAAGGAATAGTGTTATAATGCTTCTCAAACCGCGATATAGCACCTCATTTCTATGTTTCATGATAAGATATAATATCCATTGCGAAGTGTCATGCATACCTCGTATTCACTTCAAAAGAATGTAAATAAGACACTTCCATGCTAGGAAATAGCGTTTGCACATGTCTACCTATCGAAGCAATAGAGTTCTAATGCCTCCTAAATCGCCATATCGCATCTCATTTCCATGTTTCATGATAAGATATAAAATTCATTGCGACGTGTCATGTATACCTCGTATTATCTTCAAAAGAATGTAAATGCGGCACTTCCATGCTAGGAAATAGCGTTTGCAGATGTCTACGTATCGTAGCAATAGAGATCTAATGCTTCTTAAAACGCGATATCGCATCTCATTTCTATGGTTCATGGTAAGATATAATATGATTTGCGAAGTGTTATGTATTCCTCGTCTACACTTCAAATGAACGTAAATGCGACACTTCCTTGCAAAGAAATAGCGTTTGCAGGTGTCTGCCTATCGTAGCAATAGAATTCTAATGCTTCTTAAAACGCGATATCGCATCTCATTTATATGTTTCATGGTAAGATATAATATGATTTGGGAAGTGTCATGTATTCCTCGTCTACACTTCAAATGAATGTAAATGCGACACTTCCTTGCAAGGAAATAGCGTTTGCAGATGTCTACGTATCGTAGCAATAGAGTTCTTATGATTCTTAAAACGCGATATCGGATCTCATTTCTATGTTTCATGGTAAGATATAATATGATTTGCGAAGTGCTATGTATTCCTCGTCTACACTTCGAATGAATGTAAATATGACACTTCCTTGCAAGGAAATAGCGTTTGCAAATGTCTACCTATCGTAGCAATATTGTTCTAATGCTTCTTAGAATGCGATATCGCATCTCATTTCTATGTTTCATGGTAAGATATAATATGATTTGCGAAGTATCATGTATTCCTCGTCTACACTTCAAATGAATGTAAATGCGACACTTCCTTGCAAGGAAATAACGTTTGCAGATGTGTACGTATCGAAGCAATAGTGTTCTAATGCTTCTTAAAACGCGATATCGCATCTCATTTCTATGGTTCATGGTAAGATATAATATGATTTGCGAAGTGTTATGTATTCCTCGTCTACACTTCAAATGAACGTAAATGCGACACTTCCTTGCTAGGAAATAGCGTTTCCAGATGACCACGTATCGTAAGAATAGTGTTCTAATACTTCTTAAAACAAGCTGTCGCATCTCATATCTATGTTTCATGATACGATATAATATCCATTGCGAGGTGTCATGCATACCTCGTATTCACTTCAATGGAATATAAATGCGACACTTCCATGCTAGGAAATAGCGTTTGCAGATGTCTAAGTATCGTAGCGATAGAGTTCTAGTGCTTCATAAAACGAGAAGTCGTATTTCATTTCTATGTTTCGTAATAAGATATAATATTCATTGTGGAATGTTATGTATGCCTCGTATTCACTTCAAAAGAATGTAAATGCGACACTTCCTTGCTAGGATATAGCGTTTCGAGATTTCTACGCATCGAAACAATTTTGTTCTAATGCTTCTTAAAACGCGACATCATATCTCATTACTATGTTTCATGATAAGATATAATATTCATTGCGAAGTGTTATGTATACCTCTTCTACACTTCAAATGAACATAAATGCCACACTTGTTTGCTAGCACTTCCTTCCTAGGAAATAGCGTTTCCAGATGTTTACGTATCGAAGCAATGGAATTCTAAAGCTTCCTTAAACGTGATATCGCATCTCAATTCTACGTTTTACGTTAAGATACAATAACCATTGCGAAGTGTTATGTATACCTCGTCTACACTTCAAAAGAATGTAAATGTCGCACGTCCTAGCTAAGAAATAGCGTTTCCGGATATCTACGTATCGAAGCAATAGTGTTCTAATGCTTCTTAAAACGAGATATCGCATCTCATTTCTATGTTTCATGACATTATATAATATTAATTGCGAAGTGCTATCTATACCTCGTTGCACTTCAAAAGAATGTAAATACCACACTTCCGTGCTAGGAAATAGCGTTTCCAGATGTCTACGTACCGAAGAAATAGAGTTGTAATGCTTCTTAAAACGCGATATCGCATCTCATTTCTATGTCTCATTAAATGATATAACATTCATCACGAAGTGCTATGCATACCTCGTCGACACTTGAAGAGACGCAAATGCCACGCTTTGTTACTAGGAAATAGCAATTTTCCAGATGCCTACGTATCGAAGCAATAGAGTTCTAATACATCTTAAAACGCAATATTGCATCGCAGCTCTATGTTTCATTTTGAGATATAATGTTCATTGCGAAGTGTTATGTATACCTCGTCTGCACTTCAAAAGAATGTAAATGCCACACATCCTTGCTAGGAAAAGCGTTTCCAGATGTCTACGTATCGATGCAATAGAGTTCTAATTCTTCTTGACACACGAAATCGCATCTTATGTCTATGTTTCACCATAAGATATAATATTCGTTGCGAAATGTTAGGTATAACTCATCTACACTTCAAAAGAATATAAATGCAACACTTCCTTGCTAGGAATTGCGTTTCCAGATGTCTACGTGTCTTAGCAATAGAGTTCTAATGCTTCTTAAAACGCGAAATCGCACCTCATTTTATTGTGTCATGATATGATATATTATTCATCGCGAAGTGCTATGTATACCTCGTCTACACTTCAAAGGAATGTGAATGCCACACTTCCTTGCTAGGAAATGGCGTTTCCAGATGTCTATGTATCGAAGCAATAGAGTTCTAATGCTTCTTAAAACGCGATGTCGCATATCAGTTCTGTGTCACATGATAAGATGTAATTTCAATGCATCGCGTTATGTATATCTCCTCTACACTTCAAATGAATGTAAATGCATTACTTCCTTGCTACGGAATATCGTTTCTATATCTGAAGGTTTAGAAACAATAGAGTTCTAATGCTTCGTAGAACGCGGCTGCGCATCTTTCTTCTATATTTCATGATAAGATGTAATATTCATGGCATCGCATTATGTTTATCTGCTTCTGCACATTAATTGAGTGTAAACCCTACAATTTCTTGCCCGGGGATAGCGTTTCTAGATGTCCAGGTGCCGAAGCATTTAATTTGTCATGCTTCATGCACCGCAATATCATATAAACCGCATTTCATATAAACAGTTCAAAGTAAGTTAGAAGGTTGTAAAGCTCTATGCATCGCATTATGCTTATCTGCTTCTGTGCTTTATAATGCTCTGGGATGTGAGAAGGCCCTCAACCATCCTTAACCCCCTAAAGGGAAGTCAAAAGTTCAGCGGCCCTGCAGGTGGGTCATGGGAGCGCGGCGCGCAAGGCGCTACGCAATTTAAATGATCAGGAGGATCCCCTCAGGGACACCCAAGATGGCGAGAAGAGGAAATCGCCGAAGTCCACTGATCGATGGACCCGAACAATACCGAAGCCTACAGCCCACTCCACCAAGGAGCCCCGAGGAGGATCCAGGAGACCCGAGGACCACCAGCGAATTCAAGGAACCTGAAGAAGAGAACGTGAGAGCTTATTCACTAAAGCGTCCCATTTCTTGTGTCGCATATTGTATATTGTATCTTATATCGTCAAGCGAGTTATAATACCCGGTAATTCGCGGCGTGTTGCGTAGTTTCCCGTAACCCTTGTTAGTTAAACCCACGTCGAGACCATAAATAAACATGCCGTGACTTCAGTATCTCGCGGTCTGAGTGTGTGTACTTGGCTAGTCATAGTCGAGAGGAGGAGCATTTCGAAGTTTCAAGGGTTGTTCCGCCCCAGGGTTCCCGGGGTCGTGTAGTCTCTCCCTTTGCTACTTTCTGAGCAGCTGGCGCCCAAGAAAAGTTGTACGTGAGCGGATACCTTGGAACGATAGATCGCTTTAGATTAAAGTACGTTTTACACTTTAAAGCATTTAGATAATTAACCCCTTCGAGCTTCCCTGACTTACTATATATAGGTTTCCGTCACAACTAATAGGAACCATTACTTTACATAGATATATAGAACACACATAGTTTTAAACGTAGAACTGAGAATTTGAGAACTTACTTTGAAACGTTAGTAGTGAGGAATTCCATCGGATTTCATAGAAATTCAGAACTTACTTGCTATGAAACATAGGCAGATAAGGGCCCTCGCGTTGCTTACAACTTTAGAACTTGCTTACTTCAACAAAGATTTCTAGTGGCTTCGTCCGTTCTTTTAGAAGAGTTTTTGATAAACCATATACTTTTCACACTTCTGATATCTTTGAAAGTTCACGAGATGTAATCGTTTAAGTTTTAAAATGATTACTTAGTGTGGATTATTATTTAGTAACTCGCTCATAAACGAGTCTGCATAGGATATAATCCATAAGTTTTTAAGCCTGGAATTTAGGCAGTTATTTGTTATTCACTTATTGCTCAAACGACAAAGATTCTGACCACTTCAAAATTGTTGACTTTCATCAATTTTCTTAAAAATTGAAATACTGCCCAACTGCTTGTATTAAAGACTGTAATTAAAGCTTTCAAAACATTTTACCTCTTATAGATGAATTCTGGAATTGAAATTGAATGTTTGACTTTTCTAACTCCTGTTTAGACATCTTTCTACTGGAATGTTCAAGTATTTTTCATATTCGTAATTATTAAAAATGTTTTACTTGATTCTTTAATTTAATATTTAGAATTTTCTGAGAAATATTTTTTATCGTAATGAACTATATAATTGCAATTATAATTCTTTATGAAATAATAATGACAGAAAGGTATGTATCCATTCTTGTAGTTTTGTCAAGAGTATTTAATCTTACTATCTAAAATGAAACATTGAGATCTGTTTACAATCTAATGGAATTTAATTACCTTTTGATTCAAATTCACAATGATAATCTTCTATAGTTCAACAATTTTGTGAGCTGTCCTCGGGAATCCGCAGCTCAGTACTTATAAAATGAACGACACAAAGAACAGCCTAACCAAACGTATTCAAACCGATTTTTCAATACTAATCTTATCATGTTTAATTTATGCTGCAAACTATTGAAATGCCCTTCGAAAAGTGTTTATTCACAGTGAAGTAAACGGTAAATGTTACGCCATCCACCACTGTTTACAATACGCATGTTTCACTTCCTATCAAAACCGTGAGTATTATCTCCTTTCTTTACTTTTTGTAACCTTCAATGCCTTCATGTTACAGATCGTTAAACTTGCTTTAAAATGCTCTATCATATTACGGAAGAATGGATATACCAATTCATTTTAAAAAATGAAGGTAACCTTCATATGTCCAACATAACTCCACTTACAAAAAAACTATTTTCATCAACGGATGGGCCCTTTGTACTATGCAATTTTATATTAGCAAAAACTTCTATGAAACTTATAGTTGCGTGGATATCTGAGGTGCTAATTATTACTGCCCCACCCTGTATATTGTTATGGATGTTTCCAACGAGGCAACGATGAACAGAGTTAAATTTAATATTATGATGTTTATTATTTTACTTATAGTATATTTGTTTTTCTGGAATTTTGCCAAAAAACAATGTTCAGGATGTCGACAGATGAATATATTTGCCTTAGAATTACAAGAGCCAACAATTTCGAAAGTAGAATATTTCTTTACTTCGCTAACCGAATCATTGCAAACGTTAAGTAAAGTGCGTGCCTTTCAAAACAGTCAGATGCAAATTACGATACAACGTTTCCAAGAAATGGTACGTGCCACTGTTTTTTAATTTCCGTTTATTTAATCAAAGGAAATTTAATTGAAATATCCGCAAAATTTGAAGACAAAAAGTTATTGTAATTTTACGCAACATATATGATGGTAATAAAGGATAAGTATACGGAACTGAAAATGGAAAGTAGCGAGCAGAAAAAGAAACTGATGGAGCTACAAAGTAGATTGATAAATCCGTCAAATGATGATTCTAGGTTAATAAAATCTGTTAATTAAAGAACTATTGCAAAAATCAAGTATAATCAATATTACTTCTGCTCAAAGGCTATAATAGAATTGGACCGAAATGAGTACAAAACAGGCAATTATATCTATACGTTCTATTCTATGCAAAGGCAAATATTTCAAAGAGAAAAGATGTGTTACTTACAAATTACTTATGTTCCTAGATATCTCACTAATTCAGGCTTCTTGTCTTGCAGAACTAGTCATTCATTTAACATGTAAAGGGGTCGAAGAATAGTAAAAGATTTTTATATTTCATAGCCTCACTCGATACGTCGATTGGATCACGTAAAATATCGGACATTAATTGTATCTACATCTTCAGACCTTAAATATATGATTGCAACAACATATTTAATAGCGTTTTAATAACATTTTTCTAATTGTTTATATCTATGTCTTATAAATATATGTTAATCGAATAAGTTGCTTTACCAAAGAATAAAAGTATCTGAGGCTTACAAATCGGAGCATTACATAACAAACGTGCATCACATATATAATATTACATGTAACAAAAGATGAAGACCAAAAAGATCGTACATAAGTTGAATCCACAATGCGGTCATAAAGATACAGAAACGGCAAAAATTCCAAACAATAATTTAAAAAAATCAAAAAGGGGGAAGTGAAAATCCATCTCCTTGACGATGATAAGGAACAAGTCTGCCTCATGCACTACAATATCCCAAACAGCCAGCAATTGGCACGCCAATGACAAAGGATGGAACGAATTCCGTGACAGAACTGTGCTAACTAAGTGCTCCTACTCAGCTTTCGAAATGGCATACTGTTAGTGCTGGGGCGGCATTCGTATCACGGCACATTAAAGCACCGAGATACAGCACACGGGCTACACGGCCGTGACAATGACACTATCAGCTCACCATAGCTACACGCGTGGTTGTGGCGTAGGCTGACATTTACAACAATGTAACTAAAGAGAAAGAGAAAGAAAATATGTGGAAGCATAGCATTTATTAAGAGGAAATCCTAGAAATATCAAACAACAGATTATATACCATACTGTAAGGGTAAGGTACAACGAAATAGACGATATCGTGAGAGAAACTAAAAAAATCGAGAAACTTAAAAAGAAAATAATAAGTTAGATTGAGCGAATTAATATCACTGATCCCGGCAAGCTTAATGGAAAACGCATAACGATGAATCGGTTAGAGTATAAGATAGATGTTGGTCGCGGTTTGAGTGGCCCTGGGAATTCTTTGCCCGCATCAGGGCAGGCAGTAGGATGGTGGAGGGCCTGCCCTCCTGTTGCTTGGATCTATAGAATTCACATTCAATTGTAGAGTAGAAGCAGATAATTATAATGCTTTTCATAGAAGATTACAGCTTACTTAATTCGAAACGTTGAAATGAGATGAGTCATGGCATTGTATAATGCATTAGTACTCTATTGTCTCCACATATAGACACTACGAAGGGCAATCCTGTTGCATAGAGCTGTAGAATTTACATTCTTATGAAATTTTAAAGCAGATAAGCATAGAGCTATGCATAAGAGATTACAGCAATCTTACTTTAAAACGATGAAATGGGATGCGCCAGCGCATTGCATGGAGAATTCTAGCTCGATTGCTTTAACCTACAGACACTACGGAGCGCCATGCCGTTGCATGGAATTATATAGTTCACATTCTATTGAAGACCTCTAACAGTTAAGCATAATGTTATGGATATACGATTACAGATTCATTGCTTTGAAACGTTGAAATGAGATGCGACATCGCGCTCCATGAAGTATTATAAATGTCTTGCTTGGACACGTAGAGATCTGGAAAAGATATTCTGTTGCAAGTAAGTATAGGATTCACATCCTTCTAAGGTCTAGATGCAGACAAATGTAACATATTGCATAGAACAATGCAATTTACCATGAATCATTGAAATGACTTGCGACATCGTGTTGAATGAAGCAATAGAACTCTATTGCTTCGAAAAGTAGACATCTAAGAACGCAATTCCCTTGCAAGGAAGTGTAGAAATCACAGTCTTTTGGCGTGTGTATGCAGACAAGCATAACGAGATGTGTAGAGTATTTTTATCTACTTACATACTTCGAACTGTTGATATCAAATGCGATATCGCGTTTTATATAGCATTATAAATCTATTGCTTCAATACGTGCACATCTAGAAACGCTACCTCCTGGCACGATATTGTAGGATTTTTATACTGGTGACATGTAGAAGCAGATAAACGTAACGCGTTTCATTGAATATTAAATCTCAACACGCGGCATTGAAATGAGATGCGACATCGATCTGAATAAAGTAATAGAACTTTATTGCTTCGACAAGTAGATATCTAAAAACGCTATTCCCCTGCAAAGGAGTGTAGGGTTCACATTCGCTAGAAGTGTTGAAGAGTAGAACGTAACGCGCTGCATTGAATATTACATCTTACATTACACATTGAAATGTGATGCGAGATCGCGATGAATGATGTATTAGAACTCTATTGCTTCGACACATTTACAACCAGAATCGCTATCCTCTTGTCAGGAAGTGTGGAAACCACACTTTTGGGGCGCAGAAGCAGGTGAGCATAATGATATATACAATGCATTAAAATCTACATACATACTTCGAACTCTTAATGTGAAATGATATATCGCGTTCCATGAAGCATTAGAACTCCTATGCCTCGATTCGTAGACATCTAGAAGCACTGTTCCGTAGCAAGCAAGTGCGGTATTTGCATTATTTTCAAGTGCAGACGAGATATAAATAACGCTAGCGTTGACGTTGCATCTTAACATGAGACATAGATATGAGATGCGATATAGCGCTACATGAAGTATTAGAAATCTATTGCATAGTTATGTAGACTTCTGGAAACGCTATTCCGTAGCAAGGAAGTGTGAGATTTACATTCCTCTGAAGCGTTGCCGAGATATACATAACGCGTTACATACAAATACATCTTGTCATTTTTCACAGAAATCATCTGCGAAATCGCGTTTAACGAAGCATTACAACTCTATTGCCCCGACACGTAGACATCTGCAAGCTATATTCCGTAGCAAGAAAGTGTGGGATTTACATTCATTTGAAGTGAATACGAGGTATACATGACACATCACAATGAATATTATATCTTATCATGAAACATAGCAATGAGATGCGATATCGCGTTTTGCGAAGCATTAGAACCCTATTGCAATGATACGTAGACATCTGCAAACGCAAATTCCTAGCAAGGAAGTGTCGCATTTAAATTCTTTTGAAGTGAATGCGAGGTATAAATAACACTCCACAATGAATATTACATATTATCATAAAACATAGCAATGAGTAGCGATATCGCGTATAGAGGAGCATCAGAATTCTAATGCTACGATACCTAGACATCTGCAAACGCTATTTCCTAGCATGGAAGTGCCGCATTTACATTCTTTTGAAGATAATAGGAGGTATACATAACACTTCGCAATGAATATTATATCTTATCTCGAAACATAGAAGTGAGATGCGATATCGCGATTTAAGGAGCACTAGAACACCATTGCTACGATGCGTAGACATCTCCAAATGTTATTTCCTAGCAAGGAAGGGTCGCATTTACATTCTTTTGAAGTGAATACGAGGTATACATAACACTCCACAATGAATATTAAAACTTATCACGAAACATAAAAATGAAATAGGACATCTCGTTTTAAGAAGCATTAGTACTCTATTGCTGTGATACGTAGACATCTGCAAACAATATTTCCTAGCAAGGAAGTGTCGCATTTATATCCTTGTGATGTGAAATCGAGGTATACATGACACTTCGCAATGAAAATTATATCTTATCATGAAACATAGAAGTGAGATGCGATATCGCGTTTTAAGAAGCATTAGAACTCTATTACTACGATACGTAGACATCTGCAAACGCTATCTCCTAGCAAGGAAGTGTCGCATTTACATTCTTTTGAAGTGAATACGAGGTATAGGTAACACTCCAAAATGAATATTATATCTTATCACGAAACATAGGAATGAAATGCGACATCTCGGTTTACGAAGCATTACAACTCTACTGTCACGATACGTAGACGTTATTTCCTACCATGGAAGTGTCGCATTTACATTCTTTTGAAGCGAATACGAGATTTACATGACACTTCGCAAAGAATATTATATCTTATCATGAAACATCGGAATGAGATGCTATATCGCGTTTTGGGAAGCATTAGAACTCTATTGCTAATATACGTAGACGTCTGCAAACTCTATTTCCTGGCAAGGATATGTCGCACTTACATTCCATTGATGCGAATACGAGGTATACATAACATTACACAATTAATATTATATCTTATTACGAAACATAGAAATGAAATACGACATCTCGTTTTAAGAAGCATTAGTACTCCATTGCTGTGATACGTAGACATGTGCAAACAATATTTCCTAGCAAGGAAGTGTCGCATTTACATTCTTGTGAAGCGAAATCGAGGTATACGTGGCACTTCGCAATGAAAATTATATCTTATCATGAAACATAGAAGTGAGATGCGATATCGCATTTTAAGAAGCATTAGAACTCTATTGCTACGATACGTGGAGTCATCTGCAAATGCAATTTCCTAGCATGGAAGTGTCGCATTTACATTCTTTTGAAGTGAATACGAGGTATACGTAACACTCCAAAATGAATATCATATCTTATCGCGAAACATAGAAATGAAATGCGACATCTCGTTTTAAGAAGCATTAGTACTCTATTGCTGTGATACGTAGACATCTGCAAACAATATTCCCTAGCACGGAAGTGTCGCATTTAGATTCTTGTGAAATGAAATCGAGGTATACATGACACTTCGCAATGAAAATTATATCTTATCATGAAACATAGAAGTGAGATGCTATATCGCGATTTAAGAAGCACTAGAACTCTATTGCTACGATGCATAGACATCTGCAAACGTTATTACCAAGCAAGGAAGTGTCACATTCACATTCTTGTGAAGAGAAATCGAGGTATACAGGACACTTCGCAATGAATATTATATCTTATTTCGAAACATAGAACTAAGATGCGATATCGCGTTTTAAGAAGCATTAGTACTCCATTGCTGTGATACGTAGACATCAGCAAACAATATTTCCTAGCAAGGAAGTGTCGCATTTACATTCTTGTGAAATGAAATCGAGGTATTCATGACACTTCGCAATGAAAATTATATCTTATCGTGAAACATAGAAGTGAGATGCGATATCGCGATTTAAGAAGCATTAGAACTCTATTGCTACGATACGTAGACATCTGAAAACGCTATTTCCTAGCATGGAAGTGCCGCATTTACATTCTTTTGAAGATAATACGAGGTATACATGACACTTCGCAATGAATATTATATCTTATCTCGAAACATAGAAGTGAGATGCGATATCGTGTTTTAGGAAGCATTAGAACTCTATTGCACAGATGCGTAGACATCTGCAATTGTTATTACCTAGCAAGGAAGTGTCGCATTTACATTCTACTGAAGTGAATACGAGGTATACATAACATTACACAATTAATATTATACCTTATTACGAAACATTGAAATGAAATACGACATCTCGTTTTAAGAAGCATTAGTACTCCATTGCTGTGATACGTAGACATCTGCAAACAATACTTCCTAGCAAGGAAGTGTCGCATTTACATTCTTGTGATAGAAATCGAGGTATTCATGACACTTCGCAATGAAAATTATATCTTATCATGAAACATAGAAGTGAGAAGCGATATCGCATTCTAAGAAGCATTGGAACTCTATTGCTACGATGCGTAGACATCTGCAAATGTTATATCCTAGCAAGGAAGTGTCGCATTTACATTCTTTTGACGTGAATACGAGGTGTACATAACACTCCACAATGAATATTATACCTTATCACGAAACATAGAAATGAAATGCGACATCTCGTTTTAAGTAGCATTAGAACTCTATTGCTACGATACGTAGACATCTGCAAACGCTATTTCCTAGCATGCAAGTGTCGCATTTACATTCTTTTGAAGTGAATACGAGATATACATGATACTTCGCAAAGAAAATTATATCTTATCATGAAACATCGGAATGAGGTGCTATATCGCGTTTTGAGAAGCATTAGAACTCTATTGCTAATATAGGTAGACATCTGCAATCTCTATTTCCTAGCAAGGAAATGTCGCACTTACATTCCATTGAAGTGAATACGAGGTATACATAAAAATACACACTGAATATTATATCTTATTACGAAACATAAAAATGAAATACGACATCCCGTTTTAGGAAGCATTAGTACTCTATTGCTGTGATACGTAGACATCTGCAAACAATATTTCCTAGCAAGGAAGTGTTGCATTTATATTCTTGTGAAGTGAAATCGAGGTATACATGACACTTCGCAATGAAAATTATATCTTGTCATGAAACATAGAAGTGAGATGCGATATCGCGTATTAAGAAGCATTAGAACTCTATTGCCACGATACGCAGACACCTGCAAACGCTATTTCCTAGCATGGAAGTGTCGCATTTACATTCTTTTGCAGTTAGTACGAGGTATACATGACATTTCGCAATGAAGTTTATATCTCATCTCGAAACATAGAAGTGAGATGCTATATCGCGATTTAAGAAGCACTAGAACTCTATTGCTACGATGCGTAGACATCTGCAAACGTTATTTCCAAGCAAGGAAGTGTCACATTCACATTCTTGTGAAGAGAAATCGACGTATACAGGACACTTCGCAATGAATATTATATCTTATCTCGAAACATAGAAGTGAGATGCGATATCGCGTTTTAAGAAGCATTAGATCTCTATTGCTACGATACGTAGACATCTGCAAACGCTATTTCCTAGCATGGAAGTGCCGCATTTACATTCTTTTGAAGATAATACGAGGTATACATAACACATCGCAATGAATATTATATCTTATCATGAAAGATAGAAGTGAGATGCGATATGGCGTTTTAAGAAGCATTAGAACTCTATTGCTACGATACGTAGACATCTGCAAACGCTATTTCCTAGCATGGAAGTTTCGCATTTACATTCTTTTGAAGTGAAAACGAGATGTACATGACACTTCGCAATGAATATTATATCTTATCATGAAAGATAGAAGTGAGATGCGATATGGCATTTTAAGAAGCATTAGAACTCTATTGCTACGATACGTAGACATCTGCAAACGCTATTTCCTAGCATGGAAGTTTCGCATTTACATTCTTATGAAGTGTATACGAGATATACATGACACTTCGCAATGAATATTATATCTTATCATGAAACATAGGAATGAGTTGCGATATCGCGTTTTGAGAAGCATTAGAACACTATTGCTTCGATACGTAGACATCTGCAAGCGCTACTTCCTAGGAAGGAGAGTCGCATTTACATTCTTTTGAAGTGAATACGAGATATACATGACACTTCGCAATGAATATTATATCTTATCATGAAACATAGAAGTGAGATGCGATATCGCGTTTTGAGAAGCGCTAGAACTCTATTGCTACGATACGTAGACATCTGCAAACGCTATTTCTTAGCAAGGAGAGTCGCATTTACATTCTTTTGAAGTGAATACGAGATATACATGACACTTCGCAATGAGAATTATATCTTATCATGAAACATAGGAATGAGATGCGTTATCGCGTTTTGTGAAGCATTAGAACTCTATTGCTACGATACGTAAATATCTGCAAACGCTATTTCCTAGCAAGGAGAGTCGCAATTACATTCTTTTGAAGTGAATACGAGATATACATGACACTTCGCAATGAGAATTATATCTTATCATGAAACATAGGAATGAGATGCGTTATCGCGTTTTGAGAAGCATTAGAACTCCATTGCTACGATACGTAGACACCTGCGAACGCTATTCCCTAGCATGGAAGTTTAGCATTTACGTTCTTTTGAAGTGAATACGAGGTATACATAACACTCCATAATGAATGTTATATCTTATCATGAAACATAGAAGTGAGATGCGATATCGCGTTTTAAGAAGCATTAGAACTCTAATGCTACGATACGTAGACATCTGCAAACGCTATTTCCTAGCATGGAAGTGTCACATTTACATTCTTTTGCAATTAATACGAGGTATACATGACATTTCGCAATGAATATTATATCTTATCTCGAAACATAGAAGTGAGATGCTATATCGCGATTTAAGAAGCACTAGAACTCTATTGCTACGATGCGTAGATATCTGCAAACGTTATTTCCTAGCAAGGAAGTGTCACATTCACATTCTTGTGAAGAGAAATCGACGTATACAGGACACTTCGCAATGAATATTATATCTTATCATGAAACATAGAAGTGAGATGCGATATGGCGTTTTAGGAAGCATTAGAACTCTATTGCTACGATACGTAGACATCTGCAAACGCTATTTCCTAGCATGGAAGTTTCGCATTTACATTCTTTTGAAGTGATAACGAAATGTACCTGACACTTCGCAATGAACATTATTTCTTATCATGAAACATAGAAGTCAGATGCGATATCGCGTTTAAAGAAGCATTAGAACTGCATTGCATCGATACGCAGACATCCAGAAACTCTATTACGTCGCAAGGAAGAGTGGGATTTACATTCTTTCGACGTGCAGACGAGATATACATAACGGGTTGCATTGAATACTACATCTTATCATGAGACAGAGAAATGAGATGCGATACCGCGTTTTATGGAGAATTAGAACACTATTGCTTCGACATGTAGTGTGACGTGGTGACGTCACAGGGCTTGCTCACCCCCCCCCCCCCCTGCTTCAGTTAGACTAGCTCGCAGATCACCACCCATGCGAGAAGCGCGATACGGACAATCGCGATAGCTGTAATTGCGAGGAGCGTGAAATACGCGATGGTAGAACCTCCCCCCCCCCCCCCCCCCGTTCTTTTCTCTCTCACCGTTCTACGGATTAGACTGGCGGGCTGATTGAAGAAGCGTCCCAGGAGACACCCCTTCGGCGGATTAAAATACCGTAGGTTCGCGGAAGTGCTGTGCGCCGAGGTAGCGTGACGGGCTCGACGGTGGAGGAGTCGGGAAACGTACCAGAAAAGACCCTGAAGCCCGAAGGATAAGATCCAGAGCCTGGCACCGATAAGACCGCTGCCATGGTCCATGGAGACAAACAGGAAGGACATCGGGTGTGAGAAGGACGTCCACCCCTCCCCTGAACCCATGGAGAGGAAAACTCAAGATGCGCAGCTGAACTGCAGGCGAGCCGAGGAAATCGCGGCGCGCGACACGCGCCGCAGTTCAAATAATCCAGATGACCCCCTCTAGACACATCAGAGGGGGCGATCAGGGAAGATCACCGAAATCCACCGATCGATGCCCCGAACAATACCGAAGCATATAGCCCTACCCAACCAAGGAGCCCTAAGGAGGATCTAAGGGGATGCGAAGACCCCCAGCAAACCTATATAACGAGCTAGCCAGCATGAAGACAGCCTCTACTTCTTAGCGATTTCTTAGCGACTACTTAGAGACGACTTAGCGAAGACTTAGCGAAGACTTAGCGAGCAAACTAGCAAACGATTGTACGGAGCGATTTGGAGGAGAGAGAGAGAGAAAGAGAGAGAAGGACAGAGCGAGATCCAGAATTGTTGGAAGCGAGAGCGTGAGTCCTTATACGCTAAAGCGTCCCATTTTTTCCTGCCGCATTTCTGATATCACGTATTGTATTTTGTATCGTATAACGGGTGGTGATCCCCGATCATTCGCGACGTGTCGTATAACATTTAGTAGTCCCGCGTCGAGGCAATATAGAAAGAAGCCGTGAGTTTAGTATCCCGCGACCCTAATATGCGCACTCGGCTAGAAGTAGTCGAGCGAAGGAGTATTTCGAAACTTCGAGGGTTATCTTGCACCGGGTTTCCCCGGGTTGCGTGGTCTACTAGTTTTGTTACTTCTTGAGTAGCTGGCGCCCAAAGAGTCCCAGCCTCGCAGCTTCGAAATACTGGCTGGGTAGGAAATACTTTGTTCTGTACTTGGCGTTGGCGAATCCGCGGACGGTCGCATCCCGCGGATACTTTGTACCCCGGATTAAACTCCTGCATACCCCTCTATTATTGGTTCTGTATACCCCCTTTCTTGCGGCTTGTAAAGGGAAAACACGTCACAGTAGACATCGAAGGACGCTATTCCGTTCCAAAGATGTGTGGGATTTACATTCTTTTGAAGTTTTGACGAGATATACATTACGCCTTGGTATATATTATTATATTGGTATAGCATCTTATCATGAAACATAGGAATGTGGTGCGATGTCACCTTTTATGAAGAGTTACAACTCTATAGCTTCGATACGTAGACATCTAGAAACGCTATTCCGTCGGGAGGAAGTGTGGGGTTTACAGTCTCATCAAGTATTGACAAGATATAAATAACGCACAGCGTTGGACATTTCATCTAATCATGAGACATAAAAATGAGATGCTATAACGCGTTTTATGAAGCACTAGAACTCCATTGCTGCGATACTTAGAAATCTAGAAACGCTATTCCGTCGCAAGTATGTGTGTGATTAACATTCTCTTGAAGTATTGGCGAGATATACGTTACGGGTTGCATTGATTTACATCCTATCATGACAAACAACTACATTGCTACGGAATAGTGTTTCTAGGCCCCTACGTATGGAATCAGTAGGGCTCCAATGCTTCTTAAAACGCGATAATGCATCTCATTTCTATACTTCATGATAAGATACAATATTCATTGCGAAGTGTTATGTGTACATCGTCTACACCTCAAAAGGATGTAAATGCCACACTTCCTTGCTAGGAAATAGCGTTTCCAGATGTCTACGTATCGAAGCCATGGAGTTCTAATGCTTCATAATAGTAGATATCGCACCTCAGTTCTATGTTGCATGATAAGATACAACATTCATTGCGAAGTGTCATGTATACCTTGTATTCAATTCACAAGAATGTAAATGCGACACTTCCTTGCTAGGAAATAGCGTTTGGAGATGTCCCCGTATCGAAGCAATAGAGTTCTAATGCTTCTTAAATAGGGATATCGCATCTCATTTCTATGTTTCGTGATAAGATATAATATTCATTGTACAGTGTTATGTATACCTCGTATTCACTTCAAAAGAATGTAAATGCGACTCTTCCTTGCTAGGAAATAGCTTTTGCAGATGTCTACGTATCGTAGCAATGGAGTTCTATTGCATTTCAAATCGCGATATCGCATCCCATTTCTATGTTTCTTGATAAGATATAATATTCATTGCGAAGTGTCATGTATACCTCGTATTCAATTCACAAGAATGTAAATGCGACACTTCCTTGCAAGGAAATAGCGTTTGGAGATGTCTCCGTATCGAAGCAATAGAGTTCTAATGCATCTTAAATACCAATATCGCATCTCACTTCTATGTTACATGATAGGATATAGTGTTCATTGCGAAGTGTCATGTATACCTCGTATTCACTTCAAAAGAATGTAAATGCGACACTTCCTTACTAGGACGTAGCATTTGCAGATGTCTACGTATCGAAGCAATAGAGTTCTAATGCCTCCTAAAACGGGATATCGCATCTCATTGCTATGTTTCATGATAAGATATAATATTCATTGCGAAGTATTATGTATACTTCGTCTATACTCCGAATGAAAGTAAATGCCACACTTCCTTGCTGGGAAATAGCGTTTCGAGATGTCTACGTATCGAAGCAAGAGAGTTCTATTTCTTCTTAAAACGCGACATGGCATCCTATTTCTGTGTTTCATGATAATTTGTAATATTCATTGCGAAGTGTTATGTATACCTCGCCTACACTTCAAAAGAATGTAAATGCCACACTTCCTTGCTAGGAAATAGAGTTTCCAGATGTCTACGTATCGAAGCAATTGACTTCTAATGCTTCTTTAAACGCGATATCGCATTTCAGTTCTATGTTTCATGATAAGATGTAACATTCATTGCGAAGTGTTATGTATACCACGTCTACATTTCAAAGGAATGTATATGCCGCAGTTCCTTGCAGCGAAATGCGTTTTCAGAAGTCTACGTTTCACGGAAATAGAGTAGTAGTGCATCCTAAAACGCGATATCGCATCTCAGTACTGTTTCTCATGATAAGATAAAATATTCATTGCGAGGTATTATGTATACCTTGTTTACACCATAAATAAATGTAAATGCGACACTTCCTTGCTAGGAAATAGTGTTTCCATTTCTTTACTTATAGGAGCAATAGAGTTCTATTGCTTCATTCAACACGATATCGCATGTCATTTCAATGATTCATGGTAAATTGCAATGTTCTATGCAATATGTTACATTTGTCTGCATCTAGACCTTAGAAGGATGTGAATCCTATACTTACTTGCAACAGAATATCGTTTCCAGATCTCTACGTGTCAAGCAAGACATTTCTAATATTTCAATCAGGTCGATGTCGCATCTCATTTCAACGTTTCAATGCAAAGAATCTGTAATCATATATCCATAACATTGTGCTTAACTGTTAGAGGTCTTCAATAGAATGTGAACTATATAATTCCATGCAACGGCATGGCGCTCCGTAGTGTCTGTCTGTTAAAGCAATCGAGCTAGAATTCTCCATGCAATGCGCTCGCGCATCCCATTTCATCGTTTCAAAGTAAGAATGCTGTAATCTCTTATGCATAACTCTATGCTTATCTGCTTTAAGACTTCATAAGAATGTAAATTCTACAGCTCCATGCAACATGATTGCCTTTCGTAGTGTCTACATGTCGAGACAATAGAGTACTAATGCATTATACAATGCCATGACTCATCTCATTTCAACGTTTCGAATGAAGTAAGCTGTAATCTTCTATGAAAAGCATTATAATTATCTGCTTCTACTCTACAATAGAATGTGAATTCTATAGATCTAAGCAACAGGAGGGCAGGCTCTCCACCATCCTACTGCCTGCCCTGATGCGGGCAAAGGATTCCCAGGGCCACTCAAACCGCGACCAACATCTATCTTATACTCTAACCGATTCATCGTTATGCGTTTTCCATTAAGCTTGCCGGGATCAGTGATATTGATTCGCTCAATCTAAATTATTATTTTCTTTTTAAGTTTCTCGATTTTTTTAGTTTCTCTCACGACTATCGTCTATTTCGTTGTACCTTACCCTTACAGTATGGTATATAATCTGTTGTTTGATATTTCTAGGATTTCCTCTTAATAAATGCAATGCTTCCTCATATTCTCTTTCTCTTTAGTTACATTGTTATTATTTTATGCTTTTCACAATCCACATTCCCTCTCTACACCACCTCGGAACATGCGTTATACGATTACTGCAGGATGACGCCCCGGTCTCGTTATACCGAGGTCGAGTGTTCTCTCTTGCATCCGTTGATTTATATATGTTATATATTGGAGAATATTTCCTCTTATCCTTTGTATTTTTCGAATGAAATTACATTGACAGAAGTACGACCTAGTTCTGCACGCCTATTTGAAACAACATTAAATCACCTTGTTAAACAATAATATATTAAATGTGACTTGGACTTTTAAATTTGAATTTATAAACATCTAACAGGTAAATATGTTTTTCTTACTATTCATATCATTATACATTCAGTGATTTATTGTGTGCAGTGATTTGATATATTAACTGCTTGATTATATTTTGCAATGAACTTTGCGTACCAAACATTGTTTTTACTCCTGATGGGAGTGGATAGTTCATCGTTTTATATTCTTATATCGCATTGACTATAAAAGTATATGACATCCTTTTTATGCAGTCATGTATAATTATGTACTGTGATGGTTTTTCCCGTTACAATCCGCAAGAAAATGGTATATAGAACCAATAATGACGGGGTATCCAGAAGTTTAGTCCGGGGTTATATCGGGGTACAGAATATCCGCGTGCTTCGGCAACGAGAAGTACAGAGCAATAAATTTCCTATCCAGCAAGTATATCGAAGCTGCGAGGCTGGGACTTTTTGGGCGCCAGCTACTCAAGAAGTAGCAAAAACTAATAAACCACGCAACCCGGGGAAACCCGGTGCAAGATAACCCTCGAAATTTCGAAATACTCTTTCGCTCGACTGCTTCTAGCCGAGTGCGCAAATTAGGGTTGCGGGATACTGAACTCACGGCTTCTTTCTAGATTGCCTCGACGCGGTATTACAAAAGGGTATACGACACGCCGCGAATGACCGGGGATCACTACCCGTTATACAATACAAATTACAGTACGCGATATCACAATTGCGGCAGGGAACAAATTGGACGCTTTAGCGTATAAGGACTCACGTTCTCGTTTCCAACAAGTATGGATCCCGTTCAGTCCGTCTACCTCTCCCTCTCTCTCTCTCTCTCTCCTCCGAATCGCTCCGTATAATCGCTTGCTCGGTTGCTCGCTAAGTAGTCGCTAAGTCGTTCAGAAGAATAAGAGGCTGTCTTCGTGCTGGCTAGCTCATTATATAGGTTTGCTGGGGGTCTTCGAATCCCCTTAGACCCTCCTTAGGGCTCCTTGATGGGGTAGGGCCATACGCTTCGGTATTGTTCGAGGCATCGATCGGTGAATTTCGGCGATCTTCCCTGATCGCCCCCTCTGGTGTGTCTCCAAAAAGAGGGGGTCCTCTGGATTATTTGAACTGCGGCGCGTGTCGCGCGCCGCGCTTTCCACGGCTCACCTGCAATTCCGCTGCGCATCCTGAGTTATCCTCTCCATGAGCTCAGGGGAGGGGTAGAGGTCCTTCTCACACCCGAGAACCATCCTGTTTGTCTCCATGGACTACTGCAACGGTCTTATCGTTGCAGAGCTCTGGATCGTATCCTTCGGGCTTCAGGGTCTCTTCTTGCTCACTTCCCGACTCCTCCACCGTCGAGCCCATCACGCTACCTCGGGGCACAGCCCTTCCGCGAACCTGCGGTCTTATTATCCGCCGAAGAGGCGTCTTATGGGTGGCAATGGTCCGTGTCGCGCTTCTCGCATGGGTGGTGATCTGCGAGCTAGTCTAACCGAAGCAGGGGGAGGTGAGCGAGCCTATAGTAAATATATTCATCTGTCGACATCGTGAACATTGTTTTTTGGCCAAATTCCAGAAAAACAAATATACTATAAGTAAAATAATAAACATCATAATATTAAATTTAACTCTGTTCATCGTTGCCTTGTTGGACACATCCATAACAATATACAGGGTGAGGCAGTAATAATTAGCACCTCAGATATCCACGAAACTATAAGTTTCATAGAAGTTTTTGCTAATATAAAATTGCATAGTACAAAGGGGCCATCCGTTGATGAAAATAGTTTTTTTGTAAGTGAAGTTATGTTGGACATATGAAGGTTACCTTCATTTTTTAAAATGAATTGGTATGTCCATTCTTCCGTAATACGATAGAGCATTTTAAAGCAAGTTTAACGATCTGTAACATGAAGGCATTGAAGGTTACAAAAAGTAAAGAAAGGCGATAATACTCACGGTTTTGATAGTAAATGAAACATACGTATTGTAAACAGTGGTGGAAGACGTAATACTTATCGTTTACTTCACTGTGAATAAACACTTTTCGAAGGGCATTTCAATAGTTTGCAGCATAAGTTAAACATGATAAGATTAGTATTGAAAAATCGGTTCGAATACGTTTGGTTAGGCTGTTCTTTGTGTCGTTCATTTTATAAGTACTGAGCTGCGGATTCCTGAGGACAGATCACAAAATTGTTGAACTATGGAAGATTATCATTGTGAATTTGAATCAAAAGGTAATTAAATTCCATTAGATTGTAAACAGATCTCAATGTTTCATTTTAGATAGTAAGATTAAATACTCTTTACAAAACTACAAGAATGGATACATACCTTTCTGTTATTATTACTTCATAAAGAATTATAATTGCAATTATATAGTTCATTACGATAAAAAATATTTCTCAGAAAATTCTAAATATTAAATAAAACAATCAAGTAAAACATTTTTAATAATTACGAATATGAAAAATACTTGAACATTCCAATAGAAAGATGTCTAAACAGGAGCTAGAAAAGTCAAACATTCAATTTCAATTCCAGAATTCATCTATAAGAGGTAAAATGTTTCGAAAGCTTTAATTACAGTCTTTAATGCAAGCAGTTGGGCACTATTTCTATTTTTAAGAAAATTGATGAAAGTCAACCATTTTGAAGTGGTCAGAATCTTTGTCGTTTGAGCAATAAGTGAATAACAAATAACTGCATAAATTCCAGGCTTAAAAACTTATGGATTAAATCCTATGCAGACTCGTTTATGAGCGAGTTACTAAATAATAATCCACACTAAGTAATCATTTTAAAACTTAAACGATTACATCTCGCGAACTTTCAAAGATATCAGAAGCGTGAAAAGTATGTGGTTTATCAAAAACTCTTCTAAAAGAACGGACGAAGCCAATAGAAATCTTTGTTGAAGTAAGCAAGTTCTAAAGTTCTAAGCAACGCGATGGCCCTTATCTGCCTATGTTTCATAGCAAGTAAGTTCTGAATTTCTATGAAATCCGATGGAATTTCTCACTACTAACGTTTCAAAGTAAGTTCTCAAATTCTCAGTTCTACGTTTAAAACTATGTGTGTTCTATATATCTATGTAAAGTGATGGTTCCTATTAGTTGTGACGGAAACCTATATATAGTAAGTCAGGGAAGCTCGAAGGGGTTAATTATCTAAATGCTTTAAGGTGTAAAACGTACTTTAATCTAATGCGATCTATCGTTTCAAGGTATCCGCTCACGTACAACTTTTCTTGGGCGCCAGCTGCTCAGAAAGTAGCAAAGGGATAGACTACACGACCCCGGGAACCCTGGGGCGGAACAACCCTTGAAATTTCGAAATGCTCCTCCTCTCGACTACGCCTAGCCAAGTACACACACTCAGGTCGCGAGATACTGAAGTCACGGCATGTTTATTTCTGGTCTCGACGTGGGTTTAACTAAGAAGGGCTACGGAAAACTACGCAACACGCCGCAAATTACCGGGTATCATAACTCGCTTCACGATATAAGATACAATATACAATATGCGACACAAGAAATGGGACGCTTAAGCGAATAAGCTCTCACGTTCTCTTCTTCAGGTTCCTTGAATTCGCTGGTGGTCCTCGGGTCTCCTGCATCCTCCTCGGGGCTCCTTGGTGGAGTGGGCTGTAGGCTTCGGTATTGTTCGGGTCCATCGATCAGTGGATTTCGGCGATTTCCTCTTCTCGCCCCCTTGGGTGTCCCTGAGGGGATCCTCCTGATCATTTAAATTGCGTAGCGCCTCGCGCGCCGCGCTCCCATGGCCCACCTGCAGGGCCGCTGGACTTTTGACTTCTCTTTAGGGGGTTAAGAATGGTTGAGGACCTTCTCACATCCCAGAACATTATAAAGCACAAAAGCACAGGCATAATGCGATGCATAGAGCTTTACAACCTTTTAACTTACTTTGAACTGTTTATATGAAATGCAATATTGAGGTGCATGAAGCATGACAAATTAAATGCTTCGGCACCTGGACATCTAGAAACGCTATCCCCGGGCAGGAAAGTATAGGGTTCACACTCAATTCATATGCAGAAGCAGATAAACATAACGCGATGCTATGAATATTACATCTTATCATGAAATATAGAAGTAAGATGCGCAGCCGCGTTCTACGAAGCATTAGAACTCCATTGCTTCGATACGTAGACATCTGGAAACGCTATTTCCTTGTGACGAAGAGTGGCACTTACATTCTTTCGGGGCCTAGACGAGTGGTACATAACACTTCGCAATGAATATAGTGTTTTATCATGAAGCATAGAAATGAGATGCGATATCGCGTTTTAAAAAGCATTGCAACGCAATTGCTTCGATACGTAGACATCTGGATACGATATTTCCCTGCAAGGAAGTGTGGCATTTACATTCTTCTGATGTGTAGACGAGATATAAATAGCAATTCGCAATGAATATTACATCATATTATGAAACATAGAAATGAGATGCGATATCGCGTTTAAAGAAGCATTAGAAGTCCATTGCTTCGAGACGTAGACATCTGGAAACGCTATTTCCTAGCAAGTAAGTGGGGCATTTACATTCTTTTGAAGTGTAGACGAGGTATACAAAATACCTCGCAATGAATATTTTATCTTATCATGAGAAACAGTACTGAGATGCGATATCGCGTTTTAGGATGCACTACTACTCTATTTCCGTGAAACGTAGACTTCTGAAAACGCATTTCGCTGCAAGGAACTGCGGCATATACATTCCTTTGAAATGTAGACGTGGTATACATAACACATCGCAATGAATGTTACATCTTATCATGAAACATAGAACTGAAATGCGATATCGCGTTTAAAGAAGCATTAGAAGTCCATTGCTTCGAGACTTAGACATCTGGAAACGCTATTTCCTAGCAAGTAAGTGGGGCATTTACATTCTTTTGAAGTGTAGACGAGGTATACATAATACCTCGCAATGAATATTTTACCTTATCATGAGAAACAGTACTGAGATGCGATATCGCGTTTTAGGATGCACTACTACTCTATTTGCGTGAAACGTAGACTTCTGAAAACGCATTTCGCTGCAAGGAACTGCGGCATATACATTCCTTTGAAATGTAGACGTGGTATACATAACACTTCGCAATGAATGTTACATCTTATCATGAAACATAGAACTGAAATGCGATATCGCGTTTAAAGAAGCATTAGAAGTCAATTGCTTCGATACGTAGACATCTGCAAACAATATTTCCTAGCAAGGAAGTGTCGCATTTATATTCTTGTGAAGTGAAATCGAGGTATACATGACACTTCGGAATGAATATTATATCTTATCATGAAGCATAGAAATGAGATGCGATATCGCGTTTTGAGAAGTATTAGAACCCTATTGCCTCGATGCGGAGACATCTGGGAACGCTATTTCTTAGCAAGGAAGTGTCGCATTTACATTCCTTTGAACTGAGTACGAGGTATACATGACACTTCGCAATGTATATTATATCTTATCATGAAACATAGAAATGAGATGCGATATCGCGTCTTAAGAAGCAAAAGAACTCTACGGCCTCGATGCGGAGACATCTGCAAACGCCATTTCCTAGCATGGAAGTGTCGCATTTACTTTCTTTGAAGTGAGTACGAGATATAAATGACACTTCGCAATGAATATTATATCTTATCATGAAACATAGAAGTGAGATGAGATATCGCGATTTAAGAAGCATTAGATGTCTACTTCTTCGATACGTAGACATCTGCAAACTCTATTTCCTGGCAAGGAAGTGTCGCGTTTACATTATTTTGAAGTGAATACGAGGTATACATAACACTTCGCAATGAAAATTATATATTATCATGAAACATAGAAATGAGAAGCGATATCTCGTTTTGAGAAGCATTAGAACTCTAATGCCACGAAACGTAGACATCTGCAAACGCTATTTACTAGCAAGGAAGTGTCGCATTTACATTCATTTGTAGTATAGACGAGATATACATAACACTGCACAATGAATATTATATCTTATCATAAAACACAGAAATGAGATGCGATATGGCGATTTAAGAAGCATTAGAATTCTATTGGTTCGATACGAAGACATCTGCAAACGCTACTTCCCAGCAAGGAAGTGTCGCATTTACATTCTTTTGAAGTGAATACGAGGTATACATAACACTGCACAATGAATATTATATCTTATCATGAAACATAGAAATGAGATGCGATATGGCGATTTATGAAGCATTAGATGTATATTGCTTCGATACGTAGACATCTGCAAACGCTATTTCCTAGCAAGGAAGTGTCGCATTTACATTCATTTGAAGTGTATGCGAGGTATACATGACACTTCGCAGTGAATATTATATATTATCATGAAATATAGAAATGAGAAGCGATATCGCGATTTAAGAAGCATTAGATCCCTATTGCTTCGATACGTAGACATCTGCAAACGCTATTTCCTAGCAAGGAAGTGTCGCGTTTACATTCCTTGAGGTGAATACGAGGTATACATAACACTGCATAATGAATATTATATCTGATCATGAAACATAGAAATGAGATGCGATATGGCGATTTATGAGGCATTAGATGTATATTGCTTCCATACGTAGACATCTGCAAACGATATTTCCTAGCAAGGAAGTGTCCCATTTACATTCATTTGAAGTGTATGTGAGGTATACATGACACTTTTGCAGGGAGAATTATATATTATCATGAAACATAGAAATGAGAAGCGATATCGCGATTTAAGAAGCATTAGATCCCTATTGCTTCGATACGTAGACATCTGCAAACGCTATTTCCCAGCAAGGAAGTGTCGCATTTACATTCCTTTGAGGTGAATACGAGGTATACATAACACTGCACAATGAATATTATACCTGATCATGAAACATAGAAATGAGATGCGATATGGCGATTTATGAAGCATTAGATGTCTATTGCTTCGATACGTAGACATCTGCAAACGCTATTTCCTAGCAAGGAAGTGTCGCATTTACATTCATTTGAAGTGTATGCGAGGTATACATGACACTTCGCAATCAATATTATATATTATAATGAAACATAGAAATGAGAAGAGACATCGCGATTTAAGAAGCATTAGATGCCTATTGCTTCGATACGTAGACATCTGCAAACGCTATTTCCTAGCAAGGAAGTGTCGCATTTACATTCCTTTGAGGTGAATACGAGGTATACATAACACTGCACAATGAATATTATATCTGATCATGAAACATAGAAATGAGATGCGATATGGCGATTTATGAAGCATTAGATGTCTATTGCTTCGATACGTAGACATCTGCAAACGATATTTCCTAACAAGGAAGTGTCCCATTTACATTCATTTGAAGTGTATGTGAGGTATACATGACACTTTTGCAGGGAATATTATATATTATCATGAAACATAGAAATGAGAAGCGATATCGCGATTTAAGAAGCATTAGATCCCTATTGCTTCGATACGTAGACATCTGCAAACGCTATTTCCTAGGAAGGAAGTGTCGCATTTACATTCCTTTGAGATGAATACGAGGTGTACATAACACTGCACAATGAGTATTATACCTGATCATGAAACATAGACATGAGATGCGATATGGCGATTTATGAAGCATTAGATGTCTATTGCTTCGATACGTAGACATCTGCAAACGCTATTTCCTAGCAAGGAAGTGTTGCATTTACATTCATTTGAAGTGTATGCGAGGTATACATGACACTTCGCAATGAATATTATATATTATAATGAAACATAGAAATGAGAAGGGACATCGCGATTTAAGAAGCATTAGATCCCTATTGCTTCGATACGTAGACATCTGCAAACGCTTCTTCCTAGCAAGGAAGTGTCGCATTTACATTCCTTTGAAGTGAATACGCGGTATTCATAACACTGCAAAATGAATATTATATCTCATCATGAAACATTGAAATGAGATGCGATATCGCGATTTAAGAAGCATTAGATCCCTATTGCTCCGATACGTAGACATCTGCACACGCTATTTTCCAGCAAGGAAGTGTCGCATTTATATTCCTTTGAGGTGAATACGAGGTATACATAACACTGCACAATGAATATTATATCTGATCATGAAACATAGAAATGAGATGCGATATGGCGATTTATGAAGCATTAGATGTCTATTGCTTCGATACGTAGACAACTGTAAACGCTATTTCTCAGCAAGGAAGTGTCGCATTTACATTCCTTTGAGGTGAATACGAGGTATACATAACACTGCATAATGAATATTATATCTGATCAATGAACATAGAAATGAGATGCGATATGGCGATTTATGAAGCATTAGATGTCTATTTCTTCGATACGTAGACATCTGCAAACGCTATTTCCTAGCAAGGAAGTATCGCACTTACATTCATTTGAAGTGTATGCGAGGTATACATGACACTTCGCAGTGAATATTATGTATTATCATGAAACATAGAAATGAGAAGCGATATCGCGATTTAAGAAGCATTAGATCCCTATTGCTTCGATACGTAGACATCTGCAAACGCTATTTCCTAGCAAGGAAGTGTCGCGTTTACATTCCTTTGAGGTGAATACGAGGTATACATAACACTGCATAATGAATATTATATCTGATCATGAAACATAGAAATGAGATGCGATATGGCGATTTATGAAGCATTAGATGTATATTGCTTCGATACGTAGACATCTGCAAACGATATTTCCTAGCAAGGAAGTGTCCCATTTACATTCATTTGAAGTGTATGTGAGGTATACATGACACTTTTGCAGGGAATATTATATATTATCATGAAACATAGAAATGAGAAGCGATATCGCGATTTAAGAAGCATTAGATCCCTATTGCTTCGATACGCAGACATCTGCAAACTCTATTTCCTAGGAAGGAAGTGTCGCATTTACATTCCTTTGAGGTGAATACGAGGTATACATAACACTGCACAATGAATATTATACCTGATCATGAAACATAGAAATGAGATGCGATATGGCGATTTATGAAGCATTAGATGTCTATTGCTTCGATACATAGACATCTGCAAACGCTATTTCCTAGCAAGGAAGTGTCGCATTTACATTCATTTGAAGTGTATGCGAGGTATACATGACACTTCGCAATGAATATTATATATTATAATGAAACATAGAAATGAGAAGAGACATCGCGATTTAAGAAGCATTAGATCCCTATTTCTTCGATACGTATACATCTGCAAACGCTATTTCCTAGGAAGGAAGTGTCGCATTTACATTCCCTTGAGGTGAATACGAGGTATACATAACACTGCACAATGAATATTATATCTGATCATGAAACATAGAAATGAGATGCGATATGGCGATTTATGAAGCATTAGATGTCTATTGCTTCGATACGTAGACATCTGCAAACGATATTTCCTAGCAAGGAACTATCGCATTCACATTTATTTGAAGTGTATGCGAGGTATACATGACACGTTGCAATGAATATTATATATTATAATGAAACATAGAAATGAGAAGTGAAATCGCGATTTAAGAAGCATTAGATCCCTATTGCTTCGATACGTAGAAATCTGCAAACGCTTCTTCCTAGCACGGATGTGTCGCATTTACATTCTTTTGAAGTGAATACGCGGTATTCATAACACTGCACAATGAACATTATATCTCATCATGAAGCATTGAAATGAGATGCGATATCGCGATTTATGAAGCTTTAGAACTCGATTGCTTCGATACGTAGATATCTGCAAACACTATTTCCTAGCAAGGAACTGTCGCATTCACATTCATTTGAAGTGTATGCGAGGTATACATGACACTTCGCAATGAATATTATATATTATCATGAAACATAGAAATGAGAAGCGATATCGCGATTTTAGAAGCATTAGATCCCTATTGCTTCGATACGTAGACATCTGCAAACGCTATTTCCTAGCAAGGAAGTGTCGCATTTACATTCCTTTGAGGTGAATACTGGGTATACATAACACTGCACAATGAATATTATATCTGATCATGAAACATAGAAATGAGATGCGATATGGCGATTTATGAAGCATTAGATGTCTATTGCTTCGGTACGTAGACATCTGCAAACGCTATTTCCTAGCAAGTAAGTGTCGCATTTACATTCATTTGAAGTGTATGCGAGGTATACATGACACTTCGCAGTGAATATTATATATTATCATGAAACATGGAAATGAGAAGCGATATCGCGATTTAAGAAGCATTAGATCCCTATTGCTTCGATACGTAGACATCTGCAAACGCTATTTCCTAGCAAGGAAGTGTCGCATTTACATTCATTTGAAGTGTATGCCAGGTATACATGACACTTCGCAGTGAATATTATATATTATCATGAAACATAGAAATGAGAAGCGATATCGCGATTTAAGAAGCATTAGATCCCTAATGCTTCGATACGTAGACATCTGCAAACGCTATCTCCTAGCAAGGAAGTGTCGAATTTACATTCCTTTGAGGTGAATACGAGGTATACATAACACTGCATAATGAATATTATATCTGATCATGAAACATAGAAATGAGATGCGATATGGCGATTTTTGAAGCATTAGATGTCTATTGCTTCGATACGTAGATATCTGGAAACGCTATTTCCTAGCAAGGAAGTGTCGCATTTACATTCATTTGAAGTGAATACGAAGTATACATGACACTTCGCAACGAATATTACATGTTACCATGAAACATAGAAATGAGATGCGATATCCCATTTTAAGAAGAATTAGAACTCTATTGCTACGATACGTAGATTTCTGCAAACTCTATTTCCTAGCAAGGAAGTGTCGCATTTACATTCATTTGAAGTGAATACGATGTATACATGACACTTCGCAACGAATATTACATGTTATCATGAAACATAGAAATCAGATGCGATATCCCATTCTAAGAAACATTAGAACTCTATTGCTACGATATGTAGATATCTGCAAACGCTATTTCCTAGCAAGGAAGCGTCGTATTTATATTCTTTTGAAGTGAGTACGAGGTATAGATGGCACTTCGCATTGAATATTATACCTTATCATGAAACATAGAAATGAGATGCGATATCGCGTTACAAGAAGCGTTAGAGCACTATTATTACGATACGTAGACATCTGCAAAAGCTACTTCCTAGCAAGGTAGTGCCGCATCTACACTCTTTTGAAGTGAATACGAGGTATACATGACCCCTCGCAATGAATATTATATCTTATCATGAAACATAGAAATAAGATGCGGTATCGCGCTTTAGAAAGCATTAGAACTCTATTGCTACGATACGTAAACGTCTGGAAATGTTATTTCCTAGAAAGGAAGTGTCGCACTTACATTCATTTGAAGTGTATGCGAGGTATACATAACACTTCGCAATCAATATAATATTTTATCGTAACACATAAAAGTGTGATGCGATATGGCGATTTAAGAAGCATTAGAACTCTATTGCCTCGATACGTAGACATCAGCAAACGCTGTTTCCTAGCAAGGAAGTATCGCATTTGCATTCTTTTGACGTGAATACGAGGTACACATGACACTTCGCAATGAATATTATATCTCATCATGAAACATAAGAATGAGGTGCGATATCTCATTTTATGAAGCATTAGAACTCTATTGCTTCGATACGTAGACATCTGCAAGCGCTACTTCCAAGCAAGGAAGTGTCGCATTTACATTCTTTTCAAGTGAATACGAGGTATACATGACACATCGCAATTAATATTATATCTTATCATGAAACATAGGAATGAGATGCGATATCTCATTTTAAGAAGCATTAGAACTCTATTGATTCGATACATAGACATCTGCAAACGCTACGTCTTAGCAAGGAAGTGTCGCATTTACATTCTTTTGAAGTGAATACGATGTATACATGACACATCGCAATGAATATTATATCTCATCATGAAACATAGGAATGATGTGCGATATCTCATTTTATGAAGCATTAGAACTCTATTGCTTCGATACGTAGACATCTGCAAGCGCTAACTAATAGCAAGGTAGTGTCGCATTTACATTCTCTTGAAGCGAAAACGAGGTACTCATGACACTTCGCAAATAATATTATACCTTATCATGAAACATAGAAATGAGATGCCTTCTCGCGTTAAAAGAAGCATAAGAACTCCATTGCTACGATACTTGTACATCTGCAAACGCTATTTCCTAGCAAGGAAGTGACGCTTTTACTTTCATTTGACGTGTATGCGAGCTACACATGACACTCCACAATGAATATTATATCCTATCATGAAGCATAGAAATGAGAAGCGATATCGCGATTTAAGAAGCATTAGAACTCTGTTGCTTCGATACGTAGACTACAGCAAACGCTACTTCCTGGCAAGAAAGTGTCGCATTTACATTCTTTTGAAGTGAATACGAGGTATTCATGACACTTCGCAATGAATATTATACCTTATCAAGTAACATAGAAATGTGATGCGATATTTCGTTCTAAGAGGCATTAGAACTCTACTGCTTCGATACGTAGACATCTGCAGACGCTACTTCCTAGCAAGGAAGTGTCGCATTTACTTTCTTTTGAAGTCGGTACGAGGTATACATGACACTTTGCAATGAATAATATACCTTATCATGAAACATTGAAATGAGATGCGATATCCCGTTTTAAGAGGCATTAGAACTCTATTGCTTCGATACGTAGACATCTGCAATCGCTACTTCCTAGCAAGGAAGTGTCGCATTTACATTATTTTGAAGTGAATACGAGGTATACATAACACTCCACAATGAATATTATATCTTATCCTGAAGCATAAAAGTGAGATGCGATGTGGCGATTTAAGAAGCATTAGAATTCTAGTGTCTCGATACGTGGATATCTGCAAACGCTAATTCCTAGCAAGGAAGTGTCGCGTTTACACTCACTTGAAGTGATTACAAGGTATACATGACACTTCGCATTGAATATTATATCTTATCGCGAAACATAGAAATGAG